>NW_025814823.1:42148653-42758846 GCF_022079265.1 Lynx rufus
CCTTTTTAAAAAAAAAATTGTTTACATTTATTTATTTTTTAAGAGACATAGAGAAATAGAACACAAGTTAGGGAGGGGCAGAGAGAGTAGGAAACACAGAATCCGAAGCAGGCTCCAGGCTCTGAGCTGTCAGGAAAGAGCTTAACACGGGGCTTGAACTTACAAACTGTGAGATCATGACCTAAGCCGAAGTTGGACACTTAACTGACTGAGCCACCCAGGTGCCCCTACACCTCTCTCTTTTACCCAGTAACTATTCAGTCTCCAAATCTATGTTCAAACTCCCATCCCTAACAGGGACTCTCTCCCTCTCCTGATATTTTGTTCTGGTTCCCATATTACCTTGTTCTAAAAAATTATCTTGCTCTAGTTATTGCCTAGGAAAGAGGACAGAAATTAAACATATTATCAAATAAATACACAAATATAACTTTTTATAAATGAGAAGAAGCAAGGAAATAGTGCATGCTCTCTTAGTATCTCCACTGCTTAATATATTGTTGAGACCTGGTGAACAAATGGATGCTACAACCATGAGCTTCTATGAATGGGTGGATTTAAAGTTACATGAATGATCCTGTGTGAATTCAAAATAAAATTGAGTTCTACTTTTTCATCCTTAGCTTTTTCCTTTCATTGCTGTGCACATTTGATGCCCATACCAATTAATAGTGTCAGTCAAATTGCAATGGAGTACGTTAAATCTCTGTGAGGTAAGATGTTCGTGGAACTTGTTGAAGCTCTCATAGCCCTCAACTCCTTCAATGCAAGGGCATAGAGAGCGAATCCTGCTAAATATTATTTTTGTTCCTGAAATCATTTGACCTCTAACTATTGCTTGTGAAAGATTGATCCGTTAGTTTGATCATTGTTTCCTTATTGTATAGTTTATTCTAAAGGTGATAAAATTAATAGATTTTTGAAGGTTATATCAGATTCCTAGGCTAGTAGATAGCTACATAAATGTTAATGCTATATAATATAAATAAAAACATAATTTTATACTAGGGTATAGATGTTTCATATAAACAAAAGGGTGTTGCTTATCAATGATGTGCTAAAGAAAACATGGCATGTTATTTTATAAACATGGGGAACAATTTCAGAGTCTAACAATGCAATAAGTAATGGAAATGAAAATATTAATACAATCAGGGGCGCCAGCATGGCTCAGTTGGTTGGGCGTCCGACCACGGCTAGGGTCACAATCTTACAGCTCGTGAGTTCAAGCCCTGTGTCAGGTTCTGTGTTGGCAGCTCAGAGCCTGGAGCCTGCTTCAGATTCTGTGTCTCCCTTGCTCTCTGCCCCTCCCCTGCTCATGCTCTCTCCTTCAAAAATAAATAAACATTAAAAAAATAGGAAATATCAATACAATCAATAAATAAATGGTATATGACTACATTTCTATCCATCTATCTATGTATCTATGTATCTATGTATCTATCTATCTATCTAATCTGGTTTACTTAGGTATTCATGCAAACTGGTTCCATTTCTATCACACCACCACTTAAACTGAGATTATATTAATTGCTATTTACTGAATGTTATAAGAAAAGTATAATTTTGCCATTTTTTGTGGCTTGAATTAAGATAAAAGACTCCCATTTTCTTTCTAGTAAGTTTTCCTTGCAACCTAAAATAGCATGACCTTTTCTTGAGAAGCAAGGAAACATCAGAAATTCAAATAGTTTTAATTATTTAAATTCTATTAACTCATTGTTACTACCTCTCCCCAACCCCAGCATGATAATATATAGCTGAGGAATTAAGTCAGGTATCAGCAACTGATTGTGAATTTTTCCAAAAGCAGTGGTCATATTGCCCCTATTGGAGAGAGCAAGAATGATAAATATTTGTGGTCTTGTAGAATTACATGGACGTAAGAACATAAAAGTTAGTATCTTTGGAGCAGAAAACAACAAGCACATAGCAACAGCTATGACAGCTGTCATAGCAAGCCACTTCTAACTTCAGCCCTAAATCATTATTTAGGTGTGTTTTTGCTTCACTAAGCTGACAGAGATTCTCTAGAATATGGTATTTGGTATTTCTTATCATATGTATGGGGTCAGCTTTTGCAATATGTATATGGCCAAAATTCTAAATTACTTCATATCACACTGCATCTGCTATTTATATTTTCTGCTATCTTGACCATACTTTTTCAAATCTGAAGTGTTAAATTATCTCACTAAAGTGGTCAATATTTTCCTTCTCAAGGTTATAGGTTTTGTTGCTATTTCCTTAATGCTAACTATGGGTTTACTTGGGTTTCAAAGATATGATTTAAATATGAGGTGATTAATAAGAAGAATATGTAATAATGAGACATTTGTTTACCTGAAAATAAGAGGATCCATAATTTAGCCATCAACATGTTGTATTTATAGTATGCTTGAGCCATATATAACTTATAATTGGGTTTCAACTCAATAAATTAAGTCAATTATTTACATGGCCCTGTAAGATGTTATAGTACAGATGATATACATATCTAATTCATCATTGTGCATGTAATGCGCTATCTGTTTCTACAACACTCTACTTCCCCATAATAAAAAGTCTAGTCTTTATCCAATTCCTCTAGGTATAAGGTGTCAATAAATAATGCAGAGACAAATAAATGCAACAATAAACAGATACTAAGAACCAATAGATCAATATGAATGTGCATTAGTGTCTGCATCTCAGACTTGGTTTAACTGAAAGAAAAGCTCTATTTCACATGCATGCCTTGCCTTCTTCCCTCTTTCAACATCTTCTGCTTTCCTAGATATACTAAAGTATATACTTAGGATACTAGTGTACAGGAGCACCTGGAACCTTCAAAACATTTCATAAAGAAAAATAGAAATAATGGATTATTCCTATCTGTAAGAGTTATAGAAACTGCTCTAAGAATAGAGACACTGTTTTTTGTACAAAATAGGATTAATAAATTTCATGCTTGATCTTATCAGGGAGAATCAAGAGGGGAGCTGTAAAGCATCGAGAATAGGTTTATATCTGATTTGTAATTGCTGCTTTTCAAATTTCAAATGATCAGCTCTTAATTTATTTTGTTTTTTCCTAGAATTTGTTTTTGTCTAGAAGACCAGTAAAATCTCTGCTAATATAAAGAGTGCTACAGGAAAATAGCTATGTTTACTTCATGAAAGCAGAAATCTGAGTTACTGAGTCAACATGTGGGCTGTCTGTCAAATACCTTCAGAGAGATAATTAAGTAGTGTTTAGGCTTGGATAAATGTATGTGTATAATCAGTAAGTCTGTTTATTAATTCACAATGAGAAGTACAGAAGAGACAAGAGAGGCAGGATCATTTTGCCTTTTCATTCTATAAACAGAGGACTGGGGATATTGGAGTGGAGGAAGAAGAGCAGTGATAAGGTTTAGGTTGGGATTAATCCAACCTTGGCTTTATAAATAAGGAATCAGATGCTGGTAGGCTTCCAAAATGACCAGATGGATCCATCTCACAATACTGGCACTTTTGCTGACAAAACTCAAAATCTCAAATCTATTATCTTTGATTCTACTCCTTGGCATTGCTTAGGTGGACAATGTTAATATTGGTCTCAGGGATTCTCCTGGTTATACCATTTCCTGGCTGACCCACTTTTTTCTTATTGACATGTTATTCTTTCACATAAGCTCACCCATTAATCAGCTCTACTTAGTGGGAGACTAAGCCTGAAGCTCAAGAAACTTTACCCCCTCACTTGATCAGGTCTCTTCCAAGGTCTGAGAGAAGCCAGAAAAAAATGTTCACATGGTAATATATTTTTATAACATTTGAAAAATAAGGTATTTGTTATTGAAATTTCTTCCAATATAAACTTTGGTATCCACAAAACCCGAATTTATTCCTGGTTATGGTTAAATACAGTAGTCCTAGTCTAGGAGCCATTTTTGTCATACCATGGTGATTTTTCATGTGTATATTCTAATCTTAAAGTGTAAGTTTCATAAAATTATCTTCTTTCTTTTTAACTTTGTAGAGACTCTTCTAGGTGTTTTCCACTTACTTACACCACAAGGCACCTTAAAAATAAAATGAAACCAAAATTTAAGTAGTATAGGATATGTCTGATAGATGAGGACAACTTCACTTGAGTTTATGAATCTCAATTTATTTACTGTGTGCTGTGTAAATAGCCCTAATATTTGCAGACTATTTTACACATATCCCACAAAGTTTTATAATCAGACTGCACTGGGTCTTTGTGTAATTCTTCTATCTCCAAATTCTTAAATATTCTTTAGTGTGGTATTTTCTAAGTAGGTACTAATGTTAATGTTTAATCTTCCTAGATCTGATTCTCAGAATAAACTTCCTAAATGTCTCATATGTGCTTATTGATATGTCCTGCAAAGTTTATAAGTAATCTATTTATTTATTTATATAGTCCCATGCTTCTCAAATAGAGAAAGATAGAGATTATTTTGGTATTCCAAACAATGATCAAAATAATCAAGATTATTGTAACACAAACCATTGTCTTTTCATAGCTTAACACTTTCGGCAACTATATGTTTTCTTTCATACTGAAAAAGAAAACCACCAACTGATGGAGGGCACATCAAGTGGATTTGGATGATGAGACAATGATGGGATGAAAAAAAATTATCTTTTAACCATTGTACTTATTTAAAATATGCTCATGGTCAAAATACCCTGGAAACAATTATTTTAATTGCGTTTTGCAGGTGAGCAAATTGGGGTTCATATACTTAGTAAAATTAAAAGATAAGTATGAGGGCTAGAATTTATATTTAACTTACTCACCATAATATCTATTTATACAAAGAGGGAAGGTGATATATATATCCACACATACATAAACACACACACACACACACACACACACACACACACACACACACACACTAAGAGGTAAGGTTCTCTAGACACAAACACACACACATATCACTTTATAAAGTGTTTTCATATATGTTCTGTTATTTATGCTTCACAACCATTTTTTTGTGTCTTTGTGTCAAATTTTTTGTAGGTATACAAACTGACATTCCAAGGGGTTAAATGACATTTAAAAATACTCCTATAACCCACTGAGGTGGGACTCCAGATGTTGTTGAATCTAATTTGATAATCCACTACACCATAGTAGTAGAAAAATGACTCCTGTTTATGTGTATATCTTAAAACTATGAATGATAGAATTAGAAGGTTGTAAAATATTCTTTGTCTTAAAATTGCTAAGTGCTAACAGGCAAAAAAAAAGGCATAAAAGTCATCACAGATAATAATTTCTAGAAAGCTAATTATTAAGTTGTCATAAGAATTATAAGCAATTGTAGAGGGAACAGGAACAAATGTTTTGATGATTCAAACTTTCCAATGAGACGGAAGCACCCAAAAAAGTACTGCCCCCCAAATAAACACCAGACTCAAGCATGTCTTATGATAGTTCTGAGTTTAAGCATGGCCTGTAAGAGAAGAGTCCTAATATTTCCTTGAGTAAATTTATTTTTATCTTCCCAAAGCCTTGGTGTTACATGGCTGGAAGCATGGGGGAGGTGTCCTGGAATCATGGGTGCAGGACTGTTCCAGGGGCCAGCCTATAGCTGAGCAGACTCCAAGCCTATGAGTCGGTGATAAAGAAGCTAGTGAAAGTATTTCCTGCCGCAGATTTAGTTTTTAATCTAAATTTACAAACCTTAGTTAATATGGCTTAACTTTTTATTTCTTTTTTTTTTTTTTTTTTTACATTTTTTTTTTTAATTTTTATTTTTGGGACAGAGAGAGACAGAGCATGAACGGGGGAGGGGCAGAGAGAGAGGGAGACACAGAATCGGAAACAGGCTCCAGGCTCTGAGCCATCAGCCCAGAGCCTGACGCGGGGCTCGAACTCACGGACCGCGAGATCGTGACCTGGCTGAAGTCGGACGCTTAACCGACTGCGCCACCCAGGCGCCCCAACTTTTTATTTCTTATATTCAAACAGGAACCCACTGCCTAATGTAAATGTGAATAGTAAATTTTTCAGATATTACAGAAGAAAGGGTGGTTTAATAGACTGAATTTGGTCTTGGAGGCTTCGATCCCATCTTTGCTACTCTGTAGCTAAATGGTCTTAGAGAAGTCTTTAATGTCTTGTTTACTTAAAAATAATCTCTCTCATTTTCATGAATGTGCTGATATTATGGATTAAATATGAACATGAAACATGAGTTAGTGCTCAGTATAAAGTGATGATAGAAATGATGAAGGTAGCTAAACATTTGTATTACTTTTGTTTAAGTGAATAATGTGAAGAAGATTTTAGATCTGTTACTAAACAACCATAGTATAGTTGATTAGCATCAGAATTCAAACAATATAGTAACTTGAAAATGATTTCAGATCTCTTTTCTAAGCAACTCTGATGAAGTTATTCATCTAGGACATAATAACAAATGAGGGGACATATTGTTGACAGCACCAGAGGTTTAAGTAACAACAAGAATGGCAGTTCAGTAGAAGAAGGAAGCATCTGTGGCCCTAAAGCTATAATTGAATCCTCCACCTCCTTGGTTGGCTCCAAGGTGCAAATTAATTCCTCATGGCCAAGCCACTACGTCTGACCTCTTAGGTAACCTAAGGGAGAAATGGGCAGAATCAATATTAAATGTTGTTAAATATCTTTAATTTAGGACCAGCAACTAGATTTCATTTAAAATATTTATATTAGATGATATAAAAACAAAGGGAAAAAACATTTACATAGAGATATAACACCAGTAGTTATTTTAAAAAAATGGGGAGGGGCGCCTGGGTGGCGCAGTCGGTTAAGCGTCCGACTTCAGCCAGGTCACGATCTCGCGGTCGGGAGTTCCAGCCCCGCGTCAGGCTCTGGGCTGATGGCTCGGAGCCTGGAGCCTGTTTCCGATTCTGTGTCTCCCTCTCTCTCTGCCCCTCGCCCGTTCGTGCTCTGTCTCTCTCTGTCCCAAAAATAAATAAACATTGAAAAAAAAATTAAAAAAAAAATAAAAAATAAAAAAATGGGGAATATCCAAACATTCTTTTTCTTCTAAGAACCACTAGAACTCTACTAAGTGCCATATAGGCCACACACAATTCTTTATATATATATATATATATATATATATATATATATATATATATATATATATAAATACTGTTTATATATATTTATATACAAATTTATATATTATATACATATATAATATATGTATGTGGTGTATATATATATATACCACATACAATTCTGCTACAAAATGCAAAGTTAAGAAAGTTTAGGAGCTGTATCTTTCAGGAAACCAAAAATATTAAATACATTCTATGGAATGATTTTTAATATTTAGAGGTCAATCATGAAACAAAACCAAGGGAAAAAAACCCCTCAACACATTAAGTAAAACTAAGATACCAATAAATTCTGACACATAATAAAGTACAAAAGAGAAGGTTATAATAATGAGATAATTAGAGAGTATAATAGTAACTTGATGACTGTATATTCTTTTTTTTTTTTTTTTTTTTTTATTTTTGGGACAGAGAGAGACAGAGCATGAAGGGGGGAGGGGCAGAGAGAGAGGGAGACACAGAATCGGAAACAGGCTCCAGGCTCTGAGCCATCAGCCCAGAGCCCGACGCGGGGCTCGAACTCACGGAGCGCTAGATCGTGACCTGGCTGAAGTCGGATGCTTAACCGACTGCGCCACCCAGGCGCCCCAATGATGATGACTGTATATTCTGGGCCCAAAAATCCAGACAGAATTGTCAGTATACACAGTAAAAAATTTTATACAGTAGAATAAAGATAAATAGCATTAAGTGAGTCCATAATATCTGTGCACCTACACTGAATATGACTATATCACAGTGTAAGAGTGACTGTCATACACATAAAAAAATCCATTTATGCAACAGTTTCTAAATGTTATGGGTTTGTAACCACTAGTATTAATTTAATACAAATGTGTTTATACACAGACCATGCAAGTGCTTTTAATGAAGTATGTATAAAACCATCCTGCTGTTATATAGGCTGTGCTGGTTGCATTTTACTAATTTGGGGACAATATAATGCAATATGAAGAAACAATGTAACCAAGTTATGTTTCCTCAAGCTGGGTCCTTAGAATACCAAGAGTGCACCGAGCTCAAATATATCTTGGAAATTCAGCATATTACATATTCCTGTCTTGGATGTATAAAGCACATTGGCATACTGAAGTCTCTGTGAAGTCCTGTCCTGCAGTACAGATACTTATTTATCTTTGTGTAATTTAGTGTGTTTTGTTATCACCTATTAACATTTCAAGAATGTATAATATGCATTGTGAAATGCTGATCTCAACTATAATTATGAAAGTTCTTTGAATATATTTATATTAGATCTTGGATATTTTTTATTTTTCTTGATTTTTCTCATAAAAAACATGACAGAACTCATATTCCCCTACAGCCATATCCTGGTTCAGAAAGAAACACCTAGAACTTACAGAGCAATTTATATTTTTAAAATACAGTGCATTTCATCTGGCAATATTCTCCTGAAGCATTAGCAGCTACCCCAAATACGAAATCAGGAATCCTCATGTCACAGCTAGATCTCTGAGAGCCAATATCATTAGCACCTAGTCAGTATGTAAACCTCCGATGTTTTTCTAAAACCACTGAAGTCTGTATCTTTCCTTTTGGCCTGCCACAGTCTTCTTTTACAGTGCTGCTCTCAATCTATCTCAAGTACTAGAAATTCCTCTTATCGCCCCAAACTTCCAACAAAATGAACCTCCAGTTTATAACCTTACTACGGTTTCTACTCATTTTCTGAGGGGATAAATTTATGAACACAGACCCAAAAGGGATATCCTGCTCTCTGGTTCCTTCTACTGGGTGTCATTTATCTTTAGCCATTGTCTAAATACACTTGCTCAAAGGAAGACTTTAATACCCTCCTTACTTTCTGCAGTACTTAGGGTGACCTAGATAATCATGGACATTTGCCAGAACTGTCATCCATGTGCAAATGGCCTCATAATATTAAAAGGTAAGTGCTGCTTGCATTTTCTTAAAACTAAAGCTATATATCAGGTACGTGAATATACCAAATTAGAATGTGCTCCACGATAATTACATAGTTAGAATATGATGCACTTAATGTTTTGATTTTGGCAATAACAACAGCTAGCATTTATTGGTGATCTTATTTAGTGGTAGGCACTGTTATCCTCATTCTACAAATGAGCACACTAAATCTCAAAGAGATTGAGCACATTTTTCCAACTTAAACAATTAGGAAGTGTGGGAGATAGACTTCCCTGGAAGCCATGATTAATTGTACTATGCTACCCTTCTTCTACTCCAACAATTATTAATTGGACTCGGTTGTTTTAGATAGGCCAAGCTCAGTACCTTCACTCTGAAATTCTCCTGTGGGAGACATTCCTGTCTCAGTGTCAGCTAATCTTTTGAATGTGTGATTTGTGGGGCAGCCATTTTTCTCCTTGTGGAGAAAGACAAGTGGAAGAGAGAAGAATAAAACAAATGTGATAAAAAAAAAAAAAACAAAACAATGAAGGACTCCTATTCTTACTCCTGCAAATTTCTAATTTCTGCTCTTATGTTACAAGGTATACCCATAAATTTTCATATTAAATCACCACACAATTATATTTCCAACATAAGTAATTTGGCATTGCTTTATATTATATGCCACCAAATAGTTTCTTGCTAATATTCTAAGTCTGCCTGATTCTTTGCCTTATTATGTGGCTTTTCCTTTAAGTTTCCTTCTCCTGTCTCTCTTAAGTTAGGAAGGAAGGAAGGAAGGAAGGAAGGAAGGAAGGAAGGAAGGAAGGAAGGAAAAGAAAGAAAGAAAGAAAGAAAGAAAGAAAGAAAGAGAAAAAAGAAGTTATGCCCTTCCTTTCTGGATATCTATAAAACAGAGCTCTACATGTAACACTTCATAGAAACGGAATCATCCTTGATAAAATGAACAATCATTCCTAATTGAAATTTTTAGAATAAAGTGTTGAAAAAGCGAACAGAATTAGGTTTTACAAATTCAGGGAAATGCTGTAAGAAAATCACACCAAAGGATCTGTATGTGTTTAAAATAACTATAAATGAAAGTTATCTCAGTGCTCTACTTAAAAATACAGTTGCAAATAAAGTCAAGTAGTTATACGAAGTATTGACTGTGGTTTAAGGTAGGGAGTTCACTTGGAAGCAGATGGCCTGAAGAAGGAAGGAGAAGGGCATAATCATAAATCATAACAGAAGAAGACAAAGGACGAGGAAGCAAGGCAAGGAGGGTAAAAGAAGCCAGATAACAAAAGATCCAAGCAGAAGCAAAAGAGAAGGGGGTAAAAGGAAGGGCACAGTAATAAAAGGAAGGATAGGGATGCCAACATGATGTAACATGCCCAGAATTCTAATGAAAAGCTGCAGCACTGGAGAGCAGAGAGCTAAGGAGCAACAGTAAAAGGCCACACAACAGTAGGACAGTTTTTAAATGTAGCATTGTGCCAGGGGGCTTGTAGTGAGCCTCACCCCACAGAGAGTCCTTTAAAATTTAAAGTACATCGCTTTGCTGAATTGGAAGTCATTCTTTAAAAGAAGGCCACAGGTTTAGGGAAGAAAAACCTGACAACAGAACGCAATGAAAGAAGAAAAGAGGTGAAAGACAAAAGTGGGCAACAGTACAATAACAGCAGTGGTAATCAATTACGATGTTGAGATGTTGACCGTGCCCAGAATGTTTTTTTCCTCCCTTTAGAAAACCTTCTGCTTCTTTCCAAATTACTTCAACTCATAGTTAAGGTATCCCCACATATCAATCTAATACTTGGGATTTCCACACAATTCATTGGACTATTTTTTACTACAGGTGTTATTTGAATAAGGCAACAATCATATTTCAGTTAGCTGTGTCCTTGCAGAGATGAGTTAAACTTAGGTCAGAAGCATTACGTGGAAAACTACAAGAGCTTAGAGCTTAAAGATGCCACCAGGAGTCATGATTCATCCAACGTGGCAACAAAATTCTAGACACGTTGATATGGATGTAAATCTTCATATTTCTACCCTTGTCTTTTTTACCTAATTTACTTCCATGGTCATCTTATTTAGGGTGAAAGACTGAATATGCAGGCAATGACCAGACAAATATGACAACAGAACTCTGACCCACATAAAATGTCCATTAAGCCAAGCCACAATCTCTGCAGCAACTATTCCAGAACAGTTAGTACTTTGTCAACAAATGCTTGCTATTTTGCTACCACCCCTTTCCCTTTACAACTCAAGTGAGACCAAACAGTAAGCCAAATCACCTTCTGGAACCAATCTGAGGCCCCACTTTTAATGAGCTCACCTCCAGCTTCCCCATGCCAACAACCTCCAATTAGAGCATATCTGAAGTCTTCCTTTTTTTTTCCCCTTACTCCCCTGCCTGTCTTGAAAGATGCCAAACACAAGTGATGGCTGAGTCCCTTGATGTAATAAGCTCTGAATTACTGACCTCTCTTTGTTCTCATTTGGGTGGTCTTTTATATTGCTACAAATGCCTGGGTTAAAAATATCATATCAATGCTCATGACTCCCAGTATTATACTTCTAGCCCAGACTTCCCCTGAATGCCTGACTTCCTTCACAACATCAATACATGGAAATTGAGTGACTTTGTTAAAGTTATCAAGTGCAAAAATACCCACACCCCACACATTTCCTAAATGCTCCACCATTCCAGTGTCCTAAGTCCAATATTTTGACAAAGCTCATGATTTCTCTCATTTCACATGCTTTGCATCGATTCAATGGTAAATTCCAATCACCCAAAAGATATCCAGAATATGATTAAATTGTACTGTTTTACCATTACCTACTTAGTTGTTTGTCCACGGTATCATCACCTTTCTTCCAAATAACTGTAATAGCCTTTTAATTGATTTCCCTGCTTCTACCCTTGACCTCCTATTTCCTGTCAAAACCACATCCACAGTGGTCCTTTTAAAGTGTCAATCAATTTGGCACTTCTCTGCTCCCTTTCTCACTCGGAATAATTGTCAACGTTTTAAAATTCTCTACAAGGTCTTACATAATCTAGTTATCACCTTCTCTCCCTCAGTTAACTCCCAGCTACAGCTGTATGGAGTGTGCTAGTTACCTCTCCAAAGGCTGGGCAATGACCTTTGATAGAAGTCTTGTTTGAAAAAAGAAAAACAAGTGTTAAAGGATAAATTTTAAAAAGAATAAAACCATAATTCTCACACAAGTATAACATAAATGGTGTCAAATAATTTATGTATCTTTTAATTAATGAGGGAACCAGTAAGATGTTACAACTTGTTCCATGGAGATCCAAAAAAAAAGCAGAGACATATACAGAGACTAAGGGATTCTGAAATGAATTTACAAATAGATGCAGATCAGAATTAGCCAAAGGAGCAATTAGTTTTCTATGTATAAGGATCATATCCATCATTATCACTTTTCTCCAACCTCTGCAGTTTTAAAATAGTCCGACACTATGAAAGGAAGAAACAGGAAATAATCACATGAGTGAGTTAGAACATTTCCTAGTGTTTTCTTTTTTTTTTCTTTTTCGTTCTTTTGTTTACTTAAAAATGTTTCAAAACTTTTCCTAGCAAAAGGAAGAAACTGGGAGGAAGAGGGGAGGAAGGGGGAGAGGAGGAAGGGGCAAGGGAGGGAAGGGGAGAAGAGAGAAAGGGAGGGGAAGAATGTGTTTCTGTGCATCATGTGAAGAGAACTCAACTTTCTTTAAAATTTGAAAGAGGCAACATGGAAAGATCACACAAGTCAAAACCAGACCTGAAGATGATAAGATGTATTGTGAGAATTCAGGAAATGGATTTTGAGCTGTAATAGGGAAGTAGAGTTGGGCTAAAGAAGGCTTGATAAAAAATTTTTAGGTTGTGAACTCACAGTCGTGGGTTTGAGCCCCAGGTCCGGCTCTGTGTTGACAGCTCAGAGCCTGGAGCCTACTTCGGATTCTGTTTCCCTCTCTCTCTTCTCTTCCCCCACTTGTGTGCACATGCATGCACACTCTCTCTCTTTCAAAAATAAATGAGCATTAAAAAAAAGCATACATATACAGAGAGTGAGAAAAATGGAGAAGTATAGGAGTCTCTTTAAAGCACAACATTAGGATGAAGATTCAAGAGTTCTTACTACTCTAGTCCCTACAGGTACATTTGAGTCACTATGTCTCTCATGGTTATGAGAATATACTCCCATCCCTGTGAATGCCAGCTGTTCCAAAGGCTTTGGTGGGATTCCTGTTCCACTTACTCCCAAAATTATCTCAAAATAACCTTGCGATATTTGAGGTAGCTTGAATTAGTCTTTTTCCCCCTCCTACATAGCAAAGACCCCAAATATAGCACTATTCATGTATTTGATTTCTACAACAATTCTTGGGGTGTAGTATGAGTTACATAAATGCTTAGACAACGAAAGTGTCTTGAACAAATGTAGTCACATTTCTTGAAGTCAGCCAACCCGTCTTTTCGACTCCTTGTGCATCTCAAGTATATTCACTAAGAGCAAGAAGCTTCTTCTCACATATCAGCCCCATTTGTTCACCTCTTTTCTCACAGATCTTTAGGTATACTGACTTTTTTAACCCAAGAGTTTCAATAACATAGTTATTTACACATTAAATTTACAATCTCTTTCTCTTTCAAATATAGTAAAAGAGGGTAGGTAGTTCAGTGTTTTCCTTTAGTCATCTGCCTAATAATGAAATTTTAAGCCTCTGTTGCTCATTGTCTATCTTTTACTCTATGCTCTATTTCTCAAAAAATAAAACTATGAAGAGATTTGTTGAAATTCCTAAAAGAGGAAAAAAATCAGTAGAATATACTACAAAATTTTGAGTTTTAACCATGAAAAAACAAAAGTCTAATAAAAATAGATTACACTTTTATAGGTAGTATTCTACTCTGTGTGTGTTAAGGATATAGATATAGAAAGAAAAATGGGGGTGCCTGAGTGGTTCAGTTGGTTAAGTGTCTGACTCTTGATTTTGGCTCAGTCATGATCTCTCTCATGGTTCATGAGATTGAGCCCTGCATCAGGCTGTGTGCTGACAGCATGGAGCCTGCTTGGAATTCTCTCTCCCTTTCTCTCTGCTCCTCCCTCACTCTCTCTCTCTCTCTCTCTCTCTCTCTCAAAAACAAAACAAAACAAAACAAAACAAACAAAAAAACCCAAAGAACAAAACCCTTAAAAAAATACAAATAGGAATTTATATACGACAGGTAGAGCCACATTATTCCCTTCCTCTCTCTCCTCTCCCTCATCTTACCTTTTTTCTTTTTCTTCTAAAAATGTGATTAATGTAGAAAATTAATTTAAACTGAGTACAAAAGGAAAAGCATCCCCATGGTTCATTTTTCCAATGAGGTACCAATATTGGAAACATCACTTTATAACTTAAAGAATTTTAAGGCCTTATATCATCTAGGAGACTATAAAACAACTAGTAGTTGGTCTTTAAAACACTCCTAGAAGAGTCTCAGTGTCAAAGAACTCATGATTTTGAGGCAGACATTTTACGTACTGATAACTATGAGTAAATTTATTTTTGTACATTAATTCAAAAATATTCCTCTCTGTGGAGCACCTGGTGGCTTAGTCGGTTAAGTATCTGACTTCGACTGAGGTGATGATCTCACAGCTCATGAATTCAAGCCCCACATCAGACTCTGCTGTCAGTGCAGGGCCCACTTCAGATCCTCTGTCCTCCTCACTCTTTGCCCCTCCCCCCATGCTTGCTCTCTCTCTTTCCCTCTCTCTCTCTCTCCAAAATAAATAAACATTAAAAAAATAAAACTATGTTTCTCTGTAATTCCTACTTGATCATTCAGAATAATACAAAAATAAACCTAATTCCCTTTTTCACATGATAAATCCTTAAATGTAAAAGAATTGTTATACTCTTCCTAAAGCATCTCAGTCTGGGTAACTATCCTTCAACATTATATGATATACATACAATTCACTATTTTAATTATATTGTTCAATAACTCTAATTTTTTACAATTACTTTTATTTTAGGGCAACAATGCTATACTGCTAAATTCCTCTGTACACTGGAGTTACCAAATAACTGTTTGTTCTTAAACCATATTCTCATCTTTCTGGGGCCTGTGAATTATGTAGATATGCCAATTAATAAAACCTAGAAGCTTCATTAGGGATATTTTGTTTGCTTTTAATTTTTATATTTTCTCTTCTGTCTCTGTCTCTTTGTCTCTTTCATCATGCTATATTGCTATTCCTTAGGAGATAATAGTTAATTTAATTCTCCAGGTTCAATACTCTCCAAACTAGATCTCGCCCCTTCCTAATTTGTGCAACTGATTCTTCAATTTGGTACTTTTACATTTGTCTTGTTAAGATTTCTTTTGATTCTTCCTTCAATATATAAATCATCAATCTTTAGACTAAGTAAATAAGTATCATTGGAGGGGAACTTCTTAAACTTGATAAAGACTATCTACAAAAAAAATCCCTAAAGTTAACATCATACTTAATGGTGAGAAACTCAAAGATTTCTCACTATGATCAGGTACAAGGCAAGGATGTCCCTCTCACTACTCCTTTGCAAGGTCATACTGGAAGTCCTTCCTAATGCAACAAAGCAAGAAAAGATAATAAGGGTATACCCATTGGAAAGGAAGAAGTAAAACTGTCTTTGTTCACGGATGACATCATCATCAATTACCACTTATTTGTTGATGATTTGTGTTGTATCTTCAGTGTAGATATCTCCTCTGAGCCTTGAACCTAGAAATTTGACTTTTTATAGCATTGAGTATCTATGCCATATTTACTTGTATGTCTTAGAAATCTCTAATAGCCAACATATCTAAAAGTAGGCTCAACATCTTATTCTCAAACCTGTTGTTCTTCTTGTGTTCCTTTGATGAGTGAATTAAGATAGTATCATACTCTTCCCAGTCATGTGATACCCAAATTGGATCTCTGCTGGATATCTTCAGTCCTCCATTTCTTTTTGGCTCAAAACTTATCACAAATTCCTCTTGGATCAGGCTGTCATCGTTACATTCCAGTGTTAGTACAATAGACAATCAAGGGCACTCCTTACTTTTATTCGTGTGTGTGAGTGTATGCTACTAAGCATGCATTTTTTTTAAAACTTCACCATTATTCTGCTTCCAGTAACATTTCCATAAAATGAAAATCAATTTGTTACTTCTCTGTTTAACAATCTTCAAAACTCCCTTTTAGCTTCAGTAGACAGTCCAAACTTTTTAGAATATATGACATGCTTCTAGGGACTGTTTCAGTCTTTATTTTCAGCTGCCTTTATTTCCAACCTCTGCACTCTTTCCTTCCTGTCACTGAACAAATTGCTATTTATCCTAGTTACCAACTTATATTGCTATCGTTGCTCCTTCTGCTTTGGAAAACTCTTTCAAATACCTACTAGGTCAATGTTGCTTGGTTAACTCCTATTCTTTTTTCAGTCCATGAAGACTTTCTTGAGATTTCTTGACATTTTATGCACTAACTGTCCTTTGTGCTAACCAAAATTTTAGAACTTATCACAATGTGCTAAACAGTAAGTCAGACTTTCTGCTTGTCTGACTTGCCAAGCAGACTATGGATTATTTAAGAGCCCAAAACACAGCATCTTATTCCATCTTAGTCCCTATAACTTCAAAGACTACAGAATACCTATGTTTAAGAAAAGTTTTCTGAATGACTGTCAAGCCATTGCTTTGTGTTCATTTCATTTTTAAATACATTTCACCAACTACAGTGGACCTGTTGCCCCATTATGCATTTTCTACAGATTTATGGTTTTCAGTATATTCTGAAACTTCTAATCATTTAACTATTTAATTCTAATGACAATATCTTATATCTTTATATATATAGTCAAAGAATGGATAAATATAATTCCAAAGAGGGACAGTTAATTGTGATTCAATAAAAATCCTTAGGCTTAGAAAAGGATCTTTCCAAGAGAATAGCCAGTTTTTTTCCAAGTCTATGCAGGAGGAAATGGTAGTAACCAAAGAATAAACCTTCATTAGAGGTTTTAATTTATTTCCAATAAAAAGCTTTAGAAACTAAAATAACCTGCTAAGGAAGTTTATGGAATTTCTTCTGTACAAGCATGACAGCTATATATAGGATTGCTATTGAAGTCAGACAGTTTGTATCCAATTTGTGTCTGAATATGGTTCTAGTGAAAACAGAGAAGATAGCTTTTTAGGGTTATTTTTAGCCTTTTAGATTTTGAATCCACCTTATTTTATTTATGATCATGAAATTCTTGAATAGTATGCCCAGATAATACTCCATATTGTTTCATTAGCCTAATAAAATAAAACCTTGTGTTTCCTATACAAGAGAAATGTAAATTATCTGTACAATATTAAGTTTATAAATGTGTTTTCCAAGACACAACATGATGGATTATAGTCCCACTGAACATTCAATATGAGTTCTTGCATGGAAAGGAAAAGGAAATTCACTTTGAACTGAATTGAGATAAACATATCTCATAAGTGAATCAAGTTTCAATAATTCACAAGCAGTAAAACCCAAAGTAAGTCAAAGGAAATATATTATAAGTGCCATAGCCCAAATCCAAACTAGTATTATCATAATATTAAATTATATGTCCTATTTATCAATAGATTTCTCTTCCACACCTTTCTGGAAAACACAGTTTGAAATATCTCATATCAATATTCAATAAAAGTGTATATTTTATATCATTAAATATAGACTCTGCTATATTTCTTAAAACATTTGATGTTGCTTTATTATCTTTTGTGAACCATAAAAATGTCACCATATGTGGATGGCTATAAGCACTAGTATACTTCTCTTGAAAAGTCAAAATATTTTTGGAAAAATTTTTTTCTCATTTATTTTCTTTCTTACATCTAAGATTCTTTTTGATTTGAAAATAAAATGCAATCTTCAATTTTTTAGGCAATATTTTTAAAATTCAACCTGCTATTATCATCTGTGATGTAATATAAAATTTAATGTCTACACTGATCTGGCTTAAATAATATCTAGATGTTTGCATATAGGCCAAATTTGGGAAATAATTTAAAGTTATTCAATTATTAGCTTCTATTTGAGGTAAGAGAGAAAAATTTCACCACCCTAAGGCAAAACTAATGGAGCATTAAAAAAATTTATTTTTCAAAGTCATTAAAGTCAAATTTCTAAATCCCAAATATCTAACAAATACCTTCATTGTTTTGTTTCCATTTTAGAACTAAATAAGGATTGATAGTTTATTTCTGCCAAATTGCCATGTTTCCAAATTTTGTTAACATAAAACTAATCGAGTTCTTGAATTTAGACAGGCTTATTTGACAATTAGCATTTTTATTTCTATAAGGATAAGTATATGAAAATTAGCCTAAGAGGTTTTTTTTATTTTTATTTTTTTTATTTTTTTTATTATTCTTTTTTTCAACGTTTATTTATTTGTGGGACAGAGAGAGACAGAGCATGAACGGGGGAGGGGCAGAGAGAGAGGGAGACACAGAATCGGAAACAGGCTCCAGGCTCTGAGCCATCAGCCCAGAGCCCGACGCGGGGCTCGAACTCACGGACCGCGAGATCGTGACCTGGCTGAAGTCGGACACTCAACCGACTGCGCCACCCAGGCGCCCCAGCCTAAGAGTTTTAATTGATCCACAAACTTCAAAATCTTCCAAGAGATGCAGTTTACGAGAGAAACTTTATGATACGTATTAATTGTTGATATTTTACCTACTCAGTTCTTGAAGCTCACATCACCTCACTTTATTTAGCTCATCTCACCTCAGTATGGATATGTGTGATATTTACAATCTCTGATACTAAAATGGAAATTTACAATTTAAGCATATATGTATATATTTTACTAAAATTAAATATTTTAACAGAAACAAGTGTTGGTTACACCATCAAGAACACAAATAAAGCCTTATAGGTCATGATGTAGACCAAGTACTATTACAGATTTAAGACCTGGTTCTATGGCTTTGAAAATCTAACCTTGAAAATCCTCTGCATATAATTTTATAAACTTAGTCATCAGGGAGTGTTTTCATTCACATAATTGTCCTATTGAGGATATTTCCACCTCTCACAATGTCCCTTTAACTCTGACATCAATAGGACAGAAACTTAGAACTCTTCCTTACAGTTCTATCAGGTGTGGCCACAGATTATTTCTTTCATGTTTTTAAATTTAAAAAGTGCTACTCAATCACCTTTAGTTAATTGTTTAGATCACCTTCCTCCACACTAATCAATTTTGATGGATATATTTATTAGTCTTGTAATTAAAAACATACAATCTGCAAAACTGATGCCAAGAATTCATTCCCCAAATTAGCAGGTATAAGCTATTGAATATGTGCTCAAATACCACAAATTAACAATCAAGGCAGACAGTTCAATTCTCTATTCAGAGCTCAACAAATTTCTGTGGCAAATATTTATAGGTGTATTGTATTCCAATCTTTCTCAGTGTATATTAAGATTAAGGATACTTTTATAGAGAGAAAAAGGTATCAAAGTGGCCTTTTTTAAATAGCATTAACATTCTGAAGGCCTCACAGCTGTCAAGCCAACTTGTAGGTATGCTTATAGTATTAAGAACATCATTATAATAATGACTATTGGAGATTATACTTTGAAAATTTTCACGATAGCAACATTTTGTACTTTTGTTCATATTTTATATTATCTCAGTAATCACCTAACCGGGCTATTATAAAATCACAGTGCGACAAACAAATAACAAATCAGCTTACTTGTACAATTCTGGCAATATAACTGTGTAGTCAACAATTTAGCCTTACCCAATGAGAAGTCTGACCTTTTCCCTTGGCTTCTGGAAGGTAATCTATGTCATACCTGATATGATTGACTTTGTTTAGGGCAGAGGCTGACTACATCAGGTATTGTGGTGATGCTAGTTATACCCCAAACACCGTAGGGAGTGGGTTGGCCGGGCCACAAAACACCAACCATGTGATTTAGGGTGAGCCACATGGTATCAGTTAACATGGTAACTAAGTCAACCACATGGGCAATCAGTGAATCAATCAATGAGACATATGTAATGAGACCTCAGTAAAAACTCTGTACATCAGAGCTTTAAGGTGAGCTTCCCAGGTCGGCAGTACTCCCTGAATTTTGCCATACATCAATGACAGGAAGATAACACATTCCAACCACATTGGAAGCTTTGCATTTGGTACCTTCCCAGACTTGGCCCTTTGACTCTCCTTCTCAGGCTGGTTTAACATTCATCGTTTCCCTATAATAAACTGAACCATGAGGGGCACCTGGCTGGCTCAGTCGGTAAAGTAGGCAACTTGATCTTGAGATTGTAAGTTTGAGCCCCACGTTGGATGTGGATATTACATACAAATAAAATCTTAAAAACAAACAAACAAACAAACAAAAAACAACTGTAACCATGAGGATAATAGCTTCCATTGAGTTCTGTAAATTCTCCAGTGAATTATTGTACCTGAGAGAGGTTTTGCGAAACCCCAAAATTGCAAGTGGCATCAGAATTGAAGGCAGTCTCGGGGACTGTGCCTTCAGCCTTTTCTGTTTGGCAGTTTTCAATCCTCTAGCATACTACTAGTGTATACTAGACATCAGTTTTAGTTGATATCTCTACCCCTGCTTAGTTGCAAATTTTTGAAAAATATTTAAAATATGTAACTGGTAAAATAAATAGTAGTTTTACGTATCAAGTGTAACTATACGGTAGGCTCTGCACATGTATTAAAAACTGCTTTATCTTATCGGTCTGTGAAACAGATATTGTTATGTCTGTTTCCAGAGAGGAAGAGAAATGAATAGCTTGTCTAAGACTCAACACCTACTGTGTGGCAAAGCCAGAATTCAAAACCAGCTCAATTTCAAATCCCACACTCTGAATGACTATCAAATGCAGCCTTTCCTTGTTAACACAGCTCCCAAACCTATTTTGAGGCTGAGTTGATTAAGTCTGAAATATCTTAAGGCTAAAAGCGTATGCAATTTTGATTAACATGATTAGCTAAAATACAAGGAATAGCTGGTGAAGACACAAAAATATAGTGCTGGACACTTTTGGTGAACCCAAAATATACAGTTGTTCATTGCAAAATTATATCTACAACAGATTGTGCTACTGACTTCTCAAAGTTTCAAGAGTATCAGCTAATTAGGGCAGCTGTGAAATCTCAGGCTGATTTTACTACTTTCATTTGACACAACATGCTGCCAAGATGCTCCCAAATATAATGTGAAGTTTAACTATCAAACACTTGCAAAATCTTATGTAACTAAAGCTCATTGTATTAGGACTGGGAAGGTTTCTAACTATTAAAATAGGGAGAGATTTGTGAGATATCAGAAAATGTCTCATAAACCAAAGACTGGGTACACTTTGTGCACAAACACAAGGTTATCTGGTATCACATACATTTACAAACATTTAGATATGCACATAACTGTATATGTATAGAAACGTGGGACGTAGGCAAACCTAACTGAAGAGAACCACAAATATTCTTGTCCAGGCACATATAGGAATTATATAGGCATGACGGAAACTGATAGAAAAACCAATAAATTTGAAGTCAGAATTTCACGAATTTTAATCTGAGGTTTGTCTCTGTATGATTTTGCTCATCTCCTCACACAGTAATTGTAAGAATTTAATGAAACATAATGTGTTTGAAAATGTTCCTTATACATGTTGAAACATTATAGTTGTTCAATAAAACTTAGTTGAGGATATTAAGCTTTTGATTCATATATTATATTAATTATATGTGCTATTATAGTTTAATATATTTATAATATTTATTTTCTTACAGTCAGAACTTTGGAGTTTGTTATGGCATGAATTATATATTCCCCTAAAATTCATACTCTCGAGCCCAAATACACAGGATTTCAGAATGTGGCTGTATCTGAAAAGAGGGTCTTTAAGATGTAATTACATTAAAATGATGTTGACAGGGTGGGCTCCAATCCAGTTTGGTGTCTTATAAGAAACGGAAATTTGGACACACAGAGAGACAGGGATGTGCACTCACAGAGAAAAGACAATGTGAAGACACCATAAGGTAACAATTTGCAAGCCAAGGAAAGAGGCTTCAGAAGAAACCAAACCTGCCAACACCTTGATCTTGAACTTCCAACATCCAGAACCGTGAAAAAATAAATTTCTCTTGTTTAAGACATCTAGTCTTGTTTTGTATTTTGTTATGGTGGTATTTTGTTTTGGCAGCCCTAGCAAACTAATATAGTCTTCTAATTAAAAAAAAAACAGTTTCAGATTAACATTTAATTGGCAGTACAAATGCTTGTTCAGACATTGAAAACTGGTCACTACTACAATAGTTTTCAATGCATGAATCACAGCATGCGAGTAAGTAGCTCTATTCTCTTTAACTTGAAGATGCTTATGACAGTCTCCCAGAGACTGTGCTCTGTGCTCTGTGCTCTGTGCTCACAGAGCTCCCATTTCTGAAACTTACACTTCCAATACATCTACCTGAATCTAATCTGTCACGCAGAAACTAGCTCACTCCATAAAGATGTAACCAATGATTCAAGCCCCCAGAGATCCTTCCCCGGAATTGACCCTTACCTTTTTTATCTGGTAACCTTTCAGGATCATTTGCCTTACTTATAAAGCAATATAAAATGTAATTTCCTGAGAGAAAAAAGCATGGGAGCCTATAGTTTGGGTATTTTACACAAGCGCCAGGAGAATGCATTCCATAAAATAAGCATGAAAATGATGTTGAATTAATGGATAATTTTAATAAAATATTAACAGGTGAAAATTATTATACAATATTTTTATTTTGTATTCATTCATCAAATGATAGCTGTTTTATACAGGTTGCAGTAACCAATTAAAAATATTATATAATAAGATATTAGATATTAGATAATAATAAGAAAAATTCTTATTTCTTTTTGTCATATAAAAACACACATTTGGGGCACTTTGGTGGTTTAGTCAGTTAAGCGTCTGACTTCAGTTCAGCTCATGATCTCACGATTCTTGGGTTTGAGCCCTGCATCAGGCTGTGTGCTGACAGCTGAGAGCCTGGAGCCTGCTTCAGATTCTGTGTCTCTCTCTCTCTCTCTGCCCCTCCCCTGCTCGTACATATTCTCGCTCTCTCTCTCTCTCTCTCTCAAAAATAAAATAAACATTAAAACATGTTGGTTTTGTCTGGTTTCCTTTAATGTCATTACCATAGTGATTCAAGATGGATACATTTAGTGGTTCTTGAAGCTTTGTCAGATATCTCCTTCAGAATCTCATCAAAAGCTATAGATTTTCTCACTTCAAACTCACACACACACACACACACACACACACTTCTCTGCAATCAGTGTCAGAAGTTCACAGATTCCTCAAAATTCATGTCTATGATCACCATCTTAAACACACTTAGAGTGATTAATAGGCTATTATCATGGAGATCACTAGGTTTTTGTAGGAAAGCGATATGTGAAAATGGTCAAGTTTTCATTTAATGAAAGTATACTCACTGCTTAAGTGAGGAGTATACTCACTGCTTAAGAAGGATCTATGCAGTGATCCTTCATGGTGAATGAAGGATCTTGAAACCTTCATGGTGGTGCACAAATAACTTGGAAGAGCACCATGAAATTTGCCAAAGTCATAACAGGACATCTATTGCAATTAAGTAATTCAATAGATATCATTTTATCATGTTCCATTTCATTGTTTTAACCAGACAGGTTATTTTATTGTACTTTTATTGAATTATTTTGTAAAACAAATCTTTTGTAAGGAAACAAAAACAAGTGAAGTCACAAGATACAACTTAAACATGTGTAAGACATGTGCCTGTTTTTGAAGTAGCTTAAAGTCCACTTAGGAAAATAGACACGTCCACAATAAAACGGAACACAAAGATGCAAAAGAGAAAGGAAAGATGAAGTGCTATGTTCACAAACAGCCAGCCCAAAGGTGTCAAATAAGATTACTGCTTTACCCCTGTTCATTTGAAACCCTCTCTCGGCACTGTGACTAGAAGTAGAGAGTTAACTCTGGGTAGTGGAATTCTGATGCTTGTGCCTGAAATTCCTAAGCTGTAAAACATTTTTTTTTAATATTTGTTTTTGTTTTTGTTTTTGTTTTTTTAAATTTTTTTTTCAACGTTTATTTATTTTTGGGACAGAGAGAGACAGAGCATGAACGGGGGAGGGGCAGAGAGAGAGGGAGACACAGAATCGGAAACAGGCTCCAGGCTCTGAGCCATCAGCCCAGAGCCTGACGTGGGGCTCGAACTCACGGACCGCGAGATCGTGACCTGGCTGAAGTCGGACGCTTAACCGACTGCGCCACCCAGGCGCCCCGTTATTTGTTTATTTTTGAGAGGGAGAGTGTGTGAGCAGGACAGAGACAGAGGGAGACAGAGGATCCAAAGCAGGCTCCGTACTATCAGCACAGAGCCCGACTATAAAACATTTTTTAAACAGTTACCGATTCTTAGGAGTCATAATTATTATTTTGATAATAATCCATTTATAGTCCCTGAAAGATACTTTATGCCTCTATGAAGACTAAATGTGCCTGAAAGAACAAAAATTCTTATTGTATTTATGAAATAACTAAGCAATTTATATACTTAGACCAAATGCTCAAAACTATGAAGATGGTATCCAAAGCATGACTTTGAAGTAAAAGTTAATCAGGAATATCAGTGAATTACCATTTTTAGAGAAGCCCAAAACTAAATGAAAAGCATACAACCACTGTCCAAATTAAACATTATGATTGTGTTAGTCTTTCAACATCCATCACCCACAATACATGTCCATACGAGAAAATACACTCCCCAAACTTGGTTAATTACACATAAAGTCAAGTGTGTCATTGTTTTACTTTCTGTAGTAAACAAATGCTATATAATAAAATGAATCTTTATTATGTTGTTCCCTCCATACTCCATACCATACCCCACACACAAAAAAAAGAAAAAAATCCAGATATAAAGAATCACATTCAGTTCAATGTTATTCTTCCAAGGTAACAGTTTTAGACTGAAAGAAAATATGGCTCTTAGTCCCAATCAGACCACCAATCTATTGACTTTCATAATCTGATATCTCAAATTTATCAGTTCTGGCATTTACTAGCTACTTCCTCACCTATAGAAATAAAGAGATTGTCTGTAAATATCTTAGAAAAGTTTCTTGTTTCTTTGCACGTTCTCTTTTGTTTTATTCATGTTTTTCCTACATTCAATTGTATACAATGAGCAAATACTCCAGAGTCAGAGTGTCTAGATCCAAATTCCGGCTCCATGACTTCTTAGTTATAAAACTGTAAATAATTTATTTTTTCTTTCTGTATCTCAGTTTTTCTGTATCTCAGTTTCCTTAGAGAATGAGAGTAACAGTATCTGACTCCTAAAGATGATGTGAAGATCAAGAGTTAACCTTCAGCAATTAGAATAACGCTCCACATTTAATGAAGATGAAGTAACTGTTAACTCTGATTGTTGCTAATGACGGTGATGCTGATGATGATGGTCTCTTATTCATGTACCAATTTTATGGATTTTTTTCCCAAGTATTCTACCTGAAGAGGTTCATAAGATACAGAAAGCCATTCCTTTCAAACTCCTAATACTCAATTTCCTTCTTGAGTTAAATTCATCACTGCTTGTACGACAAGCAAAAGGAACACCATCTTAAAATGTGACCAGAATAATAGGCTTGATTCAACAAAAAGTAAATTGCTCCTGAGCAGGAGGTTTCCTAATTTGACTTGAGAGATCAACCAAGCAGGAGTGAGCTGGTTCCAACACCTCAGTACAATGCTAATGATTTTTTCATGTTGAATTAATAGGATTGAAATGTTTGTGATTTCAGCAGCTGTTGGGAACAGTGGGAGGGCTTTCACCAATACACTGACAGCCTTGTGCCCCTCACATGGCTGTGTTTAGATAAAACAGGAATGCTAACAGTCTGTCTAGAGTATGCTAATCTTAAATTAATAATAATTATTTCCACCAAAGGCAGATATCGAACATCTCCTCCATCCCATGGAGAATTTGTATATTTTTTTATGTGTGCATGAAAGGGTAATTTGTTGTGTACATAAAGCAAAATTTATGTTTTGAAGCAGGTGAGTGGCTAGTACTTAGCTGTCTGATTAATTATCACAGCAAGAAATGATTAAGATTTGCCAACATGGAGAACATTTTTACTTTGCTCAAGCACATTATTACCCCCTTAGATCCTTTCCCTGGCTCCCGATGGCCTCCTGTTTAAAATTTAAATGTTTCTTCTACATCCGTATTGAGATTTTCTCCTCTCAGAAACGCTACTAACTGATTCATTTCTGCTCATTTTACCCAACACACTGATATATTCGCTCAAATCATTTTTTCTTGTTTCATTCTCTCTCCATTCATTTGGCCTTATCTGTATGTTGTCACATACCTTAAATTTGTCTACTATTTTAACTTCAGATTGCAAACAATATAATGGGAATGTTTCCCTTTACTGTACTAAAGAAAAAATTATTGCAGTGCTAACAGGAGGAATAAATAGAATTTTCAGATATGAAAGTACACTTTAAGTTTCATTTAAAGAATAATAATAAATAGAATAAATTATATTAAATAGAATAAAGAAAGGAAGGAATAATGGTATATGAATCAAAAGAGGATTGACAGCCATTACTAATAAAAATCTCCAAAACAAGTAAGCACAAAAATTCAGTTGAAATTCTTTTAAAAATTCACAAAAATGGAGGGGGTAGAAGTTAAGATGGCAGAGTAGGAAGGGGCCTCTGGGCTTGTCTGGTCCGTTGAACACAGTTAGATCAACATCAAACCATTTTCAACACCTAAGAAACTGTTCTGAGCATTAACAGAACAATCCGCACAATTTGAGGGAGAGAACACGGCAGGTACATGGTAAGGAGAGGAGAATTGGAGGAGAGAAGAGCCATGGTGCCACAGAGAGGAGAGAGCCATTTTTGCGGGGGGAGAAAGACAGAAGGGGAGAGAGAGCAGCACATCAGGTTTGCACAAGAAAGCACTCCCCCTGAAAGCAGCTAGAGAGAAAGAGTGAAAATGTGCACAGGGAACTGCACAAGAAACTGTTCCCCAAAACCACTGATGGGGGAAAAAGAGGGTTGCAATCCCACCAGTGGAGCATAGAGCCTGAAGTTTCAGAGGTCACCCCCTGGTGGTGCTCTGGCAA
The DNA here is from genome assembly GCF_022079265.1 of Lynx rufus. Lineage (NCBI taxonomy): Eukaryota > Metazoa > Chordata > Mammalia > Carnivora > Felidae > Lynx > Lynx rufus. The sequence goes on from NW_025814823.1 coordinate 42,175,920, forward strand.
GGAAGCAGGATGGAGCCCCAGGAGCTGGCAGCTCCATCTAAGGATTGCCTAGGATGCACAGGGAGAAGCAGTTCCCCTGCTTGGAGTGCATTTGGTAGAGGTGATACGGGCTCTCCATAGGCAAAAGACCCAGAAGGCACCCTCAAGCCACCACACTATAGGTATAGGAACAAATACACTGGCTGAGGGCAGAAAACCTGGTGTCGGTTGTGTGTTGTGATTTACCATAAAATCTGAGCCACTGCTGCTGTGTGGTGGTATGACCATTCCTTGGGACAAGCCCGCCCTGGCCACAGCTCAGCAAGACCCTCCCCCAGATCACAGCAGGTCCAAACCAAGGGGGTCTCTGAAACGTGGAGTTTTGAGACACAGCTGTGCCCTAGATAAAACTCTGGAAGGAAGTACCTCCTGGTAGGGGAGAAGGTGGGGAGCTGACTGAAGTGGGGGACACAAGACACATATTGATCATACTTTTTTGAGGGTGTGAACTTCCCACTCTGGAGAATAGAGAGTGAGGTGAAACCATTTTCATCATTAGCCCACCAGCACTGATCTACCCAAGTGAGCTAAACAGTCCCACCAAGGGGAGAAAGCCGCGCCCCTCTGAGCCTTCCAGCACATCTTCACTAAGGCAAGTAGGCCTGAGAATCAGAGCAACAGGCCTCTAACCCAGAAGACGGAGACAAATTCCTTACACCAGCTCAGTCTATAGTACAGGGAGTGCTGCAAAGTTTCAGCTCCAGCGGAAAGTGGACATAGCTTCATTTGGGTTCTTTGGTTTGATCACTTGTTCGGTTTTTTTCTTGTTGTTGCTTCTGGTTTTGTTTTTGTTGTTATTTGTTTTTTCTGTTTCATGGATACAGATAGAGTAATTTTTTTTTAATTTTAATTTTAATTTTTTAAATTTTATTATGTCTTTAATTTTTAAATGTTTTCTTATATTTTTTTTCTCTTCTTTTCTCTTTTTTTCTACCAAGCTTCTCTTAACAAGCAGACCAAAACACACCTAGGATCTAGCTTCCTTTGTTTTAATTTTTAAATTTTTTTAATATTTATTTCATTCTATTATTATTATTGTTTTTTCTTCCTCCAAAATGACAAGATGGAAGAATTCACCTCAAAAGAAAAAACCAGGAAGAAATGACGGCCAGAGACATAATCAATCTAGATACAGGTAATATGTCAGAACTAGAATTTAAAACAATGATTATAAGGTTAAGGACACAAGCTGAGCATGTAAAAAGCATAGAAGACACCACAGAATCCCTTTCTGCACAAATACATGAATTAAAATCTAGTCAGGCCAAAATTAAAACTGCTATAACCAAGATGCAAAACCAAATGGAGTCCATAAAAATGAAGATGGACAAGTCAGATGAGTGAATTAGTGATACAGAAGATAAAGTTATAGAAAATAATGAAGCAGAAAAGAAAAGGGAAACAAAGGTGAGGGATCATGAAGACAGACTTTGGGGACTCAGTGATTCATTAAGATGTAATACATTTGACTCATAGGAGTCTGAGAAGATGAAGAGAAAGAAAATGGGACAGAAAGTTTATGTGAGCAAATTATACCTGAAAACTTCCCTCATCTGGGGAAGGACACAGACATCAAAATCCAAAAAGCACAGAGAACCCCCATTAAAGTTAACAAAAGTCAGCCATCGCCAAGACATATTGTAGTCAAATTCACAAAATGCATAGACAGGGAAAGAATCCTGAGAGCAGCAAGGGAAAAAAAAAAAGTGCTTAACTTACAAGGGAAGACAGATCAGGTTCGCAGCAGATCTGTCCACAAAAACTTGGCAGGCCAGAAGGATTAGCAAGATACATTCAATGTGCTGAATAGGACAAATATGCAGCCAAGAATACTCTATGTAGCAAGGCTGTCATTCAAAATAGGAGAGATAAAGAGTTTCCAAGACAAAAACCAAAAACCACACCAAAACAAACAAAAAAACTAAAGGAGTTTGTTACCACTAAACCGAATCCTACAAGAAATTTTAAGGGGGGCTCTTTGAGCAGAGAGGAAAAAAAAAGCAACAAAGACTAGAAAGGACCAGAGAACATCACCAGAAATACCAACTCTATAGGCAGTAAATTCATATCTTTCAATAATCATTCTGCATGTAAATGAACTAAATGCTCCAATCAAAGACGTAGGGTATCAGAATGGATTAAAAAAAAAACAAGATCTGTCTACATGCTGCCTACAATAGACTCATTTTAGACCTAAGACACCTGCAGATTGAAAGTGAGGGGATGGGCAATTTATTATGTGAATGGACATCAAAAGAAAGCTGGAGTATCCATGCTAATCTCACACAAACTAGATTTTAAAGCAAAGACCAACAACAGTTAGAGAAGAGCATTACATCATAATTAAGGGGTCTATCCATCAAGAAGGTATAACAATTGTAAATATTTACACCTTCAACTTAGGAGCACCCATATATATAAATCAATTAATCACAAACATAAAGAAACTCATTGATAATAATACCATAATAGTAGGGGACTTTAACATTCCACTTACAGCAACCGACAGATCACCTAAGCAAAAAATCAACAAGAAAACAATGGCTTTGAAAAACACACTGGACCAGATAGACGTAACAGATATATTCAGAACATTTCATCCTAAAGCAAAAGAATACACATTCTTTTCAAGTGCACATGGAACATTCTCCAGAATAGGTCACATACTGTGTCACAAATCAGCCCTCAACAAGTACCAAAAGATGGAGCCATACCATGCATATTTTCAGATCACAATGCTATGAAACACATCAACCACATGAAAACTTTGGGAAGCCCTCAAATACATGTAGGTTAAAGAATATCCCACTAAAGAATGAATAGGTTAGCCATGAAATTAAAGAAGAAATAAAATACATGGAAGCAAATGGAGATGAAAACACAACAGTCTGAAACCTTTGGGATGCAGCAAAGGCAGTCCTAAGAGGGAAGTATATTGCAATTCATGTCTATCTCAAGAATCAAGAAAGATCCCAAATACACAACCTAACCTTACACCTAAAGGAGCTAGAAAAGGAACAGCAAATAAAGCCCAAAGCCAGCAGAAGAAGGGAAATAATAAAGATTAGAGAAGAAATAAATGATATAGGAACAAAAAAAACCCCACAGTATAACAGATCAATTAAACTAAGAGTTAATTCTTTGAAAAAATTAATGAAATTGATAAACTCCCATCCAGACTTATCAAAAAGAAAAGAGAAAGGACCCAAATAGATTAAATCACAAATGTAAGAGGAGAGATCACAACCAACACCACAGAAATACAAATAATTACAAGAGAATACTATGGAAAACTATACAGCAACAAACTGGGAAATCTGGAAGAAATGGACAAATTCCTAGCAACATACAAACTACCAAACTGAAACAGGAAGAAATAGAAAATTTGAACAGACCCATAACCTGCAAAGAAACTGAAATCAGTAATCAAAAATCTCCCAACAAACAAGAGTGCTGGGCCAGATGGCTTCCTAGGGGAATTCTATCAGACATTTAAAGAAGAGTTAACACCTATTCTTCTCAAATTGTTCCAAAAAATAAAAATAGAAGGTAAACTTCCAAACTCATTCTACGAGGCCAGCATTACCTTGATTGCAAAACCATACAAGGACCCCACTAAAATAGGAGAATTACAGACCAATATTCCTGATGAATATGAATGCAAAAATTCTCAACAAGATCCCAGCAAATCAAATTCAACAGTACCTTAACATAATTATTCACCATGATCAAGTGGGATTTATTTCTGGGATATAGGGCTGATTCAGTACTTGCAAATTAACCAATGAGATACATCACATTATTAAAAGAAAGGATAAGAACCATATGATCCTGCCAATAGATGCAGAAGAAGCATTTGGCAAAATACAGCCTCCATTCTTGATAAAAAACCTTCAGAAAACTTCAACATCAGAAAGGCCATATACAAAAGACCCACAGCTAATATCATCCTCAATGGGGAAAATCTGACAGCCTTTTCCCTATGGCCACGAAGAAGACAAGGATGTCTGCTTTCACCATTACTATTTAACACAGTACTGGAAGTCTTAGCCTCAGCAACCAGACAACAAACAGAAATAAAAGACATCCAAATCACAAATCAGCAAGGAAGAAGTCAAACATTCACTATGTGCAGATGACATGATACTCTATGTACAAAACCCAAAAGATTCCACCAAAAAATTGCTAGAAGTAATATATGAATTCAGCAAAGTCACAGGATATAAAATCAACATGCAGAAATCTGTTGCATTTCTATACACCAATAGTGAAGCAGCAGAAAAAGAAATCAAAGTATCGATCCCATCTGCAGTTGCACCCAAAGCAATAAGATACCTAGGAATAAACCTAAGAGGTAAAAGATCTATACTCTGAAAGCTATAAAACACTCATGAAAAAAACTGAGGAGGACACAAAGAAATTGAAAAGCATTCCATGCTCATGGATTGGAGGAACAAATATTGTTAAAATATCTATACCACCCAAAGCAATCTACACATTTAATGCAATCCCTATCAAAATACCACCAACATTCTTCACAGAGCTAGGACAAACAATCCTAAAATTTGTATGTAACCCCAAAAGACCCTGAATAGCCAAAGCAATCGTGAAAAAGAAAAGCAAAACTGGAGGCATCATAATTCTGGATTTCAAGCTGTACTACAAAGTTGTAGTTATCAAGACAGTATGGTACTGACACAAAAGCTGACACATAGCTTAGAAAACCCAGAAATGGACCCATAGCTACATCGTCAACTAATCTTTGACAAGGCAGGAAAGAATATCTAACGGAAAAAAGACAATCTCTTAAACAAATGGTTCTGAGAAAACTGAACAGCAACATGCAGAAGAATGAAACTATACCACTTTCTTACACCATACACAAAAATAAATTCAAAATGGACGAGAGACTTGGATGCCTGGATGGCTCAGTCGGTTAAGTGTCCACTTCAGCTCAGGCCATGATGTCACGGTTCATGAGTTTGAGGCCTGCATCAGGCTCTGTGCTGACAGCTCAGAGCCTGGAGCCTCCTTCGGATTCTGTGTCTCCCTCTCTGTCTGACCCTCCCCTGCTCATGCTCTGTTTCTCTCTCTAAAATAAACATTTTTAAAAATGGATGAAAGACCTAAAAGTGAGACAAGAAACCATCAAAATCCTAGAGGTGAACACACATAGCAACGTCTTTGACCTCAGCTGGAGCAACTTCTTACTAGACATGTTACTGAAGGCAAGGGAAACAAAAGTAAACATGAATTACTGGGACTTCATCAAGATAAAAAGTTTCTTCACAGCAAAGGAAATAATCAACAAAACTAAAAGGCAGTCAATGGAATGGGAGAAGATATTTGCAAACGACATCTGATTTGAAGGGCACCCCAATGTTAATAACAACATTATCAACAATAGCCAAAGTATGGAGAGAGTCCAAATGTCCATCAACTGATGAATGGATAAAGAAGATGGAGTATTACTTGCCTTCAAAAAGAATGAAATCTTATCATTTGCAATGACATAGATGGGGCTAGAGTGTATTATGCTAAGCAAAATAAGTCAATCAGAGAAAAACAAATATGATTTCACTCATATGTGGAATTTAAGAAACAAAACAGATGAACATATCGGAAGGAGGGTAGGGTAGAGAAGAGAGGGAAACAAACCACAAGAGACTCTTAATGACGGAGAACAAAACTATGGGTTGATGGAGGGAGGTGGGTGGAAGATGGGCTAGATGAATTGGGTACTAAGGAGGGAACTTGTTGTGATGAGCATTGGGTGTTGTATGTCAATGATGAATCACTGAATTCTACTCTTGAAACCAATATTGAACTGTTAACTAACTAAAATTTAAATTATAAAAATAATAAAGAACAAGAAAAAAAATAAAAGCATGTAATACAAACTCATATAATTAATATAGTAAGTACAGTTTAGTTTGCATAAAATATATTTAGGGGTCTTTTTTCTAAAATAAAGTCAATATATCATCTATTGCTCTATTGCTCTACCTATCTATTGATAGGTAATTTGGCATCAAACTTCTTTCAAATTAAATAGCTGTATTTTAACTCTGGAAAGGCAAATTAAACTAAAATGTGCATAGCCAAAACCAGATTAAATTTTTCTCACCACCTTTGTAAAACAAAACAAAACAAAACAAAATAAAAACAAAAAAAAACACAATACTTTGGAGAACCAATACTAGAAGGGGTATGTATAACAATGTTTGGTACTTTTTGTGTAACAAGGGTGTTGGATTCCTTTTTTTTTTTTTTATTTTTTTATTTTTTTTTATTTTTTTTTTAATTTTTTTTTTTCAACGTTTATTTATTTTTGGGACAGAGAGAGACAGAGCATGAACGGGGGAGGGGCAGAGAGAGAGGGAGACACAGAATCGGAAACAGGCTCCAGGCTCTGAGCCATCAGCCCAGAGCCCGACGCGGGGCTCGAACTCACGGACCGCGAGATCGTGACCTGGCTGAAGTCGGACGCTTAACCGACTGCACCACCCAGGCGCCCCAAGGGTGTTGGATTCCTAATGTGGTTGTACCTCCCTCCCAACTTTCATAATTTGTTAGATTTCTTGTTATTATTTCCACCTACATATCAAAGTGTATCAATTTATAAAGCTCTTCTGCAAAGACATGTATTTATAATGAAAACAAGATGCCTAAATCAGTTAAATATATGGCATGATCCTAACACTTTTCATTAGAGTATTTTAACTGTAAACAATATGAATATTTTGTTCAAACTCCAAGCCAGAGAGAGAGAGAGTGAGAGAGAGAGAAGATTAATGATTCATAAGTACTAGATACATTTATAGAAGAATATATTAAACTGGAAATAAAGCTTTTGACAAATAAATTGAGAATCTATTATGTAGGTTTTTTTTCTCCAATGTATGTATGAATATTTACATATACAACATATATACATATACTGCTATATATAACCTAAAAATAAATTATTCTAAATCTACATTTTGCCAGGGATTTATCTAAAACAGACACATATACACACACGTATACCCTAAAGCACATGTGTACATATATAATATCTACATTATAATGGAAGGTTTAAGATTTCTACTTCATAAAAATATGAAGATAATCACTAAGCGTGGTATCTAACCTCTAAAACTGTACTGTCAGACCTTGTTCATTATGCAGTAATTAGAAAGAGAGCATTAGCATCAATGCTGTGAACTTTTCAATGTAGTTCAGTATATAGTGTGGCATAACCAATTAAAACAAAAACATTTAAGGAGGCAAGGAAACCATTAAAGCCAATTCATTAGACCTTCATATTTTGGGTTCAGTGCTACTGAACATGCACATTCAAGCAGAAAAACTTGAATTGCTGATATATCCCAAAGCATATTGTAAATCTGAGAGGTAGGATAGCCTTAGAGTACTAATTATACATTGACAAGGCTATCATAAGGATTTAAATAGCTGTTAGGAATATAGAGACCTAAACCAATAGCAATGGAGAAATATAAAGTGGATTCTCTTAGAATTATGTTGTATATTGTTTAGACAAATATAATTTAGGCTGATTTATACAGCTGTCAAAAGTCAAATTCATTCCTAAAGTAGATGAATGCACAACAGTTAAACCATAATACATCACAAACGGAGGTTCAGGCATTTCTCCCATTCTGAAATTCTCCAGACCATTCAAGTACCACTAAGATAATTCTCTGGAAGTGGCCATGTATTTTCAAAAGATGATGTGCATTTGCTCTGATCTTTATTATGCTCCATAGCTGTATCTTTAAAAACATGGCCACTGTTTCTTCTTGACCACATAGGTATAGTGCATCAGCAGCACACACTCCATATGCAACTCATCTGAAAGTTGCTCACGGTGACTCAGAAAGAAACCAATAGTAATGATTATACAATGATTTGTGAGACTCTCCCAAATACAGTCATCATTATCAAAATATAATATTACTGAAGGATACACATGCAAATACATATATATGTATCACTCAGCTAGATTATTAACTCTTTAGCAGCATAAAGAATTTTATCTTCTTTTTTATTTATTTTTTATTTTTTATTTTTTCAGAGAGAGAGAGAGAGAGAGAGAGAGAAAGTGCATGTGAGTGCAAAACAGGGAAGGGCAGAGAGAGAATCTTAAGCAGGCTCCATGTCCACAGTTGTGAGATTACCTGAGCTGAAATCAAGATTTGGATGCTTACCCAACTAAGCCACCCAGGTGCCCCAGAATTTTTTTGTCTCAAATGTCATTTCCACCAATAAGATGATGTGGGCATAGAAAGCATTTCAAAATATCTGTAATATGTAACAGTGACTGTACCCACTTTAAACTCTGCCAGTATCAAGAAATGTGCTGATAGGATGATCAAAATCCATCTGTACCTTCCTGCACCCACCCTAGAAACAATAACAACAAATAATATATGACAATCAGCAGTCATTTTTGAGGTACTTACCATGTGTCAAGCAATTATCTCTTTTTATCCTCACTCGGAACAATGCTATGACATAAGCATTACAATTTGATTTTTCACACAAAAAAATTATACTTTAGGAATCAAAGATATAATCATATTAAGAATGCATGGGGGGCGCCTGGGTGGCTCAATTGGTTAAGCGTCAGACTTCAGCTCAGGTCATCATCTCACAGCTCATGAGTTCGAGACCCGCATTGGGCTTTGTGCTGATAGCTCAGAGCCTGGAGCCTGCTTCAGATTCTGTGTCCCTCTCTTGCTCTGCCCCTCCCCCGTTCATTCTCTGCCTCTTTCTCTCTCTCAAGAATAAATGAACATTAAAAAAATGGAAAAAAAAGAAAGGTTAGTATGATTGGAATTCAATTTAATTCCAAAATCAGTTATCTTAACCACAATAGAATGTTGGCTTTCCCATTCCTGCCAGTAGCTTAACACTAGATTTTAGAAAGAGTCCAAAATATTTCAAAGTAAAAATGCACAATTCCTAAATCCAGGGTAAATTTCTCTAGTAGAAGTTGGACACTTACCCCTTATTAGCTATGTACCTCTAGGTTCCAACATAACCCTCTGGCTTAAGCTTTGCTTGAGGAATAGAATGAACTAGAAGACAAAATCTACTTCATAATCAGAGGCTTGACACTGACCATCTCTTTTATACTGGCTCTATTCTACAACAGAAAATCCCAGCATGAAGGAAAAATCAAGAATAAGCATAAAAACAGTCTAGGTGCAATGAGAAAGTTTTAGTCAATATCCCTTCCTCTCTAACACACACAGACACACACACAGACACACACACAGACACACACACACACACACACACACACCCCAGAAGTTACTGAGTGACTCTTTAAAAATGGGTATCATCTAATCTCAGACACAGAGGACAAACATCATTACTATTAAATAAGAAGAAAATGATGGAAATTCTTTAACAGAAGAAATCAAATTATTAAATCACTAAATTATTACTAGGTACAAAATATACTCAGGAATAGAAAAATAATTTTATGTAGAAAAGAAAAATAATATATGTAGAATATAAAAATAATTTTACAAAAAGTGGTTTGTCATGAGTAATAGCAATTTCCTAAATAAGTGGCAATCTAGATGATATATTTGACTCAAAATAACTCTCGTAGATGTGTGAAGGCTGAATTAGAAAGGGACAACAAAAAGATTCTGAGACTACAATGGTCCAGGTGAGAGACGACCTTATCCTGAAATAAGGAGGTGGCAGCAGGATTGGAGAAAAGAGGATTTAAAAGGTTAAAAAAAAAGATGTAAATAGGTAAGTTTTGATGATTGATGAAATGTGAAATTGAGAGAGAAATAAGAGATTCCTCTAACTCTGGCAAATGTTGTTACAGGTAAGATTAATCAAGATTGGCTTATCATTTGTGAAGCCCAGTGTAAAATGTAGAGTCTCTTGTTCAAAAGTATTAAGAATTCCAAGATGGCAACAGCAGAACATTAAACAAGCACAGGACCCTTCTGTGGGCCAATGTCCACAGAGCCAGTCCTGAAACTAATTCACCAATATCCTAGAACACTGATCAGGGAAGCAAAAGAAAATAAGTCAGAGATATTACTCAACCAATATATTTTTAAAAATCCGTGTTAGAAAAAGGATAAACAAGAGTGAATCTCTTACATGGCCTCCCCTTCTGTCCTCCTTTGGGATTCTTCTATCTGTGGCTCTTCTGCCTTTCCTAGCAAACTTTGTCTCTTACTCCCAGGGTGGGGATAGACACACCCACTCAGGTCTTGGCACTCTGAGAGAGCAGTAGAGCCCCACGACATCACCCAGATCCCTTAGTGCCTTAGCAACAGAACTCCTGTGTGTATATGTACATGCACGTGTGTGTCTCCTGTGTGTGTGTGTGCATGTGTGTGCGTACAAGAAAGTGAAAGGATGTCACTGTCCTGTCCAGTCCTGCCTTATGCTTCCCTGCATTCTCCCATACCTTCTGTGTTCTGGTGGAGCTAAGGTTTTATTCCTCACAACACTGCCAAAAGCATAGTACTGCCTGTGAGTTGGACCCAACTCCCAGCCTCTTGGAGCCAGGGTGAAAGCAATCATGAAAGAGAATTTTAACTACCTCCATTCTGACCTGTCTGTACTTTCTAATTGATTAAGTTCTCCTTTCCAGCTTATGTTTCAACTCAGGCAAAAGACCCAGCAGGCAAAGCATCCTGCGATGGGAACCGAAACTACCACCTCAAGCAATAAAGACCTCACATGATTGACCCCAAGACAATGATCGATCTGACCCTTACTGCTCACCTGCATGGACCCACTCACCTTTGTACCACATTTTCCTTATATAACCTGGATGTATTTTCAGCACTTTGGAGACAGCCTTTGGGACACTAGCCAACTGTCTTCCCAGTGTGGGCCTCACTGAAATAAATTCCTTTCTAGTGTTACCACCACTACTCTCTCTGCCTTTGGATTTGGTCAGTGGTAAGTGGGCATAGCCTGGTCTGTTTGGGACCCCTGAAGCCAGGTGCGCTTGCACCCCTGCTCCTCATTTATAATCGTCCTCACTGTGGCCTATTGGGTCCCATGACTGGGGTTGACATCTGCCTAACAGCGGTTACGGAAGAGAGTGGGGAGGCTTCCTCACCGTGCACTTAAGTGTGTCATTTACCAGCCAGGCTTTGAGACACAACACTGCATATTTCTTTTTCTCAGTCCAAAGCACATCCCTTTTTCAATCAAGTGAGGCCCCACTGTCCTCTTACAGAGAGAAAGAGAGAGAGAGCGCACATGAGAGAGAAACAAGAGAGAGAGAGAGAGCGCTTTTGAAATACAGGGCACACTTATATATTTATGTGGGTGTGGGCAGATGGAGCAGAGGGGATTCGGACTTAGGACCTACGTTCCTGTAGTTAAGTGACAATTTCTGACATGCAATACAATTCCCAAGCTGGGATTAGAGGAACAGAGAATGGCAACTGGCCTGTTACTGCTAATTCAAGGTGTGGAGGGGTAGAGAAGGCATCTCCTTGTGTAAAAGAGGCCTCAACTATGAAGCGCAATTTCTGCTTCTCTCTGAGCCCTCAGGTCACTGAAGCTGCCTTTGTTTTTGTGACAATACAATGCCATACCCCCCATCCACTATTGTACAAAAACAAAAACCCAAAAAGATAAGTCACAAAAGCATAAATTAGAATGTCACATAAAAATTTAACTACTAAAACTAAATATGACAAATATAATCAACCAAATTGATTCATTAAAATGAAACCTATATCTTTGGTGGAATTTTTTTTCATCTAAATATGTTTTGCCTAAAATAAACATAAGGAGCCTTAAAAATAAAATTTCATAACAAATAAAAAAAAATGAAACAAGCACAGCTACAGTTGAAAAACATTAGCAAAAGGGAAGCAGGTAGAGCTATATTAATATCAAGTTAATATTTAAACCTTCTGAGGCCAGATGATGTGTTTTACTTATAAATATAATGAATAGCATTTGTTTAAGACTCAATGAGACACATTCATGGGGATGGATTCCTAAGTCATGAAACACCAGAAACACAGAGGGCACTGCCATGCTGTATAAAACATTAGCTCACAGGGGCACCTGGGTGGCTCAGTCGGTTGAGTGTCCAACTTCGGCTCAGGTCAGGATCTCACAGTTTGTGGGTTCAAGCCCCGTGTTGGGCTCTGTGCTAACAGCCAGAGCCTGGGGCCTGCTTCGGATTCTGTGTCTCTGTCTCTGCCCCTCCCCTACTCACACTCCATCTCTCCCCCCGCCTCAAAAATAAACATTAAAACACACACACACACACACACACACACACACACACACACAAAAGCTCAGAACAAACAGCTGACAATAGACCCAGACACCCAGGCATTCTAATTCTTCTACTTTGTATTTTTACTAAGTTCTGTACTCTATCTTCTAACATTTCCATTCCCTCTTCAGAGACTCCAGTTTTCCTTGGCATCTATATTTCATAATAACATAGGTGCCTTGCAAGTTTTGAAGTAGAGCAAATAGACTGGCAATTCATCAAACATATTTTATTTCATTTTATAGATACATGAAAAGGAACAGCATTTTGCCCCCTGGCATAATTCTTCTATCTACTATTCCTGTTTGGATCTCCCAATGACTTCAAAGAAAAATTTTCTGTGAAAGAAGTGAGCAAGGTTTGTAATGTATAAACTGAAGTTTTTTAATGTTAGGACATAAAGTAACAATGATTCACATTAGTTAAAAACTAATAAAAAAGGCCAACAAAAACAAAAACAAGTTTAAAAATCCCCCACTATTAAAAATATCTTTGCCTTATTATAAAAGATAAAATTTCAGTAAGTCCATGTGCCAGTAATGTATGATTTTTACAATTCTGTGGTATGTTAACAATTCTTAGTAGAATAACATAGCAATCTCTCAGAAGCAAGCAACTAACCTGTTACTCATTCTAAAGCAGCACTATTCTTTTTTTAATGCAGTCATGGATATATTCTCTACACTGTCTAATCTGATAGCCACTAGCCTCACGTGCCTATTTAACAATTGAAACGTGGCAGGTACAATCGATGAATTAAACTTTTAATTTTATTTAATTTTTAATTAATTACAATTTAAATTTAAAAAGCTACATGTGTCTATTGGCTACCATATTGGACACCACAGTTCCAATATACTAGGCAGGTGCACAGTGAAAAGTGAAACCAGTCCTAGAATTTATGGGTTAGTTCTGGTGACAGTGAACAAAGAAAGGAATAAATAAAGAAGATTCCAATGGGAGCTGATAAAGAAGAAAAGTGTGACACACATTCATACCTGTATTCCCAAAAAAACTTATTAGTAGATTGTTAATACAAGTTTTATTAAAGTAATTTTCCACTTAAATATTAATGGGGAAATGTCACCTGATCAACAAAACTGGATCAGTGGATCAGTGGGGGGACAAGGTGAGCAGAGTGGGCTGTCTATCCTATCACTATTTCCCTCGTGACTACACTCCCACTCTCACATCAGCTCTACCTATAAAAAGTTTCAGTGCATTGACACCAAGCTCAACACTATTTAATCATTCTAGATTAATTATACTATACTCCAGCTCTAAGCAGTATGGCAAAAAGGCATAAAATATGCCATAATTTGTTTAAACATATGGCATCCAATCAAAACTGTCAAAACACATATAGGGACAAATAAATGTTACACACATCAAGTTTCTTGTAATCATGTCAATTTTGAATCTTAATATTTTTCTGTTAGTTTTAGAAATTCATTGATTATCATAAGTAAATTTAATCATTATGGGTTTTTTTTTTAATTTTTTTAACGTTTATTTTTTTTTGAGAGAGAGAGAGAGAATGCAGGAGAGGGAGGGGCAGAGAGAGAGAGAGAGAGAGAGAGAGAGAGAGAGAGAGACAAGATCTGAATGAAGCAGGCTGTCAGCACAGAGCCCAACGAAGGGCTCAAACTCGTGAACTGTGAGATCATGACATGAATAGAAATCAGATGCTTAACTGACTGAGCCACCCAGGTGCCCCTAATCATTATGTTTTTAACATTTTATTTGAGAGAGAGAGAGTGAGAGCGAGCATGGGAAAAGGGAAGAGAGAGAAGGGGAGAGAGGATCCAAAGCAGGCTTTGTGTTGACAGCAGAGAGCCCAATGCGGTGCTCGAACCCATGAACCAGGAGATCATAACCTGAGCTGAAGTCAGTCACTTAACTGACTGAGCCACCCAGGCTTCTCTAATCAATTTTTTTCCCCTCTAGTTTCTGGTAGTGCTGTCATCCTTTTCTTCCTGAACCTATTTATTTTAACTAAATGGCTTCTTAACTTTTTCTTCATTCTCTTTGTTGAAAGAGCTGTGGGGTGTGTGTGTGTGTGTGTGTGTGTGTGTGTGTGTGTGTGTGTGTGTGTTTGAAAGAGAGAGAGGGAGGGAGAGAGAGAGAGAGATGCTGGGGTAGGGAAGGGGTAAACTCACTTATGAAGCAAATCTTGTAGTCCAGAGTTGTCAAGAAATATTGCATGAAAGATTTTTTTAAAATATATCATGCTATACTTAATCTATAGGCTTTAGGAATTCTGATTCCCTGAGAATTCCATAAAGAAGCATAATTGCTAATTGACTATTTTCATAATTATGTAATAAATACATTAACCAAATGAAAATTATATAAGTGGAAATAAATCAAGTATTTATATTAGAAAATAAAATGAAGCATTTGGCCCTTCCTAGATCAAGACTATAAATCATACTGGTAATTCACTGATTCCTCTTATTTGTGAGAAGTATTAACTAAGGAAGAAATTACATATATGTATTCATAAATACACGTATATATATGTAATATTAATACATTAAGGCAGGTTGAAGTTCATGTGAAATGAATATATCTCTAGGATTTATTTTTATGTAAGGAAACCACCAGTGAAAAATAAAATATATGAATTATAACAATGTGAAAAGAATTTGTGATAAATTGTTTATCACCAGCTTGTAATGTACTTTAAGGATATTTAGTTTTTGCTTCCTCTATATAAAGACAATATTCAAACAACCCCTAAAACTGCAGTGTTAAAATTTTGAAATTAATCCACAGAAGGAAATTTTGCTGACCTCAGAGTAAAAACATAAAAGTTCATATGTATCATAATTATGGGAATCAAATAACATCATTTGATTTCTCATAATATTCTTATGAGGCAGATCTTATCCCCTTTCTACAGAAAAGGAAACTTGTCCTTATAAATATGAACTACATTGTCTATATCACACAGCTGGAAGACTGTAAATACTTTTGAGAACTATGACTGTCTTATTCTTTTCTGAACCTATAGTGTATAGTTAGGAGAGTAACTGACATATCTTAGGAATGCAGTACATGTCTGTTCAATTGAAATAAAATATTGGAGCTGGGAATAAAAGTAAGTATTTTTTTAGCACTAAAACTCATCATTTTTCCACAGTGTTACATAACATTCTGCTGAATAAATAATTTCTTTTTGTCACAAAATACAGGTGTCCAGTACATTGCAAATACCTCCTGCTTAACCTTCTTTATTGTGAAAAGAAATTTTGGTTTTCTGAAATACATACTATATTACAAAAAATAAAAAATAAAAACATAAAACTAACTGAAATTGGGAATCGAAAGTGTTGGGGGATGGAGACAGATGAATCACATAAAATCTGCCAGTTGAGGAAATAAGAAATCTATGCCGTGGATTTTGAAATGTCCAAGAAAACAAGGATGAACAAAACAGTAGAGGAGCACCAAGAGAAAATTCCAATGATTAAGAAATTGACAAGTATAGAGAATTTCTCCAGATTTTGAATCCTAGGTCATGTGTCCTGATGACTATGTACCAGGAGGCCTCTGCATTTAAGTGGCTTTATGTGCACGTCAGAATCATTTGGATCCCTTACAGCTCTCAACAAGGTGCCTTATTAATAACGAGTGCCTGGACCCCATGCCAGGCTCTGCTCTAGGCAAGGAGCCCACTTAACATTTTCTCTCTTCCTCTCCCTCTCCCTCTGCCTCTCTCTCTCAAAAACAAAAACAAACAAACAAAATAACAAATGCCTAGTAAGTATGGTCATATCTTGATATCATGGACTTCCAGAAGAGGCAGAGCAAACAGCACACTACTCAAGGGTGCGAAGTATGGATGCTCTTGAAAACAGTCTAAAATTAGATTTAGATCTACAAACTCATAATTAAATGGCTTTCATGGGTAAATCAGTGTATTTAGTGCTTAAGAAACAAACAGCTATACATTCAGAATAAATATATTTTTAAAATTATGAGAAATATAAGATGAATATGAATATATATACTGAATCCTAGCATATTAGAACAATGAAAAGTCAAAGAAACTTGAATAAGATTAACAGATATTTTATAAACCATGAGTTAACTCATTAAATTGATTACCATATGAGGCTATAGTCTGAATATGTAAATAGTTTTAAGACTTTTGGATGATATACCATTGTACATTATTAAAGATAACAAGGAGATACTGGCAAAAAGATCAATAACCTCTGATGCTGTTATCAGGGAGGTCAACAACGTCTTTCATGGGATAAACTCTGATGCAACACCAGTATGAATCTAGGGCCGCACATGATTGGAATGACAATTCTAATTCCCATGTTTGTGAGATTTATTTCCGAGACTTATACTTTTTTAAAAAATATATTTTTTATGTGTCAAGGGGATTATGGTGGCTATTGGTAATTGTATACCAAAATCTGTTCTCTGCTTACTTTATAATAATAGAGTTTAAGTGAGAGTTAGTGACCACCTAAGGACCATATTTTCCAGCACTCCCTGTAGCTAGGCATAGTGATGTGTTGCTTTCTGGGCCAACTTGCATGTTAGATGCTAAGTTTTTCTTCCTGCACCTTTTCTAGAATGACATTGGAGAGCACTGGTTGAAGATGACAGAGCTACCCTGGATGATGCCATGGAGTACAACAATTCACTGACCTGGAATAGCTAATTTGGACTATTAAAATAAACTTATTTGTTTTACTTTATTCTTTTTTTTCTGTATTCTTTAAGTAACTGAATTATTGTAGGTCCCTTGACAAAAGGTTAGTTAAATTAACTACTAAAGTAATATAGTTCTGAAAGTTCAAGCCCAGGTTTACTTACATTATCATCATATGATTGTTTTATTCATTTATTCATTCAGTTCATTTCTATGTGCCCTCATTTAAAAAAATGAAAAATTCCTAGAATGTGGACATGTTGGAAAACAGACTAGAGTTTACCTTTCAGGATATAAGAGTAGAACTCAACCATGACATGTAAATTACAGAGTCAAACTTACATAGCACATGAGGGAAGGTATTATATCACCTTCCCCCAAAATAGGAAAAATATTTAACTACTGTGGAAAGAAAACATCCAATAGTAATTATTCAAATTCTCCTATGCACCAGTTAGTGTCAAGCTCCTCAGTACAAATTAAACTAAAATGTTTTTGTGTAGATGAAAGAGTAAAGAAGTACAGAAAATAAGACCTTGCCAAACTCTAATCACATGAATAATACAGAAAGATATTCCAATTTTCTATTATTAAGGAACCAAAATAGATCAAATGTCTAGTCAAAATTCCTTAATGTATTCTTAAATGGATTTGAAATTTAAAATGTCAATTATTTCTTAAGTACAGCCAACATTATTACATGTTATTGGCATGATACTAAAGATAAGGAATATACAAAGTAAACAGATGGTTTCTAAGGTGCATATATTAAAATTTATTTGATGTTATGAAACATAAGTTATGGTAAATCACTGGGTTAGTCCATACCATATGAGCATCCAAATTTATTAGCACAGAACTCTTGAGAACTGAAAAAGAAATTTGATGAACTCTATGAATCAGTTCACATTTAAATTCAAGGTTCAGCATTTAAAGTAAAAGTAAATTATTTTCCAGAATTACAAGAGTACTTAGTTTTTTTTACATATGTATTTATAAATTTTATAAAATAACTCATATATTTTCTCTATAATCTATATACATGAGTAAAGGAAAACATAAATACATATAAAATCAGAAAATAAGCAGAATTCAGACAGGGCAACAGGCAAACAAAAACAAGCCATATTTAACTAAATAGCAGTTGTACTGAAAGATAAAACCAGAGTCAAATAAAAGACAGTATTTAGTGGCAAGTACAGTTAGTCTGTAAGCATAAGGGAGAGGACAGTGAAGATGGATTAAGATAAAGATGATTCCACTAAGGATAACAGAATTTTAATTCCAGATTTAAAACAGAGCTAAAGCCAAATACTTTATACCTGTGACCTATTCGCATCCCATTTTCCTAGAGATGCCCAAAAAACTTCCAAAAGAATGGAAGAAATTACGTTATCATACTAAGTAGGAAGGGGTAAAAAATCATCCTTATTACAAGTGAAGCATTTTGTAGAAGAGGTGAGACAGTGTCAAGGCTGACTATAGGGATCCCACACACAAGACAACCAGGAGACTCAGTCTATGTTTCTAAGGAGTCCTGTGCCAAGTTTGTCTGTCCTAGATCTCATTTATTTAATGGTACGCCTGAGGAATTTATTCTCTTTGATAGTTAAAACTAGGCAATTGTATGTAGGGCCTTCTGTATTATATTTCTCAAGAGGTGGAATATGGAGAAGGTCTAAATAGTAGAAATAAAAACACAATATTCAATCATGCGCACACGCGCGCGTGCACACACACACACACACACACACACAGGTGAACCAAAACTAACAAAAACCCTTCGATCTCATCCTGTCTTTATTTTAGAGAAGATTTTACTTAAACAAAGTCAAGGTCAATTAAAAGATATGACCCAGGCAACAAGGAGCCTGTGACTTAGAAAGGAGTTAACTTACTTCAATTCCTTTGGGATACAGCCCTTAACGTTTGCACGTAAAACTTTCTATACAGATTATATGAGATGTTCCAATTCCAGACTTTGAAAGAACCATAGATCATTAAGTTACACCTTTGTTAAGCTAAAGGTTAAATAGTGTGAAGGAAGTGACAAGAATTCTCATAACATAGTATCATTTTATAATTTAGCTTTAAAATGCCTGTTTTCCAAAATGAAAAAGAGGGGAAAAAAATGAAAGGAAGGAGCAACACAATTATTCTACATCTTCTAAAGCAGAGCTAGGGAATGAAGTTCAAAGTCACGTGCAGTGCAAGTTCAATAGCAAAGAAGGCTACAGTTGATCACTTCCACTTTCCTAGTACAGCACAAATTCAGTGATTTATGAGCAAGCAAAGAAATGATTGACAGTGACAAAAATGCTATTACATCTTTTTTGTATGTTAGTGGATGTGTACATTGATAAGAAAACCCTGATTTCTTGATGTTTTCTATTTATATACACATAAATATATAAAATATGTTACTTGAACCTTGAAATAGCACAAAAATACAAGACGAAATAAAAATATATTTTTTCCTAGGTGCTATACAAAATGTACCAATTCAATGAGTAATTAATACACAGAGATAAAAAAATTTATTCAAAATAATTATCTCTTTATAATTTAGGAAAAATTGGGATTTTTTTCCCCTGTGGGCCCCCAACTGATAAATATTTGCTACATTCTTGTCCTTGGGGTATTCTTCATATATAAGATCTTATTTATGCCTGCTAATATTCTTGGAATGGGCTGCAAAATGAAATTGCTTCATGACAAAAGTTGGTTCTTGTGAATAGATGCACCTGGTATTAGCTAAATGGTTGAGGTTTTTAATTCACATGTAATGTTCTTCATAGGTATTCGTTGTGATCAGCTCTAAGCCAGGATTCAGAGTCTGGGTTACAAAATGACATTAATAATTGCCAAGTGTGTGAAAATGACTTTTTACAAGTAATAAAGATTCAGAATGATTTATTTTAAAAGTATATTGGAATAGATTCACAGGTACTTCAGCACAGAGATCAGTCTTAACTTTCACTCAGATATGTCTTCCTGAAGGGGAGAAAAATAGGTGGATTTAGAGCTGTCTCACAAAAAAATTGTACCCAGTTTGAGTGCATCCATTTGGATGTATCCCAGTGGGAAAAATGGACGAAGGCTAGGGGTCTACATGTGACCATACAACAAAAGAAAAAAGAACATTTATACATTTTAAATGTTTATTTATTTATTTACTTTGAGAGAGAGAGAGAGAGAAAGAGAGAGAGAGAGAGAGAGAGTGTGCATACAGGGGAGGGGCAGAGAGAGAGGGAGAGAGAGAATCCCAAGCAGGCTCCAGTGTGGAGCCCAATATAGGGCTTGATCTCCTGAACCATGAGATTATGACCTGAGCTGAAATCAAGAACTGGACACTTAACTAATTGAGCCACCAAGGTGCCCCAAAAGAAGAGCATTTCTTGCAGTAACGCATATATTTGTTAGCTTCTCAATAACTTTGTTAATTTGCAAATACCATATTGTTATTTAAACTTTTCAAATAAAGTAATACTAGGAACACTTTTAAATACATTAATACTAGTCTATTAATACAGGCAAATTTTATCATTTAAAAAAAATTTTTTTTCTCAATGTTTTTATTTATTTTTGGGACAGAGAGAGACAGAGCATGAACGGGGGAGGGGCAGAGAGAGAGGGAGACATAGAATCGGAAACAGGCTCCAGGCTCTGAGCCATCAGCCCAGAGCCTGATGCGGGGCTCGAACTCACGGACCGCGAGATCGTGACCTGGCTGAAGTCGGACGCTTAACCGACTGCGCCACCCAGGCGCCCCCTTTTTTTTTTTTTTCTCAATGTTTTTATTTATTTTTGGGACAGAGAGAGACAGAGCATGAACGGGGGAGGGGCAGAGAGAGAGGGAGACACAGAATCGGAAACAGGCTCCAGGCTCTGAGCCATCAGCCCAGAGCCTGATGCGGTAAAATTATTTTAAATTATCCTAAAGAAATGATTAAATGGATAATATACTCAAAATGAGAAAGTACTGAAGTCATATATCGGCGCTAATGGAGTAAGGGAAAGAATGAAATTTTCAGTCAGAATCCTTAGGTTCTAGCCAAGAAACAAACTCTCAATATTGGTACTTCAGTTTCTCTACCTGAAAATAACAAATATCTTCTGTGAACATGATTATTTACATTCTTTTAAAGTATAGTTTCATTTAATTGCTCAGAGATTTCAAGGTTTTTTAAAATTTTGAAACTTCTACACCTTCATCTATATAATGGAGATTAAGATCTGCATTTATTTTTTAGGCTTGTTGAGAAACCATAAAATCATGGCTGTGAATTGCTTAGAACAAGGATTGCTACAGAGTATTCTACCCACAAATATTAGGTAGTGACAGTAGTATAACTTATATAATAACAATTACAATTTATTTTCTATTACTTGGAGACCAGTCTGCCAGGATCCTTTGGTGTTAAATACAGAAAAGCCCAGCCCCTGATTAGCAAAACTGAATTAAGACCCTAAGGAGCATACCACATGTAACTGTAATTGCCTAGTTTATTCACAATATAAAACAACTGTAATTTTATTTGCTTGACCTACGCTGGTGATACTTTTCAGGTTGTGGTGGGACAAGAGACATAACTGACCATCACAGAGAGAAGGAAGTGAGCAAAAAGAGAAAACATGAGAAGAAAATTTAAGAAAAGTATGAGGTGGGAGGTGTCTGGGTGGCTCAGTTGGTTGAGCATCAGACACTTGATTTCGGCTCAGGTCATGATCTCATGGTTCGCGTGGGATTGAGTCCCGCATTGGACTCTGCACTGACAGCACAGAGCCTATGTGGGATTCTCTCTCTGCCTCTCCCTCTGCCCCTCCCAGTTCATGCTCTCTCTCTCTCTCTCTTTCTCTCTCTCTCTCTTACTCTCAGAATAAATAAACTTGAAAAGAAAAGAAAAGAAAAAAGTACAGGGATTTTCAAGTGGCGGCAACTCTAGAATGAATGCTGGAGGTTGACTGGGTCAAATAGCTGCGGTCACTGTGGTAGCTGTTGAGAACCAGTAAGAAAGAGAAATCCACCATCCCACAGCCTTGCCAAGGTAGAAGAGGCTATTGCTTAGGAAAGGAGGTGGCAAAAACTCTCTCAAAGACTTGATGCACAAATATAGGACATAATCATTTCCAAAAATAACTGAACATTAAAGGGAAAGGTAACATAATCCAAGATCTACCAAAACACAATCCCTACCAACATTTTTGGGTTTGTGCAGATGGTTCTAATGAGGAATAACACAGCAGCAATCTACAGATCTGAGTTAGAATAGTATTTTATATCTCAGAGAGGAAAAGAATAAGAAGAAAAGAAAGGGTAGGAATAAGAAAGAGGAGGAAGAAGAGAAGGAGGGGAAAAAGGAGGAGAAGTGGGGGAAAAAAGACTTGGGGAGGCAAAGGAGAAGAGGGAAGAGGAGAGGAGCAAGGAAGAGAGGGAGAATACTAAAATTACTTTTTGTCATTCTTGACAGCATTAGATATTCTAACATTCTAAATCCCATGTATTTGGGAAATTTAATTATCGGGATGTGTCAATGATCGATGGTACTGGATGACTGAAGATCACTACATAAAACAGCAAGACCCAAATACAAGTTGAGATTTTAGTTTCCTCAATAAATATATCTCACAACTGATAACGGCTATTGTAACGTGGTATTAGAGTACCACACAGTGGTTTCATTCAATAAGCTTTCTGAACATCTAATGTAGTTGTCACTTGAAGCTACAGGTAGAGCTCTGTATACCAAAACAGTGAAGTAACACTGATTTCAAACTAGTTAAAACATGCAATCAACAACTAATGGTTTGAGTGGAGATGCTTACAATCTCATTACGTAAACTGAGTCCCAGGTCTGATCTGGAGTCTAAAAACATAACTGCAGTAAAGTCACACATAAAGAAAAATTGTGCCCATCTGAAGTGGGTACGGTTGACAAAGCAGCAAGGAAAAGGAGTCACTGAAACACACATTAGCAGTAACTTTCAGGGACTGTGTTGGGGAGAAGATCTCTCGTAAGACCAAAAGGGGAGGTTTTGTCTAAAAAGTGCAGATGCATTAATGTTAAGGCAACATCTTAGCCTAATTCCTTTAAACAGATCCCACTGTTGGAATTCCTAGATCAATAAACAATATGCTAGCAATTTACTTCCCTTCCAATTTTCAATTTGAGAAAAACTAGGAGTCAAGATAATCTGAATTATTCCTGATTTAATGTTTGTTCAAGTATTCTTCATTTTCATTTAATAACTGGAGAGTCTGGTTTACGTACATTTTTGTTAGTTCATGCCAGATGGAGACTAAAATTGACCCTCACCGTAACTGTGATATATCCATTGATGCTTTTGAACTTCTACTAACAGTACATAGCAGGTAACTTTCAGGAAAAGAGTTAATGATATTGACCAGCATTGACAGCAAAGAGCTAGAAACTTTGTTGGCAGCAAAGGGTGGAATGCAGGATGAAGTGAACTCTGTTGAAAGGCCTCAAGACCTTATAGATGTTTATTCTGTAAGTACTGAAAGAATGTCTGTAGTGGTTAATTTTGTCTCTAGAACAATCCCACGACATAGATATTAAAAGTGATCCTTCTTTCTCTTCTCCCTTCCTTCCATAAACATTTATTGAAAGTCTTGTAAATACTCCAAGCAATACAGAAAGAGCTGCGCCTGCAGAGATTCCTAAGGCTTAGTGCTACACTTACCCAGTCTAGCAGAGCGGAAGACTTGAAAAGTAATAATAGCAACAAAGTGTGATAGTTGCTATATGGGTTGAGAAATCAACTCATCAGTGGAAAAGACTAGAATTGAGAAAATGCTACAGTCAAGGTCTTAGTTTATCATTATAAAGGTTCCCAGTCAGGAAAGATCTATTTTACTGCAAATATTCTATCTATAGGTGCTTTTGATACATTTATGACTTTTATTGTTCGCTGACATCCTACAGAAATATGGCTCCCCATTAAGTAAGTTTTTCCCGCATAGCAATAGTAGACACAATCTAAGGCATAAATAATAAAAGAAACTAGACTGAATTTATATCTCATGTGGTTAGCCAGATTTTCCAAACAAAAGCTTAAATTCGTACTTATTTATATTAGGCTGAGTATATACAACAAAGTTTTTGAAGTAATTCAGTCCTCATGAAGGCTAACTTCCTAAATTCCTGTAATGTCAATAAATTGAAAGATGAAATGGTTTACTTTCCTTCCCTTCAGGGAAATGCACTCTATGCCAGTGAACAGGATATACAGGATGTGACAAAGGCACTTGTACTCCTACAAAGTTGTATCAATTCTGAATTTAATGAGGTTTTACTCATACATAAAACAATATTATTAACAGCTTAGAAAGTTGGACAAGAATGACACAATTTTAGATTTTAATCTACAATTTCAAAGAGTTTTCTTGATGAACTCTAAAAAGAAGGCAAGAGTATACGAGCTACCAGAAAGAAAATATAAAAGAAACCCCTTGCTGACAAAGTAACCTTTTATCCTTCGTACTTTATCTATGGCCTAGAGGAGATTTAACAGGCAAAATGTCACTGTGGATCAAATGTCTTCCTTCTAGAGCTCACTTTATTATATCTTAATTTAAAACATAAATTAATGTCCTTAAAGGTAATAAAGTTAACAGGTAAATCAGATAGTATAAAAAAAGAAGCAGTTAATTCTATGCCAATTTTCACATTCAGGGAGATAATGCAAAAGATCAATGGGATTTAATAAGAAAAATGTTAAACTTAAAATATACAAGAGATGCCTCATCTCACTTTGTACATATTTGCCTTTAATTTTCATAGAGAAGGACTTGCATTTATATCTCTACTCAAAAGACTCTGGTTAAAACTATCATCTTTATTAAATCTCAACTAGCCATCAAACAAACAACTGCATTTCAAAGTAGTATCCCCACACTGCAGGGTTCCAGTAGAGGAAATAATAAAATAAAATATGAAAAAGAAAAAAAAAGATTGTTCTTTGAGAGGAAGAGATCTAATTAAAAGGAGTCCCTAACAACTCCATGGATTAATTGGGAACCAGCTGAGATAATTGGACCTATGGGAATATGATTACACCCATCATAAACTGCTTTTTTCACAAGTATAGGTTAAGTGCTTGATGCTTTAATTGGGTGTAGCACTATAATAAAAGTAGGAATAATATAGAAAAATTAATATTTGGGAAGGCAATCTCCTGAAGTTCTCTGGCATCATTAATAGCTACATTCTTTTTTTCAAAGATGCAATTCTCTAGGTTTCTTGGAGCCACTTTGTAACAGTGTGGTTACAATTCTATCAACCAAAATATACTTATGCTATTAAAAGCTGACCTACAGACCACATGTAGCTGCTTTGCAATTAGATATTCAACAAGATCACATCACTCTGTGATTGAAGTTAAAATAGGCTGCTTTTTTGAAGATGATGTCCTTAAATGTTCACTGCAACAAACACTGGCTTTCAATTAGGTGATCTTCCAGGAAACAGAACCACAAAATTGTAGAGCCTCGGGGAACCTCATTGATCGTTTATTTGGTCAAACGCCCTATTTTTACAGTTGAAGGGACTGCATGAAAATAAATGATTGAAAGTTCTAGAACAAGTCTAGGTCTTTATTGGGGGCTAGGCGGTGTGGGAGCTCTTTTGGTCAAGGCAGGGTATTTTCTTTAGAAAATAAATCACTGAGAAATAAGTAGTCATTTGCATATATCTCAAAACCTTGTGATTCTATAATATTTTAAAAACAACTCTCTACAAAGAGAAACATAGAGGTGGCAAACAGAGAATCACTATTTGCACTGGGAAATGGGGTTGCTTGTACCATTTAATAATGAAAAGTGTGTTACGTAAAGAGGCAGAAACAATACTCAATTCTTACTATCAACAGAAAGAGGAGAATACCTACATACGCAAATGGGTCACCTTGAATAATATGTTCAGTAGGATCTAGCATCTGCAGGTTTTATAGTAGTACACTGTCACCAGCTAGACCCCAAGACCTAAACTTACTGCTCACCTGCTTGTACCCACTGACCTTTGTCCCATATTTTTCCTTAAGCTCTTTCCAGCTTATCTACTAATTCAGGCAAAAGACTGGAGGGGCAAAGCATCCCATGACGGAAACTGAAACGACCCCTCAAGCAAAGACAACTGCCTGAACAAAGAGTTCCAGCCAGCCCAGACCATGCAGACCAGTTTGAGCTTAACCTCTGACTCACAATGGCACAAATGGACCATGGAGTGACTCACAGTGACCGACAGTTACCTTTATCTCATTGTAATACTAAAATATTTGCTCAAGGGGGAGCACAACACACAATGTATGCGTAGTTTTTTACATAATATACAATGCATGCATATTAAAGTGCATGTGTGACCTTATGCCTGCCTCTACATGTGATGGCAAGGCTCCTTTATCTAAACATTCATCCCAACCCTAAAAACAAACAAATGAACCAACAAACAAAAAAACATTCACTCTTGTTCAAGGAGTCATGACTTTCAAAGTTATTTCTGTGATCTTATTTGAGGCAAATAAAGTTTACTTTGTGTAACAACTCCATCTAGTATAGTTCCTTTCTGTTTTTTTTTTTTAATGTTTATTTATTTTTGACAGAGAGACAGAATGGGGTTGGGGCAGAGTGAAAGGGAGACACAGAATCTGAAGCAGACTCCAGGCTCTGAGCTATCAGCACAGAGCCCAATGCAGGGCTCGAACTCACAAACTGGTGAGATCATGATCTGAGGTGAAGTTGGATGCTTAACCCCTGAGCCACCCAGGCACCCCATCTGGTATAGTTTCTAGCTATGACTCAACAAGGAATGAACTCACATTAGTTTGGTTATAGTATGCCCAAAAGTCTTAGATCAACTCACTCAAGAGGACTATCTCTTTCAAGAAGACTAATTTATAACTGTGCTGGATATTTTGCCTTCTTTACCTGTTTTGAGCTCAGAAAGCTGACCCCTGTAGACAGTCTCAAAAGAACCTCCTACCCTCTGTCTTCTTATTGGGTTCAGGCAAGATGACATCAGTAGGGGATCGGATGGTGGACAGAGAAACAAGTCTGGGTAATTATTCCCTGGGATCCCTTATGAAAGGGCTGTTCTTATAGTCAGTCACTGTGTCCCTCCAAGAAAAGTCAGTTTCTGCCAAAGAGCTTCTGCTGTAATAATAGCCTTCTCCCTCATCCTGGAAAATTCTCTCCTTTTTGGCCCTTCAGGCAAAAAGGAAAAAAAAAAAAAGAAAGAAAAAAAAAAGAAACAAAACAAAACATGTAGCCCCCTTAAGTCTGTTTCAAACAGTGAGGTCAAAGGAACTTTTCAAAAATATAAATACGGTCATTGATAAATCCTAAATTGTTAACCTGAGTTATAAAACACAGTAGGTCCCGGCTGCTCCCTAACAGCCCAGTTTCACCTGAATTACCTCCTACTTATTCTTCAGGACTCAACCTAAATGTCACATTCTATTCAGGTTCATATCCCTATTGTGTCCAGTACTTCCTCACAGCAATCATCTAAAAGTGAATAATTTGTTTAATTAGCTTTTGACTTGCAGGAGAATATGGACCATTTTCTTTCTTCCCTCCTCCCACCTCTCTCTCTTCTTCTCTCCCTTTCCCCACTTCTTTCCTTCACTCATGTCTTTAGTCTTCATCATTCAGTCTTTCTTTCAGTTTGTTCTTTTCAGAAATATTTAGCAGGTGCTCACCATGGTTCCTGCTGTCCTGGATATTACATTTTGACAGGGAAGGCAGATCTTAAAACATTAATTGAAATACTAATCATTTAATTATAATCATGACAAAAACTAGAAGGACAACATTCAAGGTCGTATACCATGTTTACTGCGTTAACATCAGAACCAACAGAAACTGGCAGATAACAGACCTGCCATGAGGGCAAGGACACAGTATAGAGTTTTGATAAAGAACATTGGTGGGCTGTCAGTTTTAATTGGATTCAAATTTTGGACTCTGGCTTTCCTTACCTGTGGACAGTAGGCAAATTGATTTATCTCCCTAATTCTCAGTTTCCTAATTATAAAAAGGATTTATAAAATCATCCCTATGGAATTAGTGTAAACATCAAATGAAAAAAAGTTACATAAATCATTGAGAAGAGAATCTGATAGACATGTAGAGGTAGCATTTAGGTAGCAATCCTAGAAAAGCAAAGATATTTTGGTCTATGTATACAAATGTGTAAAAAAAAAGGAATCAACATAATCAAAAATAGTCTATATCTTTTCTATTTTTAGAAGGCTATCACAATTTAAATTAAGCATAATTAAAACTTTACAAAAACACGAAAAAATTGAATTTTAAACACAAAGCATAAGGTAGCCAACATTGTGGCATAAGGAATTTGAAAAAAAACCCACATTATATGAGCTTCAGAAATATAGCTTTATGTACAAGAAGCCACCTGGCAAATGCAATAAAACAGCTTTATTAATACAGTATGTTTCATGCATAAATCTGATCAGATTTGCTCTAGCAATCATCCTGTGTGCCTCAAGACACCTGCAGTAGGAGAAAAAATCATGTTTCTATACATTCTTAAAACTCCCGGGGCGCCTGGGTGGCGCAGTCGGTTAAGCGTCCGACTTCAGCCAGGTCACGATCTCACGGTCCGTGAGTTCGAGCCCCGCGTCAGGCTCTGGGCTGATGGCTCGGAGCCTGGAGCCTGTTTCCGATTCTGTGTCTCCCTCTCTTTCTGCCCCTCCCCCGTTCATGCTCTGTCTCTCTCTGTCCCAAAATAAATAAACGTTGAAAAAAAAAAATTAAAAAAAAAAAAAAAAAAAAAAAAACTCCCATCCTTTGTGGCCTCTGCTGAGTGTTCATTTGCAATCCAAAGTTAAGTCATACCTCTTTATCAGGGGTAGGCCTTGCTTACATGCAAATATTCAATTTTTAGCTGATTCTTGCCTCTTTTATAAACCTACTTTGGAAGTTTTTTATATTTGACAAACTGTAAGCAAATAAAAGCTATCTTTAATTCTTTTATATTATAGACTCTGTTATTGAAGCATTTGTTTGAATTGTCCCTGAGAAAATTATGCCAATCAGAAACACTACTGTCTTTTAATTTTCTTTATTCCATACCATGTAAACTTAATATAAATAAGCTTATAACATTCTGTTCCTCTTGGTTTACATAATATTTATAAATGTCACAGAGTGGGGGTCAGCATAGGTATAAAAGAACATTTTAGTATACTATATCTTTTTTTATCCATTCAGCAGTACTACTCAGAGATGACAAAGAATAAAATCTTGCCATTTGCAACAACATGGATGGAACTGGAGGGTATTATGCTAAGTGAAATAAGTCAGTCAGAGAAAGATATCATATGATTTCACTCATATGTGGAATTTGAGAAACTCAATAGATGAACATAGGGGAAGGGGAGGAAAAATAAGATAAAAACAGGCAGGGAGGCAAACCAGAAGAGACTCTTAATTACAGAGAACAGAGGGTTGCAGAGGTGGGGGTGGAGGGATGGGTTAAATGGTAATGGGCATTAAGGAGGACACTTTTCAGGATGAGCACTGGGTGTACATAGGTAAGAGATGAATGAATCACTGAGTTCTACTCCTGAAGCCAAGATTATACTCTATGTTAACTAACTTGAAAATAAGTTAATTTAAAAAAAAGAACATTTTAATAAGAATAACAAAAAACAAAACCATGAAAACTTTGAAGTTTACCTTATAAGTTGAAAACACAACTTTTTGATTGTTCATTCTCAAATATCAAATTATATAATGATTTACACATTACAAAGCATATCAGTGTCATAGGACTATCAACATTTATGCCTAGCACATTAGCCATTATTATTTTCTACTGTCTATGCATAGATTCACATTTGGTAGAAAGTAAGCCAGGAATAAAAAAGCTCTCACAAAAATAGTTTTAGTCATTTAAATTTAGTTGATTACAAAGGATGCCAGCAACTCTCTTAAGTTTAGTTGATTAGACAAGAACGGCATAAATTAAACTAAATGTATAAGTTGTAGAATTTCACTTCTTCTGGTAATATGAAGTATCCATTCAACCACATGACTGATTCTAAGTGAGCCATTTAAGACTGTTCCCATGGTATGTCATCCATTTAAGACTGTTCCCATGACATCAAATACAAAAGAAAGAGAAACTTATATGCTTGGTCAGTGCTTTCCATCAGAACTTTCTTCAGGGATGGAAATGTTCTATATCTGAGCTGTATAATATGGTATCTTCAAGCCACATGTGGGCTATTGATCACTTGAAACGTGCCTACTGTTTACTAAAGGCCTGATTTTTTTATTTTACTGAAGTGTAATTAACTTAAATCCAAACAGCCACATATAGCTAGGGGCTACAATATTGGACAGCAAAAGATTATCTGAATAACTGTCCCTATATCTATTTCTACAAGTTTTAAAAATAACATTGGCATCAAGAAACAAGACAAATATGTCCAAACATATTAATTATAATCTGTTTCAAGTTGCAGAATAGGACTCTTCCTGAGTCTCCTTACTTATATTCATAAGGGACTGAAGATCACAAGAGACAGACTTGCTATTATGAGAGGCAATGTCTGACTCACCCCATCTTTACCTAGGGGAATAAAAAGCCACCTTGCAAACCTAACGTGCTTGCACTGTCCCTGCGTGAATCACCGTCTGCTTCTGCGATGAGAGGAAGAAGGCAGCTCCCAAACAGATGGTTTATCACTGTGCCGAAAGACGGGGAAAGTGATGGAGTCATTTTTTTTTTCCTCCTCATCCACGGCATTTTCACTCTGGGGGCAACTCATCACCAAATTTTAAAAGGTATTTAATATATTTCCAAAGCACATAAAATGGACAGATTGAGGATGTCATGCTAAACA
Organism: Lynx rufus; assembly: GCF_022079265.1. NCBI lineage: Eukaryota > Metazoa > Chordata > Mammalia > Carnivora > Felidae > Lynx > Lynx rufus. Next base: position 42,206,822 of record NW_025814823.1, read on the forward strand.
TAATGCACAATGCTTGTATTTTAGTACTACTTGTTCTATAAAAGAAGCCTATGTATTTATTGTGCTTCATCACGGTACCAACACTTGGGTATTGTTCACCCCTAGAGTTTTCATATCGATCCCTTGAGGTGATTTACAATACTCTAAATGACGTATTGTTATTATCACCCAAGCATTAAAGTGGCCTACATTCAAGCAAAATCAGTACTCTGTGGGTAATAATTCTATTGTGTATAATTACAATTACCCATGTCCTTCTAACTTTTAGCCACTGTTCATACACACTCACCTTCAAACAGACAGCTTTGTTTTATCTACTCAAGTTTGGGTACTTGTCTCCCTGGGAAAATTTTCCATTTTACCACTGACTAGCTTGTTACTTTTCCGCACTTGATTTAATTTTGGTATTATTTTCTAAGTATATGACATTGAAATCTTTTATAATTATCAGATTCTATATGTATGATAATTACATTACTATTTTTATGCTGATTACTGCTAATGCTTTATAAAACGAAGAGCCTTTTACCTGAGCAGCTTTGATTTATGGATTATGAACTAATACAGTGTCTATTTCAAAAATGACATAACATTTGTTTGCCTTTTAAAAAGGATCATTTTAAAGACTAAAAAGTGGAATAAAGAAATTTATCAGTGTCTCAGGAAGCAGGGCATATATGTGGTAAAATCAAATCACTTTACCTTTTCAATATGCCTAATGTTGCTTTCAGACTTGGGTACAGTGTCCACATAATTTATCATACCAGAATGGGACACTTTTGAGAGTGAAATCAGGCTATGTAAATAATTAAGCTAGCATCTGTAACTGGGGTAAACTAGGACATAGTGACCCTGGATTTAAGGATGCTTGGATATTTCACAGGAATTCTCCTTCAAGGGAGATGAATCCTTGGGTACGTAGTAAAACCAAGCTTTCTCTGACGTCAAGCCTGAGTTCCCTTTTGTTACAAGGCAGTTTATTAGTCTACCGTATTGAAGGCCCCATTAATGTTTCTGTTTTTATGTCGTCTTTTCGCACACTCACATTCTGGAAGATCTTGCTGTTTATCTTATTCTCTGAAATATCGTTACCAAATTCCATTTCAAAATTCTTTCCACAAGTATTTGCTTACAGGCTGAATGCTTATGTCTCCCCAAAATTCATGTGTTGAAAACTAAGCCTCAATATGATGCTATTTGGAGGTGGAGACCTCATGAATAGTGTTAGTGCCCTTCTAAAAGAGACCCCAGAGACCTCCCTTGTTCCTTCTACTGTGTGAGGACACAGCAAAAAGACTGCTGTCTGTGGACCAGGACATGGGCTCTCACCAGACACTGAATTGGCTGGTACCTTGATCTTGGGCTTTGCAGCCTCTAGAACTATGAAAAATAAAAGTTTGGTGTTTATAAGCCACCCAGTCCACAGTAGTTTTGCTACAGCAGCCCAGATAAAGGCATATTCTTTTCTCTCCAGTACCACTTTCCAGGAACACCTGTGAAAGTATTTACTTTGGCTTCCATGTTTAGACTGTATATTTTACCTCTTATTTTCAAGTGTGTTTCTTCATATTGCAGATAATTATCTACAAATCATGCCCCCAAGATGGCAGGAATGGTGCCTTTCCCTTTTTTGCCTTGCCATGATGCCTGTCACAGTGTACTTACACACAGTGTTTACTGAGTTGATTAAACAGATTACTGAAGAGGTAATTACACAGGAATTATACTACAGTTATATTACTAGCCCCAGTTGTTGTCTATGTACCCACCACTGTGATAAATACTCTAAAATATTGTTTCACATAATTCTAAACTGCACATACCTAACACGGCAATGATGAAGCTGAGTGAGATTCAAAAACTTAAATATTATGTCTTGAGTCATGTAACTACTAATTGACCAAGCTGGGATTGAAACTCAGGCCTGTCAGTATTTTGTGGGGGTTTTTAATGCAATAACACAACCAGCGACACTCTATGGATCACTGCCTACTCTCTTCTGTTAATATTAACCTTAAGTGGTAAACCTCACCTTTTTTATCTTATTTACAACATAGGTTAAGTAAATCACCTTCAAATTCTTTGACATTTCTACATATTGTAGTGCATTCAGGATTTGAGCTTTAAGAACATCATTTTTTTTTCCACAAATTAAGCTATCATTTTGTATTTATCTTTGGTTCACTTCCAGTTTATCCTATCAATATTTCATAGCTTAAAATATATTTCACAATTATAAAGTATTAATTTGTCAGAGATCTCCCTATGCAGTCACCTCGATTTTGGGTTTATTTATAATTTTACAGTATTATTATGTCATTTTTATATTTCCCTTCTCCTTGAGCAATATTTCAATTTAGAAAGGTTGTGTGTAAAAGCAAATCTCTCCTTTGTTTTAAATTTTATTTTTTAAATTTTATTTCCTAAGGATACGGTTTATATTTCAGTAGGAACAGCATCTGTGTCTTTCTATTTAAACATGACCACGTGAGGCCATGCTGAGTATGGAAGAGAGTACACTTTGGTTGCCAACCCCCAGGCTCAGATCCTGACTGCATGCCTTCTGCTGTTCCCCAAGCACACCAGGTGCTCTCCTGACTTAGGAGCTGGGTATGTCTCCTCTGACTAGAAACATGGCTCCCTATAGCCAGCTTGCTCTCTTTCTTGGGATCCTCACTGAAGAGATATTTTTTCAATGATAATTAAGACCATTCTATTTAAAACTGTGTATACATATAAAAATGTGTGTGTGTGTGTGTGTATGTATACACACACACACACACACATAGAAGATATATACATATATCTTAGGTGTATATATATATATATATATATATATATACATACATACATATAGATATCTTAGGTCTCCTTACAATAGAATGTAAGTCCTAGAAAAACAAATGACTTTTGGTTTAGCTCAGTGCTTCATTCCCAGTACCTAAAACAGTACCTACAATACAGTAGGTACTCAATAAATATTTTTTGACTAAGTGAGTAAATTAAAACTCTATTTTACTTTTTACCATAACACATGCACTTGAAAAGGCCAATAAAAAAATTAAGTGAGGTAATGGCAGGAAGCCGTAATTGAGGAATTTCAGGCCATGTTATTATGATATTATACAATAGCAATACAATATTAATAAGATACTATAATTTGTAATTATAATTTCCCCACAAATTACTTTATGATGTGGCCAATATTAAGTAGCATAAAACTGGGTGGAATTTGCTATAGATATGTTTTTGATACAAAGAATAATGCCAAGAGATCTTTTTATTTTTAATAGGGTTGAATATCACACTTGCTTTAAGTATTATTTGATTTTCTTTATATGTAGATTATTAAAATTATCTAACAATCAAACAGAAAAATGATTTTTGGTTCAGTTACCTCTGTATATGTCAGTCACTGCACATTCTGCCCTTAACAGCAACAACTGCACTAGGTTTCACCTCTTTCAGGGCAAAGTCAAAACATGGATTTAATCCAACTTTTAATCAGCTGTACAGATGGGTTTATTTCATGAATACACTACACTGCACAGATGGAAGTTCCTGAAGGCCTGACAAGGTGTTAAAACTGTTACTGATATTACAAAGGAATTAAAAATCAGCATAGGAAATTATAATTAGTAGGGGCTTGATCTCCGAAGATCGTGTTAGTTCAGCACTTATATTTTGTCCTTGGCAGGAAAAGAAAACATATTTGAGAAGAAAAATGTAAAAGTAAACATTAGGCTTACATATTCTCTGGTTTCATAGGAAATAGTTTTTTGGCCAAGTAAGGACTTAGTAACTTCAGTAACATGCCAAGCTGGTAGAACATATGAATTCATGTATTTTAAAAAATGTTTCAGGGTATGGATTTTTAAAATTATATCTTATCTGAAATAGAATTATAAAAGCAATACTTCAATCATGCAATTAGTACATAACTTACTTTAGTGATATATTAAACTATTTCAATAGGGGCGCTTGGGTGGCGTAGTCAGTTAAGCGTCCGACTTCAGCCAGGTCACGATCTTGCGGTCCGTGGGTTCGAGCCCCGCGTCAGGCTCTGGGCTGATGGCTCAGAGCCTGGAGCCTGTTTCCGATTCTGTGTCTCCCTCTCTCTCTGCCCCTCCCCTGTTCATGCTCTGTCTCTCTCTGTCCCAAAAATAAATAAAAAACGTTGAAAAAAAATTTCAAAAAAATAAAAAAAAAATAAACAAAAAAAAATAAACTATTTCAATAAAATAAGTCATATAGGGGCGCCTGGGTGGCGCAGTCGGTTAAGCGTCCGACTTCAGCCAGGTCACGATCTCGCGGTCCGTGAGTTCGAGCCCTGCGTCAGGCTCTGGGCGGATGGCTCAGAGCCTGGAGCCTGTTTCCGATTCTGTGTCTCCCTCTCTCCCTGCCCCTCCCCCATTCATGCTCTGTCTCTCTCTGTCCCAAAAATAAATAAAAATGTTAAAAAAAAAATAAGTCATATAATAATGAGTTTTAGGATAAAATGGCTCTACCTAGGGTTCAAGCAATGAACGGTATCCACATACAACATGATAATTTGCCCCCAAACACCTGTAGTTCTTTATTATCAGCTTATTTTCTTCATGGAAAAGACCTAGTAAATAGATCCGATATTTTCATTCTTCTGTTCAAGTAAATCTCAATATATTAAACTCACTGTATTCAGAATTTGGCATTTTATTTTTTTGCCATTTTCTAAGCATTAATATCTTACATTGCATTGCATCTCACAGTCTCATCACTACATCTCACATTCTTAACCTTACATCTTGCTTTGGGTGTTCTTCCTCTCTCTTACTCCTATTCACCCCCTCAACACACTGCAGTGAGAATATGTCCCTTCTATTTATGAAATGGAAATTCCTATCTCCTATGAATTAGAAACTAGAAAGAATTGCATCTCTGTGAACACACAATATAAATTATTTCATAGTCTAATGAAAGAATTAAAAAAGCAAGAAGAGTTTAGAAGAGATGGCTGTCAGCTAGCTGACTTATTTATTTTAAAGGGGACCAGAGGCTAATGGTATCAGTCATGATAATCTCTAGAACCAGGCTGCCCAATATGGTAGCCAATCACCACATGAAATGTGATTAGTTCCACCTGAGATGTGCTTGAAATGTAAAGTATACATTATATTTCAAAAGAAATATAAAATATTGCATTAATATTTTCACATTGATTTCATGTTGAAGTGATAATGTTTTAGATATATGGGATTAAATGAATCATATCATTAATATTAATTATTTAGTTAATGGATTAAAATTAATTTCCCCCCAATTCTTTTTACGTGTGCCAATACAGCTACTAGAAAATTTTAAATTACAAATGTGGCTTGCATTTGTGGCTCACATTGTATTTCTATTAGACAGCAGTTCTCTAGAATTCATTTAGAGAGACTATCTTAAATAGGGGAGTGTGTCCTGCAAGAGGTAATTACACATAACTTTAGTCAGATAAATAAGCTTTCTTTTCTGTCAAATCATAATGGATATTATTAATATTTCTAAATTAATGACCCACTATACAGTATGGCTCATTTAACGTAAATTAATCTAAACAATTCCACATTTATGTGTTTTAGCTTTGTTCTTCCCATTGTAAGAACAGAAACTTTTTCTAAAGCAGCAGGGCTGGTCTAGACTAGAATCAAAGCAACTCCAAAGGCCATTTCAACTCTCTGAAAGACACATACATGGTCTTTATTGCCCCATAGGTTTCTACTTGTCTCTGTATGCAGACTCTGGAATTCTCTCTAGCCCATGTTTTCTTGACTTCCTGTCCTGCTTTATTCCTTGCCCCCCTCAGATTTGGCCCTTACACGATTCCCAAGGGCTGTCCTCCAGCCTCTCTCTAATTGTGATTTTTTTTTTTTTGCTTTTGATCCCTGTGTTCTCAGTTGATCCCGCTTTATTTTAAAATTCACACTCCCTGCAAAGGGAATCTGGTTCTCCTTGTTTATCTTCTCATTCCCTGCTGTAGCTCAAAGGTGACTGGCTAACCTCTGGATGCTATAACAATCAGGGACAAGGTTGTTTGGCAAAAAAAATCAAAGAGACACTCAGATCATACCTTTGCCCAGGTTATGAGCAGGGCAGTTTCTTTCAAAAGTGCCATTCTAAGCCAATTTTATCATGAGTGATGTCATACACAGTGAAAGAAATGAAATAAACCTAATTGAAACTAATGAACAATGCCCAGTACAAAAATAGAAACTCCTATGTTTATCAAAAACATGCATAGTTTTTAATAATTACTATTTTAATTCATTTTAGTGGATTTAAAAATATATAGAAAACAAATATGAAAAAAATCCCACACACATTACTGAATGAAGAAACAAAATGAAGGAGATAATCATACTGCTGTATTTCTTAGTAATGTATAATATATTCATTAGACATTCCATATTCTTTCCCCTAAAAATTATCACTCCTTTCATCCCTATACATTTTCTGACTTACTTTAGGTACAACACAGCAGAACTGAAATATCTTGAGCATTATAAAACTGCATTCAAGATGGCATAGTTATTCTTTTTAAATTCATTTTTAATGATTGCTCTATCATTGAATATGATTTAATTTTATCTAAGGGCTGACATATAACAGAATAAATCTCCAATTTCAAGATGGCAAAATGGGATTATATAATTGAGAAGAATTTCATAAACAGTTTAGATTAAACAGAAATTTCATTAAGGAAAGGACAGTGGTATCACAAGCACGAATAGTAGAAATTTAATTATGCAGAAAAAGCTGTTGATTGCGTCCCCCAACAACTATTCTTCTCTTCCACCTTAGTAGTAGTACTGTAATATTTAGTTTTTTAGCTAGCACATGCCACCACACATTAAAAAAAAAAAAAAAAAAAAGATCTGCCAGTGCCCCTTGCATCTAGGTACTACCAGATGGTCTCAATTTGAGCCAATGAGATATCAGCAGAAATGTGTGAGACATGTGGGAAGTCTTCTGTAAAAGAGATTCACCCATTGTCCTTCCTTTCTGCTTCCAGTTACCTGGAATGAAGGAATCCAGTCTAGAGTTCACATAACCTTCTAGGATCTGTGGTGAACTTGAGAATGAAGCCATATACCAGGATGTTGCAGCAGGTCTCTGAGCACACAGGGAAGCAATCCAGAAACTTAAGACCACCCACCTCCAGACCTAATTTATATGCAGATAAATAAACCTCGGTATCTTTTAAGTGATTGTTATTTTGTGTTTTTCTATTACATGCAACTGAATCTAATCCTTATTGATAGATTATTACTAACATTAAAGTCATGTTCTTATTTTAACTCACATGAGCATTTTTTCCCAAAATCGTAAGTGTAAAACTTCTACTGGTGTCTTTACAAAAGGGTTATTTTAAAAAAAGGTCAAGCATATACTTCATAATACAAAATATTTAGACTGCCAATAGCATCTTTATATAAAAAGGTCAGTTAAAACATATTCCTGATGTCAATACATCTTAATATTATTTCCAAAAGGAAAATCATAATTATGATGCCTATACTTCCATAAACTATATGTAATCTCTAAGTAATAAACATATATCTTAATAATTTTTCTAAACTTTAAAGGGATCTGCTGAAAATTATCTTTCCCTTTTCTCTCACTGTTGAAATTCTGCTTTAGTAACTCTACTGTTATTGAAACTAATAAATCTAAAATGCATTAAAAATACTAATAATTGTTGTATATTTACCTTTAAGGAGGTGACACATGGGATGACTCTAACTGCAATTTTTGAATTTGTTTTATTCACTTAACATGATAACAGCTTTATTAGCCATGACATTAAATATCTATCATTAGATATTATTAAGTTTGTTTAATGCTTTACCAAAATACAGCATGGTAACAAGTTAATAAATCCATGTCTGCATCAATTATGCCTTTGGAAAATTGGTGAGTGTAATTTTGAGTCCAAAAGTATGAGTATTTTTAATATTTTTGATGAATATTTTCAAATCATTCTCTTTGAAAAGTGTATTATTTTAGTCTCCTTCACTGAGACTAGATTGATCATTTTTTTTTTATTTTATGGACAATACTTTTGATTCAATTTGCATTCATTTGATTAATATATTTCTCTTGGTTTTTAATATGAGAGAGGTAGACTTTTCCTAGAAACATTTACCTCAGAAAGCATATATCTGTCAAGGCAGGGATGGTGTCATTGGTTTTAGTCTGCTTCAGAAACTTACATTCTATTGATAAGTGACAGACCATCAGCAACATCAAAGTGACATATCTGCAAGTCTATCACTCTGATCTACATCCTCTTATTTTGTCATCCAATAGAAAGCAGCTAGCAGAATGTAATGATTAATATACTATTTCACCATTTTCCTCACTTGAAGAGCATCACTGAACACGGCATATGTGGGACATCCTGACTTTTGCTCACTGATTAGTGTTGAGGTTTCATGGTTCCTACCAAAAAAAATTTAACTACTTGAGAATGTCATTTATCTAGTTCATAGAGACTGGAGGAGACAGTAATGATAAATTTTCACATTAAAAAAAAAATAATAGTGATATGAACATAATACTGTTATAATACAACTATGTAACAATTTTGACAATAGATCATTGCTCAGTATTATATTATTACTTCATGCCATGTTACCTCACTTAATTTCTTAGTTCTTTATGAAGTAAAGTTTTAATCTCTACATTTATATTGCTCTGAGAGCTTTATCAATGTTTTCCTGGTCACAGAGCTAATTAGCCCCAGTGGTAAGTTGGTTGAATGCTCAATATCCATTTCTTCCTATCCACTTCATTATAGACCCTTGGTGTCATTTGAGGTGTCTACTTCTCCCACATACAGCCACATGCACCAACAGCAGGGCACATGCCAAGCTCCAGAAAGTAAATCCTTATGAGGATCAGCCATGTGGTATTGCCCTGGTGACTGCTCCTGATCAAGGATTAGAACCATTATATAAGCTGGTCCAACAGGATCAAAGGAGAAAGTTTCATGTTTGGAGAAGAGGTCTGCTTTTATGGACTCCTGCATGTAAAGGAAACTGTCCAAATTGTCACTCACATCTATCTTGTAAACATGGAAACAGGAATAAATCTGATGCTAGACAGAATACAGAAGAAAGTTCTGGATTTCTCCACATTGTTGAGTCATTGATCTGATTGTGTCAAGATAATTAAGTGAAATACACATTTTCTTATTTTTTAAAAAACCGGTTTGAATCAGGTTTTCGATTACTTGTAGCTCAAATCATCCAATTTATTCCTTTGGCCTACCAGCGCATCAACCTTCTTCCTTCAACTGTCCTATCCTTCCAGAAAGTAGGGCTAGGGAAAATCCCATTTGGGTAGACATAGGATTTAAGGGTAGCAAATAGTTTAATGATTCAAACTGGAAACCCTGTCAATTAAGACAAAGTTGTTCAGTGGAGAAAAATTAACCTTGATTAAATTTTTAAAAAATGAAACATAAGAAAAAGACTTTGGCTTGTAGAATAAGGAGAGCGAAAAAAAATCACAAACAATGGTGTGTTACAGGAGATGTCTAAGCAGCATATTAAAAAAGGCCAAAGATGGGGCGCCTGGGTGGCTCAGTCGGTTAAGTGGCCGACTTCGGCTCAGGTCATGATATCGCGGTCTGTGAGTTTGAGCCCCGCGTCGGGCTCTGTGCTGACAGCTCAGAACCTGGAGCCTGTTTCAGATTCTGTGTCTCCCTCTCTCTGACCCTCCCCTGTTCATGCTCTCTCTCTGTCTCAAAAATAAATAAACGTTAAAAAAATTAAAAAAAAAAAAAAGGGCCAAAGAAGACAACAGAGAGGATAGCAATAGATTCTCAAAAGCAAATCAAAATATTAATCTGACTTCCTAAACGAATGCTCCCAAACCACTAAGACTTAGTTAAAAATTAATCCTGATTGGAAAATGTAGGTGGGAAGTAGAATTCATAATGGATTTCTAGTCTATGATAGTCTGCCACCGAAGTAATCAGGTTTGCTACTTGCGTTTGTTTGTGAGTGTATGTGTTTATAGTAAGTTGCATGAATCAAATACCTTCAATGTTGTTTGGTGTAACTCTCATCTCTTAAACTAGTATCTCTGACATACAAGGTTGGAAAAGAACACACTCAGTAAAAAACACAGAATGCTTTCTATATGATACTGTATTACTAATGTTTTTCCAAAGTGAGGACTGTTAAAATGTGAAAGTTAAGAAAATGTTAAATTTGTAATTGCTGCTTTATTTTAGTTATTTTTATTTTTTTAATATTTATTTATTTACTTTTGTGAGAGAGAGAGAGAGGAAGGGAGAAGCCAACAGAGGGAAAGAGAGAATCCCAAGCAGGCATGGGGCTCACTCTCACAAACTGTGAGATCATGACGTGAGTTGAAATTAAGAGTCACACACTTAGCTGACTGAGTCACCCAGGTGCCCCTACTTTAGTTATTAAAAAAAAAATTTAACGTTTATTTATTTTTGAGACAGAGAGAGACAGAGCATGAACGGGGGAGGGTCAGAGAGAGGGAGACACAGAATCTGAAACAGGCTCCAGGCTCCGAGCTGTCAGCACAGAGCCCGACACGGGGCTCGAACTCACGGACCGCAAGATCTTGACCTGAGCCGAAGTCGGCCGCCCAACTGACTGAGCCACCTAGGCGCCCCATACTTTAGTTATTTTAAATAATGCTTTTGAATTGTAACCCAGTGATTTTCAAATGTAGCTAGCCTTTAGAATCCCCTGGTGAGAATTTTTTTCCCCAACCAATTAAAGACCCGGTGCTATGAAGTCCTTATTGTCAAGGAGAATATACACCTTCTATATTACCAATGGACCATATTAAAGTCTTTGATAGGAAAGTATGTTGAGGAAATTAACTCACTTTTTAAAAAGAGGAATTCTTCAAAATTTAAAGATATAGACCTTGGAAATGAAAAATCTTGTTTTTGCATCTTTTTTGGTTTTGTTTTTATCATTTCATCTCATGTTCAAAGCGGTCAGGGAGATGGCATGGGCACAAGACACCGGGACTTGGTTTAAATCCCTGTTTACCATGTTACTGTTTGACAACTTTGAGTAAATTATATGCTTTGACTGTTGCCTTCATCATCTGTAATTATAGTAATAATAATAATAATAATAATAATAATAAAATAATATATATGTCATAGGAATGTGACTGTTACGTTGAATGGCATTTGTAAAGGCATTTAACAATGCCTGGCACATTTAGCATCCCCCTGTTGTTCTAATATTAAGTGTTGGAATTGCTTGCTGGCCCACAGACTTCTCACTCTGAATTTCAGGGTGAAATTTCAGTCTATTATCTCCCAGGGTACACAAAGAAACAGTATTTGTTTCTCCCTAGGCTTCAGGTCAATATCTTAAAGGCTCTAAGGAAAAATCAAAACAAAATAAAGCAATAAACATCCCAGCAAATTAAACTCATCCTACTATGTCCTCCCTGTTAATCTTCCTTCTTTCCTAGCAACAGAGGATACAGAGTTTTGTCGAGATACAAGTTCCACTCTGACTAGCACATCCAGAATTCCCTTGGTTCTTTACAAATCCACTGGGCTTTAAAAATTGCTCCCCTCTTCGGGGTGCCTGGGTGGCTCAGTGGGTCGAGAGTCAGACTTCAGCTTAGGTCATGATCTTGCTGTTGGTGGGTTCCAGCTCTGCTTCAGGCTCTGTGCTGACAGCTCAGAGCCTGGAGCCTGCCTCAGATTCTGTGTCTCCTTCTCTCTCTGCCCCTCCCCTGCTCCTTCTCTTCCTTTCTCTCTCTCTCTCTCTCTCTCTCTCTCTCTCTCTCTCTCTCCCTTGCCCTCTCTCTCTCTCTCTCAAAAATATAAACATTAAAAAAATTGGTCTGCTCTTCTTCCTCTCCTGGCCTTCCCCAAGAAGACTCAGCAATTGTAACACTCAAGCAACAGTTACAACAAACATCTCCATTTATGAGTGCTTTCCATGTGTCAAGGGTCTGAAGTGAGACATTTATAGATGCTGTCCAATTTGGTTCTTATAAAGTCCCTTTGGATTATGGGTAATTCAGACACTGAGGAACTTGCTCAAATTCAGTTGGGTGACATCTGGCAAAGCTGAGATGTGTGTAAATGTCTATCTGACTCGGTAGTCCAGACTCTTAACCGGCACTCTTCCATCTCGAGGCAATCTTGTAGGTGGCTTACAGCTCTTATTAGCCAGGCCTTTAGCATTGGAAGAATTTCTATTTCAACCAGTGCCTGCTGTTCTAGGCATAATGAAGTGTTTCTTTCCTTGGCAACTGGGTAAACTTAAATTTTCACCTTTAACTTATCAAAATAGTCTCCATATAGTAAGGCATTCATTTATCCACAGTGATTTCTTTTTTTTCGGTTAGGAAGTTTTTAATTGTGAACCTAGTGTTGACTGACAGAGCAACTGAAGCTACTTCCAGACTCCAAAATGGATTACATATGTCTTCCTGGCTCAATATCCTCTATTAGTAAAGCAAAATTTAAGACTGCAACTTCCACTGGCCCTGTTTCCCTCTTTCCTGTTTTATTGATCTTGCTAACAGTTACCATGTTACAATATACCCCATAATTTGTTTGCTTCTTTTGTTTATTATCTGGCCCTCCTTCATTAAAATGCAAGCTCCATGAAGACAGAATTTTTGTCAGTGTTGTTTGCTGCTATATCCTCCATGTTTAGAATAATATCTAACATATAATATGTGTTTAGCAAATATTTGCTAAATTAATGTTAAAAAAGTGAACAATAGACAGATATGTCTATTCTTTGGTAGAGGATTCTGTTAATTTTGAGTAATGCTAAAGTCTGCAATACTTTATCAAACAAGATTATTTCCAGAAAACCTATTTTGTAGTAGAATAGCTGGATTATGGGGCATTTACTAGGTAATGCTAACCTATAGTTAAAGTGGATCTTCCAATTTTTGTTTCCAAGATGAATAAGAATTTGACAGAAGCCGCATGCAGACCACTTGGTATTGTAAGACTTTATTTTTTTTTTCAACCTGAGAGGTGTGAAATGGTATTTCACTATAATTTTACTAGCATTTCCCTCATAATTAACAAGATGAGACATCATTTCATACAACTGTAATTCTTTCTTTCCTGTAAAATTACTTTGCCAATTATTTCCCAATGGATTATTGTTTTTGTTCTTATTGATTCATAAGAGTTCATTATATACTTTGCACAGTAATCGTTCATAGATTTCACAGACTAAATAAGTGGAAAATATGTTCCAGTTAATGGTTTAACTTTTCTTTCATGTCTGGTAACTTCACATAAAGTTTCTTATTAATTGTATTTGAACATATTAGCCTTTTTCTTCATGGTATATAATTTTTTGTATATTTTAAAAGAGGCTCTGGTACTGCAGAGATATATTTCTATATTGACTTCTACAAGTTAACTAGTTTTTCCTTACATACTTTGTTCTTCAATGCATCTGGGGTTGATTTTTGGGTATGGTGTGAGACAGGAGCCTATTTAATGTTTTTATTCAAATGAATAACCAACTCTCCCATCAATATCTATTGAAAATTCTATCCTTAACCCAATGATATGCAATGCCACCTCTCTTATATATCAAATATCACTATTTCCTTTTCAACTGCCCCATCTCATATATAGTTTTAAACAATATTCCTCCATTTGGCCAGAAACCCGTCACCCTGTTTTTAATCTGTGAAACTTTATACAGGATTCAAGAAGAAATCTCAAGTCATACAGGAATCTAACCACCTAAGCTGTTTTTAAAATTGTATTTTATCTACACCAGTCAATGTAAGTTCTCTGTGGGAGTTACATTTCAATAAATAATCAATCAAACACAATGTAGGAAAGTTAATGCTCAAATGTGAGACAATTTCTAAACAGGCAATTTACTATCACTATGCAAATTTTCCAGCTCTGAGCCTGTAGCAAGGCAGACCCTATTGTGTAAGGTTAGCTATCATCTTTCACCACGCAGTGGATTTATTGCCAGAGTAGGTGGAGTGACTTCACTTTCTATTGTAGCTCTGTTAATCTGCAATACTGCGAGAGCAAGGCTTTGCACATTAACACATCAGGGAATTAATACATTTTAAATAAATACAGCAAAATCAAGGTTGGTGAGTCAGAGCACACAGAGAATTTAATGTTTGACAATTATTTTATGTTTTGAATTTGTGAAGTAGTCAGTATATTATAACTTGGGCAGTGTTTTATAAAAATAATTAAGTGTATGTTTAAAAGAGAGCTCTTTACAAGGTTATGCTGGAAAACGCTTCAGTGAAATAAATTTAGGCTCTTGGCACTGTTCAAATGACTAACTCTGCAGGACTGTAAAGATTTTGAGATTTACATGTAATGCATACAATAACATTTTGTTGTAACAGCTTTCTAAACATATATAAACCACACTATCTTTAATCTTGTCCTATCATGTGAACTTTCCTACAATATAAGTATTATAGTGTATCAATTACCACCCAAATATATCGAATTATGTCCCCAAAATCTTTGTTGACCCAAAGTCAATACATACTTATTCTAAGACTCTTAAAGACCTGGGTTATGAATTTTACAATGGAAATCAATAATTTCCTATTTAGAATGCTTACTTTGCTACACCAGAGCACTTTGCAAATTTCACTTCACAAAACTCCAATGGTCTATAAAAGGCATATTCATGTGGTTTTATGTAATACAACCATTGAAAATATTTTTCTTCTTGGTCAGTTTATCACCTTCAGGATTTATTCCAGGGTCATGAAGAATTCCAAAGTAGTAGGAAACTGACTATATTAATATATACAGCTGGGGATAAACTATTACAAGGATGTGCCAGTTAAAATTATGTGAACATGGGCTTTTATTAAATATTAACACATGTATACATATTAATTCTATACAGTTAGGAGAAAATAGAGTATATACATGTGGCTTATTATAAAACCAAAGCCTGTGATAATTTGTTGCATTACTATATGTTACCTTTGAAAATGTCTGATCGCTAAATTGACTCTATGTGCATATATATATATATAAATATATATATATATACCCACACACACATACATATATGTCATGTATATATGCCTATGAGTGCATACATAGGTCACACATGTGTCGTATACATGTCATAGATATGTTGCATATATTATGTATAAGATATTTGCTACATACAACATTCATAAATATGTATAGACTTAATTTTGTGATTAGAATTTTTTTCAATAATATATTTGTGGATTTTGCACTTAAGGGTAGAATGACAAAGCAAATCAAACACTAAACAAGAATATTCAGAGTAGTTACATAGGGTATATTGGTATCTAAAATATTAAATAGAATCACTGAAATAATTTAAAAATAATTTCAACAGTGAATCAAAGAATGAGTAATATTTTCCCCTTGGTTGGTTGGATTCCATTATTATGGAGGGATCCTTTGTGAAACAAAACAAATACAAAAAGATTAAAATTGCCATTTGCTACCAAATTAACAATCTCACAATATTGCATATGTAATATATAAAAAATAGACAACATAGTAGCTTAAAATGCATTGTCATATGACAGTCAGAAGACCTGAAATCTGGCTCCACATTTAATCTGTGAACATCTATCATATACCAGTTCTCATCTTCAGAGAACTTGGACTCTACTGATTTACTGTTAATTAACCATGATTGTATTCACGCTTCAAGCCTACAGTGATATATATTTACCTATAATCTTTCATCAAATATTAGATTTACTGCAAGAGTGGGTGTAGTGAATTAAGATAAGAATAATATAGCTAGAAAATAATTTAATGCTACTCTAGATGAATCATTGATTTCGAAGGTGAGGAAAAGGAGGGCCCAAGATGCAATTAATTTTAAATATCACTACTACATTGAATCTAGTGATACCATACACTCATGTTATCACTGCACTGAAATATATCTAAACAACCCTCATGTTGTCTTTCAACATTTGTAATGTTCTTATTTATTTATTAGTAGTGCCAAAACACTTAATTGGAGTATTATGAAATGAGTTATTGTTCTGTCAAATTTATCTCTCTTTGTAGAAAAATATATGATCATATCGTTTAAAATCCAAGGGAAGAAAAAGAGGGTATAAGGACTTGGCTATTAGAACCTAATTTCTTTCAGAAAGAATTGTGTTGAAAACACAACATCTGTTGTACTTGATTATTGAAGCTTTATTTTCATTGGCTTCCCCCAAAAATGCTGCTACATTCAAGCAAGTAGATTAAATGTTATTAGCTTTAATACCTTTTAAAACAAGTAATCTGTTGAAGTGATAATGGAATTTAAAGTAAGTACATTCATTAAATTGGTTTTTACACTATTGTGGTTTCCCTGTTGGCCACATGAATCTCTAAACCTGACATTGCTAATTACAATTATAATAAACGGTATATGTATACATGATTAACTTCACCCTACACTTAAAGCAGACATAGAGGTAATTGAAGAACTCTACTGTCATATATAATTCTAAAAAAGAAAAACTGTGTTTGCTATTTTTTTTGTCTTACAAATAAGAAATAGAGGTTATTCACATAAATGCACGAACCCATTATAATCAGAAATTTAGACTGCAACAATTACTTGCTAACTTACTATTGGATGAAAGGTAATGAGACTCATTGGGAAGGGAGGGAAGGAGGAGGGAAGGAAGGAAGGAAAGAAGGAAGGAAGGAAGGTTACTGGAGAACATCCAAGAGCAATCTTCCCATACTAATACACCCCAATTTAAATTTTCAGTTACTTAGGCTTGAAGAATTGGCTCCACTGTTATACATGGCTAGAGGCATAGTTTCAATACTTCTTTTTGTGTCAAGACACCTGTCTTTTTACTTCAGTGCCAGAAGGGTTTAGCATCTTGTCACTGAAGCAACACAGCCTGCACATTTATAGGTGTCACTCACTCTACCATCTGTTCCTTAGGATAACAGCCACCATTATCACCCAGCCTCCACCTGAGGCTTTAACAATCTCTGTGGATTAAAGTTCAGATCTACAAGGAAGAATGGTTAGCAGTAATGTTGGCATTCAACTTTGCTTGACCTTAACTCTACTGCTGTCAATACTGTATTGCAGCCTGCTAACTTGCGTTTTCATCCTGTATGTATATTGTACTGTGAAGTTCTTGATTAAGCAATGAAACCATATAAAAGCCTTTGCACTGTTATTAGCATTTTTGGTCTTTTTTTCTGCTTTTACTTTATCAAAACACTCAAGGCTAGATCTATAGTATTTTAATAAATATATTTAAAGTGAATGAACCCTAATGAAATTTCAGTTCTAGGGTCACTAATCAGATAGTTTCATAAATGGAATTAAACACACACACACACACACACACACACACACACACACACAGACTGAAATAAGAAAAAAAGATGGTATTGTGTTGAAAGCTAACCAACACATGATAATCAAGTTCTGAAGGACTTATTTAATATGACATCAATTATTTTTCCTTTGTAGTCTAAAATAAATAACATTGTGTATAAATATAAATTATAACATGATTAACAAATACTTATAGCCTACACTTTCATAAAAGGTACCACCTGACA
This sequence comes from Lynx rufus, assembly GCF_022079265.1. NCBI lineage: Eukaryota > Metazoa > Chordata > Mammalia > Carnivora > Felidae > Lynx > Lynx rufus. The sequence goes on from NW_025814823.1 coordinate 42,224,430, forward strand.
ATTTATAAATATCTTTAACCAAACAATTCTAGTCAATATATAACTGGAGGAAAATATTGCAATGTGATATTTTCCCATTCTTAATTTACTCTCCTTCTTTACTGGTGAAATGAAATGTTTCCACATTAGAAGTGTTTTTTTTTATGCCCCCTGTATTTTAATGGCTGTCATTATTTTTATAAAAGGTACTCTTCCACATTCAAATGATAGGGAAAAGGAAGTGGGCTCTGTTTATTCATTACCGATCAAGCTAATAAAAATGTTTTGCAAAGATGGTAAAACATGATAATGCTGTCAATTTAAAGCAGTTCATTATGAGGAGGAACGTTTGTGCTCATTTTGTTCTACAACTGAACTTTTACTGTGGCTATAAAACAGCATCCCTTTGTTACTACAAACAGTGAAGTCTGCTATATCCTCTTGCTCTCCCCACCAATTTGTTTATGTGTGTGCTCACTGCTTTTAGAAGGATTCAGCTCCTCTCTCCTCTGGGAAGCAGTAACTGTTGCCCAGTAATGTTCTAGGATGGCTGTCTGCAAACTCACTCCCCCATTTTATACAGGCAATATTAGCAGGTTAATCAGTGACTTACTCTATGAAACAAATAGTTTAGGGTTTCACTGCACTATATTCCTATGACAATCAGTGTGATCTTTGGGAGCATTTTTGGAGACCAGTTATCACTAGCCATTGGCTTATGGGGAACTGGTGGCTTTCATCTGAAGTTGTGTCGTGACTACACCTGATCCATTTAAATATGTGTGAAGGAAGCTCATTTCTTTAGCCAGTTCACACTTACGATAGAATGATGGTATTTCTGTAATGTGCACAGAAGCTGAAGAAGAATAATGTTGCAGCCCCTTGTATGCAAAACATGTGAGCCTACCAAGGAACAACATGATAATGTCAATGTAACGTTCTCATTATTGCAGTGGTATCGCTTGTAACTAATTTCTTCAATTAGTGACAATCACTTAAGAGGAACCCAAGTCTACTACAGATAGTGGCAACTTCCTCAAACAATTCTGCTTCTCTAGTTTGAAAAAGAAATTAAGTACAACTGTTTTTTAGTTCTGGATGATATTGATATAAGGCAAATATAACTCAGTGATCCCAATAGGAAGTATATATACATAATAAACTGAACAAATGAAAAAATAGCATTATTCAGAATATAGTTTTGTTCTAGAGAATTCATTCACTCAACAAATATTTATTGAGCTTCTTCCACACATTGTTTATAAAAAATGATGAATAAAATAGCTCCTGCCTTCAAGAAAGACAATGTCTAGGGAGATAGACATGTAGATACATAATCATACTATATTTGCATTATTGATATAGTAAGTGCCAATCAAAGTGCATTAATGTTCACGAAGATAATAATTAGCACAGTAGGAGAAGTAGGAGAATGTTAGACAAAGTCATAAAGAAAAGGAAAAGTTTCATTTTTGACTTTAAAATATGGGTAGTGGGGAAGAAATTTCTGTGCAAAGAAAATAAAAGGTACAAAGACATAAAGCAAAGAAATAATATGGCTCAGTACAGTAAATTTCAAGAAATTTGATATGACTAATTCATACATTGAGACAGAACAACCGAGGGATGTAAACAAAGAAACAATGGAAGGTGTTGTTCTATGCTATGTAAAGTAATTAAGACTCTATTAAGGCACGGGTTACAGGGATTTGTCGATTGGGAGTTTACTCTCAAAATAAGCACTGCTTTAATTTTTCTAGTGCTTTAGGCCATTGTCTTGTATTGGTTTAAAGACATCCAACCTACCCATATTTGGATTTCTTGGGGAAAGTGAGATAAGGAATGATTAAAAATTCAAGATGACAATATGTTTTATTTAAAATTATTTAACCCGTAATCCAAATGTGCGTAGGTTTCTAAGTAGAATTTACCACTTTGCCATACTGACATGGCTCTCTGAATTGTAAGAGTTAATCTCTGGCTGCTTAAAGTTTATTAAAGAATAAAGTTACTGCAGAATATAAAATATTAATCTAGTATATGGAATATTCCATATAAATCCTAACTTTCAAAAATAATTGTGCACAAATGGTAAATGAAGACATCACCAAGTCAGTACATATGTTGCAGTGCATAAAACACATATGATTATTTCTTACAAAATAACTTAACATTGAACCTTCTCCATATGACATGTCTTTCTTTTGTATATAATTCCCCCACATAAATGATTGTATTTAAAGAGTATACACATTAAAATAAATACAAAATGTTTTTTTTTAATAAGGGGTATCATCATATACATACAAGAACAGGAGATTATAACTCTCAGTAGTCATTAATCCCTTTTCCAGTTTATCTGGAATCTTTCTCTTTAGACTAATCTACCAATCATGTGTCTGGTTACAATGTGTTGTTCTCAGCCCATACACACAGAGAGCATTCAATGTTTTATTTTCTTTCATTTTGTGTATGCAATAAAAGGAAGGAGGAAAAGAGAAAGGAGGAAAGAAAGAGTAAGAAGGAGAAAGAGGAAAATAAGGAGAAAGAAGGAAGTCATTCTTGGGAATCAGTCTTTTTTTCTTATTTTTCCACATGCTAATATTAAATTAGATATTCACTAAATTCTTTATTAACACAAATACCATTCTGCAAAATGTATGACTGTCTCCTCAAAATGTGTTCTAAATATGACTTATCACAATATCCTATTGACTTTTGAATACTAAATATCCTAAAGGATTTCGTTTAATAATTAAAACTATCACCTTTTCCTGGTCAGTGAATCTCTAGAACCAAATGCTCCTTTAGGAGAGTCTCTACATATCTTCTCTGCCCTTCATCTTCCTTTCTCCTTTGGAGTTATGAGCATTTCTATTAGCAGGCATAAGTGTCCACTGACATTGGATGTAGACAAAAGAGTAATGTCACAGAGAAAAGACTCCAGTTACCCCATCAAAATTAGAAAGGGAAATGTTGGTTCCCTCTGCATTTGATAAAGGTAGACATATTTGAAATGATCTTTTGGCAATAGAGGCAGTCATTCTGAAGGGGAGTTTTGCCTAATGGAAACCTGTTGGTCAGATGCTCAACAGGACACTCAGACTTCAGGGCTGCTTCATTCATTTATTCATTCATTCAATCAACTTCCTAAGAGGAAACACAATCTTAGACCCATAATATTTTCTTCCCAAAGAAGGTGCTTTCAATCAGAAATCACTGGTGCAGTGTAAAGATGCAAAAGAGGCTCCAAATTATTTGAATTATTTTGCTATTTGATCTTTATTCCACTCCTTTTTTTTGAAGAGAATATTTTACCATGATATATCTTATACATTTCACAACCAAATTTTACCACATACTTTAAACTCCTTCTTATCTTTAATCGCTGGATTTACATCCACATTTTGCCCTTTTCTAAGCTGGATAGCATAGGAGTTGGTTTATATAATCAAATGGTCAAAAGTAGGCACCACGACTAAATAAACACAGGTAGTCAGCTTACTGTGAAGAGCCTCCCATCACACACATCATGCCAAGGCTATGTGATTTGCAAAGTGGAGACACTGCACTATAAAAATCACTTTAGAAATTTTCCTGCATTTCAAAGCGAAACTACAATGAGATATCACCTCATATCTGTTAGAATAGCTATTATCAAAAAGATATGTGGTAACAAATGCTGGTGAGGATATGGAGGAAAGGGAACACTTATACACTGTTGGTAGGAATGTAAATTGGTGTGGTCACTATGGAAAACAGTATGGAAATCCCTCAAAAATTGAAAAATAGAACTACTCTATTATCTAGCAATCTCCTCAGGATATACCCAAAGAAGTTCAAATCAGGATCTCAAAGAGCTACCTGCACCACCATATTCATTGCAACATTATTTATGATAACCAACACATGGAAACAACCTGTCAATGAAGGAGTGAATAAAGAAAATGTGATTATTTATACAGGGAGATAGAATAATATAATTTAGATATATAAATTATATATATTTATATAGAAGTAATATATCTGGATTATAGAATATGTAATATATATTATATATAAATATATAGTATATAAATAAAATAATATATGATTATAATGTAATATATTATATTTATAGATAAAACTCAGCCTTAAAAAGGAAATCTTGTCCAGTTGCAACAACATGAATGAACCTGGAGGACATTATGTTAAGTGACATAAGTCAGACACAGAAAGCCAAATACTTTATGATCTTACTTATATGTGGAATCTAAAACATTCAAAATCATAGAAACAGAGTAGATTGGTGGTTGCCAGGGGCTAGGAGGTGGGGAAAGTATATATATGAATGTATATCATTACATTATACACTTTAAATATATTATAACTCTATTTTTCTGTTATACCTCAATAACACTGGCAGGGAAACAATCTATTGCTTTGGAATATTATCACCATTAACTTATAACCCTGATGAGTCACCTATGAACATATGATTGACTTTACTAGCAATGTGGTCAATATGTAATAAAATTATTTTCCTTAATGTATAGCAATATTCAGTAATTATAAACTAAGAAATATAAAAACCAGTATTTATTTCATTTATAATTTATTATTAGGGAATAAAGAATTACTACATATTGTCTGCTCCTATATTCCCTTTAATACAACCACTGATTTATAAGGAATAATCAGTGATTTTAAATTATCTTTCCTCATAACTTTCATTAAAACCCTACCTTTTTGGGGCACCTTGGTGGCTCAGTCAATTAAGCATCCGACTTTGGCTCAGATCATGATCTCACTGTTGTAGGTTCAAGCCCCATGTCAGGCTCTGTGCTGATAGCTCGGAACCTGGAGACTGCTTCAGATTCTGTGTTTCCCTCTCTCTCTCTGCCCCTCCTCCGCTCATGCTCTGTCTCTCTCTCTCTCTCTCTCTCTCTCTCTCTCTCTCTCTCTCTCAAAATTAAACATTAAAAAATAAAATAAATAAAACCATATCTTCCCTCTTTTTTTTTAAGTTTATTATTTACTTATATTGAGAGAAAGCACACAAGCAGGGGAAGGAGAGAGAGGGAGAGACAGAGAATCCCAAGCAGACTTGTTCTGTCAGTGCAGAGCTCAATGAGGGGCTCAAACCCACAAATCGTGAGATCATCACCTGAGCTGAAGTCAAGAGTCAAACGCTTAACCTACTGAGCCACCCTAGCCCCCCAAAGCCTACCTTCTTTTAAATGTCAATTCACAATATCAGAAACTAGGTCAAAAAATGGAGTATTTTAAGAGTCTGCCTGAAATTTGGACATTTAGCAGTCTGGGTGACAGCTTTAAAACTCCCACCCATCAGAAAGTTTTGTTGGCTCAGCCATTTAAATATTTCCTGAATCTGACCATGTCCCACCACTTCTATACCATCTAGGCCCTAGTCATCTGGATTGGTACAGAAACTTTTGACTTACCTGGTTGCTTCCCAACTTGCTGTCTTATAATCTGTTTCCTATACAGAAACCAGAGTCATTATTTAAAATAATAATCCAGGGGCACCCAGGTGGCTCAGTCGATTGAGCACCCAACTCTTGCTTTCAGCTCAGGTCATGATCCCAGGGTCATGGGATGGAGCCCTGTGTTGGGCTCCGTGTTAAGCTGAGTGTGGAGCCTGCTTAAGATTCATTCTCTCTCTCTCTCTCTCTCTCTCTCTCTCTCTCTCTCTCTCTCTCTCTGTCTTCCTCTGCCCCTCTCTCCCACTCTCTCTTTCTTTCTCTCTCTATAACAAACAACAAAAATAACAATAAAAAATAAAATCATAATCCATAGCACTTGATTTCCTTCCTTAAAAATCTCCATTGGTTTCTTATCATATTTAGAATTAAATCCCAAGTGTTTTCCATGGCCACTGAGTTACAGTTGCAGTCTAGCAGTTGCAGTCTGAGAATTTATAGTACACTCACTTCAACCCTTTGATCTCTTCCTCCATAAAACCAATCTCTTCTCTCCCCCTAGGGTCTATTCCTTCTTCTTGAAGTACTTTCCTTCATATTGTTGAATTCATCCTCACTTCATTCGTTGAAATCTTTGTTCAACTAAGCAATTCCTAACTACTCAAACTACAACTTAACGTTATCAACCCCCACTGTCAATCACCTTGTACTACTTTGTTTTCTTACCACTTCCTGAGAGTATATTATGCATATATTTATTTGTTTATTTATCATGTATCTCCAACATCTTCATACAAGCACCCAGAGCACAAAGTTTGTTTGTTTTACTGAACAACAAATCTTCAGTACCTAAATAGGACAGCTTGGAGATGCATTTCAACGTTTATTTATTTTTGCGACAGAGAGAGACAGAGCATGAACGGGGGAGGGCCAGAGAGAGAGGGAGACACAGAATCGGAAACAGGCTCCAGGCTCTGAGCCATCAGCCCAGAGCCCGACGCGGGGCTCGAACTCACGGACCGCGAGATCGTGACCTGGCTGAAGTCGGACGCTTAACCGACTGCGCCACCCAGGCGCCCCTGGAGATGCATTTCAAATGAATAAATGAAAAGTACTTTGCTAATCTAAAAATGTTGAAACAAGGTTTTAGTCAGTAAAATGCATCACTTGCATATTAATTTTGATTAACTTTCTTGGTATATTTTAATCTAACCAGAAAATCTTGGTAGAAATTAAACTCTGAGAGGTGTCTAGATGGCTCAGTCGGTTGAGCATCTGACTCAGAGGACTCAGGTAACTCAGGGGACTCAGGTGACTTTGGCTCAGGTCATGATATCGCAGTTCATGAGTTTGAGCCCTGCTTCAGGCTCTTCTCTTACACTGTGGAGGCTGCTTGGGATTTTCTCTCTGTCTCTCTGTCTCTCCCTCTGCTCCTCCCCCATGTGCTTGCACATGCTCTCTCTCTCTCTCAAAAATAAATAAAATTTCTTTTTTTTTTTAAATTTTTTTTTCAACGTTTATTTATTTTTGGGACAGAGAGAGACAGAGCATGAACGGGGGAGGGGCAGAGAGAGAGGGAGACACAGAATCGGAAACAGACTCCAGGCTCCGAGCCATCAGCCCAGAGCCTGACGCGGGGCTCGAACTCACGGACCGCGAGATCGTGACCTGGCTGAACTCGGACGCTTAACCGACTGCGCCACCCAGGCGCCCCAATAAAATTTCTTTTAAAACTTACAAAAAGAAATTAAACTTTGATTTTAAATCACAAGGCACATCAAATTGCTCTTTATGCAAACATATTTAACAACCTCTCTATTCTCCATTTCCCGTATTTAAAATGGTGATAATAATGATATGTACTTTCCACGGTTGTTGTGAAAATTAAATGAACTAATATATGTCAAGCACTTAGAATGGTATCTGGTACTTTATAAGCACTCAATAAATGTTGACTCTTATTATTACTATTACTATTTAGTTCAGTTCAAACCAAAATGATGTGATTCCTATTTCACAGCAAATGTATCCTTCCTAATTCAAAATGTGTAGTCTGAAAGCCCTCGGAGGCCAAAGCAAGTCGAAATGTATCCCCAGCATCTCATATGTTGCCTGGAAAAAAATAGATATTAACAAATTCTATTTGACTAAATTAATGAACATGATTAAAAATAAACCTGATTTTTCAGGGGTAAGAAGGTTAACCAATGACATTAGTTTTCTTTTGAATAATGAGGGCTTTTTGCACAGATAGTGTGTTTATCTAGAACTATGTATAAATAAGTAGTAACCAGAGGAAAACATAGTGACCTTAAATTTCCATTTTTGTGTGTGTTCTAGGACAAAAGTATAGACATTGCCAAGGTCACAGAATCAAATGCTCATCGGGGCTGATTAATAAAATTATACTTACCGATATTTTCACTGTAACAAATTTCCATCTTAAAGCTAAATGAAGTTTACGTATTGCTGCAGGCATTGTGCAAATTAGAACTTCATTGAATATTAATGAATTACTCTTTGTGGCCAATTGTTATGCAAATTACAAGAGTGTCAGAATTTATCATTTTATTTGGTTGAGGATTTAGGGAAAAAATGCTTTTAAACATCAAGCAGCTATCTCTACAGACTACTATGTAAGTTCAAGCAAGAAAATGTTATATAATTCTTGAATGTTCAAAATTGCTATGTCAGTTTTTGGTTATTTTATATTTTATATTATATATATGAATTCAATGCATATGTAGTTCAAATTTCAGAAAAGTTAAGATATATTAATGCAAATGGAGACTGGCCTCTGCATTTTAAAATTCTTTTGAACATTTTTTAAAAAATAAAATCTATACAGCCTATTTCTCTACAAATTGTTTAAACTGACTATATTAACTTCAGAAAATGATTTAAATAGCTTATTTCCAAATAATTTATCAGACCCCCAAATTGGGATTTTAAAACATATATCATATATATATATATATGTATGTATATATATATATATATATATATATATATATATACACGATATATTGAATTCTTAATTTTTATAATGTGTGGACTAAGAGAATTTTTTTTATAAAAGTTTCCAAAGGAAATATAACAAAATGGTAATAACACCTCTAAACCAGTCAACTATGCACAGAATTCATTAATCAGTTTTCTTTTTCCCTTAGAGCTATTTATTATTTGCTTTCATCTGCTTTTAAAAATTAATTTTAGTCAGTATATATCAAAGTTGCCAAAATACAGTTCTAATAACTGATTTAGTCTTAAGTGATCCCAGATACTGTTAAAGAGAAAAATACTCAGCTACGCCTTTTTTTCTTTTCTTTTTTTTTAGGCTCCACACCCACAATGAAGCCCAATGCGGGGTGGACTCATGACCCTGAGATCAAGACAAGAGCTGAGCTCAGATCAAGAGTGGAATGCTTAACTGACTGAGCCACCCAGGTGCCCCCTCAGTGAGCTTCTTAAGACTGCTAAGGCAAACTTTATTCAGGACCATTGTGATAGGCACAGGGCCCACTGCAATGGGATTTTACAACGTGGGCGACAGATTAGGCTCAACTCCAAATCCAGCTTGCAGGAATTTTTAGCCAAGGAGCAGGATGGGGGTCAGTGGATGGAAAATTACTAAGAGGAAAAACATCAGGAGTAATGGGGATTCTGGCTGAACCAATCTAATGGGACAGGCTGGGGTAATGTGACATCACCTGGAAAATGGTGGAGGATGAGGAACTGGGACAGATATTGAGGGTGATCGGATATCAAGGGTGGAGGTTATAGTTCAACTAAATTAGCATCATCCTGCTAAAATTGTATTTTTTAAAGAAGTGCACTGATGAGCCTTAGACAAGGCTCAGGAGCCTGACTAAAGTTTGGTTAAGTCAGGAATCTTTGTCAAGACAAAACTTCTCAAAAGGGTGAGTTCCTTTTGAACATACTGCCCCTCCAGTATAAAATCCTGTGAAGAGTCTGGCACACACAAGGCTATTTATTCATATAGAATATTTAAAACAATGAAAATGTGAATTAATAACTATTAGGCACAGTTTTTCTCAATAAGGAAAAAATTGACATTATTCACATGTTTTACCTTAGGAATATTTTGAAATCAGAGATGTAATAACTGTCATTATGATAACATATTTTGTATGGCCTACTTCTTAAAGACAATGGAGAACCTCATTCAAACGAAAACTACTGCAGGTACTGTCCATTTCATGTTATTTAATCTCTTATAAAGTATGTCCGGTACCATGAGTTGTTGTAAAGCTTGAAAGTACTTAATTTTTCTCTCATGAGAGTCATTAAACTATAAAAAATCCATCCAAATAATAAAAAAAACTATTAATATATGGTTTGCAAAGTAATTTACTTCTGTAGTATTGCAAAGCAACTGGGACAATCTTAAAATGTATCAATTTCTCACTCTGTCCTTTCATTTCATTATTTTTCAATTATTTCCAACTAAGAGGTGACTTGCTAATTAAACAAGAGTGACAGTGGAGTCACTAGTACTCTAACAGTACTAACAGATTATTATAGGGGACCTTCTCTCTCCCAAATTCAACCAGGTGTTGAACCATCTTTAACTTAGCAGTCAAGTCATAAAGTATGGAAGACATTACTACTTTAAAGATCTATTTCTAGAGTTCAAGTTATTAAAGTGTGCTATACAGTTTTACAAATGGGATCAACTCTGTACATGGTGGAGTCAAGACGGAATTCCTATGAAACAAATGGGTGTAATTAATTATGATGTCAGCCTCTCTAGAGTGGGTATCCTGTCCCTTGAGGTACACAACTCATATGAGCTGTTCTCAGCCCTATGCCATAAAACAAGCACTCTTTTTCTCTTCTTTACTTTCTATAAACATGCAATCCCTGATGCAATAAATGACTGGAATGAAAAGCTGTCCAAAGCAAGCATGAAGAATGCATTGCTATTGAGGAAACCTATGCAGTAGTAACTACATCGAAAGGTGACGTTTAAGAGCTCAATGAAACAAGTGTCCACTCTCAACCACCCCTATTTTCAAATGCTACCATTTCATAATATTCACGGTAGCAAAGCCTCAGCGAATCTCCCTACACATTTGATGCCTACTACTGAGTATCCAGTAGGGACCACCTGCCCCCAACCACAGGCTACAGCAGAACTCCTGCAGCCACTCTCTGAAATCACAAACCACATGTTCACTGAAGCAATCCCTTTTCTCTGGCAGTCTTCAGTACGAGGCCAGGAGGTTTTTTATTTCATTTTCCCTTCCCTCTTCATTACTCTAGGGTGTTTGGAATTTCATTACAATAATGACTCCTTTCATATGCATATGGCAGACAGGTTTAGAGACTGCTTTTTGTAAAAACGGGTTGATAATGTTACAGTTAACTTGACCCATGAGAAGGAACTGTCAGCTATATTCTTTTGCTTAGTAAAATATTTTAAACAGTATCTGGAAACATGTGTGGCAACTGTATTGGCTTGCAGAATAATCTACAAAATATGAAGGTGCTTTCCAACTTGCTGAGACAGACATGCTGTTAAGTGATCTGTGTGATTAGTTCAGTGTAATAACCAGTTGTCTCTGGCTCACTGGGTGCCAGGGATAACTCTAACAGCTCAGCCCTGAGCCTGACAGAGACTGCTGAGTGACCACAACATGATTTTGATACAGGCAGCCATTTTCCTGGTTAATATCAATGAAATCCTGCTGTAATAGCAGCATTTGGCCATGTGACTCCACTGTTATCAATCAAGAGCCTGCCTATCTTATTTTCCATATGCATCTAATTCTCCCTTCCTCCCCTCTCCAGTAAGAGGTCACACTTTTCTACATTTCATTTTGGACCAACCACTCAATTAAGTCAGCTGTAAAACTGATCTCTGGGTTAAGAACCTTGTCAGTAATTTTTTTCCCTAAAGATTAGTAAATATTTTGATCATGAGAATGTATTCCCACAATCACCATACATGTAAAGAACAGAGGAGACTGGTACTTGGCATAACTAAATGCATAGATATATTTTATGATATTTTGCATGATTCCTAAATTGCTGAACTTTTAAGGTAAAATTTAAATTATTTTAGTAAAGGGTCCTCGTTGGGGAGAAGATGAAGATTGTAAAGGGGACATGTCTTCACAAGCACTGCAGCACGATTGTCAGCTGTCTTTTACATCTTCCCATTAGAGGTGCAAGGGAAGAAGTATTAACAAACAAATTAATACCTAAAATAAATACATAGAGAGGTGCCTGGGTGGCTCAGACTCTTGATTTTCAGCCTCAGACTCCTGATTTTGGCTCAGGTCATGATCCCAGGGTCTTGGGACTGAGTTCTGCGTAGGGCTCTGTGCTAAGCATGGAACCAGCTTAGGTTTCTCTCTCTCTCCCTCTGCCCCTCTCCCTGACTTGTGCTCTCTCTCACTCTAAAATAAAACTAAAGAAAAATAAAAATACACACATACATACATACATACATACATACATACATACATAGAAAGCCTCTTTGCCCTATTACTGCTTAGAAGATCTTTTAACTAATTAGAATTATTCTCATAACAGTCAAGTTAGTTCATAGCCATAGCTCATATACTTCTCCTAAATGAAAATTATTATTGCTTTTTCTAGAAAGTTGGAAATATAATTGATACATCCCAAGTTTGTCCAGGAATGTAGGAGAAAGGGTTATGAAGACCTGAAGTTCAAGTTCAAATCTAGAAAGTTGGTAGGGATTTCTTTCTTTCCTTCTTTTTTAAAGTTTATTTATTCTTTTAAAAGACACAGTGTGAGTATGGGAGGGGCAGAGAGACAGAATCCCCTAGCAAGCTCTGCACTGCCAGCACAGAGCCTTACCCGGGGCTTGAAACCACAAAACCTTGGGATCATGACCTGAGTGGAAACCAAGAGTCAGAAGCTTAACCTACTGAGCCACCTAAGAGCCTCAAGGGATTTGTTACACTTCCTTCGTAGAATGATAAATTATTTAATTACCCAATTTCACACACTTTTGAGTGTAAAAGAGGTTGCTGTTAATAATTGCATGAAGATAACCAGCAGGGTCCTAGACAAACTGGGATATATGGTCAACCTACCTCTAAGCAATGTTTTTGGAGGTTCTAAGGGCATTGCCTAAGCTTACATAGAAAGGTTCCATGGATGGGGTACCTTGGCCAGAATGTATCCTATTCTACTATCTATCTTCCTTGTCTTACAGACACCTAATAAATATTTTGTAAGCCATTATTTATTTATGCTCCTTTGGGTGCTTAAATGCTTGATTTGATGGTACCATATAGCACCATTTTTATTCAGTTTACAATAAGTAAATAGTTCTAAGTTTTAAAAATCCAGTTTTGCAGTGTTTCCTAAAGTACACGTACTATAGAAATCCTACAGGATGTATAGCAGATCTCTCGAGAATATTTTTATGTTCTAATTGCCGAACAAGGGAATTAATTCTACAGTCAAACTTATTCAGCATACTCAATAGCAGTGGTCCAAAGACAATAATTTAAGGCTTGAAGACATTTTAGGAGAATCCAAGGATGACAAGTCTATATCCACAGGGAATTTCAAGAAAGATGCAAACTTTAAACCAAAATAAATAAAAATAAAATCTTATATTAGTGTGTAAAATTAGAAACATGGATTTTTATTGCTAGAAGGAAATGAGTAGTGATGCATTTTAATCCCTTTATGTTACACAGGCAGACATCAAGATCACTGAAGTTAAAAAATAGGCATGAGTTACTCAACCTGCCACTTGCCTACTGGGATTATAACCTTCCCTCCATTATATATTTTATGAAAGAAAAATATTAATAGGTTTGTTGACATAAAAAGTAGTCACTATTCCAATCCCCTCATATTTTCTTCAGATTAAGATGATACTGTGACTTTTTCCTTATTTATTTTGCTACAGTATTTTTATCCACTCTGAATACAATACAATATTTGGCAGATTGCCCTTTTGGCTTAGCAGAGTTGATAAAAGGTTGCCAAATACCACAGTAGTTCATATTTATTTTCTGTTTTATGACATTTTTTCCCAAAGCCCAATGTTCTTTTCCGAAGTAAACCATCAATCAATTCTTGAAAAAAAAAAAATGACTTCTTCAATGGGTTGCCAATGTAGCTCTAGCTGCTGACAGCATGTCTTTTATGAATGCAAAATATATTTTTAATAGTTCAAATCCAGGGGAAAATGTCAAATTTTAGACTCTTGTGTAGGTAGGTGTGAATAGATGTAGATCTATCTATACATACCCACACATAGATGTGTGCTCATCTATGTATAAACATTCCCACTAAAAATATTTACATTAAATTTTATTTTAAATCTCAAATACAATTCAATTTAATTTTTCCTTTCTGAGGCTTGGTATCATGAACAGTTCAGTGTTACCAGACTAGCAGCTGTTCAGAGCTCTGGTAGTTCAGAGTAGCCCCAGGTGGTATGATCTAATGTTGACTAACTCACAGTTTAGAAGATGTTGGAAGAATAGATAACCACTTCTTGCTGGAAACTTGTGTCCAAGCCAGTATCCAACATGAATCAGACTATTAGTTACTATATTAGAACAGGCCCATCTGCTGAACACTTTTTGCCCAGTGTAATCTTGGCTGTGTACGATTACCTTTGTCGTTGTTATGGAAGCAAACAGCTAGTCATCTATTCTACAAACAGTTCTCCAACCCACATATACTCATTAGCATAATTAAATAACTACTATATAGATTAGGACAGTTCCTGGATTTTGTAGACTCTGCTGTTTATAATTCTTTCCGATGGAACCTACAGTAAAGCACTCAATCTAAGTCTGTTTATAAATTTGGGATAATAATAATATAAACTTGGGATAATATACCCTATTTTGCTGTATTTAGTGAGACAAATTAGTACAGTGCTTAGCACAGTGTCTTCCATGCAAGCATCCATCAATCAATCCATTTAATTTTCAAATATTGGCAACTAGCACATGCATAATGGTAGCAATTATTATGCATTTTGCAAAAGGAAAACAGGGTCATTTGTGTCCATTTATACTTTTAAAAATCTAATCTTAATTCTATATTTCATCACAGCTACTGTTCTACCCCAGATACCTACAAATTAAGTTAGGAAAGTATCCTAGCTGGCACTTTACTTTTATTTTTCCCTTAGCAATATAAACAAAAACTCCATTAACATACTCAAACCTGAAGTTTGGTCCATAATTAAGTCTCATATTTATAGAATATTTTTATCAGTATGAAATTAGATCATTTACAACCATTTTTCTTCTCTAATGAGAAATATAAATGCAAATATACAGTAACTTTCAGGATTATTTTAGATGATAGTTTAAAAGCTATAGTTTTATGATTCCCCTATAATTCCCTTTCTTCATCAAAAACACACTTTGTTCTAGCCCATAGCATTCGAAATCTAAGAAAAAACACTGCATTGCTTAAAAGTTTAAATGACTATCAAATAGATATATATGGATTTAGACAACACTGTTAAATACACTATTTTTCAAATGCTTCAAATTGAAAAATTAGAAAAGCATTATAGTCTAATATATCTTATCGTTTAAATACAAACAATTTTGTAGGGTGGTATAAAAGAACTTTGGCTAGGATCTGAAAACTTTCTAACTACTTCTGTCCTTCAACAGGTGTGTGAGTTAGTTAACTTCTCAGGCATCAATTTCCTTCTCTGAAATGGGAATAATAACCAGCATTTTAATGAGCTGTAATGAGATCACGTACATGAAGAACTGCACACAGTGCATAGCATAAAAACATGAGATATTTGTGATTATTATTAACATAATTTTAAATAATTTGAGAGTTATAAGTAGTAGATGATGAAATATATTGTTTTTAGGTCCTGAGAATTTTTAATCCTTTGTATTATTCAAAGCAATACACAAGTCTTAATAAACATTAATTAAATATCTTAATAGTTCTTTATTCTTCAGAGGTATTCATAATTATAACAATCTATAAACTTTCTGAACTCTTTAATGGTAAAAGATAAAGGGAGGCAGATGGATAGCCATCCAGTTGGTTTCCATTTTCCAGATGTATCCTGGGAAGGCTGGATGTGAAGGAATAGTGGTGGGTGTGGTAGGGGTGAATGGAGGAACATTCAAGAACCAGCTAGAAAAGCAGACCAAAGGACAAGCTTTCTCAATTTAAGAGTATTCTGGGTAGTTTCCTCTCAAATTTGCAACCAAAGTAATGCAAATGACCAGACCTGCAGGAAAAAGCTGGACATTACTATCAAATAATAAAAATATATACAGCAAGGGCACCTAAGTAGCTCAGTCGGTTAAGCTTCCAACTCTTGATTTCAGCTCAAGTCATGATCTCAAGGTTCATGGGATCAAGCCCAGCATGGGGCTCTGCACCGATAGCATGGAGCCTGCTTGGGATTCTCTCTCTCCCTCTCTCTCCACCCCTCTCCTGCTCTCTCTCTCTCTCTTTCTCTCTGTCAAAATAAATAAATTTAAAAGAAAAAAATATGTAGAACATTTATAGCCCACAAGTCTATCCTAATGAACAAAGCAAATCTTGGCAAATGTAAGGATATGAATTATATTTGGGAATCTCGATTTCTTTCTCTCTGATAGTGAAGCAAGGCAGGGCATATGAAATTTGATTTTAATCAAATTTCTATAGTGCAATGATATATCATCAACATGCCATGAACAACACAGACTAGATAAAAGTCAACATAGGCAATATGTCATTACTATTTATAGCAAATAATGATATGTGATTTTTATATTTATAAAAGCATTTTTTAAACAATTATATAGTCATGGAATAATTTAACCTCAAATTATTCTACTGTTAAAGTAAAAAAAGAGATTTTAACTGTTAACAGACTTAAGAGCAGGTAATGTGACCCAATTCCTGATACTTGCCTGATAAGTCTTTCAAATTCAATCTGATTAAATTCAAGTTCATTGAATATATTTCCATTCCTGCTTCCCCATAAAGCACTACTAGGCTAATTGACCACAGAAGTTAAATATGCTATCAGCCTTACAAAATGCAGATTAGTCATGACTACTTTTGCTCCTGCTTCTTCAGGTGCAGACCCTAAACCAGCTGCATCATCAAAACCTAAAAGCTTAGTAGAAATACAGAACCTCAGGCCCTACCACAGGATTACTGAATGCATATCTGCCTTTTAACAAGTTCTCCAAGGGAATTGTATGCACATTACATTTTGAGAAACCACACTAAAGGTATTCCTATGATTTAAAGACAAAAACAATAATTTTTTTTAACAGAAAAGAAAGGAAGAACACCTGGAGTCTGATGACTAAGTAGAATACGTCTTAAGATTTATAGAAAACTTTATTCAGCTTTCTTATAATGGAAAACAGGCAAAATGATAAAGATGACAAGATCTCCCTAGAATCTACTTGTTTTAGTAATTATTCTATAGTAAACAAGAATGTTTAAATTATTACCAAATGTGTGGCCAAAGTAGGAAAAGAAATCAGTAAATTCTACAAAGGCACTAAATACAGTAGCAGGTCTCTCTGTCTCTCAGGGTCAATATCATTATTGAAATGGCACTTTTTTGTGTGTTTCCTGCAAGGGTTCATGATCATAACAATTTAGCACCAATCTGTATATACTTCCAGTTCAGCGCCTTCTAATTTCAGTGTATCTCTTTGTTTCTACTTCTGTCTTGTAAGTACTTACAGGCTCATTAAAGTAGGGATCATGTTTTATTAGCTTTTGTACTCTAGTTATCTACCTTAGTCCTTGGCAAAAACAATGGATGCTTAATGAATATTTATTGAATACCACTGAAAATATATTCAACAAAGTCAATATGATCAGAAGCTTTCATAAATTTTATAAGAATATTCCATATTTTGGCCTGGGCCATTGTTACTAGATAAAGCAATGTTATCAAAATAATAATTATCATAAATAAAAATAAATCTATTATTGAAGCATACACAAGGCATAATAATAAAAAAAGAGGCATAGAATATCAAGTGAAAGACAACAAGTCATAAAAGAGAATATGTGTGGAAAGTGCTAACCAAAAAGGACTATATGCTATAGAATTTTTTTATTACTGTCATTTACTATCATAAAAGCATGCAGACACAATTCACTGAGTATGCTGTTAACTTTACAAAAAGGTTTTGATCATAGGTTTGGAATAATTTCTTATGGACTTAAAATTCTCTTTTGGAAGGAAAGGATTAGTATAAATACAGATTTTTTTTTCTCTAAGTTACCTTCTGTCTACATCATAGTTTTAATACCTTGTAAATCAAAATGAATCAGTATGAAAAATGTAGGATTTTACAGTCCAATGAATCCACTCAAATTTAAGGTTAGTGTTGTCATTTACTTACTAGTTGTATGACAATGGATAACTTATTTAACTTCTCAGGCTCCCAATTGCCTCATCTGTTAAAAAGTAGATTAAAAAAATGTATAGTTTTTAATGTTACCGGGAATATAATGAATGTAAAATACCAGGGCAGGTAGGTACTCAGTTAGTAGTAACTATATTGTTTATTCCACTTTATATAAGCAAGAAGGAGCACTGAAGTATATGATGACACAAGCTTAAATTACACTTCTAACACTAATACACTTTGTTTCTATTAAGAGAGCTATATTAACCTCTAAATATGTATCTAAAAGACACCAAAAGAAGTTTGAAGAATCTTATAACTAAGTGCCAGAGAGCAAAACATTTTCAAGTAGCAAATATTACTTTGGTGAAATATTCCAAGCTTAGGAAAACTAAACATCATTATGGAAGCTGGTTGGGAGTTTTTCTATGGTATTGTCAATAACACTACAAGATACATATTGCTAACTTTTTTTTTTTTGCTATCTTCTCTTATACATGAAGAAACAACACCCATATATATCAATTTTAGCTAATACAAATATATTTTTTGTCACACTTACCATTTGTGATCATCTTAACACTGATGATGAAGTGGAACTTCTAATAGCACTTTTTGAGACTTGATTGCAATTTCATTGAATATTATTTTAGCATAGGCATTTTTGTGTCAATAAGAAGTCATGCCTACCACAAATTCTGCCTCATATTTGTTTATAAATAAAATTGTATTTTAGTTCAGTAAGGAAACAAAAACTTATTAGAACAGTGAATATCAAAACACTGTGACTGCTGATTTCAATTATTAGTTTATAGCCTCATAAATCTTTTGTCCACCAGGGGGAAAACAAGTGGAAAGAGGTATTCTTGCCATTTTACAAAGAAATTCTAATTGACAAAGGGGGCAAAACAGTTGTACTGAAGAATCTGCTAATGAGGCCCCTATGGTCCTGCATTAAGCATCTTCCAGTGTACCAGGTGTGTGATTGTCAAAGATTTTGTAATCATGAGGGGAATAACTAATAAAGATATTTTAAGGAATGCTCCCATTCAGCTTCCATAATAATGCTATTTTTCTATGCTTAAAATAATTCATCAAATTAATAGCTCATACTTGAAATATTTTTGCTTACTGGCAGTTAATTCCAATATTCTTCAGACCCATCTCTCTCTCTCTCTCTCTCTCTCTCTCTCTCTCTCTCTCTCTCTCTCTCTCTCTCCCCCTCTCCCTCTCTCTCTCTCTCTCATTCCTTCTTCTTCTTGGTTACAAAGTTTGCAGCCCAAAATATTTTCACAAGCCTGTAGAAAATCATGAAACATAAAGATTTCATAAAATTACTTCTGAATTGAGACTCCTCTTTCAATATTGTCTTATGGGTAGAACTTTCAGGATACACATCACACCTATAAGGATTAAAAATGTAGTTTAGAGGAAGGAGGTATATTATATATATATAAGGTGATAAAATATAAAATCCCTAATATCACCATATACCAAATCTTTGAGAATCAGGTAATTCTAAACTACTAGGCATCTAAAAAGAAAAAAGAAAAGAAAAGAAAGAGCAAAGGAAAAGAAAAACTTGGAGGGTTTAGCTTCCACTCTAATCAAACAGTGTTGGGTCAGGAGGACTCTAATATTTAAAAGACATATTATAGACACTGAAAAATCACTATGTCAAACACTGAAATTATTACACTCTGATGATACCGAGAAAGAAATCATTTGCATATAAAATGTATCTGATTTGTCTAGAAGCAACTTATTTTCTATTCCGATTTCACAGCCTAAGGCACTGACGCAGCCTGGGGGGATTTAAAGTAGTGTGTGGAAGAAAGAGAGCATTTGAGTGCCATAAAATAGAATAGCGCCAAGTACAACATCTGACTATGGACTGTTATTTCCATAAGCAGTAACACACACACACACAAACACTAATCTTATGACTGGGTGACCACAGGTTAGTTGTTACAAGATTAAAAATAACATTTGAGAAAATAATTAAGAACAGGTTTATCAGTTATTTTTCTTTTGGCTTAAACATTATTTCCTAAAAAGGTCAGGTAGTAACACCACTCTCAGTATTTATAGTTCCAGTGGCAACCATCACAGACACCAGTTTGTTCCAGCATTATCCCAATCCTGTGGTTATATGTGTTCACGCTTGCTAGTAACACTGGAGCAGCCTAAATGGGGATAGGCAATCAATAGACAATCAGCGTAATTCCTCACACGCATAAATGCAAATTGTTCACATGGAACTGTTCACTTTCCCCTTTTCTGGCAGGAGCATGATGAATGGAGTCAGTGATGGTTGTGGAAATTGATTTTTCATAAGCACCAACTCTTTTCACTTGTCAAAAAATGAGAAGATCGCTACCATGGGCTGATGCTCCTGGAATTAATAGAATAGAGATGACCGCCTCAAGGCATTCTGACTCTCAGAATTCCTAAAGCAATTCCTAAAGCAGTAAAAACACTATCTAATTTGAATGTAAGCAAAGAAGGCAAGCATTAAAATAAAGTAGATGTATTGTATTCTTTAAGCAGAATATAAAAGAAAACACAGATTTTTGCCAAATAACTCCTGGTGCATAGTTGATACTCAATAAATATTTGTTGAAATGTGTAAATGAATGGAAAAGGAAGGAGAGAAGGGAGGAAGGACTGAAGGAAAAAAAAACAGATATCAAAATAAAGATGAGTTTTATTTACCTAGCATATGTAAATAAAAATCTGAAAGATAAAAACAAAGATATCTTTGGAAACTGTATTGATTTCATGGTGGTTTTTCAGATAGTATTGAATATAATTTGCCTATTATTCTGTTCTTCATTAACTATAGCAGCTTTTATTCTTTGTTGTTAACCATACTATCCAACTTGGCAAATTATTCTTCCATTGTTCTTTTTTAAAAATTGTTTTCTTAATGTTTATTCATTTTTGAGAGAGAGAGGGAGACAGAGTGTGAGCAGGGGAGGGTAAAAGAGAGAGGGAGACACAGAATCCGAAGCAGGCTCCAGGCTCCGAGCTGTCAGCACAGAGACTGACGCAGGACTCGAATTCACAAACCGTGCACAAGATTATGACCTGAGCCGAAGTCAGATGCTTAACCAACTGAGCAACCCAGGGGTCCCTATCCTTCGGGTGTTCTTAAAAAGAGAACAAGGACAAGTGTTCTGTTATACATGACATAGTGAAATTCAGGTTCAAAAAGAGCCTAGCCTCTTTAAACAACCAAGGGGGGAAATCTGAAAAATAATGAATGTTACTACCAAAACCCATGCTTTTAAAATACGAGCAGGACAGAGTGGAGTCAGAGACAAGCTACCAGAAGTTTAGTACTAATTAGTAAAACATAGTCACATTAATGTGGAAATGTAGTTCTGAAGTAAAACATGTAAATGCCACTAGTGTTTAGTTTACCCACTGGTCACAGGGAACAATGGACAACAGGCCTCTTACCTTTTAAAATGTCAACACATAGTATTTAATGTGGCTACGCCAAAATTGTGGCACAGTATCAGCAGAAAAGGCAAGAAAATAAGACTCCTTTTAGTTATGAAGATAAAAGACGTAACATTAAGAAAGCTATGCCTTCCAAATAAACAGGCTTGTTCAGAACGTTTTTAATAACTTATTGCAGACTAATTATAAATAATCGCCATGGAAATTTAAGCCCCAACTAGTGTAACATCTTTGTAGCTTAATTATTTCTTCTTTCTCACTTACAATTTTCTCTAGCATAAATTTATTAAGCTGTTATTAATCAATGATGGTTATGAGACAAGATGCACAATTTCTAACTAATTCCAAAGTCTGCTTAGATATTCATATAAATGCAATTTGAGTGTTTATGCTATTAAAGTGATATATTTGCATAAAAATAAATACTTATCATATTAGGTAATAGTATAAGTCTGTTAGTCACCAATGCCTGGAGCAAGCCTGGCTTGATGCACAGAAAAAATATATACATTTACCTATCTGGGTACAAATATCCAAATATTCATTATTGGGCTCCCAATGAAATAATCAGCTTTGAATGCACTAGTTCTATTAATTGACTTTTAAATTAAAATCAAATATTATGTTGGGCTGGTCATCCTCATTACATAACACGATTCTAATACAAATGCATATATTTTTCATGATATTTCAAAGTTTAGAGAAAAGTTTATTGAGTACTGCTATTCATTAGGACAGGTGCTTTACATATATCATATATGTTTCCCAGATCAAATCTTTAAGTTGTAGATTTAATTCCTTCTCACAAACTAGAAAATTAAGATGTGAAGAAATCAAGTAACTACAGTAAATTTACTAAAATGTTAGCCGTACAGAATTTAGCATGTACACCTGAGGACAGACTGGATACCCTTTCCAGGACACTTTGATCTAGCCCTCGATAAAGGTGTCTATGAAACCAACAAACTAAACCAGTTCTAGATCAGTAAGATTGTGATCAAGTGCCAGTATGCCAAGAGTCAGAACCCAAGTGTACGGGGCATGTGCACAATCAATTCCCCCAACACACACACACACACACACACACACATACACACCACATACTCTCAAAATATTTTTAAACTGGATTTCCTTGACTTTACCTAAGTTAGCATTAATTTTCCTTTCTAGGTTTGTGGATAGCCTAGAGAGAGTAGGAGGGGAAATTTCTCTGTAGGTATTTCAAAAGGTCATGTGTACTTTCATAAATATTTTCTATCTTGATGGGTTATTAAAGAAACTTTTTTTGTGTGAAACAAGCCATAGTTTTGTAAATCTTGGTGTCTTGGCAATATTGTATAGAGTATGAACTCAGTTGACTGTATAATAATTACTATTTGCACGGCTAACACATTGGGATCAAAGTTTTGGAAGTTTATTAATTCCTTTAATGATGAATGTTGTATATACCTGTTCCCTTTTCCTAAATTAGGGCCAAGAAACAGAGTCTGCAAAAGACTAAAACTTCAAAGGATACCATTTTGTTTAGGAATTTTAATTTATATAAAATGTTTCTCTTTCACACGCACGTGCACACACACACACACACACAAGACACACAAACAGATACACATCTATATGTCTCTTTCACATCTATGTGACTGATTCATATCAATTGATAACTACAGTCCACTTACTGAACCATTTGCAATAATCTGCTTTGTGTTTTAAAAAAACTACCTAATACATAGAAGCTAAATGAGTACATTAAATACCTTAGGATTTTCTACTTTAGTTCCAATTTTAACAGAATATCCTAATAATATTGTAATGATATTTTGATATTTTTAGGTAAAATTAATTAAGAAATTTCATGTCAATAAAATTATGCATTTAATTAGATTTTCCAATTTATGGAGAAAAATAGTTGATCCCAAGAATTTTTTTTATCACTCTAGAGAACTATTTTACTAGGGACCAAAATAAAAATATCCAAATAAATCACTGCTGCTGAATATAAAATATACAGAGATTTCCTTCTTAAAGAACAGAATCTCATCTAGTTTCTTCATTGATAACATTTTGAGAATATATATCTATTATCAAGATTTGAAATCTTGACTGGTTTCAGAACACTGCTGTGGTAAGGAGCAGCCTTTATAAATTCAGGTGTATGATTTTGCCCTTTTTCTCCTAGCCACGTGCAGATTCACTTGCTGAGCAAATGACAAAACACACATTTTAATTAAAATGTGTCCAAAAAAAGAAGTCTTAAATTCTCTTTTATAGTTAGTTATATTGCTATCCTTAATTGGTGTTTAAGTTCTGTTGTTTCTTACTGTTATAATTAAAAAAAATATTTGATCATGTTTCTCAGGAGAGGAGGATTTATTTCAACTCCAAGTTCAATGAGCATCTAATTTTTTAAATAAAAATTCATTTATCCTGAATAAGCACAGAAAATGACGGTGTCTAAACTCTTATATTGTGACACAGTATCAGCAGAAAAGAAAATTAAAAAAAAAAACTAAACTGAAAATATATCAAATCAATAGACAAATTAATAACTCATAGTATTCCTTCCCTTCCATGTTACAAATGCTGACAAGGTCAGAAACATACACAGAAAGAAAAAGAATTCGTGTTCTCTGTCAAAAGGTATGATAATTTATTTCAAATGAAAAGCCAAAGTTGTTTAAAGCTTAAAATGGGTGTCAGTGTGCGTGATTACAACAAGTACCCTACAAAGAAGGGGTCTGTTAGGGCAGCCAAAACCAAAAGAATGTGTTCTATGTCATCACTTCCTTCAACTGAGCATAAGAAAGATAAAGCCCTTGGCTGTGGAGTCCATATTTTAACAAATAAAAAGAAGCGTACCCGAACCACTGTTTTGCCAAACTTGGATTTTCAAATCTTAACGGAGCTGTTTATTCAAGCATTGATTTATATATTTATTTTTCCCATCATAAAACTTTCCATTTGCTTTCTCCCACAGCAGTTGATGAGAAGGAAAAACAAATCCTTCAACAGGGATTTTGCTTGACTCTTTATTAAAATGAACAATCTTGAAAGGACTGTAGGGAAAGACTAGACTCTCTTTTTTACCCACTCTGTAGTCCAGAGTGGTTCAAATTAATATTCACTATGACAAAAAATATGTAGATTCTTTTATGGTTGGAACCTATTTGATTTTAAAAGTCAACACCTCTAGTTAGGCTTTCATGAAATCCCTAAATATGAGCACATTGGAGAGAGTAACTGTTGTATTTTTTTAAAATATGCTTTGCAATTTCTCTTCATTCTAATTCATTCTAAGGAACAAACATAAGGTTTAACAGAAAAGAGAACTATGGTACATTAAGATAAAAAAAATAATGCTTACTTCTTTCTCTTTATTCAGAGTAATTCAAAGTAAGTAATTTTTAGGGTATTAATATTATTAATATTATGAATAATCAGAAAATTTGAATATTTATCTTATTCTAATAAAGTATTTTATAAACATTTAGATTAAATTAAAATGCTTATCTGCTTTCCAATGACAATAAATTTAGTCATTAAAATACAAACCAATGGGGCGCCTGGGTGGCGCAGTCGGTTAAGCGTCCGACTTCAGCCAGGTCACGATCTCGCGGTCCGTGAGTTCGAGCCCCGCGTCGGGCTCTGGGCTGATGGCTCAGAGCCTGGAGCCTGTTTCCGATTCTGTGTCTCCCTCTCTCTCTGCCCCTCCCCCGTTCATGCTCTGTCTCTGTCTGTCCCAAAAATAAATAAATGTTGAAAAAAAAAATTTAAAAAAAAAAAAATAAAATACAAACCAAAACATAATCTATCTTATGTGCTATTCATGGTATTAGATACTATTATAAGATAAAAAGAGGATTTATGTTTGGTGAAATAAATTTCCAGGCCTAAAATGGAACCTCTCCTGCCCACGTACCACATCAGCAAACCAAAACTTAAATAACTTCTGTATCCCTGTAAATTCTCCACTTGATAAGACACAAGAGTATTTCTAGGCAGCCAATCCCCAAATGCCAATCCAACTCGCAGTCTTCTCACCCCAAACAAGGTAGATTATATTGCCCCAGCCAATCAGATATTTTTTTCTATTTTTTTCTCATTCTCTATTCTTTATCCTTTGAAAGTTTTCTTCCTTCTGACCCATTCTGCAGTTATCTAAAAGGAAGCTGCCCACTTCATGAAGCATTAAGTAAATGTCTGTGTCACCTAAATTGTTTTTCTTCAATCATTTTTAAACAATTTTTGGTGATAAGGAATGAGGCTGCTAACAGCCTGCAAGACAATGAGATTCACAGGCCAGGTTGCCACTGAACCCTTTGAGTTCACTGTTTTTGTCATAGTAATGAGAACTGTGAGTAAGCCACTCGGATTTAAGCTCTGCTCCTTTGTGTGCAGCTCTGATAGAGAGAGAGAGAGAGAGAGAGAGAGAGAGAGAGAGAGAGAGAGAGAGAAATTGATTTCAGAAAGGTTCTGAGGTCCTGAAAAGATTCAGGAAAAATTCTGGGATAACTACATTGGGAGTCCACTGTGGGTGGTAGCTCTTAGGAAAAAGCCTTAAGGTAAATCCACAGCATAAACTGATAGGGGACATGGGAAAAGAAATTAAAATAAGAAATTCATCAAAATAAAAATCTAAGCAGGCGCAAATGGGACTATTAAAAGATATTAGGGTATCCACCATTGTAAAGAAATCTTCTCTTGAAAGGAATAATAGACCAACTGCAAATGGCAATCTCGGAAGCCAAAGCCACAACATTGGTAGACGTGGGGTGGAGCACTATAAAGCTGTTAAAAAGCTCACAACCTAACTCTAAGACTCCTGTGCTGGAATAAATTGGTCAGGGAATGGGTTAGATTGACACTAAACCAACCTGCTAATCTCAAGAAAATTTATGCACAGTGAGGTACAATGTAAAATATCACAAACTCCCCAACCCAGCAATGTACAATGTACCCTTCTTAGGTATTAAAGTGGCTTTGAGAAACCCAAAGTTTAGTTACAGAAATGGGATCCTCAAGTTTCAAAGAATTGAGCATACCATCCTTTTGGCACATCTGCTTATTTTATGTCTAAGAATTGTGATCCTGGAAGCTGTAGATACTGACAAAAATGGTAAAATCTTACTAAGACAACCAAGAATTACAATGACCATTATGAGGAGCATACCAGTTAGATAAGACCATTTACATCAACAAGAGTGCTTGAAAGAAATCGTTCCCAAATCAAACAGAATGAAATGCCTATTTTAATTATCATGCAGAAGCTATCAAAAGGCTTCAAAATTCCAAAATAGCTTCACCGGATGATTCACTGCAAAGGTCAATGAAAAATTAAAGACACATGTACTTTAAACAAAAACATATAGGACTGAAATAACTTCTACTACTTTCCTCTATCCTCCTTTATCTGAGTACTCACAGTCTACTTACCCTCTATCTGAATTGCTTTTCCACTCTGAAGAGATCACAAGCCTATAAACGAAAGTCCATCGAGCTAGTGGGCTTACAATTGCAACAGCTTAAAGACTAGAGATGTAAAACACTTCGGACTCCCCTGTGCACTCTGCTAGGGGTCCATAATCAAAACTGACCCTGAATTCCAATGTCTCAGTTTCTCTCAAACAGCTTCACTGAATAAACACTTGGGGGAAGTAGACACAGTTATTTAAAAATATATAAATAGGCCAACTGACTTATAGAAGTATTCCTCAATTTGGGATTTCTTGACTTATTTGATTCTGGCTGATTTGGGTCATGGGGACCCTGGCTCAGGAGTATTCTCAAAACCATGGACATTGTTTTGTTGCTAATAATTACTATTGTCTAATATGACATGTTCTCTCAAAAGTTTTAAATGCACATGGGCAGCTATTGACCAGCTGACACATGGTCTCTGGAATGACAGAAGAACAAAACGTTGTAACTATGTGTAAGAGTATACTCTGACATGGTTTCTTGTGTATACTACACTGAGACCTGAAAAGACAATGGTAACTAAGAGTCACACTAAGACTGATATTTTTGATCAAACCTCTTAAATGGTCAAGAGGATGATCAAAAGGGGGGAATGTTGAAATAAGTTTCTAGGTCCAAGATAAGGTCCTGTAAATGTTCTGCTTGACCAGAACACAGTACGTCTAGGCAGCCGATCTCCAAACATCAAGCCAACTATGGTCTCTACACTTATTTCCTTATTCCTTTTCACCCCAAACAAGGGGGACTCTGTGGCCCTAGTCAATAAGATATTTTTCTATTTTCCTCTTTATTCCTTATCCTATAAAACCTTTCTGCCCTCTGTCCCATTTTGCAGTTCTCCAAAATAAGACTGTTTCATGAAGTGTTAAATTAAGTTTGTTTTGTATCACCTAAATTGTCCTCTCTAACCATTGTTAATTTCTTATCTGTTCTACTTTTAGGTTTGTTTTCTTTTAGGTTTGTTTTCTTTTATTGATACTTCTAACTTTCTAGTCTCTATTCAACTCATTGAGATTAAAAGGATTCCTTCTCCGATAAAATTATTTATAAACTAGGGTTACTGGGTTCTGATTATAATGTAAATTCAGATTGAACTCTATGTCTTCAGTTATTTCTATTTTGTAAAACTTTTGTATCTCTGGTGACCATGAATTCTTTGTTGTACAATTGCACGTTAAAGGTGGAAATGTTTCTCTCCATTTTTATGTTCAGCTGAAAGCAGTATTTTACACTAGATAAATAAGTACAATCATGTTTTCCTACTCAGATCTCTCTTAGACCTCTGGATTAGGAAAAAATGAAGATACTTCAGAGGATCAAAAAGAAATAGGCAACAAGAGGAAAATTGAATCACAGAAATATAGTAGCTATTCCTTTTTGAACCTTACAGAGTAATAGGGTTTATATAAACATAAGCTAAACGGACCATTTTATATCCCTCTGAGACTTTCTGGAAGCCAAACTCATAAGAGTCATACTTCACTAGCAATGGCACAACATATCTTCTACCAAGTACTTAGTCAGTTTTCATAGAAAAAGGCAATATTTTAAATGGCATCCTTAAGAGAGTAAGCCAGACCATTTATTTTCTGGAGGAAATAAATTTGGAGTGGTAAATGATGCAGGAACTTTTTTTTTATTAAGTCATCCTAATTTCATAGCAGTTCTACAAACTCTGTGACCAGAATCCCCAACTTAAAAATAAAAACATCTGTTAATTGTTCCTGTATGAAATTGTTTATCCTTATGTGAGGATTTTTGTGGTGCACTCAATTCCCAATGTGCCGTAATATCATAACTGGAAATAATTAGCAACATGTCTAGAAGATTTAGCTAAGAAACATGTTAATTTGGCCTGGAGATAGTTCTTTTATCTTGCACATTTATTTTCACAGATTTCTTACTGAGTTTGTCTATATGATTTTATGTCAACTGACTACTCAAAATTGCATACTATATGAACACTGCTTTTATAAAATGTTGAGAGTTGTTTTATTATTGAATTTTATGCCTCAATCTATATCAATAATTTGAACATGTCAGTATAAAGCAGCATGAGTCAGCTCACTAGTCCCTTAGCTTTTCATTCTTTTTCTTTTAACTTCATTGAGGAATAACTGACATAAAATTATGTATATTTAAAGTGTACAATGTGATAATTTGATATACATATACATTATAGAATGATCACCAAGACCAAGATAATGAACACAATCATCACTTTGCATTAGTTAATATAGGTAACTTTTGTCTGTGTGTTGTGAGAATGCTTAAGATCCACTATCAGCAGCTTTCAAGTATACAATACCATAGTCCATGCTGTTCATTAGACCCTTAGAACTTATGTTTCTTACAACTGAAAATGTGTACCCTTTGATGTATCTCACTGTTTCCCTTTCTCCTCAGCCCCTGGTAACCACCATTCTATTTTGCTTATGTGAAATTGGCCTTTTTTTTTTTTTATTCCACATGTAGGTGATAACATACTTTCTTTTTTATTTTGCTAGGCATAATGCCCTCCAGATACTAACAGCATACATTTGACTCTCATGGGTGGTGGTGGGGAGGGTATGGGACACCATCCTCTCCCCCCTTGCAGTGGAAAATCTGCATATAACTTTTAACTCCCCAAAAACTTAACTACAAATAGTATATTGTTGACTGGAAACCTTACTGATAACATACACAGTTGATCAACACATATTTTGTATGTTATATGTATTACATACTATATACTTATAATGACATAAACTAGAGAAAAGAAAATGTTAATAAGAATACTATAAGGGAGAGAAAATACATTTACAGTACTATACTGCATTTATAAAAAAAAAAAAAAATCCGGGGCACCGTGGTGGCTCAATTGGTTAAACATCCAACTCTTGATTTAGGCTCAGGCCATGATCTCACGGTTTGTGAGATCAAGCCCAGGGTCAGGCTCTGAATTATTTGGGATATTTTCTCTCCCTCTCTCACCACCACTCCCCCACTTGCACATGTGCTCTCTGACTCTCCAAAAATAAATGAATAAAGCTTAAAAAAAATCCACGTGTAAGTGGACCCATTCAGTTCAACCTTGTGTTGTTTAAGGATCAAGTGTTAATATGTTTCATTTAATACATAAGCACATTGGAATTTTTTATTTACACACATAAACATATGTATAGGATTTATTTACTTCATGTATTTACTTTTGTCTCTGCATGCAGATCTTGAGTATACAGCAGGCTCAGTAATTTCAAATTTATCCATAATTACTAGGGAATGAATATCTCTGATGAAATTGGTTAAAAAGTTAAAATGTATATGCTTAATGGATGACCAATATTCAAAGATTTAGAATTTGTATCATATCAAGCAAATCCCACTTTCAATTATTGACATGTTTCAGTCATAATTATGAATAGAAGTTTTTACTATGCAGTGTTACAGCTATGTTGAACAAGAAATTAGTCTGAATTTGTGATACCTTAGAGTTTTTAAATCATTAACCTATTATTGATTTTCATTATTACTTTTAAAAGATATGTTTTAAATAAAGACAATTGACTTCTCTGAATTCTGGATGGATATAAGCTACTACCTATGTACCATATGGCTATTATTCATATATTTGTATATAATAACTGTATTGTGAGACTTTAACATATATTTCAAATAGTTTTGAGTTTTTAGAGCCTGTAGTATACACTCATCTATACATTTAATAATGCAATGTAAAATATTAAAGACATGTAAAATTATTGAGAAATAGAAATGTATTCTATCTCATATTAGATTATAAATTTAACAATACTAAAAATTATATATGTAAAGGAATTTGAGACTATATTTATATGCTAAACAGAAAAAGTGACTCTACTTTTAATATGTTTACGTTTTTAGTTTTCCATAATTATTAAAATATAAAAATTAAGTCATTTTTATGATTACAGTATTTTCACATATCTAACAAAGACAGCATACTGAATCATGCCCCATTTAAAAACGGGGCATTATAGTGGCTCCTGGGTGGCTCGGTCGGTTAAGCATCTGATTTCGACTCAGGTCATGATCTCCTGGCTCATGAATTTAAGCCCCACATTGGGCTCTGAGCTGACAGTCCAGAGCCTGCAGCCTGCCTCAGATTCTGTGTCTCCCTCTCTGCCCTCCCCATTTGTGCTCGCTCTCTCTCTCTCTCTCTCTCAAAAATAAATAAACATTAAAATTTTTTTGAAAAAAATGAATAAAAACGGGGCATTATATACATGTTTCCAATTTAATGCAAAAAGTATAAAGTATTGGGGCGCCTGGGTGGCTCAGTCGGTTAAGCAGCCAACTTCGGCTCAGGTCATGATCTCGCGGTCCGAGAGTTTGAGCCCCGCGTCGGGCTCTGTGCTGACAGCTCAGAGCCTGGAGCCTGTTTCAGATTCTGTGTCTCCTTCTCTCTGACCCTCCCCCGTTCATGCTCTGTCTCTCTCTGTCTCAAAAATAAATAAACGTTAAAAAAAATTAAAAAAAAAGTATAAAGTATCATTTATAAAGACAATCCCTTCAAAATATTTAATTAAGTATAGGCAGATTTTAATAAATAAGCCATGAATATATAGGGAAAAAACATAGATTAAATAATTAAAATAGAGATTTTATAATATAGAGTGAAAGTAACAATTTTGCAAGTTGCTTCTTTATATCAAAGGGTTAGCCAAGGATTTCCTTTGATAACGAATTTTCATAAGACATCTTAATATAATGTTAACTGCATGTGATAATGCATTGATCTTTCAGGAACACAGATTAGTTATTGAGAATGCTTAAAATCTCACCCTATTCTCAAAGCATATTTTGGTTCATCTCAGCCACTGTGCCCTAATATTAAATATTAAACATTCTAAGTAATTTTAGACAGAGCTCATAAAATTGTCCAGGATATTTGCAGTATATTTTAGTTTCAGACCACAAAGAACTTGTTTTAGTGAACAAAACTCATTTCTCTGACACTATATTACATCAGTCATCAAAAATGTCAGGTTTTCTGATTTCCTTTTCTATGCAGTTATCTCATCTTATGTGTTCACCCAGTCAACCAAAATTTATAAAACATGTAATATTTATGAAACATTCTTCCTAGGAAGGCACCATGTGGACTTCTCAAATGAATGGTACCTAAGCAACTTTGTTAGAGCCTTAGTTGTTTGTATCCAAAAATCCCTTTCATTATTTATTAAATAGTCAAAATTAATCAATTCAACTTAAGCCATTAAAAACATTTTACTTATTAATACAAAATTGCAATCTATTGAATCGATTTAACTACTTCAAATCTATTTTTTAACAACTTGTCTTAACATACTAAGATATTTTCAACAAAATTTATTCTTTGACTTGTCAAAGGTAGCTTGGACTAAATTTTTAATTCCACTTTCCTTTGCTTGAAATAATATGTATATAGCTAAATGTTCAAAAAATGTTAAGTCCAATTGGACATAGGATTATTAAACTTGATTTTCTAATTCAAAAAAATGAGCAAGGTGAGAGAATGGAACATATTCCAGAAATATCCCAAAGTCTGAAGTCCATCCAAAAGATTATACCCACATAAAAGGATGGGTTTTTGTAGCTTTCTTTGTGGCCCAACACTAAAGATTTCAAGCCACAGGAGACTTCTATTATCAGCATAGTCAACAAATTAAGAATAGAGGCTAAACTCTTCAGGAATAAAATAGCCCCATAAGTTTAAGATACTTATGTTTATTCTGTTATAATCTACAACATGGCATTCTTTAATTTTAATTTGCTAGCATTTTCTAATCATCTGAAAGAGAAACATGGTTCTAGAATGCTTTCATTCCATATGGCCTGTCACTAAAGGACACATGGAACAAATGCAAATGTACTTGCTACTTTAGGATACATTGTATTTTTTTCATAGCATATTTGAGGAGCATTGAGGACCAGTACTAAACTTTACTTGTATAAATTCTCAGTATCATGAAGCAGGGTATTTCAAAAGCTTTAACAAAGTTTAATGCAAGTTTGTTAGGTTGTCTGTTTAGCTAAATCAAAATTGCCAAAGTAGTGATAAAAGTCGACTGTCTCAACAAAATCAACATGATGAAATTCCTGTTTTCTCACACACCCATGCAACTACTCCACATGAACGCGTCTATTCAAGAATTTGGCTGATAGACAACCAGCTTGATAAAATAAATGGTGCCAAAAGAAATCACAAAATACATGACACTATAGAAGGAAGCTATTCTCATTTATTTAAAATATTATACTAAATGTTTGCATATTGATCATAATCATTGACTTGGTAAGGCATTAATATTTATCCTTAAAGAAACAGTAAATTTAGTAAAATGCATTACCTGTATAAAATTACATTTCTAGTATCAAATTAAAACCTAGAGACTCCTTAAAGATTTCAATAAAACTACCCAAAGAATGAGTGCATTTAACATTCCAGAATCATTTTTAGGATGATAGAAAGATAACTTGCATGTTAAAGACCATATTGTATAACATATTCAAGGACTTACATAAATCATTCCCTGAGCTTGAATTCACCACATGGTCATGGAATGGATTCCAAAATGGCACAATGTCAGGAAAGCACTGACAATAGCACTTATTAGCATATTACTCTCCAGGATTCCCTGAAAAAATGCAAATGATGTCTGTTCTGGGTTTGGTTCTTCTTGTTGTGGCTAATGTAGATGCATACTAATAAAGGTCATGATTAAATTCCATTAAAAAGAAAGAGGCAATATAAAGAATGTGGATTTTCAAGTTAGAAAAATCTGAGATGAAATCTCATTTCTACACTACTAGATCTGTGATCTCAAACAATTAACACCTGTGAGTCTCAGTTTTCACTCCTTTGTAATTGGAATAATATACTGTTTACTCAATATGTATTAAAGAGATTACTATGTTCTTGCCAATATAGTTAATCCAGGGAATGCATCAATGAACAAGATAAAAACCCTGTCTTATGGTGGTGGAGTCAATTACATATAAATCCAAATAAAATAATATCAGAGTTATATGGGCTGTGAAGAAAATAATGCAGAACTAAAGAGCGAAAAGGGAAGAGGAGGAGACTTTTAAAATATGGAGTCAGGAAAGATCTCTCTGAAGAAATGGCTTTTGAGCAGAGACCTAAATGATGAAAAGAGACCATATTCTGGACAGAAAGAAGAAGCAAAAAACTCAAAGCATATAAAAAGTTTAAGTTTTGGTTTCTGCAAAGCAATTCAGGGCTGTGGTAAGTTGAGTAATGACTCCCAAAAATATGCAAGTCCTCATCCCTGCAAACTGTGAATGCTACCTGATAGGACGAAAGGGACTTTGCAGATGTGATGAAGATTCTTGAGGTGGGATAATGACCCTGGATTACCAGCAATTACATGTGTTTTTGTAAAACAGAGGCAAAAGGAGAATTGACTCAGAGGGTGGTAGGAGATGTGAAGCCAGAGACTGGAGTGGTGCAAAGAATGGGTCACCAGTTAGGGATGCAGGAAGTAAGAAAAACCAAGCAAACAGACTCTTCCCCAGCATTTCCAAAAGGAACAATCCACTGACATCTTGACTATAGGTCAGCGAAACTGATTTTGAAATTTCATAGGTAACTTTGTGTTGTTTTAAGCCTCTAAGTTTATGGTAATTTGGACAGCAAGAATAGAAAAGGATACTCTGAGCACCAGATGATGGTAAATTATACCTGGGGAGTGGTGGTGACTGAGGTAGAGAAAATGCTGAGGTGTGGGTTATATTTTGAAGGTGGTGTAGACAGGACTTGCTGATAGTTAGGATTTGTGGAGTGAACACATCCAAAAACATGGAGAAACTGGGTGATTGTGCACCATTTACAAGAGATGGCTAAGCCTAAACAAAGACGGTAGGAAATGGTGGAAAGCGAATCAAGAGTTCATATCTTCTCCATGTTCTATTGTAAGCAATGGAGTTGTTTTAAATGTTAATTAATGAATGGGTAACAAAGAGATTCAGCTAAAAATAATGAACAGGGACAGTAAGGATGATAGTCCCTTTTGCTCCCATGGGACAGTTAGAGGACATTATTAAAAGACAGAAAAAGGGGGGCGCCTGGGTGGCGCAGTCGGTTAAGCGTCCGACTTCAGCCAGGTCACGATCTCGCGGTCCGTGAGTTCGAGCCCCGCGTCAGGCTCTGGGCTGATGGCTCAGAGCCTGGAGCCTGTTTCCGATTCTGTGTCTCCCTCTCTCTCTGCCCCTCCCCCATTCATGCTCTGTCTCTCTCTGTCCCAAAAATAAATAAACGTTGAAAAAAAAAAAATTTAAAAAAAAAAATAAAAAAATAAATAAAAAAAATAAAAAAATAAAAAAAGACAGAAAAAGGGGTGCCTGGGTGGCTCACTTAAGCATCCAACTCTTGATTCAGCTCAGGTCATGATCTCACGGTTTGTGAGTTCAAGCCCCGCATCAGGCTCCACATTGTTACCATGGAGCCTGCTTGGGATTCTCTCTCTCCCTCCCTCTCTGCCCTTCCCCCACTCGCTCTCTCTCTCTTTCAAAATAAATAAATAAACCTTTAAAAATTAAACAAATAAAAGACAAAAACAAAAACAAAAAAAATGACTTCCCCAGAGATCACATTATCAATAATTAGTAATTAAACAATAAAACCAACCATTATTTAAAAAAAATTTACTGAATATAAAAATAGATCTCATCTCTTCTCTCTATCCAGTTTCTTAGAAGTAAAATTGCAAACATATTCACTTACTAATTAAATTCAAGCCAGTATCTTAACAACATCTGAGGAAGATACTGGCACACAGAACAGAAGAAATAACATAGAATACTAAGTTTAAAACATGAAAGTACTAATAACTAATATACAGGGCTGATGTAGGGATAAATGAAAGCATAAATGAAAATCAGTATACCTGTAGTATATAGAGGTAAATCAAGGCACAATTTGGGACTTCAAAGTCCTATGTGGTAGTCAGTTTTATCCTAAACACAAAATAATTCCAAAATTCCTGTGATGTAACCACTTCAGGAGATAAATATAAATACAGCACTCCAAAATTAAACTAATGACAACATTACTGAAAACAGGACTAAATACTAAGTCTGCCCCTAGTTATAAAAGTATATATTTCTTCTCCAACACACATGAGTCTTTTAATTATGCTATTTAATCAACATTTTGAGGTAAAACCAGCAGCATCTATAAACAATACTACATACCATTAATCATCTAAGAAAATCATTGTTTTTTAAGTCTATCAGTACATGATGTTTTAGAACAGTAGGAAAAAGCTAAAATAATTAAGATGTCCATAAATCACTCATCTGTCTTAGTCAACACTAACATAGTATACTAAGGAAAAGTGACAAAGAGTGCAGGGAATCAGAGAGAAGGCATAGAATAAAAAACTTTTTTAAAGGAATTTGAATAAATTATTAAATGTACCCTGAAGATCCACAGTGATTGTTCCTTAAATGTTCATGAAGGCCATATACAAAACAAAAAACAAAAAAACAAAAAACAATAAAAAAAACCAACAGGTAATATTGTCCTCAATGGTGAATAACTGAGAGCTTTCCCCCTATGGTCAGGAACACAGACAGGAATGTCCACTTTCACCACTGTTATTCAACATAGTATTGGAAGTACAAGCCTCAGCAATCAGACAACAAAAAGAAATAAAGGGCATACAAATAGGCAAATTTTTTTGTACTAAAAATCTATAAAATACCTAGGAATAAATCTAACCAAAGAGGTAAAAGATCTATACACTGAAAACTATAGAAAGCTTATGAAGTAAATTGAAGAAGACACAAAGAAATGGAAAAACACTCCATGCTCATGGATTGAAAGAATAAATATTGTTAAAATGTCGATACTACCCAAAGCAATCTTACATATTCAATGCAATCCCTATCAAAATAACATGAGCATTCTTCACTGAGCTAGAACAAACAATCCTAAAATTTTTATGGAACCAGAAAAGACCCCATATAGCCAAAGTCAGGTTGAAAAAGAAAAACAAAGATGGAGGCATCACAATTATGGACTTTAAGCTGTATTACAAAGCTGTAATCATCAAAACATATAGTATGATACTGGCACAAAAACAGATATATAGATCAATGAAACAGAATAGAGAACCCCGAAATGGACCCACAGAGATAAGGCCACCTAATCTTTGACAAAGCAAGAAAGAATATCCAATGGAAAAAGACAGTCTCTTCAGCAAATAGTATTGGGAAAACTGGACAATGACATGCAGAAAAATGAACCTGGACCACTTTCTTACACCATATACAAAAATAAACACAAAATGGATAAAAGACCTAAACATAAGCAAGACAGGAAGCCAACGAAGTCCTAGAGGAGAAAACAGGCAACAACTTCTTTGACCTTGACTGCAACAGATTTTTACTCAACATGTCTCTGGATGCAAGGGAAACAAAAGCAAAAATGAAGTATGGGGGAGGGCACCTGAGTGACTCAGTCAGTTAAGTGTCTGACTTCAGCTCAGGTCATGGTCTCATGTCAGGCTCTGTGCTGACAGTTCAGAGCCTGGAGTCTGCTACTGATTCTGTGTATCCCTCTCTCTCTGCCCCTCCCCCACTCATGCTCTTATCTCTCTCTGCCTCTCAAAAATGAATAAATGTAAAAAAAAAATTTAAATGAACTATTGGGACCTCATCAAGATAAAAAGTTTCTGCACAGTGAAGGAAACAATCAGTAAAACTAAAAGGCAACCAACAGAATGGGAGAAGATATTTGCAAACAACATATCAGATAAGGATTAGTATCCAAAATCTATAAAGAACCTATCAAACTCAACACCCCAAAAAAGAAATAATCCAGGGAAGAAATGGGCCAGAGACATGAATACACACTTTTCCAAAGAAGACATCCAGATGGTTAACAGAAACATGAAAAGATGCTCAACATCACTCATCATCAGGGAAATACAAATCAAAACCACAATGAGATATCACCTTACACCTGTCAGTATGGCTAAAATTAACTCAGGCAACAATAGATGTTGACGAGGATGTGGAGAAAGAGGAACTCTTCTGCTCTGCTTGTGGGAATGCAAACTTGTGCAGCCACTCTGGAAAACAGTATGTAGTTTCCTCAAAAAATTAAAAATAGAGCTACCATATGATCCAGCAATTGCACTACTAGGTATTTATCCAAAGGATACAGGAGTGTTGATTCGAAACATGCACTCCAATGTTTATAGCAGCACTATCAACAATAGCCAAAGTATGGAAAGAGTCCAAATGTTCATCAACTGATGAATGGATAAAGAAGATGTTGTATATATATACAATGGAATATTACTCAGCAATCAAAAAGAATGAAATCTTGCCATTTGCAACAATGTGGATGGAACTAGAGTGTATTATGCTAAGCGAAATAAGTCACTTAGAGAAAGATAAATATCATATGATTTCTCTCATCTGTGGAATTTAAGAAACAAAGCCGATGAACATAGGGGAAGGGAAAGAAAACTAAGATAAAAACAGAGAGGGAGGGTGGTTTTTAAAGATAAAAACTGTTAAATACAGAGAACAAACTGAGGGTTGCTGGCAGGGTGTTGGGGGGGAGGATGGACTAAATGGGTGATAGGCATTAAGGAGGGCACTTGGGATGAGCACTGGGTGTTATATGTAAGTGATGAATCATTAAATTCTATTCCTGAAATCCTTATTCCTCTATATGTTAACTAACCTGTATTTTAATAAAAAAATAAATTTAAAAAGAAAAAAAAATTATTGTAAGCCATATATCAAAATACTGGTAATAATTTGAGGAGAACAAACACGTTTCTTTATCACTTAGGTGAGTTGAGTTAAAAAATATACCTCCTACCACAGCCACATTTGATAAGGATGTCTGTCTCCATTAGATGTTGTCAATAGCCATAAAAAGAAACTAGTAATGACATTATTAAAAATGAAAGACAAGTAAAAAGCCAGAATCAAAAGGTTACACAATGTAAGATTCTATTTATGTGACATTCTAGAAAAGGCAAAAATATTGGGACAGAAAACAGATTAGAGGTTACCAAGGGATGGGATTGGGGGTGGGGTCAACAATAAAGGGGCAGAGGGAATTATTGGGGATGATAGACATGCTCCGTATTCTGATCGTGTAACTGTAGAACTGTATCCATTTGTTGAACATACAGCAACTGTACACTGAAAAGGGTGGTTCCACTGTATAAAATTAATGACTCCGTAAAGTTAACTTAAAAAAGTGAGAGAAAAAGATATCCCTTTGAAATGTTAAAAAACTATACATTCGTCCGAGAATTCTAAGTTCTAGAATTTATTCCAAAATCTCAAGTTTACAGCCCATTTTTAACTTAGCAAATCTTTATTCAAAAATCTAAAGTTTAGGGGCGCCTGTGTGGCTCAGTCGGTTAAGCGTCCGACTTCGGCTCAGGTCATGATCTCACGGTCCGTGAGTTCGAGCCCCGCGTCGGGCTCTGTGCTGACAGCTCAGAGCCTGGAGCCTGTTTCAGATTCTGTGTCTCCCTCTCTCTCTGCCCCTACCCTGTTCATACTCTGTTTCTGTCTCAAAAATAAATAAACGTTAAAAAAAATTTTTTTTTTAAATCTAAAGTTTATATTAAAAAATAACTCATTTACATTCAACCCTAAGGCTACAACATATAAAAATCATATAAAAGAAAAGGAAATTGTTCCAACTTTTTATTACTTTGGTTTTGAGTTTGTTGAGAGGAAAACAAAACAGCATGAACTGGCCAAGCGGGGTTATAAATATTACACAACCGTCATTGAAACCTTAATGTAAATAAAGCCAGAGCAAATCCTTGGAGCAAGAGACAAAATATGCAGCATGTGCTTTGCTTCTCAGTGACTAGCAGTGAAGGACCACAGATATGGAGGGAAACAAATACTGTCTGGTTAAACTAGTGATTTCATGATGGCTCAAATTCCACTTGATTTTTTAAAAGGCTAATGGCTACTTACCTTAGGCAATTTGGCTGGTTTGTCAGTGGTCATTAACACACCTCCACTATTGACTTCTCCAAAAACGAGCAGGTCACATTAAATATATTTCCATAAATAAACATCATCTCCAGGCTCTTAAAGCTAAGTCATAAATATATTCTAATTAAATATAATATGAATGGAAGATAAAATATTAATATATGTATACTCATAAATATATAACATATAATCAAAGGTATTATTTATAATTATATTATGAAAAAGGTTCAAGAGATTAAGTTCTGAGTTATAAGACATGGGTATTTAAATCAAGGTCCTATACCCTAGTTGTAGCTGTCAACACAGTAAAATTAGTGGATCACTTCTCTGAAATTCAAAATGTCTAAATTTTAGAAACTTTAATTGATCCACGGCCAATAAATGACTGAAGATATCTTAAATAAAGACTTGATAGGTTTTCACAATTACATAAATAACTTTGAAAAAAACTTTTTTCTAGGAAAAAGAGAATGAGTTTAAGATGATTAGCACATATATATATTAAAGCTAGAGAATGTTTTTTATTAACTTCAACTTTTCAAATTATACCTTTCACAAACTTTGTGCCTGGGGCACAAACATCAAAGTAAAAACATTAATAGAAAACACATTAAATGGAAACAGCTGCAGCTATTACAAAAGTGAGGTCCCTTGGGTAGGTTAAAGCAAAGATATGAATTTATAGCATGGTTTGTTACAAACAGAAACTAGATGGAAGAGGAATATGAGTTACATAGAGTCAGGCTCTCGATAGACAGGTGCACGCTGCAGATGAGGAGTTCTTTGGGTGTAGTGGTATCTCTTTCTGTCATACAGATCTTTGGTGCATGCTAGGTTGTTGATCCAAAATGTGAATGATCATTTCTACTGACTGTTATGCAGCATTCTACATTTAAAAAAAACAAAACAAAACAAAAAAAAAAACACCTTCGACTTCTTTTTGTTTCAAGCTAAAAGCCTTTTTAAAATTGACAGTATAAAGTATGAGGTGTGGCTTCTGGACACCAATCTTCCGAGAGATTAAGCTGCACTAAGCAGGCGATGTTTTCCTCGCCTTTTACGTTCTAAGTTGTTACAAGAGAATTCCAAAATGATAGCAGCTGTGACGAGCATACTAATTCTTGTGCACCACTTGTGTTTGTTAACTGGCAGGAAGAAATGATCTCTGAGATGGAGAGGTAGGGATAGGGATACGGAAATAAAACCTAGATGGCACACTGGTGTCATATCAAAGCTGAGGACATTTAAACAGCAGAAAAGCCTAATCTTCAGTTGACTTCCATTTGATTTTCACAAATAGGATTTCATCTGAAGCACCAAATTAAATCTGAGACTGAGAAATGGGCCTGTATATTAAGATGCATCCAAATTAATTGTCGTGATGAGTGGCTGGTTTTCAGCCTCAGATTTGTATGTCACTATTAGTATACTGGGGTTACAGTCCGGGGGTTGGGGGAATTTAAACATAGATTTTACCCTCTTAAGCACACGGCTCTTATCTTCTGGGACAACACTGCTAACAGATCTCTATCAGTTGAGCGATATAATGAAAACATCAGTGGAAAAAAACAAAAGCTCAAAAAGGCTACATAATTCCTTGTATGTCATCTTTATATATATATAATATATATATATAAAATTATGGGGAAATGTTTTATATATATATATAAAATTATGGGGAAATGTTTCAAATACATTTGTTTTCTCTTCACACAGTTGCTTAAATGTGTTACTGGATTCAGACCAAACCACAGGAGACCACTCAATTTTCACAGAGTTAAAGAATGACAGTAACTGATCAACGACCTCAAAAAAAAAATTCTGTTTGCTACAATAACAGTACACAAAGGGTATAGGAGCACAGCTGGCTGAGAAGAACACAATCTAACCCAAGACACAAATCATTCTTTAAAGATTATAAATAAAAATTGTTCATGTCTGATCATATTCAAAAAGTAAAACGTATAATAAACTTAGAGCATATACAATTTTATATACAATTTAGTGTATTTAAAGGTGACGAACAACTAAAACAGAATTAGAATGATTGGATTCAATAGTATTTAAAACACCTTGCAAAAATCTAA
Source organism: Lynx rufus (assembly GCF_022079265.1). NCBI lineage: Eukaryota > Metazoa > Chordata > Mammalia > Carnivora > Felidae > Lynx > Lynx rufus. The sequence continues at coordinate 42,266,262 of NW_025814823.1, forward strand.
ACTCACTATAATACCATATGTTTTCCCCTAAGCTTTACCTTAAATGATAAGTTCTAATTACTAATGTTTCATAGACATTTATGCAAAATCAAATCTATAGAAATAGTTTTCACATATACTGATATATGTTTATATTTAGTATGTGCCATACATGAATGAGTATATATAGATACGAGTAATGGTTATTCATTTCTCAGTCTCAATATAGGATGATCCCATTTGGTGAAATTTAGGTTATAATACCTAAATCCTTTTCCCAAATGTTTAATCAAATAAAATTAAAAATGTATTTTTTTCTCATGATTGTTATCTTATAAAACAGCTGTTATTATCAACTCAGAGATGTTTAAACATTAGCTCCAATCAGATGACTACCCAATGTTTCTCTGGTCCTGGACCCTTTCCCAAGGTCTTTAAGCCACTGGATGATATATCAGCACTACACTAATCATGCATAGCGCTGAGTTTATTTCTAAGGCCATCAGTATCCTTCCTCTTGTCCTTAAGCTAGTTGATGGAACCAATAAGCTCTAAGTCCCTCTGGTCGAGATCTGAATGCCCTGCCTCTTCACACCATAAAAGAATCAGTTATCAAGTCTTTTTGCATCTCAAAGTGTTTCTTTCTTTTCATTCACAGTGCCCTTATTCTAAATCAAACACTTCACCAAGCAGTGTCCCAGCTTATCGATCTTTCCTTTCCCAACAATCCTACACCTTAATACTTGGTAAACTACCCCAAAGAGAGCTGTGATGCTCCTTACTGATTCCTCACGGTAACAGAGAATGCGCCCATCTTGTTTCTTTCTTTCTTCTTTCTAACAAAACTAAAGTGAAACTCCTCCCTGGAGCCCAGGTCTTATCTTGACCATACTAATCCTGTTGACTTTTCTCCTTCCTTTACTCATATTTCTAGAAGTATAACTTCTGCTTGTGGGCATCATTGGAAATGCCAACTCCCCCATAACATCCTGGCTGATCCTCTCTCCATCTCAAGGCCACGGGAATCATACTCTCATCTTCCTCTCACATTATTTTCCTTCTTGTGGCCAGCATCAAATTCTGTTTTTTGTTGTCTTTTTTTTTCTTTTCTTTCTTTACCTACTGTGTACCTGTCCTTCCCATTAGGGAAATACGACCACATTGAAGGTAGGCACTGTTTCTTATCTTTGTATTCCTCAAACAGCCAGGAACATTATTTTAACTGGGGTACATGTTTGATGATTTTTAATAGATGAATGAATAAATGATTGTAACATTCCTCCCTATTTCTACATATAGTTTTTAGTTTAAGTTAGCAATTTCATACAGAAAAGAGGTCACAATTGTGTAAGGTAACTGGTATCTGATAATGTTTGCAGAGTAGGCCTTTTACAGAGAACCATTTTTGTAAACTTGAAATTTGAACAAATTCTTCCTTGGTTGTGTATGAAAATAGAATAGGTGATTAGTAACAGAAATGACCTAACCATGACTAGTTTCACCTTGTATTGTTTGTTTGTTTTTTTAAAAATTTTTAATGTTTATTTATTTGTGAGAGAGACAGAGAGAGACAAAGACTGAGTATGAGTGGGGGAGGGGGCAGAGAGAGAGGGAGACAGAATCTGAAGCAGGTTCCAGGCTCTGAACTGTCAGCACAGAGCCTGACTTGGGGCTCAAAGTCACAAACTGCAAGATCATGATGTGAGCCTAAATCAGACGTTTAGCCCACTGAGTCACCCAGGTGTCTCCACCTTGTCCTGTTTAAATAGCTGAAAATTAGCTAACATACTTAAGTTCAGTAAAACCACTACCAAAATATATTTTTCTATGGAAGAAAAGAATACCTATTCTACCTTGTGGTAAAGTGAAAAAAACTCAGCTTTTACAAATCCATTCCTTTGCATTAATATGGAATTCTTTATTTCCACATAGTCTTTATGTTCTGGTATCCCCTTAACACACATTTGCCAATTCACTATCCTGAATATAATTTCTATATGCCTAATAATCTAAATGTTTATGCACTTTTGGATGCATATATATTATAAAACCATACCCAAAATTACAATTTACAGGTATTTCTAAATTTTGTAAAAGCCCAGAAGAACACTAGAATCATTGCAAACTCTAGGTGTTTGCTTTATAGGTCATTCAAAAAGTCAGTATATTGTGCTGCTTGTATAATTAGCTATTGAACACCAACCAACTGCTGTTAAGATGACAAATTCATAGCACGTTGGGGAATCTAAGAGTTAAGCTTCCTGGTGGTCTTTCAGTTAGAACACTTTTCGGAAAGAATAGAGCAAAGAGTCAAAATGCATAAGTCTTAAGTTAAATGCCACTAATATTTAAACATACCTGTAAGTGAAGCTTCCCACTGTTCCATTTAACACTTTAGCAAAAGACTAATGAACTGAGGAGTACTTGGTGCTTTGCTTAATCTGGATGCTATGTTTAATAGAATGTTTAAAAGAATGACCTCTTTCAAGTTATAGGAGCAACCCTCTTCAAGTCGAGATCAGAAAATATCTGTTTAGCAAGCTTACTTTTAAACTTCAAAACAATAACTTAAATAATCAGGTGCTGAACAGCGCTCCACATTTCTTACAGGAGTGTTTTGACCTGCGCCGTGTTAATTGGGCTTTGGTTCTGTCTTGAAACTGAAGTCCAAGTGCTAAGCATGGTATGTCCTGAGGACTGACTACTAAGTGTATTTAGGACACAGTTGCTAAAGACAATCGCCAGCTAGGCCCAGTTCCAATGGGAAACGATTTCCTCTGGCAGCTTTTGAAGTTTGTTTTTATAGGAAATTGCCTCTTGGAGCATATAAAGCTAATTCATGGCAGTTCCCAGAGCTCCTGCATACCCGTCTGGAGGTCCCCTGTGGACAGAGACGTCTTGTTGACATAATCGGGCTCAGCTCTTGGCAAAGCTCCAGGTGTTTGCGTGGAGCCAGTCAGATTAGGTTGAAAGCCTCTAAATCTTCCCAAGCGTCCCCAGGAAGGGAATATAAAATGGTGATGGTGATGTGGCAAGACCCAGGGAACACAGCAAAGTCGTGACATTTGTATTTGGGTCTGTCATTGTGATTCAATAACACAGACTTTGCTAGTGGATTCAGCAGAGGTCATGATACAAAAGTGATGGATGATCTGCAGTTCCATTCTTCCCACCGAATCTGCGTGAGATGCTGAGTTAACGTTACTCTGAGGGTTTGTTATCATGCTATGAAATTTGTTTTCCTCCTAACCATCACAGCAGATATTTTTTGCATTAGAACCCTAGCCTATGTACATTTAAATAATGATTTTAAAATCAGTGGGCATTATTTCTTTTATACAGAAATATTAGGTAACAAGCTTATATTTTAAATTTGAAAGGGATTATCCTCCCCCCCAGTCCATATACTTATTAACAGATTTTTAAGGACAAAAAAGCAATTTACTCAAATTATAAAAAGCAAGGAGGACAAAAGCTTAAATATGACCTTAGACATCTAATTGGGGATAAAAGTGGAAAATCAAAAGCACTATGAATTTGAAAAATACAAGAACAAGCATTTCTTTTTCCAGGTGTAAGAAATACTGAGGTTTGAGCAAAAAAGTAATGTTAAGTGAGTTGAAACATCAGAAACAAAGAAAACAGCAGCTGGGTACAGAATAGATAGAAACAAAAGTGACAGTACATTTAGTCACATGGAGAAACAGAGTTGAAAGAAACTGTATTTGTTTGAATTTGATATTGTCCACTGAAGGAACAGTGGGAACAGTAAGGAACCCTGAAGTTGAAAATGCAGAGCTGCTTCTCTTATACCTTTGGCCCCTATTTTTGGCTCTATATTTCTTAGGAATAAAAGAGAATGAAAATCTGATGTGGGATCTTCTTATCAATAGCCTACTTAAATTTGACGACTTTTTTATGTTATGCAAATTTTACAGATTGTCCTTTCTTTTATCTCACTGCTTTCACACTTAAATATCATTTTCATATGATTTTTTAAAAGATGTTCTTTTGTTTGGAAAGCCATCCTGGCACCTATCAAACTTCTTGACCTTCTTAGTGATTCCATTCACAGTCTCCTTTCTCTACTATGTCTTTACCTGAACCCCACACACGAAAGGACAAAAGTTAACTCTATTTTCTGTGCACCTTCAGCACTTACTTCACTAAATGGTAATTCTTGCTTATATGTCTGTCTCATCCAAGAAAAGCTGAGCTTTTTGAGATTGGGAATACCATCCTCTCCAACCCCCCATTTTTGCTTCATTGGCATATCTATTTTCTGGCCCTTTGTGGAGTAAACGTTTCTGAATGAATCCGTCAGTGGCTTTCCCTGTGTCTGACATTCCATTTTCTATGACTGATAGGTAAAAACCAGACTCCAGGTCAGATTGTCTTGGCTTGAATTTCGCATCCCTGATGGACTAGGTGTGTGACCTTCAACAAGTCATTTTTCTGGGCCTCAATACTTCCCCTATAAAACAGTCTACTCATAACAGTTGGCCCGAGGGGTAAATGCGTTAATGTACAAAAACTGCTCACAAAAGACTTCGGCACATACTAAGTACCCAAGCAAGCACTAACAATTAGCATTCTCATTAATGCATGGAGCCACCTGTATCGAAACCGTGAGGATTTCCTTGGCATGTGTACCCATGGATGGAATTGCTAGGCCACAAGAGATACCAAAATTATGAAGGTCCAACTGCCTAGCTAATACTTTTGAAGTACTGTTTAGGGTACATGTTTTAATTTTTTGTCTGCCTTAATTCCAAAATCTCTCAAAAGCAAATAGCCTTTTGAGTTTCCCTTTACTTTGTATTTAACAAATGCTCACCCAGCAATTTCAATATGGCAGGTCTTTTCCCAAATGTTTCATACATAGTAAGTCACCTAATTCTCATGAACTAACATGCTGTTGTTAGTGGCTTCATTTTACAGAGGAGGAAAGTGACAGATAGAGAACTCAACTGATCTGAACAAAATGAGGGAAAAATAAGTGGCTCCAAAGACCATGCTTAGAAGAATCACTGCATTCCTCTGTCCCTCACCTAGCTGAACTCCTTTTGAACACCCTGCCATTTTTAAGCCTCTTCTGCCTCCCTTTCTTTTATTTCTTGTTCTGATTCTTTTCCGCTTCCTTTTTCCAAATCAACTAGCTGGTAAGGGAAGGAGGAAAACAAACTATGTAGTGGACAGAAACCTTTCTTCAATTTTTGCCCTGCTCCAAAAGCCTACGAAAAATATGTAGAGTATTACACGTCTCAAATTTTTATGATTCAATGACTTTGTCTAGAAATAGCAACCTTCTAAGCCATCTTTGTGTAGCTATGAGGTTTGGTAATATTTTCATCAAATAAGCTTTAAGAAAATAAAGGCAATCCCCAGGAAATAGATAAGAGTTACACCACAAGACTGCCAAACACACACCCATGGGAATTAACACCAAGCGCTTCTTCCTCTCCCATTTTAATCAGTGCCAGAAAGTGCATAGCAATTGGAAGATGGTGTGAATGAAACTGAATACTTGATTTTCACTGAACATAAAAGAAAAAATTAAACATCAAAAATTAAAATTAAAGCATAAAAAATTAAAAATGAGATTAATCCACTGTGCCAAATTTTCCAGTTTTGTACTCATTACCATTACTTCCAGGTTTCTAAATATATATTCATGTTACAGAACATATATTTCATTCCACATTATCTTTTCTCATCTTTCAGTCTTCTGTGAATCTCGACAACCTCACTAGAGTCCAACCAGAAAGCCATTTACATTTTCTCCTTTAAAGATCTTCTCTAGGTACACTTCAGCCATTTGAGATATGTAGACTAGTAAAATAAACTCAGCAGTACCATGGACTTTTAAATTTTATGTTTATGAAAGTATTTTATTTAATCTTCAAAAATATTCACATTTTTAAAAGAGCACATTTTTGATGTGTTGATGATTTGGAAAAAAGTAAATTCTGAATTTATTGTAAATAAAATAAAGTATTACATGTTCACAGATAACTTAAGAATAATGTAAAAGTTAGCCAGGCTTTCAATAGAGAAACCTTGCTCTGATATTAATAGCTAAAATGTATTTGATAGATTTTACAACCTTTTGTTCTGCTTCATTAAAATTGAACCAATATTAACACAATTTTTCTTGCTAGCATGAAAAACTATAGTACATAAAAACCCATGTGAATGTTTGCATTTTAATATTACAATTGAAATAAAATCTATGAGTTTATAGCCATGTCTTATTGCAAACATAGCTAAATGTAAGTGCCATGTTTCTACTCTTTTTTTCACTTAAAAGGAAAACATGATATACTACAATTATTTAGAGCAGCTCATTTGTCTGTTCTGTTCATAATGTATGAGGCACTAATCTCTAGTAACAGACTTTTATTCAAAAGGGAGAAGTGATCACTTTAAAAATAACGTCAGCTATTTGAATAATTCAGAACAAAAAGAAAGGAACTGCAAATAAATTTTAAATTGGTGTAAGAAAACTAGCTCTTCTAATGATAATCCAATCTGTGCTTTCATAAACTGCAAAATATAATAATGAGATTTTAACCATTTTCCTTTCCAATACATTTTGTATAAACATAAGTTATTTCAAGGGAAGGGTGGTATTAAAATTATTTAAAATAATATATTATTAATTTATCAATATAGTTATGTTCAAAAATGGCCTCTTATAGAAGATTCTGAAACATATGTAAAATATTGTGTAACTGGTTAGTATGCAATCATTACTTTTTAATGTATATCTAATCTGACTTTTCTCCAGATTCCTATCTCTAAATAATTATTTTGCACTGAATCTAGATATAGCAACAGAATTTTCAAGATATTAGGTGCCTAATTTCTTCACATTATCTCCCAAATCTCTTTTTCTCCAATATCCATCCCCTCTCCCCAAACACACTCACCATCTTCTACCAATATTAAAACAGTGTCCATTCAGTCAGGCTACAGATATCTGGGCCATTTGCCACATTTTCTTTGCTTCACACTTCATGGACTCTTATGCCAATTACACGTCTGAAATGTCTACAATGTCATGGGCACTCCCCAGGTCTTCTGTTCAATTCTGGTATCTTATGTGGTTATTTAAGCAACCCTTTAACTCATCTTCCTGCCTTTACTTCTCTATCCTTAAACCCACTGGCTATAATATCATCAATCATTTTTTCAAAAATACCTCTCTGATAATATCAGTTATTCATTCAGCTTTCTGCCTCAGTTAGCTAATGAGCCCTTGCAGTCTCACTGGGGCTCAGAGGTCTGAGTTGGATTCTAAAACCCTTGATTGGTACCCTAGCACAATCCTAAGTACTTGTCAATTATTTTTGCCTCTCAGCCTGGTCCTCACATTCTCAGAGATTGGCTGAGTTTCTGCTAAAAATTAAAAAGAATATTTGCAATATGAAGTTGTTATTCATTCTATTTCCTGATTTGCCACTACCCAAATATTTTACTTCCATATTTTTCCTTCTGGATCTAACTTCATTAGATACTTACTATATTCATTACATATTTACCTAAAAAGTCTTAATTTAATGGACATTTTAATTGGATGTCCCATTCCACCTGTAGAGGATTTTCCATCCTAAGAAATGGCCAATTACCCTAGACTCTGTCCTGCTCAGTCCAGGTTCTGTCTCTCTCTATACTAGTTAAGCTACTCTGGACCTAATATATCCTCACAAAAGCCTATCAAACAATCTACAAGGCGCCCAGCACTATTTTTGAATATATACTATATCCTATAATATGGAATCAATTACTCAAAGTCCTTTATATTATATTGGAAAGATAATATTTCTTTTTATGCAAAGGGTTCTTGAATCACTTGAATTACTCTTGAATTACAGATGTAATTATAATTGGAATTAATTGATTTGGAGATTCATTTTGCATTTGCAAGTATTTTTTTTAAGAAATATAGTTAGCTAATTCAAATATCTCGATTTATTCCTGAACAAGACATTTTCCTATAAGCTTAATTATTTTAATAGTGGTGACCAGACTTGACAAAAGTCTATAGAAAGCCCTATTATATTTGTTAAATTGTCTACATTATTCTGTGAAGCCCTTATTCTAGATATGGAATCATGTAATAAGACTAAAGAAGAATCACCACATAGCCAACAGATATTACGATTTGTTTGCAGCAACAAAGCACTTGCAAGGAGGAGAAAAATCACAGAATGTTGAGAGAATGGGACTGTGATATAAGAGTGGATCTGATTTCACTCTAGTAGGGCAGTTTTTCCATCTGCCACTTTCAATGTTTCTGTTGTACATCTGTTGCATGACAAACATAAAATGGTTGGGTTCACTATCAGTTACAGGCTGGAACAAGTACGATTTCAATTACAACAGGAGAGCAAAACAGCTGGGAAATCCCCAAGGGGAGGTGCAAGAACCAAGGGGGTGAAGCAGGCATCACAATGGTACATTGCACACTACTAATTAGAGAGAAATGAAGTCAAGTTAAAAGAAAATATACCCCTCGATGTTCTGTTAGGTGGAGACCATTTGGGTACTGAAAACAGCACCTCAGTGGCTTGTCTCAGTATGAATTCTCATGTAATTGTTGCCTCATGAGCAGCTTAAAAGCAAACTCTAATATAAAAATATCTTACTTTTTTTAAAGGCAACTTATTTTTAAAAATTCAATGTGATTAAATCTAGGCATTTAGATTAGATCCAAATATGTTTAAAAGACAGGGTATCTATCTTTAAGGGTAGCAAAGTGAAAAAAATGAAGAAAATTATGATAATGAGTTTTACAATAGCCTGCAGGTCCCTAAATAAGCAATGCATAAATATAGGCACACATAAAAGTCTTCCCGACAAACATCTTAGTCTTAGGAAAAAATCAGGAGTCCTTCTACTATGTATACTGCATGAAAATTATGTGATTTGCCCCCTCTAAGCCTGTTTTTCTTATGTTTAATTAAGTGAACTATAAGCAGTGCAAATTAAAACAGCATAATATGCTATTGAAAATAAATTCAGTATTTTTTTTCTAACATAGTTAGGATCTAGCAATACAGTTAAGAATTAGCCATAGGTTATAAAATGTTAGAGCTCTATAGAACAGCATATTTTTTCTGTACTTTTCATAATTAACATATTTCATAACAATAATGAAAGAAAACAATAAAACTAACTTTATAACTATGCCATATTTGAATTGCCCAATCTATAACCCACCCAGTCCACTTTCTTAGGAAATTCACATATATGGATTTAGGAAAATAACAACAATAATAACAATTATTATTATTATTTTAATAAATATCAATGGAGACTCTCCAAGATCTACCCTGTAGCTCACACATCCCTGCTATCAACGTTGGAGGAGTGAACACGGATCTGAAGTTTTACCTGGAGTCCTCCTGAAGTAAATCTCTTTATTGTTTTATTTTTCTCACTAGAAATTTACATGGGAAGATATAAAATCATTATATTAATTCAGATAAAATATGATTAGGGGCTCATTTAGGACAGTGTGGGAAAAACATGACATTCTAAAGACAGGAATTAGGTATTAGAGAACAATTTAGGTGAAGGTTAGGAAATGGAGAGAGTAGGATAACTGGGATTCCCGGCTTAGGAAACTAAGAGTGGAGAACACTGTAGAAAAATAAGATGGGAATACTGCCATGGATTTATCCAGGCACACAATGCCATACTTTACTAACATCAACTGTAGCTTCATTTAACTTCAGAGTTGAAAATTATCTTTTATATTAATTTGTTTCTATACAGAATTATACATAAGGTTTTTGAAAACCAGTAAATCCTCATAGAGTTACCATTATGTATGAAAGCAGTGTCAGCTATAAAATAATTCAGCAATGACCTGGGTCTTATTTTAAACATTATCTTGGAAAAAGAAAATTTATTTCCTTTACTCCTTTTCTCAATGTATGCATAGCAAATTAATTCTAATGTGATTCAAATCCCAGTTCTTTAAAGCCACATGCACTGAAGAGGGAAGAGCAATTCATGGTCTCTTCCCCTCTCCCCGCTCTTTTCTCCATTAATGTGTTCAGGCTTTGAATGAATGATGCCTTCAAAAGGAACAGTAAGCGTCTCACTGGAGCTTTGACCTACTGTAGCCCCCAAGACTATTTATACCTTATTTTCCTCAAATTATAGAAATAGGGAAACTTAATCTCTTTTCTAAACTGAGGACGGCATAAAGCTACTTCCAATCTGAGCATAAAACAACATAGTACCAGGTTTTTATGTACATGTTTTTGGTATTACCCATTTTATTAATCCTGATGTTTGAGACCTAAGAATAAAATATCATCTGCCGATGTTTAGGTAATGAGAATGAAATATTATAATACTATTATAAGTATTTAATAAAGGGGAAAGGTACAAATTCAATGATGGCAAAGGAGACGGTTTTCTTTTCAGATCTGGCGGTGTGGGATGTCTCCCAAACTCAGATGCATAGGAAGGAATCAGTCAGTGCTTCAAAATTAAATTCAGTAACATGCCCAGCCTCTATGGAAACCGTAAAAGAAGGACTCTGTTTGACAGTCAACAGCAAAATTGCAGCTGCTGAGATTGTGTATGTAGCCAAGTGCCACTTCACTCTTGATCTATGTTAAGTTGACTGAAGGAAGAAAATCAATTATTATCGGCAGTGAACTTCAGGTAGACCCGGGTTTGAGATGCCAGCTACACGCAGGTGTGTGCCCTCAGCAAAGATAATTCTGACTAAGCCTTCATTAAGTAGAAGTGCTGCTTAAAATCTCACTGCTTTGAGATTTTAAGTGGTTGTGTTTTAAATGTAGACAGAGACAGATGGAAAAAACCCAAATATTATAAACCACCTAACATCACTAACAAAAATATCTGCCTAATCTAGTTGAATTTCTAGAATACCAGGTCTATTAGAGAAGCATACACAAATATACATGCACGCACACACACACACACACACACACACACACACACGCACACGCACACTTCAATATTCTCTGTGAACACACTAGAGTGTAGACCTATCAAAATTTTAGAGACACATGTAGTGGATATTTGTCATTGTTTTCAGACCAGAATCTACTTCCTCTTCTTTTGGTAATGGTATCCCAAACTTGGTATAGGGAGACGTTTTCTTCACTTTCACTTTCAATCCCTGAGTCTGAGGGCAGGGGCAAGAACCATTTCAAATAGCACCTCTATCCCAGACACAGACACTTGTTCAGGGACAGAAGTGTGGGCCAATTTTCCTAGGTGACATAGAGAGAATACTAAATCTAATGTAGAAACACCTGGACAAGCCTGTGTGCTGATCCATGAGCCAGGCCTGTTGCTGGGGCCACAGAGAGGAACTGTCAGTGGAGAGGCTCAGAGGAAAGGGACTGTCAGATGCAAACTAGTGCCATTGCTTAGATTTTTAATGAAGGTACAATCAAGGTACAAGTCAGTAAGTGCCCTTATAAATGCTCTTTTGTGAAAGTACCTTGCATATATGTGCATTTGTGGCTTCAAAATCCACATTTACATCAGTTATACACAATGTATTGTGCAGCTAACAAACCTGACTCTAACACTCAGTGGTAGTCGGTTTTCCAATGCACGTTTTCAAGAACAGATTCCTGAGACACAACTGACAAGGTGAGTAATGGGGGGAGTGAAGATCTGGGATTGCCTTATGAGAGACCTCAGTCTAGTTAATTTAGGGGAAAAAATCCACATAAATATACCTATTACTATTTAATTCTGTATTTAAGTATGGTTTCCAAATTCTTCATATCCAACATTATACACAAGTTTTGTGTCTAGTTTTTTTAAATATTTATTTATTTTTAAGAGAGAGAGAGAGAAAATGAATGAGCAGGGGAGGGGCAGAGAGAGAGGGAGACACAGAATCCCAAGCAGGCTCCAGGCTCTGAGCTATCAGCACAGATCCCGATGCAGGGCTTGAACCCATGAACCATGAGATTATGAACTGAGCCAAGTCAGACATTTAACCGACTGAGCCACCCAGGTGCCCCATCTAGTTTGAATCAGTAGATAAAGTATGAAACAAATAAGAATAAAGAATGTACTCCAAATACTCTAAATGGAACAAAAATCCCTCAAAGATCACATAACCCTACTAACATGCAAATCAAGAGTATCCATTCTGTAGGAATTCTTTGGGTAATGGAGCATACTTAAAAGTCATATTTTATATCAATGAATGTTTCTGTTATTGGAAGCAGATATTTTGTCCTGCCACATATATCCGTGCTTTTGAATAATAAATTTAATCCAAAAAAAGAAAGAAAAAGAAAATACCCTAAGCATTCCTTATATTTTTATTGGCTCTTATGTAATTTGTTCAAAATTTTTGATTCCAGGAAACTTATAAAAGTTAGGAGACCAAAAGCCATGGATACACTTTTGTCATAGATTTATGAAACAATTTTCCAAAAAGATAAAAAAAAAATTTAAGTTGTGCAACTAAACATGTACTTTAAATGTACCCTATAGCTTTGTGTTTTATTTTAATAATTAAAAAAAAAACAGCTATAACAATGTATAAAAGGCCAGTTTGCATTGTGTCAGTATACTTTATCATATAAATACATACTTAGGGACCTTTCAAGATACAGATTAAGCTGATAAATATGTATTTAGATACTTCTTAAAATGAAGATCAGTACAATGATAGCTGATAATGCCATCCATGTATTTAGAGAATTTAAAACATGGATTATCGACGAGATGGACCATAATATTTCCTCTGGGGCCATTATAGTGAACGTGTAAACACATATAGATAATGCGGGGGCTGAGAAAAGGGAAGCAAAAATCAGCTTGTATACAAGCAGTGTATAAAATCTTCCTGGGAGTGAAATACAGGACACTGGGTATATATTTAGAAAATGATTTGCAAAGAACTTGGGGAGAGTATCGCTAAATACGTAAATACCTTTTCAATAGAAAAATTTAATTTTGTGTCCTCTGAATATAAAAGGAAATCTCCAGTGTGGGTTACTGTTGATTAATATACTCTGCTAAATAATTAAGCAGATTCCAATCTTGCTGAATGAGAGAATATATTTATGCCTTTTTTCCACTAAGTATTAAACTTGTTTTATTACCCACCAAAAATACTAGAAATAGAAAATAATTCTATCACCTAAAGTTATGTGTTTTCTTATACTTTCTTTGTAGAAAGATGATTCATATTGATAGTCCCATGAGAGTTACATTTCTTTTCTTTTTTGTCTTCTTTTCTATTACATTTCTTTTCTTTTCCTGTTCACAAATCAAATTATTGAGCACTATGCTTGGCCAGAGTCCCCTTATATCAAATGAATTTCCATCTATGAAAAATATATGAATATTACTGACAATAAAGCAGAATTTTTAAGCAGTGAGTAAAATTACCACTTTTTTTTTGAGAGAGAGAGAGAGAGAGAGATCAGGGGAGGGGCAGAGGAAGAGAAAGAATCTTAAGCAGGATATATGCCCAGTGCAGAACCCAAAGCAGGGCTCCATCTCATGACTGTGAGATCTTGACCTGAGCTGAAATCAAGGGTCAGACGCTTAACCAAGAGTCACCCAGATGCCCCACCAAAAATATTTAAAGTAGATTTTCCTTCTCCTTGACTTTCTGTGTGAATACCAAAATAGTAAGAGATGCTGTGAAAAAGAATGGGATCTTTCTATAGACATTCCAGCCATCTCTACCTCTATCCCTTATACACGTATACACACACACACACACACACACACACACACACACACACACACACTGCTGTTGTTTCCTGATAAACAAGACAAATTTTTAAGAGTAGATTTCAAAATTCCAGTGAATCATTTCTCCCATTTGTCTTGAACAGATAAAGAAATGTTAGAAACTACACATACAAAAATTAAAAAAAGTCTAAATGATACATTTTTCTAAATTTGATCCGTTAAAGCTATTAAGTAGTTCTTGCCTTCAGAAAAGATTTGTATTGATGTTGTCTCCAAACAAGGTTTATGTAAAATTATTTTCATATACCTAAATATTCCTTTAAAGTATTCAAGTTTTTTTTCTATAATAGAATTGATTTCATAATACATTGTTTTCTCTTTCAACTCTTACTATAGGCCTTTTTAAAGTAATTTACTATTTCATGTCTACATATTTATATAAAGTATATTTCTACTTGTAAGTATTTAACTTGATTATTCTGTGTGTGTATGTATTTGTGAGTTTGTGACTATGCTTGTGTGTTTTGTTTGATTGCTCCAGCATCTCTGATGCCTTACCACCTGTGGTTTTCCAGGTATTCGAGTATCTTATAAGTATTTTGGCATATCAACAAAATTTAGGGCCTAAAAAGCAAGTCATATTTGAATAAAAAGATATATGAGTTTTACCATAAAGAATTTGTTTCAGAAAGAAAGAAAGAAAGAAAGAAAGAAAGAAAGAAAGAAAGAAAGAAAGAAGCTGTTATCCCCCCTTTTTGGATGTATTTTAAATTGATATTAAAATCACTAAGCTTACTAAAAATAAGCTATATTTAGAATAATGGAACACTTGTAACTTTAAAACAGCTAACATACTTCTAAAATTCTGTAATTTAATTTTTCAGCTTTGCTTATGCTGAAACCTGGCAAGAGATCTGTAAGTGGCCAATCACATTTTATTACTGTCTTACATGACCAAAGGAAAAAAATAATGCCATTGTAATTTACTTGCTAGAAAATCATTAATCAAACCTTCACCCCCAAAAAGCAATAACAGCAGATCTTGGGATGTATAATTTAAATTAGCTTAATGTGGGAGTATTAATAAATGTTCATGCTCTGTCAGTAACTGCTTAATATAAACAGTACTCTATAGCTCAATCTTTTCATAAGTATGCAGTTTAGATAACTCTACATACTTTGGGGACATAATTTCTAGAATATATAAGGGGAGAGAAAATTAATTTTCTTTCATTTGTTATAAAGAGCTTACAGTAACTTCATTACCAAATATTCTACTTGTGATCCCTTTAAGTTGGAAGTTCTAACACATTAGCATTTTGGGGATATATAAATTTGTAACCACTTTCATCAACTATTTAAGTAACAATAATTGGATATCTAAGGATTTAATATTACTCATTTTCTCCCATGATATTATTTTGTTTATATATTATGATTTGATCAATATTACTACCACCACTACCACTAAATAAGATAGAAGAATACAATGACATTCATTTGTTCAATTCAGCATGACAGTATACTTAATATTGCCAATGTATGCCAGTGACAGTGGTTTTGTTAAAATAGAGCTTGAAGACGGCCTTCTTTAAGGCACACTGGATTTGATAAATGGTTTTGCACTTGGTTAGTATCTATGTAACTTTCCGAGAGGACCTATACGATATTTAGGGATTATATAATATATAGACAGATAGATGATGATAGAGAGAGATGACAGATAGAGATAGCAAGTCTTATCTGTCAATGCCCTTTAGGCATGAGCAGAATGGGGGAGCTGTGGTACTTTAAGGTAACAGATTCTGAGAGAGTCACGGAAGGTATATCTATCTTTAGGGGAAAGCATGTGATTGAACCTTTCGGAGGAGGCAAAGAGCTATGTAATTATGACTAGGACTCACTGCCAGCAAGAAATGAGGTAGGAAGAAATCTGGGAACATAAGGAGCCACCAGGTGATGCTGCTTTTAGCATCTGCAAGTCTTCAAGAGCTAGGGAGACAAGGGGGAACAGAAACTGCAGACAACTGCTGCTGACCATGGTGCTGCCACATTCGCATAAACAGAAGGTCGGACCAGGCTAGGTAATGCCTGACAGCACCTGTTTTCCTGCAGTACTGAGTCTCTCTTCAGGGAAGAGAGTGCCAGTCCCTCATGGCCATTTAATATCTCAGGGTCCCTCCTTCCCAGAGACAGCTATTCTTTCCATTTTACCACCTACCAAGGAAAAACATTGATTTAGTGCCACTAAAACACAGTAGTAGAAATGGAAGTGCAGAAAATGGGACTGAGTGCTCAGAATGTTAGAGTGACACCACTACAGAAACAGATTTTTTTTTTAATTTTTTTTCAACGTTTTTATTTATTTTTGGGACAGAGAGAGACAGAGCATGAACGGGGGAGGGGCAGAGAGAGAGGGAGACACAGAATCGGAAACAGGCTCCAGGCTCCGAGCCATCCGCCCAGAGCCTGACGCGGGGCTCGAACTCACGGACCGCGAGATCGTGACCTGGCTGAAGTCGGACGCTTAACCGACTGCGCCACCCAGGCGCCCTAGAAACTTAGATTTTTTTTTGTGACTATTTTTGTTACTATTAGAATGCAAGTTAAAATAACAAAGTAAAGGAAGAAGACATAAACAGCAAGATATAGTTATTTCTTTTGTCAAGGAAGTTATTTTAAATAAATTAAAAAAAATTTCTTTAAAATCTATTCAGGCCTAACTTAAAGATAACACCAATGATTCCTTCTCTTTAAGTGAAATTATATAACAATGGTTAGCCAACATATTTGTTGGTTTTTCCATTTACAATGATTGCAAATTCTTTTGATTGTACATTGAATTGAAACATTAGAAACTTTTAGTTCAAACAAGGGAGCCAACCTTAATAGAAAATTCTTCTGTTTGAAAATACGCCCAGCTGATCTTTCAGATATCTTATGTAGGCTCTGTGTTCTTCTCAAGTTACATCACAGTGTTAAATGCTTTGAAACAGTGTGTCTGTGGACAACCAGTCTTTTCTGAACTGAAATTCGGGACCTCCTTGAGGAACTTCTGTCTCTGCCAACTTGCATGTTTTCAAAGAAATGTCGAATTAAACCAATAGAAATCTAGTTTGGGTTCTTCTAACATCTTTTGAATATGAGGCACTGTACCTACTTTCAAAGAACTTAAAAATACAAAGTGTAACAAAGAACAGGAAAGCATTTGAGAAACTCTTCTAAAAACACATGCTGCCCCTAGACAACTGTCCTTTGAAGTCTGCGACAAAAGCTCTAGTGTCTAGAAATATTTCCACCTATTAGGGAAAAAAAATCTCCTCTGAATAGATTGCAAAATTTCTGACTATATCATACAGAATCACAAATCCTTTAAAACAGAAATAATAATAAATTTATTGACAAAGATTCTATTCAACATGTAACAGTAAGTTTATACAATGATGGATTGCTACATTTCTTATCAAATAAATTACTTATGATGAAAAGTTATTTTAAAAGAAAAATATAATGTTCAAGTGATAAGCCCATAATAAAAAATTAAAAAGTCAAATTACATGTATCTATCGGATTATCACTAGTATTTTAGGTTCTGGTGTTAGACTGAATTACACCTAATAGCCCAAACACACATAATTTTTACTAGTTGTGTGACTTTGAACAAGTTACCTCACTTCTCTAGACTTGGGAATCTTCAACTAAAATGGATCATACCAATTTTTTTCAAATTCCTAAGACCACAAAATGAGAATATATTAAGGTTCTTGTCTCAGTTTGCTTATTTTCAGCCACAAGAAAATACCATGAACTGAGTAGCTTAAAAACAGAAATTTATTTCTCATAGTCCTGCAGACTGGGAGATACAAGATCAGGGTGCTGGCTGATGCAGGTTATGGTGAAAGCTCTCCTCCTGGCTTGCAGATGGCCATCATCTCTCTATATCTGTTACCTGGCCTTTTCAAGGCCCATGAAGGGAGAGAGAGGGAGACAGGGAGAGAGGAAGACAGGGAGAGAGGGAGACAGGGGCAGGGGAGGGAGAGAGAGAGAGAGAGGGAGGGAGAGAGGGAGAGAGATACCTATGTACCTCTCTTCTTTTTTTTTTTTTATTTTTTTTCAACGTTTATTTATTTTTGGGACAGAGAGAGACAGAGCATGAACGGGCAAGGGGCAGAGAGAGAGAGGGAGACACAGAATCGGAAACAGGCTCCAGGCTCCGAGCCATCAGCCCAGAGCCCGACGCGGGGCTCGAACTCACGGACCGCGAGATCGTGACCTGGCTGAAGTCGGACGCTTAACCGACTGCGCCACCCAGGCGCCCCTATGTACCTCTCTTCTTAAAAAAAAAACACTAATCCTATTGGATTGAGGCTCTACCCTTATAACCTCACTTAACCTTAATTAAACTTCTATATAGGTCCTATCTCCAAATGCAATCACATTGGAGGTTTAGGGTAAATATATGAATTTTTTTTTGGGGGGGGGTAAAATTCAGTCCATGGCATTCAGTCCTTAATTATGAATAAACAGTAGCAATGTATGATGATGCCTATTATAATAATAATGATGATGATAATGTTGCTTATCTACTAATACAGGAACAACCTTCCAGGAAGTGCCACCAGCTATAGGACCTGGTAGACCAAAAGTAATTAATCTTCATTTCTTTCTCTATCTTTTGACATAAGTACTGCAAGTCACATTCCTCCAATCTTAATTTCTCTGAATTTTCTGCTTAAACCCAATCAAGGTAATGCATTTAATGGCCAAATTACCAGTAATGAGAGATAAGGAAAAGGTATGAACAGGAAAGATTTCTTTGCATTATTCTTCATTTTCTTCTCTTGCCCATTGTGGCTGAGAACAGTTAAGTTCTCCCAGACCAAATTCTCAACACTTCTTCCCAAAAGATGGCACCATTGTTACCAACCTCTTGCTCCTGACTGTGTACTCAAACGTTGTGTAGAGCTTTTCTCTGGGATCTCTGAAATGCTGATTCCATTTACTTTTCCATATTGGTATGAAAAGATCCTTTGGTAACCCCCTGTATGAACTTCATTTATTTTTAAACACTAAGTCATAGGACTCAAAATGGTCCCTTATCACCTCTATCAGAACCACCTGGGACACATTTTAAAAATGCAGATTTTTGAACTCGACTTCAGACCTATTTGATCAGAGTATCTGTAGGTGAAATCCATGGATCTATATGTTTTAAAATACACGGCCTTTAGATAATCTTGATTTATGCTAAAATCTGAAAGACAAAACAATTGCAGAGGGAGAAAGAGAGGAAGGGGGAAGAAAATTCTTAAAAAAAGCTTATCTTTTTATTATTAACACTAAATATTTTAAGAACATCTCAATTATTTGTGAATTTTGAACTTTAGGGACAAGAATATATGTGAAAGTCTATAGAATTATCTTCTTCAGGGTTATAGGGAGATGGGAAAAAATTGATCAGAAGTAACAAATACAGATGTGAAAAAGGTAGCTTACCCATCAAAATCGGAGGGAGTAGCGGTAAAAAGAGTTACTGTTTAGGTAGGAAGATGTCCTGGCCCTAAGAGGCTCCCCTGGTAGAAAGGCTGTTTAGAAGAACTAGGAATCTTTCTGGTCCCCTCATTCCTTATTCTCAACTACTTCTTTCTTCCCAAACTTCTGATCACCATCTGTTGTTTTTTCTCCTCACTCTCTCACCAGATCCAAACTTTCTAAAGTTCCCTCCAGTTCCTTTCTCAGGCTTCCAGCAATGCCTTTGAGGCGGGGGAGTCTCCATACCCTCCAGGCATCAAGTGACTATGAGTAGCTAACCAACTGAACTGGGGACATATATTTTTGTCATTCTACCCAGAAACCCTTGTCCCAAGGAAATATTGTTATAAAAGGTGATTCCAAAAGTACTATTGCTATTTTTTTGCTAGTCAAGTTTCACTATGAGATAAATGGGCTCGGAGAGGTTGGTCCAGGACATTACCCACTATGTTTAAATAATGAAACCTCTGAATGACTCACAAATGAACGTTAAAAAAACACGACTCATCCATGAATAATTTTTAATGGAAATATAGAGAAAAACATGAAATTACTTATATATCCAAAAATATGATTAAGAATATGGATGCATAATGTATACAAAGAGGGAAATATTATTTTACACTTGAATAGCATGTTCAAAGGTAACAAATAAAGCCTTGAACATGAGATTCAAAGATCAAAGGAGCACTAAAATGAAACATGCTTTTCTTTTAGTCACGAATGTTGCTCTGTTGTGAACAATTGAATATTGCATCCTTATAATGAGAAGGACGACATAGTGGTTAAGAGTTTGTAGTCTCTAGACTCAAGCAGACTGGTTCAAATCCTGACTAGTTCAGGTCTAGCTGTGACATTGTGGCATTATTTCTTTAAGCCCTTACTTTCCTACCTGTAAAAGAGTAGTAAAGGCAAGGTGGTTAAATAAAAAATAAAGTGCTTAATTCAGAACCTGAGCTGACATTTACTCAATGAATGTTTGTTATTATTATAAATCATCTCTGGACCATTGTTATCCTAGTGTAATGAAAAAAAAAACTTTTTAAACATACAGATTATTTAGGTATAGTCAATCCTCATTACTCATTGATTCAGATATTTCATATTTATGAATTTTCCTACTTGCTGAAACTTATTTGCTATCTCAAAATCTAATCACAGTACTTTTGCGGTCACTTTGGACATGCCCAGAGATTAAAAAATGTGAGTTGCCCAACACATATATTCCCAGCTGAAGTCAAAGTGTAAGCACTCTGCCTTCCTGTTTCAGCTCTCATTTTGTAAACAAGCATTTTTTTTCTCCGCAGTCTATTTAGAGCCATGTTTTTTTGCGTATCTGTGCTTTCTGTTGTTGATTTTGCTGTTTAAAATGGACTCCAAGTATAGTGATAAAGTGCTGCCTAGTGTTCCTAAGCACAAAAGGGCCATGATGTGCCTTCCAGAGAAAACATGTGTGTTAGATAAGCTTTGTTCAAGCATGAGTTCCAGCATTGTTGGTCACAAGTTCAATATTAATGAATCAAAAATGTGTATTGCATAAGATGTCTTTAAATAGGAGCACATATACGACACAGTTATGTACTGATAATATATTAAAATGTTGCGACCAGAACCTCGTAGAGGCTATCTAGCCCTGTGTTTGCCCCAGGAGTAATGGTTCGGTATTCACAAATTCAGTGTTTGAGGCAACTTTATAGACTATGTAAGTACTGCGAATAATAAGAACCCAGATGTATTTCTTTCTAAATGGAAGTATAAATATGGAGTTTGAACATTTACTCACCACTAAATTCCTTTCTTCTACTTAACAGGTGACAAATTATGAGTTAATTACAAAAGAAGTAAGAGTGGATTTGGTGTTATGCTACTAATGCTAATGAAAATATGACTAGTCTGTGTCCTGGGCTGATGTCCTTCTCATTTTATTATTTTTTCATAGCAGTAGTGTGGACTTAGTCCATGAGAGAAAAGCCACTTCTCTCATTTACCAAACAAAACAAACAAACAAACAAAAAAAAGATAATGTGATTAGGTGGGCAATCAGCTCTAACATACAGACCTTTGCCTTAAAACTAGTATTTCAGAAATGAATAGGGGCGCCTGGGTGGCTCAGTCTGTTAAGAGTCCGACTCATGATATTGGCTCAGGTCATGATCTCACAGTCATGAGATTGAGCACTGCATCTGGCTCCGTGCTTCTCAT
The DNA here is from genome assembly GCF_022079265.1 of Lynx rufus. Lineage (NCBI taxonomy): Eukaryota > Metazoa > Chordata > Mammalia > Carnivora > Felidae > Lynx > Lynx rufus. Next base: position 42,287,703 of record NW_025814823.1, read on the forward strand.
GGAGCCTGCTTGGGATTCTTTCTCCCCCCCTCCACCCCCATCCCCTCTGTGCTCGCATGCACGCGTGCTCACCCTCTCTCTTTCTCTCAAAATAAATAAATAAACATTAAAAAAATAAATGAATAATGGATCAGGATTGCCATGTTGTAACAATGTCTTGATTGATTGTTTCCTTATTATGTGCTAAGTGCTGACAAAGTACAAATGTCCTAATCTTCTGAGATGGGACCCACTGTTATTAGAAAACGATTGTGCTTTGGGGGCATTTATTCATTTCCTGATTTTGCTAGACTTTTTTCTCAAAAAAATATAAACAACTTTTCAACTGTCCAAGGACTAAACTAATAGCTACTATTTATTGAGCTATTACACCAGAAACTATGTCAAACAGGATATATACATTTTTTCATGGCAACTCTATGAATTAGGTATTATTACTGTTACTGTGCCAGCTTACTGACAAAACTAAACCAAACAAAAACAAAAAACAAAACCTAGAAAAAGTTAAGGAACTTGTGCAAGGCAAGTGAGTGAATGGTTAAGCAGTAATTCAAACCCTTAATGTATTTGTCTACTGTTCCTTCTGTTCTCTTCACTGAAAATGCAATTTTATGTGTACTTCTATATGTATGAACATAAATATATATACACTTATCTACTTGAGCAAAAGTGAGACATATATTATCATGGATAAGATCTATTGAAAGAGTGAAACATTAAGAATTCTGTAAGATACTCTAAAAATAAAATAAAGAGATGAAATCATAAATCTCAAAACAGTGATAATAATGGTTCACAGTTTCTTTCTACAGAGAGATAAATGAGAAAAGGTGGATCATTTGAATGCATGATAGATATGGGTTTTTGGCTTCATAAATGTTGTTTTACTTTCAAATACAAGAATAAAGGATTTTCTTATTTTAGTCCTTTCCACAATAAGAAAGAATTTACTAACTTCAGTAACATGTATAGAAACATAAAATGTGATACTATTCTGCTACTTTCTAGCACACTGTAGCAGGTTTGACAAATGATAGATTAGCTTAAACTAAATGTTTATCACCATTTTAGAGATTATAAGAGAATAGTAAAATACACTGCACATCAAGAGAAATGGGAGAAAGTCGGAGATAATCTCTTTTTAACTTATGAGAGCTCAACTGCATTTAAGACATCTAGTGTTAGACCATAAATGTGAAAGCCTAGTAATTAGTTTCTCTGATCACCTGAAAATAGGTTATCAACCACAATAAATAACTTCTTTTTAAAATAATAGTTTTATGCCTGTAAAGTATTTTCTGAAACCTGTAGCAACAATGGTAGAAAGATAATTTTTTCCCTGTGTGTGTGCGCGTATTTGTGGGTTTTTTTGTTTGTTTGTTTCGGTTTGTCTTGTTTTTCAAGATATTATGTAGACTGTCTCATTGTACTTCCTCCAGAACATCATGAATCCCCCTTAAAATTTTCATTACAGGTCTCTCAATCCCATCCCTTTGATTCAGGACAACTACCACAGGAACCCAAATTAGTAAGTGATGAAAGTCGGAGATGAGATTATGGGAATAGAATGTCCACTATAAATATGGATATTCAGTAAACATCCTAACATACATATCAGTAATGTTCATGCCAAAAGTGTGATACTCATCACCTGCTCTCTATACTTCTGTATTCCCTCCAAAAAGGTATCTCTACAATCACAATTTTCCCTAAAAACCAAATGCATTCACTCTTACCTTGGTGAGGGAGGAATTTACCTTAGAGTGGAGGGGCATGTACCTTTGAAGATTTATTGCTTTTTCATAAAAAATCTAATAAGGCCTTTCCTTTTAAAAAGTTCATATAATTGAATATAAAGAATTTATAGCAGTCCCTATATAACATTCAATCTCTTAAATTTTCTATCTTTTCCTTTTAACATAATTCCATAGTATTTAGTCTTTAATTTTTTAACTTTACTATTTTTCAAGAATTTAATCATGCCAATTAATTTCATCTAGCAGAGATGCTAAATTCTCCACATCTGTCTTAAATTCTGAGCTCTCAGAGTGTTAACAATATTTTATAGCAAAGTCTTTGAAGAGGTCAGAGGGTATTAGGAGTCTTGTGCTTTACCATGAATTCAATCTATGTTTGACTTTTGAAGTTCAAATGCCTTTTTTTGCTTTGGGGCAAATGAGCATTATTCCATTGGTACATTTGGCTTACTGAAATCTTTTAGAAAATAAATGAGCAGTCAAGATGTGTTTGTTTGTTTGTTAGTTTGATTGATTAGCAATAGATGTTTAAGGAGGTGGGAGTAGAAGAGATGAGGGAAAAGGATGCTAAGTGACCAGAAAGCAGTCTGTGAAAGAGCACCTGATCTACCTGTACACTATAGAAAACTGTACTGTTCAAAGCAGCAATGCTGGAGGTAACTAAGGAATAAATACAGACCTTTATTCATATTGCTTTGCTTATACCCTAATACAAAACATAGATTGTGCATCAGAAGTTTAAACACATTTTTTTCTTCATTTTGGTCTGTATGTTCATTTCTCCTTTTGCTTCTCCTTCTATTCCTCCTTCTACATTTACTTACACCCAACCAATTCCAACTAGATAAGTGATTTCAGATTATATATTATTATTTGATAGGGAGAATAAATATAGCAAATATTAAAGCTTGATAGATCATTTTCTCTTGTGGTTATATCTTTGGAAATACCCACACACTGAAGGCAGAGCAAGTACCCCTCCAAACTCATACACCTATGGATAATATCTGTCTTGACCATAGCAATAGTCTTAGAACCTCAAACTGCTTGTGCAAGAGAAAAACAGGCCCTCAGCAGAAAATGTGCTTCTCCTTTATTTTGTGCCTAATAACCCAAGAGGCTTCACTCTATCAAAGTCCTGGAATGACTAAAATGTGTGGGATCTTTTTTTTCAATTCAGTTAATTAATTCTTTAAAATAATATCTTGACTAGGAAAATAGTACAATTAAATTATTACAGCCACCCCGACTTACTGTAAAGTTTAAATATGGTAAATTTATTCATTTTTCACTTGATTTGTTTTCTCTTTTGGTTCTTAGAGGAGATTCTATTTGAGAGGGTAGTCTGTTAATTGATCAGCTCCATTAACCTGAACAAATGATACAACAGTTACTTTCAAACACTTGCTAGAGTGATTTTTTTTCTAGAAATCAAGTTTGATCCTAATAAAATATGCTTAAAATATTTCATTGTATTCCTTTGTTGCAGGTAAAAGGTATGCATTTTTTAGTATGACATGAAAGTGGCATATGGCTTATGTTCTTGACTTTCCAAATCCGTCTTTCACCATGTCCACACACAATAGTCCTGCCATACTGATTTATTCAGATTCAGATTAGTCCGCAGCTGCTAATGTATACTTTTCCCTCCATCTGGAATTTGCTTCCTTCTTTTTTTTTTTTTTTTTTTTGGCCTAACTCCTATATTTTAAGAATCAGTTCAAATTTCAACACACTTTTGAAGTTTTCTCTGCCCTGCCACTTAAGGATTACCAATCTCCACAGGACAGAGTTTGCATGTTTTTCTGGATATTCTCAGAGCTCTCTGTTGTCTTCCATTTTAATAATTCTCATATGCTCTAATGGTTTGTTTATGTGTCTGCCTCCTTGATTAGGTAACAACTCCTCACACCTCCATCGATTCTTCCTTCACAGTGTTTAGGAGAATGTCTGGCTCAGACTAGACACTAGAGACTTGATGCCTCATAAAGCCCCTCCCATTCTCTCTCCTACTTCCTCTGATATCAATTGTATTATGTCTACATATTCATTGCACAGTTTTATTTAATATTTTATAACAATTAATGGTGAAAGCGAGCTTTGGGGAGTCTACTAGCCAGTGCTCTGAATATCAGATATTTGGAAAGATCTTTTCAAAACAAAAGCATTTGTGTATGGCTTTATCCATATCACCTTCCTGAATATGTGACCATATTAAATCATGATTTTTAGAAAGAACAACCAATGGCTATTTGGCTAGCTTATGCATTTAAAAGGAGATATTACAAATAAAACTTTTCTTTATCCAAATTACTAAATAGATATCCATACTTCAAATACATTTCATTTTTCAGAACACTTTCTATTTGTTGCCTAACTTTCTATTTGTTCTCTGAGTTCCCTAACTCAGAGCTCTATTTCACCAATATTAACATTTCCTTTTTCGTGTAAATAGGAACTCTGATTCATTGTTCTTTTGTTGGCATTTCTTCATATTAATTTCTGTTAGTATCTGCATTTGAATGAAAAGATCCTTTGTAGGGCCAACATTTAACCAACACGTCAGCTTAAATTGCAGTTAAAGGATAAAGTTTAGATGAAGTAGATTAGCTTTATGAAATATCTCATAAAAACCATCTTTAAGTTTTATAGTCAGTCTTTAAATGCTCTCAAGAACAGAAAGCCTGAATGTTTCCAGGCACAAAAATCATTTGAGTGCAATTTTACAGAAGAAATTTGGTGATTAAACTGATATGTAATGCTGCTTCTGGTGAAATAATATAAAGAAATCAAATAAAGTAATTTCTTCTTGTGTTAATTACTAACCTGATTGTGAAGACATTTCTCAAACAGAAATTTTAAAATTATTTTAAGAAAATACAGCATAAGGATAACTATATAGTCTTAGAAAAAACTATGTGGAGCAATACACTCTGGTGTAACTGCCAAACAATTGCTGATTGCTTTGTAAACCTTTGACTTTATGGAAATGCAATTCTACTAATAAAACATGCCGCTTTGTTATAACTTAAAGGTGTACAAGGTCATATGAATGTAATGAATTCTTAAATTTAAAAACTTTACAAACATCTACAGCATAGTTTTATTATGGCCTGATGTATTTTAGGTCCTCAGTCTATTTCAGTGCAAGATGGGTTGGATTGCAAAGAAGTATATGTGGCAATCAAGAGTTGGCCAATCAGTTAATGCTATACAAATGACAAATCAAGGTTTCTCAGAGTAAAGAATTTCCAGTTCCTAACAGTGTCAATGTCTAGACCATTCTAATAATATATGTCCTAAGTGGCATCTATTCTTTTTCTCTGTTCAACAATTTATTTTTGTTTCTTTTTAAATTTAAATTCAAGTTAGTTAACATATAGTGTAGTATTGGTTTTAGGAGTAGAATTTAGTGATTCATCACTTACATATTATACCCAGCACTCATCCCAACAAGTGCCCTCCTTAATGCCCCTCACCCATTTAAGCCATCACCCCCTCACCTCTCCTCCAGCAACCCTCAGTTTGTTCTCTGTAATTAAGAGTCTCTTATGGTTTGCCTCCTTTTCTGTTTTTATCTTATTTGTCCTTCCCTTCCCCTATGTCCATCTGTTTTGTTTCTTAAATTCCACACGTGAATGAAATCATATATCTGTCTTTCTCTGACTGACTTATTTCACTTGGCATAATACACTCTAGTTCCACCCACGTTGTCGCAAATGGCAAGATTTCATCTTTTTGTTTGCCAAGTAATATTGCATTGTAGGTACATACCACATCTTCTTTACCCATTCATCAGTCAATGGACATTTGGGCTCTTTCCATAATTTGGCTACTGTAGATAATGCTGCTATAAACATTAGGGGTACATGTGCCCCCTTTGAATCAGCATTTTTCTATTCTTTAGATAAACACCTAGCAGTGCAATTGCTGAGTCATAGAGTAGTTCTATTTTTAATTTTTTGAGGAACCTCCATACTGTTTTCCAGAGTGACTGCACCGGTTTGCATTCCCCCCAACAGTGGCATCTGTTTTGGGCATAGGATCAAAAAGGAGAATCTTTTCACTCCTGACTTACACGAAAGAAGCCAGTGTTTGTAAGACATCAATATATCAAATGCTATATGAGCATTAGCAGCAACCTGCGGAGCAATGCCACTTCAGCACCTTGTTGGGCTAGGGAAGGCTTGCTGCCTTTGGCCCAGGGTCCAGCTAGCAGGCAAGCAGAGCTGACACCAGTCTCTGCTCAAGTTTGGCAGAAAACCAACATGAGGCAGTGTGGGAAGATCCTGTCAGTGCTACTGGATCTGAAAAGACACAGAAAAATTCACATTCCAAAGCTGTCGGCTTGCAAACTTTGAGCAGAAAGAAAGCCTCACTTTAAGAATGTAAACAAGGACGGTGAAGGTCTTGCTATCTAAAGATATAAGCATGCGAGAAGCCCTCTGGCAGCTTGAACGTGGTGAGGCAGTGGCAAACCCCACACCCCGTTGTGAGAATAAGCCTACCTTGGAGACTCCTGGCACTGTCTTCTTCCTACGAAGTACTTTCCCTGTGATTGCAATGGCAGATTCTTCAAAAGAGTAAAACAGAGGCCTGTCGCTTTAGAAGCAACAGCAGTCTCTCTGAAAGAATGAGTTTGGCATTTCCAGGGGAAAGGTCATCTCTTTACACCTCTGAAGAGGATATAGATAACAATAATAGAAAGAATATCAGGCATGAAAAGCTACATTTTCCTAGACCCCTAAAGGAAATCATGACACAGCTGCAAAGCTGGTACTAGGAGCCAATGCACTAATTTATCCCACTTCAGTGCATCGACTTTCCTCTTCTGTGAACTGGCATCCCAGCTGGGAAAAGAAATATTTACTGAGACTTGCTGAATTTTATTTACAGATCTAGCCAACTCCTTCTAAGTTTCAAAGAAGAGATACCTCTAGTGTTGGTGAGATATGGGCAGTGTGAAAATCACCCAAACGTACTTGAAAGATAGCACTCTCGTGACCTAAAGGGTAATATCGAGTTAAGTGTGGCACTTTGTGTTCATCCAGCATAAATATCAGTGCCAAGGCAATCACATGAAGGGCCCTTGGGAGACTGGGGTGATAAATCAGAACTTGGAAGGAAGCTTCCAAAATTACCCTGATTGGAGTGCCCTAGGAACAACTGATTGAGGCCTCTATTAGAAACTTTTCCCTATTAGAAAATAGAGAAATATTTTGTCACACGTTATCTAAAAGATCTGCATTGTTACAGACATTCCTATTCAATTATTTATATATCCTCTTTCTGGTAAATCTCATCTGATTCTTTCTCCTTTCTAAATGTCACGAGTTTCACTCTCCCATTGGCACTGATGTTAACATTTGAAGGGGGGAAAGGTTGTACTTAAGTTTAATAGATTTCATATTTAATAATGTAGTCAATAAAGTCTGCCCACTTAATCAGTCAAAGGCTATTCCACTCTGGACACTAAATGCCTCCAGTGAGCCATGTTGTTTCCATTACATACAATTCACCCATTATTCTCAGCTCTTAAAAAAATATTTTAATATTTCCAGAGCTTTACTTATCTATAAATAAATAAAATGGCATTGCTTTTATATAAATGAAATAGTGCTGATATTATACATTATCATTAACAAAATCACAGAGCAAGGAAAGAAACTGAAACCTATATGGGATTTGAAGAATTTACAGCACTTGTGGAGAAGCAATCCTTGTAAACTTTTATAACCTTTCCTTTCTTGCAACAAAGATTCTTTGCTTGGCCAAACTTAAGTCAGGCTCTTGAACCTTCCTCTAGGTTCATCTGTGCACTTTCTTGCAAATTCCAAGTTATCCGATCACTCTGAATATCTGATCAGTTTCCTCATCCTCCACCATCCCTAGGTGACATCTGATCACCCTGGCCTATCTTCAGTAATAACCCTGTTAGGTTGCTTTAGCCAGAACCCCAATTAACCTCTGATGTTTTCTCCTAGTAGTCTTCCAACCACTGACCCTCCCACCGTACTCCTTGGTTATAAATTCCCACCTGCCCAAGCCATATTCAGAGTTGAGTCCAATCTCTCTCTCCCATTATAAATGCCATTGCACTGGTCCCTATACCTATTGCGATGCTCCTGAATAAAAGTCTGCCTTAACATCTTTAACAAGTATCATTGATTTTTTTAACAATTGCAACTTCCCATTTTATAAAAGGAGGGCTGTAAAAGTGAAAACAAAAGATTCCATAACCAGCCATACACTCTAACATTTTCATCTATTATTTGTTTTGCATTCAACTTTACAGCAATATACCACCATTAGTCATAGTAATATTACTCTAAGTGGTATTAGCAGTATTGCTCTATTGCCTTTATATTAGCTTTGTAGCCATTTAAATAATATGTTCTCAAACCTCAATTACTAATACCTAGCAATCTTTAGAGAAAGGGACAGTGCATGTCTAGGCATTTTTTTTTCCATATCTTATAGGTGTTCTATTAACTCAAAAGGGAGTGAATGCAAAAAAGAATCACTTGGAAAAAACTTTGATTTTAAGCCAGGATAAAACCTATTCAGTGATATGTGTTTCTGGAGAGTAGGTGGAGGGTTGTAAGTTGTACTAAGTCTAGTGATTTTGAGAATAAAAATCCTTTGCTGTTAACTTTTCTGTTCCAGAGAAACAAAGGACTTAAATCCCCTACATCATCCTCTGTTCTGGTACTCCCATATCCTTCTGCTGTACAGACAGCCTGCACCCAAATGGCTGCTAAGTGCAGATCTTTGACTCAGAGTTAATTTTGACAGGTGTCTTTAGCTATTGCTAGTGTTTATTTTGCACTGTGAAGGAAATTAGTTGTTTACTCTTTTCATTATCTGTTTTAAACTATCTGACATGCAAATTGTTAAGGAAATGAAGCCCACTTTTGTTTCCCTAGTTCATGAAGTTTTAGTTGAGGGTTTTCCTTCTCAAAGTATATCTTAATGGGATTAAAAAATTATTAATGTTTATTTATTTATTTTAATTTTTTTAACGTTTTATTTATTTTTGAGACAGAGAGAGACAGAGCATGAACGGGGGAGGGGCAGAGAGAGAGGGAGACACAGAATCGGAAGCAGGCTCCAGGCTCTGAGCCATCAGCCCAGAGCCCGACGCAGGGCTCGAACTCATGGACTGCGAGATCGTGACCTGAGCTGAAGTCAGACGTTTAACCGACTGAGCCACCCAGACGCCCCAATGTTTATTTATTTTTCAGAGAGAGAGAGAGAGAGAGAGAGAGAGAGAGAGAGAGAGAGAGACAGGGTGCAAGTGGGGGAGGGGCAGTGAGAGAGGGAGACACAGAATCCAAAGCAAGCTCTCCAGGCTCTGAACTGTCAGCACAGAGCCTGATGCAGGACTCGAACCCACAAACCACGAGACCATGACTGGAACTGAAGTCGGACACTCAATTGACTGAGCCACGCAGGCGTCCCTCAAAATCTCTCTTAAAATAATACTCCAGATTGTGTGGATTCATTTGCATGCAGGATATCCTCCCTGCCTATATAGCCTTCATTGCATTTGTCAGTCTCCATTATAATGATCTACCCATACTTCTTCCAAACTACTCTGTAAGTCCCTTAAAGCCAGTAATTTTTAACATAAAGAGATGGAATCATTTGCCCACAAAAATTATTACTATATCATATGACATGAGCAATCTAGATTCATGAAATGAGCACGTTTCCCTCAAGAAAGAATCCCCTGTGACTTGCATCATTGCTGTGTCCAAGGTTTTCAACTAAATGTATTTGCAACTCACTATTTTGTCATCCTCCAGCACACCCTAGTAAGAAAATGGTGGCAAGCAAGAACGTTTTGAGAACGAATTATGAAATAAAAGCTAAACAATCAGAAAATTAATGGTCTACTTTTAGACATTTGGAAAGGTGTAACTTTCCAAAACTGACAGTTTTTAGCAGCTCACCACAAATAAAAAATCCTTACCTCTACAATAGTTTATCTGTAACAGGGGAAAGTTGAAAGTCACATTTTCAAAGTCATAACATCCTATTGCTTTAAAAGTAGTTGATACCACTCAAACATGTAAATATTCCTACTCAGAGGTTAATTTAGTTGTCTCATAGGGCTGGAATAAGGTTTAAAAAAAAACAAAAAGCAAAGCAAAAAACAAGGTCTGAAAACAGACTGCTTAGATTCCAATTCTGCCTCTGTCCTCTCTGGTCATATAATCCTTAGAAAAGTTACTTGCGCCTGGGTGGCTCAGTTGGTTAAGCGTCTGACTTCAGCTTAGGTCCTGATCGCACAGTTCGTGGGTCTGAGCCCCACATTGGCCTCTGTGCTGACAGATTGAAGCCTGGGGCCTGCTTCTCCTTCTCTCTTCTGTCCCTCCCCACTTGCACTTTGTTTCTCTCTCAAAAATAAATAAGCATTGAAAAAAAATTAAAGAAAAATTACTTAACTTTTCTAGGCTTCAGTTTGCTCATCTGTAAGATAGTGGCAAAATAATAACCATGTGAGAATTTGGCTTTGAGCATTAATTGAGATAATGAAGGGAAAAAACACTTAGCATACTGACTAGCAAATAATAAATGATCATTGGGACAAATCCTAGGAAATCAATTTTCTGAATTTTGGTTTTCCAAAACAAAACATATGACTAAGCACATTCTGAAACTGACTTATTGGGATAATATCTAATAATAATAATAACAACAATAAAGCCACTGTATGAACTATGTGACATAGACAATTTCCAGGGAGCCTAAACACTATAGGATATTATAGAAAATTATAATACAAAAAGTGCTTTGTAGTATTATAGGAAATTATAGTGCAGACATTCTGCATTTTTATTTCTCATTTTCATGGTAACAGTGGAAACATTTCCAACATTCTTTGGTCATTGAGCCACCAATTTTCGAGCCTAACTCAGTGCACCTTCCTCCCTCAGAAAGCAGGACTAGAAAGAAAAGCAGATATTAGGTGCTTTGAAACAAGATCAACTTAGGTCTGAATTCTATGTAGTTTTCTTCTTTTTTGTCATAGTTGAAGCCACTTCATTAAAAAAGTGATTATAAATTATTTACTATCAATATCTCATCATATCACTACCAATGCACACTTAAGATATTTCTTTAATTTATATTTAACTCTACCCAAAATTGGTGAGCAAACTGTTTTACTCTAGAGCCAACCCTGCATATTCTTTCCTGCCTACAAAATTTCTCATGCGATGCTCTCTCTCCCAATAATCAGTAGGCCCCCTTTCGTATTTTGCAGGTGGCTGGCCTGCACTGCTTGTTTGTTTGTGTTTCAGAAGTTAAACTGTGAGCATTAATCAGATCTGAGAGTGTTTTATTTTGCGTGTTGTTTTAAAAATGCAAATACACTTGAAAGCGGCCCAATTGCTTGGAAAGTACCAAAAAAGAACAGTTACTGAACAAAAGTGCTAAGGAAGAAACCCAACACATGTTCTCAATCACTTTGTCATGGTGGAAAGTTGGAAAAAGGACAAGAGGTACAGAACAGGAACAAATACAAGATTTTAAAAGCAAATCTTTCCTTCAGATTGAGTTTTGCAAATATGTTAAAAATTGAATGTATGTATCACTAAAACAGAACTTTAACACATTTTTTTATCCCTTTACTTTTATTCTTTTCCTAAAAATATATTGTCTAAATAGTTTCAGATCATGGTAAAGGATTTTAGGGTCAATTTTTAAGTATAATTAAAATAATTTATCCTTAAGCAAGTTACAGGCACATTATGATACTTGTGCTTATTATCCTCATTAATGATCACTTCAAGTGGATGGGTGTATTTGCCTCACAAAAGAATACTAATAACATATTAATAGAGCATTCAATCCCAGAATGATGTAGTCTTTATTTATGTATGTAGTCAATTTTCTTTTCTTTACAATTTTAACCATTTCCTTATGTGCTGTTACAAATTGCTATGATTTCTATTACCAAAAGGACTCAATGGTTTTGAGTGATTAGAACCTATTGGGAAAAAAATGATGTCTTTTGGTCTTTATTAGCTTTTATTTTACAGGGGCAGCTTTAATTCTTTGACTTTTTCATAGGTCAGAAGCATCAGTCAATATAGAGTAGATCATTTTCAGTGGGTCTCTGCTAAGACAAGCCACAAAGTATTTTCCCTATCACTTAGGGATGCCTGATGAACATAACGTAGGATGAGTTAGGAGCGTCCATTTCTTTTTCAAAATGCTATTATTATAAAGGCTCTCCAGTGTGGTAGACATTATTTTCATATTATGTTTCTTCCAAGTTGCTTCTAAACTCTTGAAATACAGCAACTGTATCTGGAACTCACATGTAGCAATGTCAACTGGTTGAGTTTTTAAGAAGACATATTTTTTTAAAATGTATACCTTATCTGTTGTCAAACAATCATTTGAACCAGAAATTTATATGGTCTAATGAAGAATTAAAGATTATCACTAAGTTGTATGGTTTCAAATTCATTCATTTAGTACAAATTTTCAGTTAAAAGTGGGCCTTTACTGGGGCGCCTGGGTGGCTCAATCCATTATATGCCTGACTTCAGCTCAGGTCATGATCTCATAGTTCGTGGGTTGGATCCCCACATCAGGCTCTGTGCTGACAGCTCAGAGCCTGGAGCCTGCTTTGTATTCTGTGTCTCCCTCTCTCTCTGCCCCTCCCCTGATCATGCTCTGTTTCTCTCAAAAATAAATTAATTAAAAAAAAATTAATCAATAAATAGGGGTGCCGGGGTGGCTGAGTCGGTTGAGTGTTCAATTTCAGTTCAGGTCATGATCTTGTGGTTCATGAGTTCAAGCCCCTCATCAGGCTCTGTGCTGACAGCTCAGAGCCTGGAGCCTGCTTCAGATTCTCTCCCTCTCTCTCTGCATCTCCCCTGCTCACACTCTGTCTTTCTCTGTCTCTCAAAAAAATAGTGAATATTAAAAATATAAAAGTATATTGGGGCGCCTGGGTGGCGCAGTCGGTTAAGCGTCCGACTTCAGCCAGGTCACGATCTTGCGGTCCGTGAGTTCGAGCCCCGCGTCAGGCTCTGGGCTGATGGCTCAGAGCCTGGAGCCTGTTTCCGATTCTGTGTCTCCCTCTCTCTCTGCCCCTCCCCTGTTCATGCTCTGTCTCTCTCTGTCTCAAAAATAAATAAACATTTGAAAAAAAAAAAAAATATAAAAGTATAAAAAGGTGGGCCTTAATTAATTATTTCCATTACTAAGTATAAATATAGAAGATAGAAGGTGTGGAGTAGATTGCTTTGTTATGATAAGAAGAAAGAGAAACCAGAACACTGAAAGAAGAAAAGGCAGGAATAAATGTTACATGAGATACATTTGGAATATTTGTTTTATGAGAATCTGTTTCTATTTCATCATTTCTATAGGTATCACTATGTGGGGCAAATATATAATCTTCAGGAAAAAACTTGCTAACATTTATATTAACACCACCACTCTGCAGTAGGGAGGTATACTAAATTTCTGACATTTCTAAACCCAGCAAGCAAAACACAGTTATTCTAAGACAATGGATGTTAATATTAGAAATCCAAAAGCTAGATCTGTATGGTTCTCAAACTGTTTATGGTAATGATCAAATCAGTTTCTTGTGCTGCATTTTTTGTATTCACCACTTAATAAGACTGAATTGTTATCCTGGTTTTATTTTTTAGGCCTTTTATTCTGAAACTCACACAAGAAGAAAGAGCAAACCAAAAGATAAGTGATCATTTTCTTGTTAGTGGTTATCTCCCAGACCCTGAGGATTCATCATAAAGAAAGTGTTACTCATGGTTGGTCTTCATTTAAGTTAAAATCCCATTAAACTACTTCCCAATTTCTATTGAGGCACATACCTAATGATTATTAATGTTCTTTCTGGTGATGTTTATGAATGCGGAACCAGGGAATAATTTGTCTCAATAAGAAAAACTAAGACTGTAGACTGATCTTTAGGTATCTAAATATTTAAAATACCTCATTGCTATCTTTAAGTAATATTTTCTCCCTTTAGGGAGCCTGTAGAGTACAATGTTGAGTAACTGAATAGTATATGATTTAATATTTTTGTATGAATCATAAAATGTAAAAGACAAAGCAGAAGCATGGATGTGTGATGAGAAGAGTTACAATTTCAAAAAGTTTAGAAACATGAAATGTGCTGAATAATTGAAAGTTGCTGAATAACTGAAAGTTAGGAGAAAAGTAATTGTTAAGCATGCTATTAAAAAAAATCCATAATGTGTGATCATAGATGTATATCAAGCTATCATCTATCTTTGTTGACTTGAATTTTGCTATTGTTGAAAAGTAAGTCTTTCAAAATCATTGGTAACGTAAATCCGTAGGAGTCAAGTCAAGCACATTGACATGAACATTTTCTGCCTCTACAAAGTATAATCAACTTTTTGAAACTATCCAAATATTAGTATCTATTCTTTCCTTTTTCCTTTTGAAATCATATTAAGGGCACCTGGGTGGTTAGGGGTCTGACTCTTGATTTAGACTCAGGTGATGATCTCACGGTTTGTGGGTTCAAGCTTTGAGTTAGGCTCTGCACTGGCAGCATGGAGCCTGCGTGGGATTCTCTCTGTCTCTCTGCCCCTCCCCCACTGAGTGTGTGCACACGTGTTCTTTCCCTTTCTCTCAAAATAAATAAATAAACTTTAAAAAATAAAAAATAAATAAAATCAGTTATTAAAAGTCTGTAGTTATTTTTGTGAGTTGCTGAATAAATGTGGATTTCAATTAATTTGATTCTGATTAATTAAAAGTTTATAGTATGTAGCCAGTCACATATATATAATTGATAGATAGTTAAAATGTACATTATTTAAATAATAAATTAGCTAAAGTTAAAGTCACTCTCTAAATAGGTCTCCTAGACTGGTTTACTGTCATAACATAAATGCCAAAACATAATGAGTGATTCAAATTTCACTGATATACTATGACATTTGACAGTTAATAATGGGTTCCTGAAACTGCTGCTAAAATGTAATATGCAGTACAAATTTAGCATGGCTAGATTCAATATTAGTCTATGAAGATAACAGTACAACGGGGCAAATTAGGTAATTTTACCATGACAAAATACTGTAATTAGTTTTATAATTACATTTATTTACATGGCAAATTTCAATAATACTAACTGGTTTTCAATTCATCGTCAAAATTTTTATAGTAGATAATATACAATTATATGAAATACTACAATCATTTAAATTATTGGTTGAGGTTTTCATATTCTCTTAACAGAGGCATTTACCCAAATATACCAACATACCTTCCTTTCACATATTTTTAACAAATGTTTGAGGAATACCAACCTTGTGCAAGAAAAAAAATAATTCAGAACTATAGGAACAAAAATGTGTTGAGTGTTCTGTAGATGGTATTTATACTATTTTTCTGTCATGTTATGAGTTAGAAACATCACAGACATGAATCCTGTGATTCAGACTGAATAAGGGCCAAAGATAGATACTGGGCGACTACAGTGTGCATGCGAAATAAACTTGCTGTTACAGACAATGATTTGAAGACATATGGTATAAGGGTATATGGCAGAAGTTGACTGGCTCCAGGTGATAACTTCTGTTCACTTCAAGGAGAAGTTGGAAAAATACAGTTTCCACCTGATTTAGTGAACAGGTATTTATTACATGTCTACCATGTACCAGGCACCATGCTAAGAAGTGCAGAGTTTTAAAACATGAGAAAAAAACTGGCTCTTTTAAAAAATGTATAAACTGTGTGATTACAGAGGTCTAAGTCAACTGACTACACACTAAATTTAAGATTTAATCAAGCCACACAAGATTTTCATTTATGAGTTATTTGATGAAAGTAACCATAGACCGTGCACCTTTTCTAGGTCTACAATTGACAGTCATGATGAAAAGCTGCCCACCATAAGATGTCCTTCATCACAATTTCTGCTCTCTTACTGAAGATTGAACATGTAAGAGGGGATTCTCAGATGACAAAATTAATACTGAGTGTAACAGTTAGCAGCAGTAACAACAAAGAGAAGTTTTAAGAGCATCCTCGTCCTAACAGAGTCCTAATCATTATCATTGTCCATAAAGTAACATTTACTGAAGGTCTACAATGAGCCAGATGCTGAATACATTATTTGTTGTATTTGTGCAGACTTTCAAGGGGGAAAAAATTGAAGCTTAGAGTGGTCAAATACATTGTTTAAAGTTTTACTTCTAGCACGCAATAGACATGGGATTTGGACACAGATTTCTTGGACTGTAAAGGCTGGAATTTCCCATTTCCATCCTGTTTACTTTCCCATCTATCTTGCTCATATGTTGTGCTCTAGTAGAAATATTTTGAACAATGATAATAATGTTACAGGAAACTGAGGATTTATTCTGCATACCTACATATTTCGTTTTTATATAAGACATGTTATATTGACATTTTGCTGTTGGTCAAGTATTTGTTCATTCCACTTGAATTTGCAAAACCTTGTCAGCCTCCCCACCCTACACACATGCACACGCATGCACACACACACACACACACACACACACACACACACTTAGACACATTCCTGTCACACTTTCCTTACTTTATTCACCATTGTTTCTCTGGTAACTAGAAGACTGAAGATAGATTATGGCCTCAAATTTCTGGATGGAAAGGAGGAAAAGTAGAGAAGGGAGGGTTGGGTCTATAGAGGGGAACTGAACTCCAGTTAAAACACAATTCTCATTAATTCCTCTGTGAGCACAGAGGATAAGAAAAATAAACTGATCATCATGGTTTACTGCTGGTTGTGAATTTGTTTCTTATTGCTTCAAAACTGGATTTTTGTGACAGTCTTGGTCATTCATCTTTCTGAATCAGGATTAGATATACTCTAATTCCTCTGTCCATACTGTGTTCAGAGTGGTGTTCTGCCATACCTGTATGCCCAAGTCACTATCAGCTTAAATTTCTTATTATTTATATTTACCATGTTATCTACATTAATTATTGATATTGGTTATATATTGATCTGCCCTAGTACAATTTAGGTCTTTCAAGACTTAATTCCTGTCATTTTTATAAAATCAAACTTTTTTTGTTAATGCTATTTTATCTCTTTTTTTCTACATTTGTTATTCTTTTTGTCTGAAATAGTCTGCCTTACCTTCCAGACACTGCCAGACCCTCCCAGACACAAGTCAAACTTTATCTCCCTTAAATGACTTCTTCAAGTCTCCTAATCAGAATGAGTGACAATTCTTTCTACACATACCTCTAGCATATTTGTAAAACAGTGTTTTGATTATTTTAACATGTCTATCTACTACCAGACTTTGAATTCTTATAAAATTATCTTAAAGTGCCAGATGTTGAAGATTCTCAATAAAAGACATATGGTAAAAACAGTGGAATGAACCAAATCTAAGGAAAGTATCAAAATTAATGATGTTGCTATTATAAATCTTTGATTTCAAGGGGTTGAAATATACCTTTCACTATGTGTCACAACTATTTTATTATCAGACCTAGCCAAGTAAAATAAATTATATTCATCTCTTTAGTGATGATTCATATGGAAATTTCCATATTCATATGGAAACATAAAGATTTTGTTTGTTCATTTTTATCTCCAATGTTGGCCCACCCTTTTTGATTGTAGTTGTGATGAATAAAACTGAAATAATTTTAGCATATCTGGCCATATCCATGTCCCCAGAATATATCTAACAAGGCTATATTGTTTGGAAGAGCGTTAAGTATCTGGTAATTCCTTATAAAATCACATAGTCCTAGAAAAAAGATGGGTGTGGCAAATTAAAAACCCCACAAACAGTACAAAGATGAGTTAAATAAAAGAAAATAAGTTTTTAATCAAATATTGTATCTATATTAACACTTCTAAAGATATTATTTCTTATTTTCTTCATATCAAATTCTTCAGTGAGGCCAAGTGAAAAGTATGTATGAAAGTCAATATAATTTCTAAGGATGGTTATGAATCAAATTCATAAAACTTCAAGTTGAAGTGGGATTCAACTTGAAAGTCGTTAAAATTAAATAAATATGTTCAAGGGGCGCCTGGGTGGTGCAGTCGGTTAAGCGTCCGACTTCAGCCAGGTCACAATCTCGCGGTCCGTGAGTTCGAGCCCCGCGTCAGGCTCTGGGCTGATGGCTCAGAGCCTGGAGCCTGCTTCCGATTCTGTGTCTCCCTCTCTCTCTGCCCCTCCCCCGTTCATGCTCTGTCTCTCTCTGTCGCAAAAATAAATAAACGTTGAAAAAAAAATTAAAAAATAAATAAATAAATAAATAAATAAATAAATAAATAAATATGTTCAAATATATTGGCCAATATATTTTTTCTACTCCTTTGTCTAGTTACAATCTACTTTAAGAATGTACTTTATGAAGTCAAAAATGTTTTTCACAATAATATCTGTAAACCTTGATATAGAGTGGTTGAAGGGATGATGATAACAGACTTAATAAATATAGAGATTTATGGTGCCATTTTCTATGGATGATTGTAGGAAGGAGATACTTTCCAATTTCTAAATTTAGAAGGCTAAAAACTTGAGTTCTGGAGCGCCTGGGTAGCTTGGTCGGTTAAGAGACCTACTTCAGCTCAGGTCATGATCTCACAATTTGTGAGTTCAAGCCCCTCATCAGGCTCTGCGCTGATAGCTCAGAGCCTGGACCCCGGTTCAGATTCTGTGTCTCCCTCTCTCTGTTCCTCCCCCGCTCACGCTCTCTCTTTCCTTCAAAAATAAACAAACATTAAGAAAATGTTTTTTAACTTGAGTTCTAACATCTACCATATTTATGTGTATATAGATACATTTTAAGGTCACCATTAAAAATAGATAATTATATAAAGCATTTCCTTTTTTCTATTTATTCTGAAAAAAAGAAACATCACCTTGATAAGAAAAAAAGTCAACTTAATCTATATCTGAACAGGATTCTCTTTTTGTAAACAACATTCATGAGTCACTCTACTTATTTTATGTTATTATGGCCTGCTATGAAATGTCACCATAATACCCATAAAAATTTTTTTCAAAGTAGGAGGAATGCCATTTTCATATTTAAAATATGCATAAGCTATTTTCTCTCATTACTTCATTCTACATTTTAAGTATAGAGTCTTAAGCATTTAAAATGGAAGGAATAGTGAATGCCAAACAGTCCAATTTACCTTTTAACATGAGAGATGCATTTCCAAAGAAAGGAAGCTCATTACAAGCTGTTCTGTTGTAGGACATTTTTCCTTGCTATAATTTTCCTTCTAATGTGGTAGGCTTTTTTCCTAATCTCCAGGCACTGGTCCATGAATGCCATAGATTTGGTTCATTTTATTTTCCCAGGATAATCTTTTTTAATATTTGGAGATATATAGAACATACACAGTTCCTTCTCCCACCCTCTCTCCCCCAGATTCCCAAGTCTTCTGGATGATATATCATCCCTGGTTGAAACAGGAAATGGAGTCCAGACCACAACTGTCCAAGTTTACCTCCTTTGCATATACTTTCTGCTCTAGCAATGCATCTTTGAAAGTTTGGTGCCCAGAGTTGAAGGTAAAACTCTAAACAGGATTTGACTACCCCAATATAAAGTCAAATCATTACATTCATTGCACAGGCCCAGAATATTTCTTAATCTGGTCCAAGAAAATATCACCATCTTTCAGAAACAATGTAAACCTACTAGATTACAATGAATTATGATATGATGAATTTAACATTCCGAATCTTATCACTTGACCCATTGCAAAGCTAGATCAAATGCATTTTCTAATTATATTCCTCTTCAGCTCTAATGCATATGTAGAATATCACACATAAAACAGTTAATTTTTTCTTCGTTATTCCAGTCACTTTGAAATTTTCTTCATCCAGATTCTGTCATCTACCTTTTATATTTTACTTCATACAACATGCAGATATGATAAACATACTTTCTGGATCTTAGTCAAAGTCAGTAATAATGTAAGGCTAGACTAAACTAGGATCAGAAGCAGTACCGTGTTGCATAACAATATGTGGAACTCTTTCAGCTTTACACAGCCATCACATGGAAATAATTATAATATAATGGAGCTGTCACAACTAAGAAAGATAAATGAGAATTCCTAGGGAAATATTTGGCTTAGAATAGGTGTTTGGTAAAATATACTTGGTATGATTCTTTTGAGGCCAAAACACTAAACAAGATTCATTTCACTGAATAACACTCATTTAACTGGGCATCTGGAGGTTTGAAGACTTCCCTAAGTATCCAATCCTCTATAAATTGTTGAAATTTTTCAAACTTTTAAAAGTTCATTAAATTATCTTTTTAACAGTATTTTATAGATGAGGAAATTAAGAGATTCCACATGCAAAAGTGTGCACACGTGTGTGTGTGAGAGACAGAGAGGAAAGGAAGAGTCTATCAGAATTCTGGTATCTTTTGGAAAAACAATGTTTCATAAGTACATGAAATAGAAAAATTAGCTTCAAGCCACTAACTAACATCTATTGTACCACCTACAGGGGCAGTATCAACATCTCCCCTAAAGGAGCTAGACTTGATTATAAAATTCTTTCAAATACCATGCCAGCGGCATTCAAACAGCAAGATGACTTTGATAATTCAAGTAGTGTAATTCAAACACATAGTTCATGAATGAGGGATTACAATATCACAACCCACTGTGTAAAAATCTGGTTACAGGGCTCTGTGTGTGTGTGAAAAATTAATTTCATATTAGATATAGATCCACATGCATTTTCTAACAAGTTATTTGGAATATTCAAGCATATGTTCTGCTTTTCTTCGTATGCGCTATGGTAGGAAATTGTGCACCATGCTGTTTAGTAAACATCAACACATTTGGATTCTCACTGAGTGCACATGATGCCAGATACTCAGAGCATACAAAGCAAGGGTGAGAGGCTGCTGGAAACATTTTCCTACTTTTCTACAGGAGGGAGTGTGGGCAGTTTCCATTCCAGTGTCTATTTCAGTGAAAAGAACTACACTATGTATTTTTAAATGTCAACCAGGGAAAAGTTTCCACATACCATAAAAATCACATTTCACCAGGTCTTTTCTATATAATCCTGTATGTTTGTTATCTACAGTCCAAAAAGTAATCTGCCCCCAATTTATTTATAGTTTACTGCTATAGTTTAGTAGACATTAATCAATTCATTATCATTCATATGATGAGAAGACAGGAAAGCAGAATTTACAATGACAATATTTAATGCCTTGATGAATTGTCTTGGTAGTCAGCAATATCTATATTTATAATCCAAAGTCAACTTTTCTAACAAATAGACATATATTAGAATTGGTTGTCCTTCAAGAGAAAGGTATGACTTCAGGATCTGACATGCTGCCTAATATGTAACATGTGTTTACAGTATTCAGGAAGAATGAAAGTATATATTCCGGGCCTCCTCACATTATATCACTAACTCTAATAATGCATGAGTTCCAGTATAAACAGATATGAAAGGGCTCATTGGCCCTTTAGAATTTGTAAACATAGCTGTAAATTTAAAGTATGAATTCTCACAGTGTTTAGTAGTTGATAAAGTTATTTACTAAAATATTGCCAGGACTTACTTAAACCAATGACCAGAACTGATTAGACTTTGTACTGTGAATTAAAGTGGATACTATGCATCAAGAATCAGAGACTGGGGAAATAAAAAAATATATTACTCAATTACTGTGCATCTGTCTTTCTCAGTAAAAAAATGAAAGCATGACAACAGATTAGATATTGAGTTGCTGCTGATTAAGAAAGAAAGCTCAGTGTAACAAATAACTTAGACTTAGCAAGAGTGAAGTATATAAAAAAAGAAAATTACAAAACATCAAGTTTTGTATTGTTAATTCAAATCTGACTCCTTCTCTAAATTCAAGTGCATGTCTCTGCTCTTCAGCATGTCAACAAAGAAACTAATGAACTTAATTTTTAAAGGAGTGAATTAGGAGAAATTCAGTTTCTCTAGTGTTTGATATTACTTGATTTTTGTTTTTGTTTTATAGACAAGGGAATCAACGATGATGATCTCTAGTCATGGTGTGTATAGCCTAATTAGCAGTCAAAATGAGATGAATAATAAAAAGAGGTTATTACAAACTATGTCAAAGAAATTATTTTTGAAATAAGTAGAGAAAAGAGACTTCCAAAGATCAAAATGTTTTAAATGTCACCAGGCAAGAAATGACTTTAAAGAAAAAGAAAAATTTGATAGTTTCACATATTCTATTTTTACCTAATATGATGATATTTTCTGATTTCTTAAAGTTATATTTCTTTGGAATACTGTCCTGAAATTCAGATTGCTTTTACCTCTTGGTATTGGATTCTTCTTTGATACTGGAATAGGTTTATAATCTAAATATTAAAATAAAAACATCTCCCTCATAGATTTCATTGAGAAGATTAAATATGTATATGAAAGCTCCTAGCAATGTTTGATATTCAATGAATCTTAGCCACATTGAAATCTGAAAATAGGGGTGTCTGGGTGGCTCAGTCATTAAGTGTCCAGCTTTGGCTCAGGTCATGATCTCATGGTTCGTGAGTTCGAGCCCTGCGTCAGGCTCTGTTCTGACAGCTCAGAGCCTGGAGCCTACTTTTCAGATTCTCTGTCTCCCTCTCTCTGCTCTCCCCCACTCATGCTCTGTCTCTCTCTCAAAAATCAGTAACATTAAGAAATTTAAAAAAAAAGGAAATTGAAAATAATTGCTAAATGGTTGATGGGTATTAAGAAGGGCACTTGTGATGAGCGCTGGGTATTACATGTAAGTGATGAATCACTACATTTTACTCCTGAAACTAATATTACACTATATGTTAACTAACTAGAAATTAACTAAAAACTTGAAACAAAAAAGAAATGTACTAGTTGAAAGGCAAGAAAGTCATATATGTCCTTTTGACAATAAAAAGTAGATTTCTGTTTAAAACAGTACTATATTTTATAAATGCATAATAGTATTAGAATTAATAGGAAGCAAGATTCAAAGAAGTGTAAATCTGAGTATCACTAGATTACTTTCTCTCCTGGCAGTTTTTGCTTTGCAGGTAAACCTCTGCAATGCTCCTAAAGTGGTTTTAAGTTTAAGGAGAATCCCAAATCAGAAGTGGTCAAAGAACTAGAGAATAGGAACTTAGAAGCCATGGAGTCATCAGCTCAGTTAACAGGTTTTTAGGGGTTTTCTCTGGGAAAATGTATCTGCATTCTGCCCATCCTAGGCTTCAGATATTTGTGAAAGCATTTAGATAATTTTTACTCCAGTTTCTCCCTCTAGGCATCATGCAGTTAGTTTTATGTTTAAACCAACACCTTAGTCAGGAAATAACACCTTCATTGGAATGCACCTACCAAGTAAACAATGTTTGATGTTCATAGAGGAAAAAAAGATTATTCTTCAACTCCTTACAACCTACATTTTTCTTTGTTCTAGTGGGTGGCTCTTGTGGATTTAAATATACCTTACCTGGAACTGTATTCTCCTAAGCTCAGTGGAAACAGGGAACACTTCCTTATTTCACTGACTCCCACAAGCCCTTTCACCTAAATGGATAGTTAATGTTTAGCTTGCTGATCACAGACAAACTTTTAATCCAATAATCCTTTTTACTTCGTTAGCATTTGACACAAGTCTTCAATCCAAGGGAGTTTTAAATACCTTCAGAAATAGCTTCACAGATAATGACAGATACAAAAATGAAGACTGTATCATAAAGGAGAACATAGAAGACACAGAGATGAAAAAAAGGGAGATTAATAAGGGCAATGAAACTCACAAAGGGGCTAAATGTAAGAGCAGGGGTTCTGATTTAAACAGAAAAGAAGCCAAATAAAAAGAGAACCTTTTTCACATATGGACCCTGAAAGCCTATTTTCATCTCTATGGAGTGTGATGTTGGGTACGAGGCTGGAGAGGCAAAATAAACAACTAGGTTTTAGTATCCGTGATCCTGAAAGTGAAGTGAGGAATAGTTGGCATGTTATACATTTTACAACTGAAAACAAAATAATGTATAAAAAAGAAAATCTATTTGTAAACAAAGAAATTTACAGAGAAGGAGAATCATTGGGAATTTGAGATTAAGAAGAAATCTTGGTGGTTTTAAAGTATAATAAACCAGAGAGCAGAAAGTGAAGAACAAAGTAGAGGACAAGTAAGAACACCAGAATAGCTTCAGTGTTTTTCTACTTTCTTTTCTAATGAATGTCCGCTTCCAAATTGGACAGGAGCATCATATATTTAGAAGACAATTAAACCATGGAATACATGTATAAGTGTGAATAACCTAAGACTCTGGTATACTGTCATTCAGTGTAGTAAGGAGGCAGCATCACTATAGAAACAGTAAAGCTGTTGTTTGCAAAAAGCTATGCCTCTCCCATGGAGAAGAGAGTCACTTTAGAAAACAGACACTTAGCAGATTTGCTGTGAGCTAATTTTAAAAGAGTAGAGAACAGTGAGTTCTCAAGTCAAATGAAGAAATACCTAATGCACAATTAATAATTATGTTTCTCCTATTTTGAATTTTATCATGTGAATAGTAGGAATTTCCACTATCAAAACCACTAGTGGAGGCATTCTCTAGAGTCGTGGAAAAGCAAACAAGTACAAATCTTAAGCTAATTTTACAGCTGGCTACAAATTGCTTTGGCAACAGTCATAGGCCATCCTTTACTCTAAAATGCATTCTTATATGGAAAAGAGATGGCTAAAAATGAGGGAGCCCAACATGGTTAGTCCCAGTGGTTGGCTATCAATTATCATTCTTTTTTTCCCCCCCTTGGGAGATATACACAGACACATAACCTTATAGATGGCATGGTAGCTTTGTAAAATAAACTAATGTACCTACCTATATCAAAAGGCAATTTAGGATTAACTGTGTGTAAATAACATGAATTTGTAAGAAGCCCATTTTCCCACCTTGCTCAAATACCCTCAACTAAAATGTATCTTTGACAAAAGACAGCTCACTCATTTTACCTAAACCTAGAGATAGGAAAGAAACATGAAAGGAAATCTCAAAAATGCATTTGTGAGACAACACATCAAGCATCTAATTGAATAAAAGATTATTCAAATTAGATTTACAATAGGTTGCACAATTACGAGTACTGTAAAATTAAAAGGCAGAATAGGAAATGAAATAAGACATCCTTTAAAACTTACTAACACATTTAGATAATTTAAGTGGCTTGGCTTGAAGACAATTTTTTTTTTTAAATGTAGTTTAGTACAAACGAATGCAAACAAATCCTGAAGCCAAAGGACAAATCCAAAAAATGCTTCAGGATACAGGATGAAAAAGGAGATGTTATTATTTAAGGAAAAAATAGCTACAAAGCACTCAGCTCGATGCATAGTGGCAGTGAACAGAACAAACAAGAGATTGGCTATATTGTGCCGTTGATGTACTAAAGAGTAAATCAAACTAAGTAGAATAATGATAAAACACTGGTTGGATTCATAGTACTAACTATATGACTAGTACTTTGTTAGGAAGCCATGGTGAGAGCATTCCTTTTAATGTCCACGAGACACCAAACACAGCTGCCTAAAAAGCCTCTGGGTACAATCATCCTATGAAGTTCAAACATCAGACATCATCACTTGTGACAGCAACAACTCCAAACTAAAGGAAAATTGATGAGGGATGAGACACGTGCCTTTCAAATGGGATGGTCTACTCTCAGTAATGAAAGCTGGCAATCATGAACAGAAAGACTTTAAAACCTCATTGGTAGCAACAACAACAACAAAATAGTAGGAAAGCAAATAATTATATTACTGGGCAGGAAAATAATATAAAATTTAAAGCAAAAACATATGTTTATTAAGATAATCGTTCCCTAATTCTATTGTACTTAATATTTCATAGTCCTGGTATAAATAATCTTAATTGTCTGAAGACTATCTGAATATCTGCCTGTTTTTTTTTTTTACATTTATATATTTGGTATTTATTTGACATGACATATATAAAGCAGGTAATAGACATTGGGGTCATATATTTGGTTGTTTTCCTTAATGTATGGTAATAATTCAATATACTAATACAAAGAATTGTTTACTGCTTACAAACTGATGATACTGAGTTTCATATTGTGGCAGAAACTAGATTCTGGAGCACCAAATCAGATTCCAACACTAACCCTGAATGTATGACCTCGGACCAATTGCTAAACCTTTTCACACCTCAGTAGTCTCCTCTAAACAATGGAAGACAGTAATATTTTTGAGTTTTGAATAAAATAATTCATGTAATGTACGTCAGACACGTTAAACAAGAATACTTTTCAACTATAGTAGTTAGGTCATCTATGAATATCTATTTGCAACTAACTAAACCATTAGAAGTTAACTGTAATTTGCAATTTTGATTTGTGATCAGGAAAGCATTTTACAATGGTAAGAGATATACAGTATGTAACTGCAAAGCACATTATTTGAAAATACTTTAAATATTTTATAAAAGAAACAACGGACATCTAAAAATGGGTTATTGTACAGGCATACAAAAATAATATCAGTTTTTAACCACTCTAGTCCTAAAACTGTAGGGTTATTTCCAATGCCTTCTCTAAATGCTGAAATTCTAAATATTTTTGAATTCATAACCGCAGAAATAAGGCAAATGAAGAGAAATCGTTGCATGTGTGAAATATGGGAAAGGAAAGTTCACCAGTGTTAGAACTGGGTAAAGCAGGATAGCTTTGTACGTCTATCTAAGGTGACCTTAAGCAATGCTTTAAAAATACATGGCCTATTTTTAATTTAGTTGTTGTTATATTTTATGTATAATCTGTTAAATCTATATGCAGTACAATCCACTTTTAAAAAAGCAAATTTACTCTTATCTAAAACATAACTTCCTGCTATATTGCCTATTGGGCCTAGAAAGCAAAGTCACCAAATTCCAAAACAAGTAGTTTTCTGTTTCCAGGGAACACTGGTTTCTAAGAAATTATCTTGGTGGCAATATATTTCTAAAACTAACATTTATCTCATGTGCCACAGAGAAACTCTGGTTAACATTTTTAGAAATCTAAAAGTAATCTACTCTTCTCTAAATTGAAACTCTTGGTTGTCATAATTCGCCTTCTATTTCCTTAGTGTGCTTCCACTCCACAAACAATATTTATTCATCATGTCAGAATCCTGCCTAATCCTCTTGAATCCCAGGCAAATGAGGCAATGAGACTTGATGGTGCAATTTTGCTCATGTTTTCTCCTACCACGTGAACTTAGTGCTTCCTCTCTACCTTTCCAAATCTTCCTCATTCATCATCGATGGGCCCTGTTTTCATTTTCTTTACTAAGGACAAGCATCCTACGTTCCTCTTTCTGTGTTCTCAATTATTGTATTTACATTTTTATTACTTTTTTTAAAGTTTTTATTTTTTTAAGTTCTTTACTTATGTATTTTGAGAGGGACAGAGACGGTGTAAGGGGGGAGGGGCAGAGAGAGGGAGAGAGAGAATCCCAACAAGCTCTGTATTGTCCATGAGGAACATGACATGGGGCTGGAACCCATGAAGCCTTGAGGTCATGACCTGAGCCGAAACCAAGAGTCAGACACCGAACTGACTGAGCCAGGCTCCCTGTATTTACATTTTAATTCCATATTACATAGAATATAATTGCCCTCAAAAAGTGTCATATATGCAGATATGGCTCCCCTCAATCAGAAAAGCACTTGATAAATATTTGTTCAATTTTGTATGCCCTCAAAACATATCCAAAAATCAGTTACTCGATGGCAATTTGTTCACTGGTTTAAATACAAGGTAATGGCAACTAAACTTTGACCATGACAATAATTAATGGGAAAGCTGTCCAGTTTGGGGACATCATTTAAAAATGTATAAATCCCATAAAACAAAACTGTCTTCAAAAAGATATCAGAGTGCCTAAGTTCTATCTGCCCACACTATCTTAATTAAAGATAAATAATGCTGATCTCATGAAGTTCTCAGTTTCTTCTTTCTTATGATGATGTCACAGTTCACAAATGTACAACTTCACACTATCTAGAGATTGACTTTCAAACTCTTTCTCATGACATTCAGTGTCCTTTAGTATCTAGATAACATTAAACTCTTTTTCCTCATTTTTCTCATCTCCCTTTTCAAAACATGCTGCACACATTTGGTTGAGCCAGGGCACCTCACTATTCCCTGAGCTCAAAACAGAACTTTGGTTCCTGCTGCTCCCTCTGCCCAGAAAGCCCTTCATGTACATTTCTATTTGCTGTGAGACACTGATCAATGTCACCTTCTTCAAAAGTGTTCACTATCCCAACAGTTGGAAATAATGTTCACTCCTTTGTAAAACTTGAACACACTCTCAGCTACTTAGAGACTTACACTGTGTTTTACTCATGTTTTTCTTATGCTTACGAAGCCACAGACATACTGCCAGATGTATAATCAGTACTAATGTGTGTGTGTGTGTATTTGTTTGTTTGAAAGAATTTGTCCCAGTTTCAAGCATCCAATGAATCTTAAATACCTTCGTTTTCCTTTTTCTAACAAAATAGGCACATTTTACTTACTGAGTCAGCCTTTCCCAAGTTATGTTCCATAAAACATTAGTTACATTAGATGCCTCCTGAAATAACAAAAGTGTCTTAAGGGAGTAATGAAACATATAGGCTTATTAAAGAGGTTTAAATATTTGCCGTTTTTATGCCATGTTGTTTTGTTTGCTTGCTTTGCCCTATCTCATGGGACACCGTTTGGGAAGTACTGGTCCAGCCTCTGGAGATGAGCAGCTCTTCCAGTAACATCACTACGTGCCTACGTCTTCATCCTCTCCCCTCTTCCATCTGACGCCTCCACCGGAAGGGCTTTTGCTCCTGATGGCTCACCCACCGAACTCCTAATCACCACTCAGGATAGATCTTAAATATCATACTCTACTGGATCTTTCACTCGGCCTCTATCAGAATCAAACTGCTTCTTTCTTTGTGTTCTCACAGCACCTACAATGTAGTAGAAATCACATTTATTTTATGCTTGCCTCTCACTCTTAATTTATGTGAGTGTAATGTCCTGCACTCACCAATCTAAAATGTTGCAATACTGAAAGGATCTTGGGAATTAGGCTGATTTTCTGTGGATGTGTATTGGGAGAGTGGATTGTGGTGGTTATGCTCAAAGGAGGGGGCGGGAGGAGGGAGGTAAAAGGAAGGACAGCATAAGTAAAGAATCCCAAAGCTAAACTGGTTTTTGCCTCGTTATAATATTTTTATTAGGTACCATCATAATGACAGCTGACCAGACCACCTATAAAATAAATGCTTTTGTAAACTGATGAGGTTCACAAGGTCAAATAGAGCGTATGCCTTTGAAGAGGAGAAGAAAATAAAGGGTATATGCCACCTCAATGTTATTAATAAAAATGGGTTTTTTTTTCCTTCTCTGTTTTCCCATCTCTCCCACCTCCCGAACATTACTGCCTGAAAGGAAAAAATTCCTTTAGTAGAAGCTTCGAGAATTAAAAAAAAAAAAAAATGGCACGTTACGTGCTGTTTTTCTCAAAAACGTTTTTTATTTTTTATTTTATATTTGAGAGAGAGAGAGAGAGAAGGGGATGGACGGAGAGAGAGGGAGACACAGAATCCGAAGCAGGCTCCAGGCACTGAGCTGTGAGCACAGAGCCCAACGACATGGGGCTCAAATTCACAAGCTGTGAGATCATGACCTGAGCTGAAGTCGGACACTTAGCTGACTCAGCCACCCAGGCGCCCCTCTCAAAAACATTTTTAAAAACATTTGTAAACTTGAGCTCTATTCCTGCCTGTCTCACTAAGTCTTTAGTGCCATAATATTATTTCTGGTTTACAAATTCATATCAGCAATAAATTTGATTAAAGTGTATCTCTTCTACCACTTCTTGACCTCTCAGCTAGGATCAAGGGTCAAAATGAACCCCTCCTGATAGTGCATGCCCTATACCAAGATGTACCCTAAAACTTCCTATCCTCTGCCCCTCACTTTGCTACCTTGTCTAAAGTGCACTACTCTGTCACAATTTTCTTTCCCAATTACCTCTCTAAACTTCTGATGACTCTCCAACTATTCTCTGATGCTCGACTCAAATCCCACTTCTTCCATGAGGCATTCTTTGATATGTCAGCCTGAATCTATGTCACTGTCCAACTTTCTTCCACCTGATGTGCCCCATCACAGCATACAGTAACAAGGGTTGCACTATTAACATGTACGTAGAATCTGTCCCAAGCTCTAGAAGATTTGGACATAGAAGTTAAGAACTGGCTAAAATATTTATCCCTGAAGTGCCTAGGAAAGTATCTAAGTATTGTGGATAAGCAAGATACTAACATATGCATGTTAAACTAAGTATTAAAAGAATGTACTTAATTAACTAGGCTGTGTTGAATTGAACACATTCACTCACTTTTGAGCCATGATGTTATAGAACAATAATCTATGATATCTCAAAGAATTTGCTTTCATTAAGTTCCAAGATGTTTATTTTAGTGGATATATTTTAAAAAATATGAAGTTCCTGGGCTCAACATTTAATGGAAGATAAACTGGGAGAAGGGGGGGGGGTTGGAGTAAAATTCATGATTGTGCTTCTATAGTGCCAAACCAGCCAATATTCTAATTCACCAGTTGATGTTTCTGAACTCTAAGATGTTTTTAATTTTATCAAGGCCTTTTATTCCCCTAGTCAATTAGAATACTTAATTTATTTTGTTACCTTGAAGGATATAGGAATAAAATTGAAACAAATTGTAGGAATTGTAATAAGGTAATTTGCTAGAGTCTGCAATAGTAAATGGAGATTTATGCTGGGTTATGAACACCTGGGTCTCAGAAATAGCTTATATTTCTTTCTCATGGAAGTCTTTTCTTTATCTAAAAACTCATTTCTATTTAAGGATCTCCTGCTGGACTTTTTCCATTTCTTCCATATGTTCCATGTCTTATCCCTCTTGGTATGGTAAAACATACCATTTTCTTCTCAGTGAAGTCCTCCAGCAGGAAAAGCTTTAACCACAGACGGATTCCCCTACCACGTTTAAATGTTCAGCATGAACTCAGGTACGATTATCAAACCTGGCCTTCTTACTGAATTTATTTGCCTTTGTTGGAACATTAAAAGGGGGACTTCTGTGTTTCGTTCTGTAGTTTTTTGAAGGGCAAAGGTGTCACTGAACCCAAACTCTGACTTGTGTTTTTCAGAGCACACCTGGGCAATTTCCAAAAGTTTTCCCTCTCTCTGAGTGCGTATCAAAGAGGAGGGGGTAATCGGGTGAGAGGAATGTCCCTTCTCTACCTGCCCTCCAACCTTCCACACAAAACATGAGCAGAACTGAAATCAGAAAGGGACCTGTGACATGTGCCGAGGGCCACATAGGTGTTCCCCAGTGTCCGCAGCTGCGGCTTCCGCTTGGAGCCTGCTGGGACTTGATTCTAAGTGGCTGTGAAAAGCCACTGAGGGGGTTGTGTCAGCCAGAGGCCACGAAAGCTGCCATCCCCAGCTGAGTGATTCTCTGTTCAAACTGGGCACAGGCCCAATTTGAACAGAGAATCTGTTTTCTTCCCTCATTTCAAAGGGCACATTTCTGAATACTTCCTCATGTGCAGGGGTGAACTAGGAACAATAATATTCATTTATAAGAGAAATAATAGTGTTAATTATTATAACTGAGTGTTAGTAAATACCTAAATAGCATTGTGATGTGGAAGTGTATGGGGATATGAAGAGCCATGTATTCTAGTCCCTTCTTAGGAAAGTGGACATTTCTCAGAAATTATTTAACATTCTGAAGCCACATTCTTTAAGTCAAAAAGTGACACTGAGCTCTCTGGATATCTCCAATTCATGCATCCTGAGATACATATATGTGATACAACTGCTTTCCTTGTTCAATACAGTCTTAAGGTAATTGAATATTCCCCACTTTCATTTTTTCTTCCATCCTGTTGTGTATGCATGCTCTCTCTCTAACCCACCCACCAACAAATATAGTAACACACACACACACACACACACACACACACACACACACACACCATAATTCTGGACAATTGCTTAAATTATTCCAGGCATTCTTTTAGGCAATGCTTTTTTTTTTTTTTTCTAGATCTGTAGTTTTGGCACTCCAACACCAAGTTCACATCCTGGACCATGCCTTCCATTAGTGGCTGTCTGGGCAGTCTCCCAATAAAGCTGTGCAGTTTCAGTATCATTAGTGGGATGATGGTATTTCAGTTCCTCTTCCTTTCATTCCTGTTTAGTTTACTATCGGTGCCACTGAGCTTAATGAACCAAACCTCCTGCTCATGCATTAAAAACGGAGATGTGCATTCTGCCATGGGGAAAAAATGCCCCATTCTATTTTCTACAACAGACACTTTTTAGCAAACATAATGTAGAAAAGGAAGCATGAGAATATTTGTATAAAAGGGAGATGTTAATAAAAACATTTGAAACTTTCAAATAAGGAATGTACTGATTTGTAACTGTAAGGTGCCCTCATAAATAGCATGCCTTCATAACAATATAAAATCATTAAGAGTACTCTTGGGGGGTGCCTCGGTGACTCAGTCAGTTAAGTGTCCAACTCTTGATTTCAGCTCAGGTCATGGTCTCATGGTTCATGAGTTCAACCCCTGCATCGGACTGTGTGCTGACAGCGTGGAGCCTGCTTAGGATTCTCTCCCCATCTCTCTCTCTCTCTCTCTCTCTCTCTCTCTCTCTACCCTGCTTGCACTCTCTCTCAAAATAAATCAACTTAAAAAAAAAAAAAGAGTACTCGGTACCAGCTACTGCTATACTTTAGAACTGGTAACAGTAATACTAATATGCTAATTACTAACAAGATATCAGAAAAGACCATTAAGTAGCAGCTTTGCTGTAAAATATTACCTAGATCTTGCATTCATATCATTATTTCACATCATCTCTGGTATTTGAAGCATACTAGACACTGACTTAGAAGTAAAAGCACACCTATGTTGCTAAAATTACCAAAAACCCAAATTGTAAAATCTAAATGTCATTTTCCTACATAATAAGAATATCTAAAATTATATTTTTCCAGAACTAAAAGTCATAACACCACTTTTAATAAAGGAGTGATTACATACATAATGTGGGTAATAACCATACATAAGGTTATATAGGTGGTGATCCAAAATTTTGGCCCCATATATTGTGCGATTGAAGTCACTCTGATGTATCAAACCACTATGACATGGTCTTACTGAATTCAGCTTGCAAATACCTCTGGCTTTATGTGAAACTAACTCATTTTACTCACTCACATCTCAATGAGGGGAAGGTGGAAGAGTAGTTACTCAAAATTGTCATTCTCATCAACTACATGTTCACACAACTTAGTTATGCTGCACACGCAGGAAATGGACCCTTGAATCTCAGAGATGTGATTTTTGAAGAAAGGTAGGCCTTAGAAGAGTGTGGATTTTTGATAGTAGCTCCGGCAAAGGAAATACAAGGCAGAGTTCAGAAAGAGAGGGTAGAGAACGGAAAAGATAAACTGAAACTGTCTTGCAATCTTGCTTCATTCTTTCAGTAAACAAAAATTTATCTGCATTTCCCCACCAAGGAATGCATTGCACAGGGTTTATGAATTTTCCCAACATTTTGAACCTCTGAAAAGCAGTCAGGGCTCCTCCTTATGGAAGCTGTGATTTTCCTACAAGAATTTTCTATAATTGTGCCAAAGAGCTAAAAATAAAAATGACATAAGAAGTTTCGCCACACTGAGAATCACAAGCTCAATTGTAGAACTGAGTCATCATCTTCGCGTTTCAGGAAGATATATCCAGGTTAGGAAATTCACTGTGCTGATTGCCTTCCCCCTGCCTGTGCTGGCTGAGATATAAAGTCGATGGTATGGTTATCAATAACTGCTAGGAACTCTGGCCATAATCGAGTAGATAGCTGTAAAGTACTATCATATTGAGAAAGTAAATGTGGTAAGAACCGTAACAGGCTGAGGTTTATTGAGAAAGTCCTGATTACCGTGCAGGCTGAGTACCTCTGATCTGGGGCCAAGTTTGCACAAACGTTACAGAATTTGTGGAGCCTTATTTAAACCAAACATATATCTAGCTTTCTCCCTTTTATTTCTCTTCATCATGCAGCAGAACATAAGTTTTTGGTTCATCGTGAAACTTCTGTCTGTTCCATCTTTTATGCCCTTTGTCAACACTTCTCAAGGTCAGGAGGGGGGAGTGGGGGAAGCCTCAGAGAGGAAATACTTGTGTTGAGTGGTTCTGTGATGCATATGCCTAAGGGTGCTGCTAAATAAGCCTTTTGTATTTTCAGCGAAGTGACTAAAGGGTGGGGACAGAGGCGCTGGTGGATCCCCTTAACCAGCTGTTCCCTGGAGATCCTGGCTCTCCATGCCCCTGGTTCTTTGTCACCTATTCCCTGGTGAAAACAAGAACTTTGCTCTCCCATTGCCGCTACAGGGAGACTAGACGCTGTGGTTCTGGAATTAAAATAAAGCATTCAGCATTTTAGGAGTCAACCTATAGAAACTCTCTTTTCTTTTTCGGCCACTAGACTGTTGCATTCTGAGAAAGAGGCACATGACAAAAAGCAAAGTTCACTCCTGCTGAGATGCTTTTCACTATAACTATGTACCACAGTGGTGGCGGTAAGAATAGTACAGATGCTTCAATTCCATGAAGGTGGAATAGTGACTGTGGTGTAGCATGTGGATATATGTGTATTGATTTTAATCAAATATGCTCCTCTGGGTAACAAAGACTTCTTGCTTAACAATCCAGTAAACAGAAAGATGAGCCAGCAAACAATTTATCTATAGCATCTAGGGTCTCTGTTTTATATTTCTCGGCAGAGACCTGGTGCATATATCGGGTTTTATGAATTATCATGTCACTAATGAAAGATGTTAGATGGTCCATATATGGAAGAGTAAAAGACTCATTTCCTGTGGAGTTATAATCTCACTTTTTTCCTTTCTCTGGGGCATCATGATTCTACTGCTTTCAGTCTACACCCATGATGATATTTTTCCTAGCTGCATTTTTTTTTTTGCATACTGTGAAATCATTTGCATACAGTGAGAGTCACCCATTCAGGAATAAAGTTCTATGAGTTCTGATACACACACAATCATGGAATCTAAGACACTCTTAATGCTCCCCTTAGCTTGCTTCAGCTTGAGACAGGCTCCTTCCTTATGCTAAGCCCTTGACCTCCCTTGACTTAGAACATTTCCTTTAAAACAAAAACAAAAACAAAACTTATAAATTCTGTCTCTGTCCTCTCAAGACATAACTTGGTTTCTCAGCTCTTGCCAGTTTCATGACTCAGGAATGTCTTTCTCAAAGACCTAGTGGTTATCCCTTTGAAATGTAATGTAATTTTTCATCAAGAAAAATGGCTTCCACATCTCCTGGTCTCTGTGGGAAGGGAGGAGCCTAACTTTACTAAGTGCCAGTCAGTAAGCACAACCAGTCTAATCACATTGACCAGCTTCCTTCCTAACATGCTCCAATCTTTTCCCACGAGCTCACCCCAATGCTTAAAAGGTTTCCTGCATTTGTTTCAAAGAGGTTGAATTCATCTCTCTCCCAACTGTAGTCTTGAATAAGGTCTCCTTTGCCTATTTAACTCCATCGAATGCAATTTTTTTGATATACATACAACTACAATCAAATTATAGAACATCTTCATCACTCCAAGAACTTCCTCTGAGCCCCTCAAGCCCCAGCTCTTGGCAACCACTGATCTAAGTTCTGTCTCTATAGCTTTACCTTTTCCAACATGTCATATAAATTAAATTATACAATATGTAACCTTTTATTTCTGTTTTTTCTTTCACTTAGCATAATATTCATCCATGTTGTGGCATGTATCAGTGGTTTCTTCTCTTCACTGTTGCATAGTATTACATTGTATACTACCACAATTTGTCTATGTTTTCAATCCATAATTTGAATTTAAATTTGGTTTTCTTTATTTATCAATATTTGCCTTATTTAAGATACTAAGTATTGTGTTTTCTAGATACATTCTGAATTAAGATTAGATTCACCCAAAAGGTTCTTGCTTTCCCTTTTTGTGTTGAGTGGAAGTTTTCCATGGTTTCAAATGGAAAATATCTCATGTAATAACTATGCCAATAAGTGAATAAACAATCCAGCCGCCTCTTTAAAAAACAATATCAAATCTATAAAATGTCAGTAAAATGCATATCTACAAAATGCTTAAAATTAAATATCAATATAAAATTTGCTGACATTTTATACTATTCATTTGTTCTAAATAGGTATCATGTCCTAAATATCCATTCCAGTCAAAATTGAGATAATTCAGACAGAAAGTACATTTAAAAAAAAGTTTAAGTTTATTTATTTATTTTGAGAGAAGCGGGGAGGAGCAGAGAGGGGGAGACAGAGAATCCCAAGCAGGCTCCACACTTTCAACGCAAAGCCCAAAGATACGGGGCTCAAACTCATGAACCATGAGATCATGACCTGAGCCAAAATCAAGAGTCAGATGTTTAACCAAATGATTCACCCAGGCACCCCCAGAAAGTACATTTTAAGGCTGCTTAGCTTCCTGGCCAAAAACATGGGAATAACTATCTACCGATAGACCAGGAGTGTTGGAAAGTACAAGGCTACAAGAACCAATTTGAAAAGAAGTATAAACCTCTTCCCTAAAGGTATGTTTTTATTTTTGTAATTTTTTTATTACATTTATTTATTTTTGAGAGACACAGTGAGACAAGGTGAGAGGTGGGGAGGGGCAGAGAGAGAGGGAGACATAGAACCCAAAGCAGGCTCCAGGCTCTGAGCTGTCAGCACAGAGCCCGATGCGGGACTCGAACCCACAAACCATGA
Source organism: Lynx rufus (assembly GCF_022079265.1). Lineage (NCBI taxonomy): Eukaryota > Metazoa > Chordata > Mammalia > Carnivora > Felidae > Lynx > Lynx rufus. The sequence goes on from NW_025814823.1 coordinate 42,324,376, forward strand.
GATCATGACCTGAGTGAAGTTGGACACCTAACCTACTGAACCACCCAGGCGCCCCTAAAAGTATGTTTTTAAAGAAAATTCCTGTTGTTAGATGCAGGCTAAACTCACATAGTTACCTATTTTAAATGTATGGAGTTCATTATTTCAGAATTCGTTATCAAACTTACATGTGTTACGGGATTTAGTTGGCTAGTTCGTTGGTTAGTTTGTTTAGTTACTTTTTCTACTTTAACTGACCCTGAATGGAATTTTTTGGGAGATTCTGACTCTGGGTTTCAAGGAACTTCCATCTTCTGTAGGTAGAGAACAGATTCTTAAAATGTTTGAATGCAGTGGCAATCTCCTCACATTCATCCCTATTTTAAGATGCAAACATGTGGGTGACATAAAGAAAAATTAAAATATGTTAAGAAAGTATCAAGTAATGAATGACTTTTCCCTCTATTTTCATAATACCCTATACATCTAACTGGCTAGTTTTCTAATATTAGTGGTCAATCCGAAACTACTTACATTTCATATATGTGAGCAGTACTTGACCAAATTAAATTTTAGCCATTCTTTTAATGTGTCCAAATTCAGAAACTGTCTGAATTGCATGCAAAATTCATAAACTTACATTACCTGACAAAGAAGCTGGAGTTGGCTGCCGCCCAAAATGTAGCTCTATTTTTGTCATTTTTCACTGTGTAACAGTGTTTGTGCAATAATTACAACATATCATTGTGTTTGGGATTTATATTTTATAAAGTAGATAAAAACTAGAAAAAATAATTTCATATTGATCTTATTTCTGAAACATTCTTCGCAAAATTGGAAAAAAAAAGATACCATATTTGTGATAAGACATAGAAATCTTAAAAACCAAAACAAAACAAAACAAAAAACACACACATTCGAATGGGTAACAATGTCCAAAACAGCGAGAATTTGGCCTCAATAAAAAAGACTTTGGGCTGCTGCTTTTTTGAATGAATACTTATTTGAAAAATATGTTAGACATATATCATTTAAAATTTTGTCTGAAAAGCAAGGAAGAATCAGAAACTTAAAAAATACTTTTACTTCTTTGGTAACAAGTGTGCGGATAATACATGCATACATGCATACACCTTTGACACCATTTTTTTTGTTTCCTTTTTGTTTTATTTTCTGACCTGCATCTTAATAAATGGAGGTTTTACTTAAATTTCAAGGTTCTTCATTTTAACATCATTAAATAAATTTTAGCATATAGTATCATTCATGGCCTAGGCTATTTGTCAAAGTGAGTTATACGGAAAATAGTATTAATAGGTGTTCTTTCAATTTGAGTCAAATTAGTTTACCACAGAGTAGGTAAAACTAAATGTAAATAGATGCATTTACAATTAAATTACTTAAGTGCATTTGTATGCTAACCCTACTGTAAATCACCAAGAGAAGTCACTGAGGGGAGAACTTCTTAGACTCATTGAGCTTATACACCCTCTTTACAAGGCTGAGACTTTACACCTGTAAACTCTGCCCTCGGATTGAGATTTAGGCTGACAGGAGAGGTCACTGCCGAAGTGAAAGAGTTGTATTACACTGTGAGTCAGGAGGTTGGTCTCAAACCCTGGATCTGCTGCCATCTTTGGTGGAAGCATTAGAGCAGTGGCCAAGAGCACAACCCACAGATCTAGATTTTCTGGATTTGAATCCTGCCACAGCCCCTTATCTGCTGTGTGACTATACAAGTCACGTGTCTCCTATACCTTCCTTTATTCAACTATAACCAGAGTCATAGAAGAGTTTACCCCACTGAGAAGTTAATTCATCAAGTTAATATAATCAAAGTGATTTTGAAGAGTTATTGACCAATGGTAAGTGGTATGTAAGTCTGGGCTATTTTTTATCAGTGACTTTCAAATTTTTTAACTTGTCCCACACTGAGCAACTCATTTTACATAGAAACATGGTATAAGCACTCAAATATAAACAAATGTATACATGTGAAGTAAAGTAAAATAATATTTAACAATTGTATATAACATATACTTCATATGTATCTTCTGTTTATTTCCCTTATCCTCTTCTTTCCTCATTCTATTCTGTTCTAACCTATTTATTAAATTCTATACAGTTTATTCTACTCTGTTCTTTTCTATTCCATTAAGAAAAAGCTGATGCTAAACCTCAGACTGAAGGACTTACTCATTTATCTACATAACCTATATACTGATCATTAATGAAACTCTGCCTCAGTCCTCCTGTCCACCTTTCACATCAAACCTATTAGATACTTCATAAAATTTGAAAATTTTCAAAAAGATCATATTCGGACCCCATTCCTGACCTGCTTAACATGGATCTCCTGGTGGTCTTGGTGCCAAAATTCTTTCTCATGCATAATATGCTGTAGATACTGAATAATCGAGGTTTCCAGTAATTCCAAAATTGAAGAAATAAATGGCATTTAAAGAGAAAGTATGTACTTAGTCTATTCTTTTTGAAGATTTCATCTGTATTTAACATATGCAACATATACACAAATTCTAACATACTCCACTGTTTGTTTGAATCATCTAAAGGAGAAAAAGTAAATCTAGGTAACCACTCCTCAATAATTAGAGTGATTCTATGCCACTTCTATTTATAAATAAGCTTTAGCATTTTTAAACTCAAAATTATTTATTATAAAGCTAAAATAAAAGCTAACATCAAGACAAAGCTGGGTTTATGTAGTTTATATGATATGTATCATTGTCTATTTAACTGGCATACATAAGTGTGTCTCAAGCTTTTTAAATAGGTAAGACATTTTTATATCTATATCCAAAATTTTATGGACTATAGAACAGATAAAAAGACTAGCTATAATTCTATGTCCATACTTACCAAGATTTGGTGACACAACAAATGACATCTCATATGCCCTCTGCAGTAATCACTATATATATTTATAGAGTATAATAATATCTATGTTATATAAATATATATAACTAGTGTAAACATCCAAAAACCCATTTCAAGTTTGAAGTATCTTATTATAAGAATTTCTATATCCTATATGCATACATACAATTAAAATTGTTTTATAAAATACTAAATATCATCTATCATCTATCAAACATTATTCTTGGTAGATATTTGGAAATTAGAATGAGGATTTTATAATATGAAAGCTCTTGTGAAAAATATCTATTTAATTTGTCAATGTGCACTTCTAACAATAGATCTTTTGACTTTCCATTTGATTTCCAAATCCCTTCAATGGTAACTAGAAAGAAATCTCACAGTTCAGAATCATCACAGAGAAGAAAATTTCACTCATTATTATTTCAATATTTTAATTTTCTAAAAAAATGTTAACATTTCCTAGTTTTCTATCTTTTCTATTTCTATCCTCTTCTCACATGTATTTGTATTACCTTCACTCTTCCCAATGGGTCTTCAATGTCCTGAGATATTTAGTGTCCCAATAAATTATTTATGACCATGTACTCTATAGGACTTTAAATACAAAGCTTTCCGTCAGGCTTCTCTATTAGTATCCACAGATATATGCAGAACCTTCTGAAAACTCCACACATCTATGTTAATTCTATATGCAAATGCCCGGCCTGTATTAATCACAACATGCAACCTCAGTTGATTTAAAAAGTACTGTCAGGCAGGGATATCTTTCTCTCATTCTCACAGTTTGATATTATTTATTGTCATTTCATGTGTGGGTTCCATGCCGATGTAACAGATATTGATTTACACCTTTTTGTATTCTCGCTTTTGGTTGTTTTGTTATAATTTCAGGATCCTTCAGTGAAAGGTACTATGGTTGTCACTTGTTTGAAAGGCCCTTCTCTCTCTTTGTACACTCTATTCTCTCCACAAACAGCTGCATCACACTTGTCATTCTGAATGGCAAAGATGTCTTTGGCTGATAAGCCTATGTGCCTGTGGCACACAAAGTGGCTTCAAACGACTAATTAGCAGGAGCTGGGCCACAGCAAGGTTTGGTGCTGTCCATCAAGCATGCAACCATGGCTGACACCATCAGCAAATCTGTCAAATGTGGTTCTTCTTGTGAATAAACCCAAGGCCACTTGCTCTGTGGTGAAGAAGAAATTGGCAGAACATGTATAATAAAAAGTAAGAGAGGGTGATGGCCATCCTTTACACAGGGTTAAGTAATGGGAAAAAAAAAACTTAAGTTAGAGGAAAATTTGATCACTGATTTATAGCTGTTGCTGGAATACAGGGAATCAAACTGAAATCTTCTCCATGAATTTCCAATGGAACAATCCCCAATGGACCAAGCATATTTATTTAGCTTCTGGAAAACATTAATGTGCACTTTCTTAATAGTAGGGAGCTATTGGGGTGCCTGGGTGGCTCAGTGGGTTAAGCATCTGACTGGGTGGCTCAGTGGGTTAAGCATGATCTCGCAGTTCGTGGGTTCAAGCCCGCATTAGGCTCTGTACTGACAGCTCAGAGCCTCGAGCCTGCTTTGAATTCTGTGTCTCCCACTCCCTTCCCTCTGCTACTCGCACTCTGTCTCTCTCAAAAATAAATAAACATTTGAAAAAATTTTAATAAAAAATAAATAAAATCAAAATAAATAAATAAATAAATAATAGGGGGTTATCAATTATTACATATAAAATCAGATTTGCACATCCACATACAGATGCAACCTTAAGTAATATCTATTACATATATTCATATACAGTATATACAATTATTATATATAAAATTCACTTAAAAATCCAAATCTGTAGGAATGCATCTATTAATATGCATATCTGATTTCACAATTGTTCAAAAGTTTTTAAAACAACAATATTGAACACGCATTGAGAAACATTATATAGTCACTGTTCTTAATAATCAAAAGTATATGTAGAGGGGCACATGGGTGACTCGGTCGGTTAAGCATCTGACTCTTGATTGTGGCTCAGGTTCTTGATCTCATGGTTCTTGAGTTCAAGCACTACATCAGATTCTCTGCTGTGGATTCTCTCTCTACCTCTCTCTCTGCCCCTACCCAGCTCATGCTCGCTCGCTCTCTCTGTCTCAAAATAAACTTAATTTTTTTAAAGTATATGTGGATATTGCATTACAAGTTTGATAGCTATTGCCATTCTCCATTATGAGCCAGGATGATGTCTTGATAATAGAGCCGAAAGACATCTGAATTGAGAAGAGAAATAACCCAATGGAAATTTCCTCAAACCTGTGATGCCTCTTCCCAACACCCAGGCTTCACACAGGCAATCTTTCTGAGAAACATTCTCATTTGTCCACAACCACAGAAATCACACCACTCTTGATCATTTACCTGGTAGACTCGTTCAAGCCTTACAGTAACATTATTATGTTTTCCTCTCCTAGGTTAAATTTGCTCCTGCCATGTGTTCTTGATTCTTGAAAATATCTTACTGTACCACTGCTTGCACTTTATGGCAACTTGCTGAATATAAAAATGTGTCCCCTGTAATACCTGAGACAAAAAGAAGTACGTGTGCCTGCCTGCTCAGCATGATGTACTTAGCATATCATGTAACAGAATCTTTGGTATATTTGTTGGATGAATATTTGTGGCAGGCAGGCAGACAGGGATTATTAATGTAGGATTTACAGACTGGCTTCAGTACAATTATGGAAAAGGTCAACAAGGGGAAGATGGGTAATTTGCTTCCACTCCACAGAACAGTCTCAACATCATGTTTATGGGTGAGAACAAAGGAAAGAATGTCTAGCACCCAATCTCTGTTTATCTGGCTTAGGGGATGTATTTATGGCTCCATTTAAAAAATCAAATCAAACCACATTCAGAAGGCAGAGATAAGTAGGAGAGATTTGGTGAAATATGTATATTTTTATATTACTCCATACTGCTAATACCTCCTATGATTTTCAAACATAAGTTTATACTGTGAAATAACAATATTAATGTGTTTGTAGAAAACATCATACATAGGCATTAGACATGAATGTATGTAGTGTCTGTGTACTATTGTACTATAAATTCTTTGACTTCTTAGTAATTTGTTTCAAATTTATCTATACTGACTTGGTAGCAAATAAGTGGTAATTAACAAAAATTCAAAGATGTAGGGAAAATTTATCTCTATATAATATAAACCACACATGACAAATACATATCAAGGAGACTTTTCAATCAGTCATTAAGTATGGTTTAAAACGGTAGTCAGCAATTGTCCCTGGATTTGTTAGAAACTGTCCACAAGGCTAATCTTACATAAAATGGCATGTAAGTAAGATCTTTGACTTTTCCCAGTTGGGCATGTGAGAACTTAACCCTAACAAGCTGCAAACCATGATATGTATTTTTTGTTATTTTGCTAAAGTGCAGATTTGGGTCCTTAATGATAAAAGAATGAAAAGAGGAATAAATCCTTATCTAGTGAGTGAGCTGGTCTGTCGTGTAGCATCCTTTCTCTACTGACTGTAATATATGCAAAGTTTCACCATAAGTGACTGAAGTGTAACACAGCTTTTATCATTTTGGCAGGTAATCTTAGATGTTACTGAGAATTTAAATATTTTGATATACTGAGAATTATTCCCAAAATATATATGTATATCAATGTATATAATAAGAGTGTGTGTGCGTGTATGTGTGTGTGTATATCTTAAATATTTTTACCTTTGGGATCTTAGAAAAGGTAAATGAAAAAAAATGAAAACAAACTGGGTTGTGAATTAATTTGGTATTATTAGATAAAATTACTCCCAAATATTATAACATGTAATTATTGCTAAATGATTTGACTATTAATTACTTTAACTTAAAAGCTGATATCAACTGTAATCTCTATTCTAAGGACAGAACACATTTATTCTTTGAAAATTAAATGTGCTTGGGTCACACAACTATATAAAACACCAAAAACAGGAGAATGTAAGTATGTAGTATAATATTTCATATACTAGATTCTGTTTATTTAGATCCAGACTGTTAGTTAATTAAGTCAAAGTTAATCTGTAATAAATACAGAAAAGAGGAAAGACAAGAGAAGAGAAAAAAGAAAAGACCAAGATCAAGTGAGACAAAAGTAAAAGCCTTTTGGCTTTATATCTTTCCCTTTTTATTTGAACGTAACAGATAACGTTATCATTTTGCTATTACTCCATTTGATATTATTAATTTAAATTAGAGTGTTCTATGCTATGGTTACAAACATGGAGAACCACTGTTCTCCTAGCTCTCAGTGTGCCTTTGTTTCGGTGAACCCAAGCTCAAGGTATACCTGTAACTCCATCTTTAATGGTGGGAAAAGTATACTTACCTGGAAGACTTATTGTCCTAAATGAGGTTATGAATGTGAAATGCAACACACAAAATAATAGTAATAATCTAATACATTTTAATTCTATTCTCTTCCCACATGCTCCTCTCACTCTCCATTTGACATATTTTTATTCTGTTAAATATTTCCATCAAATTACACCATTGGAATGTTTGTGAAGCCAATGATAATTTAACTTCTATGTATCTCTGACCAGCAAACCCTGTGTCACAAATTTATGTAAAAGGTTAAAAACATTTTCCTTATCAAAACTGTTTTCCCAGTTTTGGTCTGGAGATTTATAGTAGTGGTCCATCCTGGGATATCTTGATCAACCATCTGTACCCATGAATTTCACACTTGTGATAACTGCCACATTTCCAAAGTCTGGCGGCTAAAATTCATACTTATTTTAAAAGTCTTCCACCAATCTCCCTAACTCTTAGAGCTAAGATTTTCATCTGACATTGATTTTCGGATTTCATTGCTACAAGGGAAAAGTCTTATCTCAAAAATTCATACACTGAACACTAGACCATTTTGTAAAAATACTTTAGCTCAAGCATCAAAAACAGTGACAGGGAACAGCTACTCATACTGAGATGCAGTCTTGTGTGAATTCCAATAACTATGAGACATTTTCCTACAGATTGCAGAATATAGACACTGAAAGCTCTATCCACTTGCATCCTATGCTATTTCATGGGTAAAGGGAACTGAACATAATAGAAGGGAAATGACAATAAAATTTATGGATCAAAGAGGCTTAGTAAAGGTAATATGCATTTATGGCATGAAAACAATGTGCACTTATTCATTTCTATGCTTGTATTTTAACTATGAAGGCTTTGTGTATCCAGTGACAGAGCTCTGTCAGGAAAACTTAAACATGACAATTTGTTTAAATTCCAGACCTTATTTAAAATCTAGTTTAAGAAAAATTTTTAAATATGAACTATTTTCTCTAACATTTGCATAGAAATTTTTTACGTAGCTTAGAAGTAGTCATTAGGTCACTCAAGGATCAGAAAGCCTGGATCTAATCCTAGTGCTATCACTAGCTAGCTCTGTGACCTAGGGCAAGCTCCTCCATCTTTCTTGTCTTCAACTTATGCCTCAGTAATATGAATATATAATCTCCATGGTCTCTGATGACTAAATAGCCTGCAAATTTGTTTTGACTTCAGTACTATCTTAGGGTAATTAACCTTGTAGTTCCTGTGGTTATATTCCAGCTCCATTAGTTACTACCTGTGTGAATGCAAGCAACTTATGTAACTTCCGTGTGCCTCAGTTTCCCTATCTGTAAAATGGGAATAATGGGGTTGCTGTCAGAATTAAAATGAGCTACATTTTAATGATTCTAATATGTAAGCTTTCTTATACTTTAACATAACTTAAAGTGGGATACATATTAAGGAAATCATATATAAGCACTTACCAGAGTTTAATCAACAGCAATTCTTCTCAATGGTAAATGAAATTATAGCATGGGTTATGCTAAGCTGTTATACATTAACATCTTAACATCATAGATTAGACAAAATTTGGTAATATATATGAAGAGCCTGGAATAATGTCTGCTAAAAGATTACCCATTAGCTGATACTAGCATTCCTCTATGAGTGAGCAGTAATTGTTATATCTAAGTTAAGCATATGGGCAAAGTCCGATAATTTAAGAATGATTAAAACTTTGCTGGTCATACAGCCTTGCTTTTGTGTTGTATCTAAAGTTGTAATACAAACTTAATAGCTTCATTCAGATTAATCAATATTAGTTGACAAAAATATGACTTTCTACTTGAACAGTATGGCTTTATTCAATTAAATATTTTTTATGATAAAAAGACCTAACATGTTTTTTTTTTACTTTAGTAAAGTGATTAAAGTGGGAAAGTATAAATTGTGAGAAAATAAAAAATTAGTAATATATTTAACAGGCTTACCACATTATTCGATGTAAAGGAAAAATAATAACAGCATAGCACAGGAACCAATTTTGTAGGTTATGATCAATTTCCATTATTAATTTTCAAAAATGATTAATATTAGATCAAGAACTTTTAAGGAACTGGTTACTGAAACTATCCCCTTTGTTATTGTTCTATAGACATTAAACATTATACAGAAACCCTGTGTTGCAGAATGCTTTTTTTTTAAGTTTACTTATTTTGACAGAGAAAGACAAAAAGAGACAGATAGAGAGAAAACACAAGTGGAGGAGGGGCAGAGAAAGGGAGGGAGAGAATCCCAAGCAGGCTCTGTGCTGTAAGTATGGAGCCTGATGCAGGGCTCAATCTCATGAACATTGAGATCATGACCTGAGTTGAACACTTAACCAACTGAGCCACCCAGGTGTCCCTTACAGAATGTGTTATAACACTGCAAAACAGGCAGTACTTCTGTCTCCAAGTTTTATTTTCTAAGAAACGTCAGCAGAGATTTTCTCTGTGTTAAAAAAAAAAAAAGTATACTCAGTAAATTAGGTATATTATGATGAAAAGCCATTTAACAAATAACAGAATGAAAAGCCATTTAAAGGACAAAATGTAAATGATGGCCAAATATACCCATAAAGAGCTTGAAACAGACCCCAGCACTGAGTATCAGTGCCACAAAAATATCAGCTGTCAATGTCATTATCTTTATTTAGTATCATAGACCACTAGAAAGAGAGAGGACCTTAGAGATGACCTAATCTGAAACCATTCAGACTACAATGGGCCTGGAATATGATGGTTAAATGAGAATTTGGGGATTTTTAAAAAATAATTTGTTTACTTTCTTTTGTTTATAAGTATAACACAGATTTACTTTCACTGTTCTTTGATAATTGGAATCATAATATAAGTCAACATGATAACTTGGAGTATCATTTTTTCTTTCTTACCTATCTTCTCTAGACAAATAAACCCTGTACAAACTGTGCTCTTGTGCATTGGGCCTTATAAAATATCCAGGGAAGAATAAAAATACCATTCACAGAAAACTATTTTAATTTTGGCTTATTTAAATTCTCTACAAAAAATAAGGAAATCTTCGGGATTTCAGTGGCTTTCAGAATGTTGTGCATGGGCTTTGTAAATATTTACATGAGTTTTTATTTATGAATAAAACTTATTTATTTATGCCATAAAATAACTGTTCTTGTGTTATTATTGGATGCAATAAGGGTGATTCATGGGAGAAATTTCCATGTTCTACACACTTGAAATATACATACTAATGATGATAAATCAAGAGGTTAAATTATCATTCTTCTCTCAACTGCCAAGTGATTGAGATTTTGGAGAAAGAGAGAGGAAATAAAACCAAAATAGGAAGAAGAATATATGCTATAGGTAAGAAGGATGCTTCTGAATAATTAGATCCACACAAAGAAAAATAAAATATGTGAAGGAAGTATTAGGAGATAAAACTGTCCAAAATATCACTTTCACATTTTTCCATCTCAATTAATGGTTTGTTAGAAAGAAGTTGCTTACTCAGTAAAATTTCTATTAATCAAAATAGTTTCTCTGACCTACATTACTACTGGGAGTTTTGAGAATGACAGATGCCTTTACTTGGCAAAAACTAGTGTGAAAAACCTGTACTGGGGCACCTGGGTAGCTTGGTCATTTAAGTGTCTGACTCTTGATTTCAGCCCAGGTCATGATCTCACAGTCATGAGATTGAGCCCTGCATCAGGCTCCACACTAAGCACGGAGCCTGCTTGGGATTCTCTCTCTCCCTCCCTCCCTCTCTCTCTCCTCTTTCTCTCTCTCTGCCCCTCCCCCACCCTCTCTCTCACTCACAATAAATAAATAAATACCTTTTAAAAAGCAACTCTGTACTACTACTACTAATAAAAATGTTTTCAATAACTTTAAGGAAATTGGGGAAAAAACTAGTTTCAATGAGAAAATAGAATACATGCTATTAACCACATATACATATACATATTATCTATCTATTCATCATCTCTGCAATCCATATGTTATGACTGCAGAAATACATGAAACAAATATGTGTGTGTTAATATTAGAGTTAACTATTGAAACACAATTCCTTAAAAACATTGATCTTAAAAAATTGATCTATTATATAATGTGAACATACTCAACACTACTAACTGTAACTCTAAAATGATTAAAATGGTAAATATTATGTGTTTTATACCACAATTTTAATAAATTAAAATAAATATAATAGATTTTTGCAACCAGTACTGTTAGAATGATTGGTACTAGAATAGCCCTCACGACATAAAAAAAGAAAAGATAAAAGAAAAAACAACAAAATGTGGATCTTCTACATTTTACAGTGGATGGACTCGTTAAGCAAAAAGGAAGGTAATTTTTATTTTCAATTCAAAAAATGAGGAAGTAAAGAATCAAGCTGAGAAAAGGTAGAAGAAAGAGAAAAGATTAATAAAAATTCCAGTTACCCTGTTCATATTAAGCAACATGGTCTTCTCTATCTTCCCTAACTGTAGGATATGAAGTAAATAAATCTTTCAACAAATACATGTTCACATCTTTTAGCTCAATAAAAATGAATCAATTAAGAATCTTTAACTCCAAAAGAAAGTTGCTCATTACTTTCTCCAAAAATAGGTAATAATCAACACTTTGCATTCAATGGCAAGAATATTGAATTTAATAGCTGCACTATTACCAAAGAGGAAAGATATTATTGTTTGCTTTTTGTTCTAAAATTCTTTATTTAAGTTGTTTAAAAAAGTACTAGCATAAAAATATGAACATAAAAGAGGATGGCAAAGAAAATGTTTATAATAGTTAACTCAGACTATATACAATCACTAGGAAAACGCAAATTGCTCACTACTAACATGGTCTCTATAGAGATATAGCATACCTCGTAATGGCTTTCTTCATTCTCCTGAATGTGGAAACCCGCAGAGCTGGGACATTTCTGAGGAGTGACAGGAATATTGTCACTTTTGCTGTGTGAGTTACACTGAAAGAGATTACCAAATAATTGTGACAAACTACTCCACATTCAGGGTGTCTATTGAGAGACATGGCTGTTTGCTAAGAGTCTAATCAAAGGAGTACCATTTGAACTAGCAAGCATCTATACTCATAGGTACATGCATTAATATGCAGCCTTTACCAAAAAAAGAAAAAAAATCCCCAGGATAGACAAATTGTCAAAATGTTTTAAGCGAAGCTAAAGAAATCTCAAATGTAGTTATTTTATTTTTACCCTTTCTTTTTTTAAGCAATATGTTCTTATGATTTGGATAACTAAATCTTACATGGTGCTATTCTTTGTGTGACATATTATTCAAGTGCTTGATATATACAATACACATGGTAACAGAGTTATTATTATTTTTCCCACTTACAGATGAGGAAGATTAGGTGTACAAAATGCACTTCTCAAGGTTGGGCTGTTACCCAGCTTTCTAGGACCAAGCCCCATACCTTCTCTACTACATGCATGGCCTTTATAAATGATACATTTGAAACAGACAAAATTGAAAAACTAAAAGTTTAAGGTCCTAAAATATTACGTCACTTTTCTTCTGTACCAAATATCAAGATTCTTTGAAACAAGTTAACGAAAATAATTCACTTAGAAAAGGATGTGAATTGTGGAAAGTAAAATATTGAATTATGGCTTGGGCTTTCTCCATGAAAATATTAAAATGGTTGTTTTCCATATTCCTTACATAATTTTTATATGAAAATAAGATATTATTCACTTCCTGTTATCCTTGCTTCCTTCTTTCCTAAATCTCTTATTAGATTCAAGGCAAGGAATATTTATAAGTATTGCTGTTTGGCCACTTATTAAACATAACATTGGGATTTTTAAGGTTTCTACATTAATAAAAGATACCGTAATGCCTCCAAAAAAGGTTCACCATTGGTATATAACCTTTCCTCTCCTATATGACTACAACATATGCACAGATTTGTATGACATAAGTAGGGAAGATACTATTTTTTCACACTAGTATGCCACATTTCAATTAACTAATGAAATTTTACTTTTCCCATGCCAAAGTCATTAGAAAATGACTTTCAAATACATTTTAAAAGCAAGTTAATTTTAGAATTTAGTATAAGTTCAGTATGTTTTTACCTCAAGACCACCATTTTATATATTTAAATATATTTTTAAACACATTACATTCCTTAAGACTTTTTATTTTTAAATAATTTTAAACACGGAAAAGGTGGGGAATAAACACCAAAAAAGACTTCCAGGATTCCCTTCATTACAATTTCAAATATATCAGTTAATTACCTCATTGTTGGTTGGTTTAAGGGAAATAGCAATATGACAGACTAGGAAGACATGACTCTCAAACCCAAACCCAAACTTTTTCGCATGAAAAACACTATTGTGTTCCTGTCTTCTGTATAAACAGTATCATTTCAACCTTGTTCAAAACTTACCTCCTCTAGGAACTTTTCATGAGTAAGTAAACAGGTAGCAATAGCCATTTTAAACTCTGCTTTTAACCTAAGTAACTTTAAGGTGTAGTCTGTAAAATGCTGCCCTGCCAGTGTTAATTCCTGGCCTGTGCCTAAGTTTGTCTGAACAACTTCCCTGTTAATTATGAAGTACTGACTGTCTCTCATATCTCTCCACAGTGGCTCCCTTAGCTTTCTAAAGAAAAAAGCTTAGACCTTAAAACAGTTATTTTCATTTGTGATGTTCCTAAACATTTTAATCATTCAATTCCTGTCCCTAGTCCTTCTAACTTTTCATGCTGTTTAATCTTTTTTAAAACATCTCATGTTTGTGCTATGCAGTTTTTCTCCCTAGAATCATTTCAATTCCTGTGGCCTGGCAGTGGCCCTCACCCTTGCTATATATGGGAATGACCTGGGAAGTTTTAAAAAATACCAAAAACTGAGTCCTACCTCACACCAGATAAATTAGAGCTCAGTTAAAAACATTTTTTAAATACTTAGGTAATTCTAATGTGCACCCAGAGTTTAGAATCCCTGGGTTAACATTTCTTTGTCTGGTGCCCATGACAATACAGTAAATTTTAGCCTCGCTCCTCTTTTGATCTACTCTCTTGCTCTTTAGTATTTGTTTTCCCTTTTCCTGATATAATCAGTCATATAATCAGGGTTTTTTTTTCCCACAGATTATATCATAATGCCTTGAACCTGAAAAATATCTCATATTTGCATAATACTTTATACCTTTACCTATGAGATTTTATGTATTATCTACCAGAAACCTTTGCAGAGAGGTAGAAACATAAACCTTCTTTAACACATGAGGAAGACAGAGGTTCAGATATATTCAATGCCCTTCGTGTGAATATTTGCCAAGTGAGAGAATTCCTAAGTAACAAGAGTCGGGCTATTTTTCCTCTGCCATATCTCCCTTACGTAATTCGTTGATTTGCTCACTGTTGCACATATTCTATTTGGCGTGTTTGTTCATTTGCTGAGTGCATACTGTACTCTCACTCTGGCAGTGAAACCACACATAGAAATAACCATAATGATATGTGAAATTGCCACATGAAAATGTATGCACAGGTTGCTAAGGGACAAAACAGATAGAATGACTAGACTCCTGGGTTTGATACATGGGAAGAATCTGGACAGATGGGCCAATGAAGGAATCATGGTTAGCACATAGTCACAAAAGAACAAACAGCATATGCAAAGGCTAGAAGACATGAATTCTTGTGACTCTGTAAACTGCAAGGATTTTGACGGTGCATTAACCACGGACCCTGTGAGAACTCATTTGGGGATAGGGACAGAAGTTATTAGAGCATCTTACTTAACAGTGGATCCAATGATGAGAAGTTACAGAATCAGGCTTAACATTAGGAAAGACTACCAAATAATGGGATAGGTGCCTCATGGTGGTGGTGTCACGGATGAACTTTAGTCACCATCCTCTCTCTCCCAAATCCAATAAAGAAATATAAACAAACTGAGTGTTTTTGCAATAGGACCGTGATGCCTGAGCAAGTCTCTCCATCCCAACAAGATCTCACTCAACCCTAAGCCTCTGTGTCTAATTCTGGAGCAGCCTGTTTGTAGAGCAGCAAATGGTATCAAAGGAAAAGTTTAACTCACTTTTCCTGCCTCATTTTTTAAGATTTTTGAGTGTTATGATGCAAATAGCCTCTGGGGATTATAAGTCTATGAGCTAGAGAAAAAAGAAGAAATTTTAAAATAACTCTAAACAATATTTTGAGATCAAATACTATAAATAGCCAAAACTTTAAGAAAACAAGTTCTTAAGTGAAGAACAATTTAATCACCAGGAATCCTTTCTAACAAGTTGCTATTTCAGGAAGAGCTGTAGCCTGAAATGGAAAGAAGATTTATTATAAGTGTCTCAAGATTTCACCCACTAAAAACTTTTTGCCAAATTTGATATGAATAACTATATAATGAATTTTGGTTAAGATGAATTTGCTAAATCAGATTTGATACTGCAGACAAATCACTTGAGAGGTCCAGAGCTTGATAACAACAATCATAGTATATGGAAATCACTGTAAATACATTTGTTTTATACTTTAGAATCCATTTGATGTTTACCATTACCTACAGTTAATAGTCTCAATTTAATATGTGCATAAAGTTTGCTTCTCCAAAACACCCATTGTAGTTCTTGGGAAATTGTCATTTACTACCTACAGAAATACCTACTCAAAAAAAAGTAGGGGGAGGGGCCCCTGGGTGGCTCAGTCGGTTAAGCAACCGGCTTCGGTTCAGGTCATGATCTCCCGGTTCGTGGGTTCAAGCCCCGCGTCAGGCTCTGTGCTGACAGCTTGGAGCCTGGAGCCTGCTTCGGATTCTGTGTCTCCCTCTCTCTCTCTGCCTCTCCCCCACTCATGTTCTCTCTCTGTCTCTCAAAATGAATAAACATTAAAAAAAATTTTTTTAAGAAAAAGAAAAGAAGAAGAGATGAGAAGAGAAAAAAGAAAGGAAATACCTATTCAAACTTGCCTCATAATCAGGAATATTAGCTTTTTCATTTTTGACAAATTTCTGAAAAGGGACTTCAGAGCCATGATATCAAGAGAAGAACATCAACAGTAGCAAAAGCAACAAAAGTTTAATGAAAAATCACGTAAGGCACAGCTGTTTTCTTTGCAAAAAAAGGTTGTTGTGGGTTTTTTTTTTGTTTTTTTGTGTTTTTTTTTACATTTTCTACCCAAGTCTATAGTAGCAACAATATGTCCTTTTATTCTACTCCTCCTACTACCTTCTTATAAAATCAAGGTAGTTTGCTAAAATTCAAGGCCACTGTTATAAATTTCATGCAATCATTATAGAGGCAGTAGCTTGTAATTCTGTGCTATAGGTTTCATTAAATAAAAATTCCATTTGTTAAAAACTCCCACTGAAAATCTTATCCCTACCCATTTTAAGAAATTATTTTGGTGAAGAATTATAAAACAGTCTTAAAACTTTTGATTAAAAAGAGCTCTGAGGTTAGTAAGATATTCACATTTACAGAAAAGAATTGAAAGAACTGTCTGTACTTGGTGTCTTCAACATCTGTGCATTCCTTTCGAGGACCCATATGTATCCAGTTTCACTGCACCCATCCCACTGAAATTGCTCTGTCATAACCACCAATCATTTCCACATTAGTAACTCAAAGAGTGATTTTCAGGTCTCATCTCATTGACACAACTGATAACTCCTTTCTTCCGAACATATTTATGTCTCCAGCCTTCCAGGACACCACACACTCATGGTTTTCTTTTTACCTCTTGTGCTCTCTCTCTGCAACCATTTAACTGTCATGTTGTTATTGTTGATGTAAAAAACAAATTGCAAAGCATAGAGAAAATGAGGTCTGAGTACTTTCTCAGAAAGTATCCTCTCTGATGGTGTTCTCCATGGGTTCTTAAAATACTTTCTCAGATAGACACATGAACAATTTCTTATTTACAAGCCGACAAGGGAAGGACTCTTAGAATATTCCTAAACATGCTTACTTGAAAGAAGATATTTTATGAGCATTTCCAGAAGCTGATGAAAATTTATAGTTTAAGAGATCTGTAGGGTAGATTCTTACCATTTCTGAAAATGTGGTCGAATCGCTTACTGTCCTGAAGCCTACCATGTTTCAAATTAGGAAGCCTTGAGCCTGGCTATCGACAGCCTTCTACTATCTTCTATATATCTTTCTCCAAAGGTTTATTTTCTTGTCATCATTAAATATAATTAGAAAACAAAACTAAAATGTTCGTCAAACTGTGGTGAACACAAAGGTATTCATCTTGGGTAATAGGTATTTTGATTTAAAATTGGGGCACTTGGATGGCTCATTTGGTTAAGTATCTGACTCTTGATTTTGGCTTAGGTCATGATCTCATGGTTTGTCAGATCATGCCCCATGTGGGGTTCTGTGCTGACAGCATAGAGCCTGCTGGGGATGCTCTCTCTCCCTCTCTGCCCCTCCCCTGCTCCCTCTCTCTCAAAATGAATAAATAAAATTAAAAATAAATAAATAAAACAGAATAAAATAAAAATGCAGTATAATAAAATTTAAACCAAATGCCATATAAATAGCTATTCAAATCACAGAAATACAGATGGCCAGAATATATATCAATTTCAAGGTAGAGATTACTTAAGTAAGATGAGAAACAAAGATAAACCATCAAAGGATTCAAAAGGAATATCAATTATACCTGTAGTATACAGGAAATCTGTTTATTTTTTAAAAAATTGTTTGTTTTGGGGCACCTGGTGGCTTAGTTGGTTAAGCGTCCAACTCTTGCTTTCAGCTCAGGTCATAATCTTACAGTTCATGTGTTCAAACCCCACATCGGGCTCTGCGCTGACAGTGCAGAGCCTGCTTGGTATTCTCATTCTCTCTCTCTCTCTCTCTCTCCCTCCCTCCCTCCCTCTCTCCCTGTCTCTCTCTGCCCTTCCTACATCGGCTTGTGCATGCTCGCTCTCGCTCGCTCTCTCTCTCCAAATAAATAAATAAACTTAAAAAACTGAATTGTTTGTTTTACCAATCTCTTTTTGAAAAGAGTATTTTTTCTTTAAAAATTGGAGACAGAAATATTACAAAATGTTAATATTGTTACATGTTAATTGTCATATGTTAATTCGGAGTACCAGGGACCTAGGTATTTTCCTTATTTCTCTTTACTTTTTCTAAATTTTTCAAATACCTGAATGTGAATAAGCACATAGAAAGCATGGCTTTGTTAAAAATTTCAACAAGACTTTTGACAATGGTTGTAAAACAGTTTTAAAAACCATAAAATCTTGAAATTGTGCATCTTCAGAAGTAAAGACCATGTAGGTGTTAGGTGTCTTCTGATTTGGTTCAGGGTCAGTTCTCCCCTTGTCAGTAGAGACTCCTGACCTAAAGCCAGGTGAGAAACATGCCAATTTTTCCTTCTCTAGTTCTGCAGCATAAAGATCTTTCTCTACTTTCTTTAAATATAGTTTCCCTTTTTTCACTTTATGAAGGAACATGATTATCCTGTTGACAATTTATCAGGAGTATGTAACATAATGCCTGCAGCAGCGCTAGATGTTTTATAGGTATTTTAAGTGAAAATTTTAAGTGAAGTAAAAGAGTAAATGAAAGTCTTTACAGTGACTTATATTCACCTAGATTATTTTGGCTTCTAACTCTCCAGGTGATCATTTCTTTGTAGCTGTTCTCTTTTTTTGTTTGGTTGGTTTGGTTTTTTTTTTTTTTTTTTTTTTTGTTCCCAACAGACACATTCATTGTAATTAGCATCCCAAAATTAGTATTTTGTCTCACAGATGCTATCACAAAAATAAGGTGCACTAGTAGCACAGATTGAGAGTACCTGTGGTAGAAACATTAAACAAAGCAGTGGCTTTAGTCTTCATGGTTTGTTTCTCCAACTGGACCCTCAGCAACTCATGGCAGGAAGCAACTTCCTCACAGTACTCTCTTACCTAAGTGAATACGTTTGAAGTCACCTATTATACACATGAACAAATAGCTTCTCTTCAACTGCTGGGGCCTGCAGCATTTCCCTACCCAGGAGA
This sequence comes from Lynx rufus, assembly GCF_022079265.1. Lineage (NCBI taxonomy): Eukaryota > Metazoa > Chordata > Mammalia > Carnivora > Felidae > Lynx > Lynx rufus. Next base: position 42,343,657 of record NW_025814823.1, read on the forward strand.
CTTTCCCAAGTCCAACTTTGGTTCTTCCAGGGCAGTAGACCACCCAGCAAGCAAGTTGACTAGGATCTGCTTCAGAACTCCCTGAACTGACTGATAACCCTTATCACTTTGAGTAAATTTCCCCCCACCCCTCTCACAATCCCCATTCCAGATGTCCTTTCAGTCCAGAGACACCATTCTCCTTTCTTCTTGTTGTCTCAAAATTACCTCCTCTCTTCTCTTTCTCAATAGTACTTCCTTTGCTCCCTATCCCAACAAGCCTTTTGACTTTTAACCCAGGTATGCAGAGAGACTAGCCAGATAGAGGTGGTCACTACTGCTCAACAAACAGCCAAAAGTTGACCATTCCATGTAGGATTTATGAGAAAAGAAAAGATGATTCCATATAGTCTTTTTTTTTTTTAATTTTTTTTTTTCAACGTTTATTTATTTTTGGGACAGAGAGAGACAGAGCATGAACGAGGGAGGGGCAGAGAGAGAGGGAGACACAGAATCGGAAACAGGCTCCAGGCTCTGAGCCATCAGCCCAGAGCCCGACGCGGGGCTCGAACTCCCGGACCGCGAGATCGTGACCTGGCTGAAGTCGGACGCTCAACCGACTGCGCCACCCAGGCGCCCCCATATAGTCTTTTGTCACAGGCCAAATACATTCAATTATGGTTCCTTGTGAATAAGTGAAATTAACAATTAAAAACGTATTTCTTATTGTGCATTTTGTTGTTGCAAGTAGATCACGTTTAAAGCATTTGTAGAAACTTTCCCTCAATTTACTACTTTATGATACACTAAATGAAACCCATTTGTTCCCAGTCAACACACAAGGAATACTTTATAACCAGAAAAAAATCTTAACAAATCTAAGTTTAAAAAAGATTGGAAAAAAATGTTAATAATGTGAAATTAAAGTCTGAGGAAATTCAGTAAAAGGTATACAGCTCAAGCACCAGATGAAACATCTTATTTTTTTCTTTGTTTAGAAATTTCTCTCTCCTACACTATTCCAAAATTTAATGGTCTCTATCACCAGCTGGCTGATATTTTTCAAATAATTCTCACAATTTAATAAAATGTATAGGTGCCAAGTACCATAACCGAGAAATAGTTTCTTTCAATGTATTATTGCTTAAGTAATATTTCAGAGCAATCTATCGTCATAAATAACTTCGGTTACTATGGAGTTTTAGCAACTCTGTATATTGTCCATTTCCTGACAATGCTTTTTCAGTTGATTTTCCTTCTGTGCTACAACTTTCAAGGCTTTTCTTAAGGGGCTATACACAAATCCAGAAAAAGAGAGAAAGATAGATGGATAGAGATATATTCCAAAAATAATCATTCAGTTTTTTTTTTTTATATGCTGCACCAGGCTGAATTCTGTCTTCTTTTGTCAATAAAATATATAATGAGAGTGAGAAGAAAGGGGAAAATAATTTATAAGTCTCATAGAATTTTTGATAATTCGATGAAGAGTCAAACAGTAACACCCTATGGCAAAACTCCTTAGCCAGTTCCCTCTAAATATGCAATAGAAGAGCAGAGCTCTGAGAACTGAACATTCAGTGTGCCAAAGCTTTTTCAAGGTGCCGCGGTGCTGGGTACATGGGATGACAAAATTTTGCTAAGTAAATAAAATACATAAATAAGCCCATACATTTTCTCACATCTGGCTGTAAATTCTTCATGAGCAATTACTACCAAGCTCTCTAACTTAATATAGATAAACAGGATACAATTTCAAGTCATTACTCATGAAGGAGGAGCAATGCAAAACCACCTTTATGAGGACCACAAATCATAGCGGCTCTGTGCACATTACAACACTTTTCTTTAAATGCTTCCTGGATATTATGTTATATTAGAGTTTTATGTACCTTTTTTGAACCAGTTGACATGGGTAGGCATAGGAAATAAAATTCCTCGGAATTTTAACTTCAAACACTAGTGTTCTCTACTTTAAAATTTCTCCATTGGTCCCCTCCTGTGCCTTGCTCTAAATCCCATTTCACAAGAGCAATAATACATTGAAAGGTTTCAAATTACAAAAGGATTCCATGTTCTGTGACTGAGGCAAAGACCTATTAATGCCAGTTGACACTGCACATTGTAGTTTCATTGTGCTTTTAAATAAATGATGCAGGTAACACAGGCTTTTGCAACTCCACATACACTTAAGAGAGATTTTAACTTCTGTCCAAATATATTTCAAGTAATACAATAACAGACATTTTCAATATCAGGGTTGATCTTGATCATTCATGCTATATTTTTATTCAAGGCAACTGTTTTGGCGTTTTATGTAGTTCATTTAAGTTTATTTCATTATATGTTGTAATAAAATCCCTGAGACAGCAGTTCTGAAACAGTACCAAATACATAGTGCTAAAACCAATTTATTAAAAAAAAACAGTATTAATTTATAACATGTTCCATTAAAAGGCATCAAAATGCACAGAGAAGCCTATGACGCCTCATATGAGCCTATGATGTAGCAGAGCCCAGGGATACAATGACGGGCTTTCCATCCCTGCAGAGATGGCCCATTTGTGAATTGCATGTACATGTGTGCACACACACCATGGTTGTAAATACATATTCCATGTGGGTGATTCATATATTTTTTCATAGAGATGATTACATATATTTGTATATGAAGAAGTATTTCTTTATTACACAGAATTACTTTCATTAATATTATAGGTAGTATATTTTTCTAAAAGATTTTGCCTTTAAATATATAAAATATATAATATATATATATATATATGTGTGTGTGTTTATAAAATTTTAAGTGTGCTATAAATAAGCCACATATTTTTACTATACTAAGCTAATATATAATGTCTAACACAAATGCATCTTAGAGTTTAGGGGTAAAATATTTCTGAAAAATAATCCTATCAAGAATTATATTTTGAAACTTCTGTGGTAGAGAGAGAAAATTTTTTTAAAACCTGGATTGAATGTAATTTCCAATAGTAGGACTATGTCTATTTATCATGAAAAATACTTTCCAAAAGTAAATATTTACCATAATATTAGCTTTCACTATCTGCATGCCAGTCTTTAACAACAGACTTCAAGTCAACCTTTAGTCAAAGAAATCAGATAATAAATTTGGAGATTCAAATCTAGAGTACTTTAAAGTGAATTCAAAATTCAGGCTATGCCAGGTATTTCAATATTAGTTTTTCTAGGCAAATGCTTAAATAAGTTCAGTGGTTTATTATACTTCTCTTCCTGGAAAGTTTCCTTTTTCTTTTTTTTTTAGTGTTTATTTATTTTTGAGAGAGACTGAGTACGAGTGGGGGAGGAGCAGAGAAAGAGGGAGACACAGAATCTGAGCAGGCTCCAGACTCTGAGCTGTCAGCACAGAACCCAAAATGGGGCTTGAACTCACAGGTTGTGAGATCATGACCTGAGCCAAAGTCGGATGCTTAACCAAATGAGCCACCAGGTGCCCCTTCCTGGAAAGTTTTCTGAAACAGACCCGAAGCTGGAACCTATAGTATTAATAACATATACAGAGAGAAAAAGAGAGAGAGCAAGCACACTGATTTTTTTATAGTACACTAATAACAAACGCTATCCCTTGAATACATAATTTTAAGATGTGTTTTTATAATCTGAGTGTTTTGGGTTTTTGATTTTAATTCATTTATGCAAATTGTACAGTATCTTAATTTGAGTGAAAACATATCTCTTTAATGATTTACAGTAAAAAAGATGTTCTAGAATACCCTGGAAAGTGCCACTTGGTCTTTGGGGGACTTAGATTTGACTCTCAGCCCCACCACCATCTGACAGCATGTCTTTGCCTCAGTGTTTTTATCTGTAAAATGGGAAGTTTAGAGGTTAGATCTTCTCCACCTCTCCAAGTAAATATGCAGTATACATGTGAGATGTTATTATATACGTTACCCAAAACTTGGTAGTTTTTTTCCCCAAATACTGATCTCTAAACTTAGATCTTCATAAAATGGTGTAAATAATTTACTTGATAAAATAAACTGCAAGAAATTAGAAACTTTGCCACTGATTCTGTTATAATTCACCACTGATTCATTTGCTCTCATCTTGTTGATAGCTTTGAAAATGTGTGTGGCTGTATTAAAACAAAAGGAAAACTTTTAATTCTCATGCCCCATATACATCTTTTTATTCATGAAGAGGAAAAAAAAACTACTATCAAAGCCTGATGTTTATTGACTATACTTCTACTTTCTGTGTAGAAAAAGAATTGGTGCTTTGGGTAGCTTTTGAAATAATTTAGAGTATTTAGGGCCAAATTAAAAAAATTAATCACAGTGATGTTGGATGGAAACTCTTCAGCAAGTCTGGAATCTCTCTAGCTGTGAATGTTTAAAAGGCTAGAGCATTTTTAAAATCTATTTTTAAAATTAAAGTTCTATGTATTTTAAGGAACAAAACCAAGTCACATGAGAAACATGCTCACTTTCAAGGTCTTAAAACTGGTTCTTCTTATAGGTTTGGGCTGAGAATCCCCGAAGGAATGTATTTTCACAAATAAGGAAATATCTTTAGATGTAGTCACTGCTAATAGAATACGCCTTTTGAATTACTTTACCTCCAAGCTCCAAACTAAAATAACATTGGCAAAACCACTTTACTGTTTGACTTTAATCCTCAGGTCATAGAACTGTAACACTTAGATGACTCTCTAAAACACTATCACTTCTTTGATTTATCCTTATTAAGTTGTTCCTCTGGTGAAGGGAGGTATAAAAATGAACCAGAAATAGATTACATATACATATAAAAATCCATTTTGAAAATTTATATTAATAAATGTGAAGCATAACTGAGAAACATTTATTTTCAGAATAGGAAAATGATAAAACATATAATTCAATACTGTCTTCAAGAAACACATTAAATGCAGTAAATTTTATGATTTTATAAATTCTCCCAAATAAACACATCCATTTAATCAACCAACATTTCTTAAGAACCTCCATGTGCCAAATACTTTTTAATGATTTTGTTAAAAGAATACTTAAGAAATAATCCTTGTCCTCAAACAATTGACGGTATTTTCAATATGGTCATTTTTGTGAACCCTCTGTATTCCCAAATGTGTTCATATATATATATACATACATATTCCCAAATGTGTTCATATATATATATATATATATATATACATATCTCCAAAAAGAAGGTAAAAGAGAATAAAACTTGAAGAGAAGGGAATAGATGGTGGCATTTTTATAGTTTCTTCCCTCATATAGCGTTTTTTTAGAAGAATACAGAAAGATGGCTTTTTGTTAAACAATACCACACTGTTGTCCTATAATGGTATTACAATAAATATTGTACTCCAAGTAGGGGTGCCTGGGTGGCTTAGTTAGTTGAGCGTCTGACTTCGGCTCAGGTCATGATCTCGTGGTTCATGGGTTTGAGCCCCGTATCGGGCTCTGTGCTGACAGCTCAGAGCCTGGAGCCTGCTTTGGATTCTGTGTACCCACCTCTCTCAGCCCCTCCTTGACTCATGCTCTGTCTCACTCTGTCTCTCAAAAATAAATAAATGTTAAAAAAAATTAAAATATTGTACTCCAGGGGCACCTGGGTGGCTCAGTCGGTTAAGCATTCAGCGTCGGATCAGGTTATGATCTTGCAGTTCATGAGTTCGAGCCCCACATCGGGCTCTGTGCTGACAGCTCAGAGCCTAGAGCCTGCTTTGGATTCTGTGTCTCCCTCTCTCTGCTCCTCCCCTGCTCATCCTCTCTCTCTCTCTCTCAGGAATAAACTTTAAAAAATTTTTTTAATAAATAATAAAATAAAATATTGTACTCCAACTAAATAAAGATTAATGTTTAAGTTCATGATAGTTTTTATGTACTGGAGGAGGGGCAATATTTAAAGGTGACTAAACAATATATAGACAACATTTTATTTTTTAATGCTTATTTATTTTGAGAGAGAAAGAGAGTGAGAGAGAGAGAGAGAGAGAGCGAGCATGTAGTGGGGGAGGGGCAGAGAGAGGAAGAGAAAATCCCAAGCAGGCTCCATGCTGTCAGTGCAAAGCCTGATAGGGGGCTTGATTCCAGGAACTGTGAGATCATGACCCGAGCCAAAATCAAGAGTGAGATAATTTACTGACTGAGCCACCCAGGAGCCTCTGGGTGTTATAAAACATTTTCTTGCTATTAATAATATTGATAACAGAAATACACTTCCAAACCAAGAAAAGGTATGATTAAAAAAAAAGTTCCCTTTTAGGAAAAGAGAAAAAAATGTATCCGTACCCTAATTATTGCATATTAACGTAAATTCAAAACCATTGAAGCATGGCACCCTGTGGTCTTGTATTAGCACTCTTTTACAATTTTAAGCTCTTTTATAAAAATTTTTTGATTCAACTTTAGATGATAGGGGTCTGACAAGAATGAGTAGACTTTTTCATTCCCCTTCAGTGAAATAAGAGACGATTCTGCTAGACTATTTACACAATATTTTTCTTATCATTTTGATTACCAAGAGACCTAAAATAGAGAATGAGACCACCAACACTAAATTGTGTTGATTTTCTTATCTCACTGTAGCAAGATGTTGTTTAAATTAATCTTGCAATTCGTAATGTTACACAATAATCCAAACAGCTATGGGACACTTTAAAAAACAAAATATAACTTTTGTCCAGCTTCTAAGAGGTAGGAGCTTGTGTGTGTTTGTGTGTGTGTGTGTGTGTGTGTGTGTGTGTGTGTGTGTTTGCATGTCTGTGTGTCCATAGAGAAGCAGAAGGAAGCAACCAGATAAGGTAGTTGGCTTCTTTTGAGACTCAACATGAAAAGAAATAAGAAATCAGAGTAAATATGATTCATACTCCTGACACTGAGCTCAGTAGTTCTGAATCCCTCTTTGCCTTTCTTTTAGCCTCTGCTCTTTTGAAGTTCTATTAGGTCTCTTTTTTATTCCCCTCAGTGGCACTGAAACTCTTTTAAGAGCTTGGAATCTGGGCTTGAAAACTGTGCTTGCAAGTAAGGATTTGTAGCAATTCGCTTCCTTTGGGTGACTTCAACATCTGATAGGCTTATTGAATGTTAGAGCTGAAAGGAATGTTAAAGATTCTTCTCTTAAACTCTATTATCAATGAGGAAATTAAGGCACAGAGATTGACTGACCCAACATCAAATATTCAGAGGCCAATAGATGACATATTTTGTTTTGGATGACGTTTGACATAGGGTAGAAATTATCTTAATTCCTTTTAATATAATTGAAGCAGAAAGAAATTCAGTCATATTCTCAATACCATATTTTAAATTATAGGCTTACAGAGTTTAAAGGGACCTTTTAACCTAGTTCATTACTATTCTTACAAATTGCCTAGGTCACTCCCACGAAAAAGACTAATAACAAAGACCCATCAATAGACTGAATTTAGACCATCTAGCTCATTCAATCCAGATGGCCATTCAATTTAATAGGAAAAAAAAAATCTCCCTAGAAGGGACTTATAACCAAATCTCAAGAAACCATCTGCTTAACTCAATATTCAAATGTATTCATAAAACACATCTTTCTCAGTTCAACTGAAAATATCCCATACTCAGAATTGGGGAGTTAAAAGGGCCAATCAGATATTCTGAAAAATCAGCTAAAAAAGAGACTCTCATGAATTTAAAAACCAAATACTATGAAATGAATATGGCCAAAATTATAGGTCTATGTATTGTAACTGTATGTGTAATTTATCCATACAGTTTAGACCCTTTTGCGTTAATGGTTGATCGTGAGCGAGACTTAGCTCAACTTTCCCAACTTGTATTTTGTGCTTTTAAGCTAATTGACATTGTACACATCTTCTCAAAACACAGAATATTCTTTCTGATCTTATTCCTTAGTGAGCTTTCTAAAGCATGGAGAAGTATAGAAATTTGGCCACAGTCTTATTAAAATAAATAGCTAAACACAACAAGGAAGCTTTGCATAAGGAGGGAAAACTCATTCACACACAAACATCCAGTAAAGGACACATTCAGCCAATATTTACAAACTTTTAAATAAGCTATAGAAAGTACACATGAAAGAAAACAAAACCTTATTTTCTGCTGCTCATTAAACTGAAACTTGCAAATGAAGTTTTCTTTGAAAATTAAAGTAACAACCTACTTTCCCCTATTTCAGTTGCCTATTTCATATATTGAGCATCAAGTAATAAAACATACACTTCACTTGTTGAAAACTTTATCCAATCATTGGATGGTTTATGTTGATTTCAAGTTCGACAAGACAACAACTTTTGCTCAATTTATTCTTCATAAACAAACAGAGTACACATTAACATCAACTGCCATAAAATCAGGCCTTTGGGAAGGTGTCACATATAAAAGTGGGGCACCCTTGCTTCATACATGATATTAAGTACATATTAAGGACCAAAAATGTTTTCCAGCTTTCCTCATCCTTCAACAGCCTGAGTCAAATGACTCACAATATTCTAGACACATTTTGCATTTTAAATCCTTTTTGAAACATAACCACAAATGAGTTATTTGATTATCATAATCAGAAACACTAATCACTACAGTCTTGATGAAAATTCAGACATTATCTCAAGAGGGCTCTGGCCCAATAAATGTGTTGACATGCTATTTGTTTTTATGATGGTTATTCATTGTGATTCAGTGTAAAATAAGTTTATGGAAAAGTGACAAATACTTGGTGTGAGAATCCAATACAAACAGAAAGTACATAAGAGAGAATCTACCAGAAGACCCCTTTTAATTTCATTACTAAGTTAAATAAATACACAAATATCCTCTTATTAAAATGTTCCCAGAGTAATAATTGTCTTTATACGAACAATTCTGTAAATGTAAAGTGCCATGTTTTCACTTTAAATTATGTATATAACAAACTACTTAAGACATCTCCCTCTACTATACCCAAACACTCTGAAGAGACACCCAACATGCAAGACACATTCACCTCTCTCCCATTCCTTCTCCCATACAACCTTGCACATTAGGAAAGTGCCTCAGGCACCCAGACAACCAAAATCTAAGATGACCATGTCTTGGGCTGAAACTGCTGTATATGCTATTTTCAAAAAAAAAAAAAATGAGTTCTTTTTCCCCAATGCTTTCATGGAAATGGATGTCAAGATAAAGAAAAGAAAGTCTCAGTTGGTGACTGAAGTTGAAATTGAAGGGTTGGAGTATACAAGGTCCCAGCAGCAGTCATGTATAAGTTTGACAAAACCGTACAGAGAAAGTAAGCAGACGTTTCCAGAAATGCACAGGCACCAAGTGTAAAAGGAGAAAGGGACGCAGACAGTGAGTGAGACACATAAAAATACATGGAGAAAGTACTTCATTTATCATTCTCTGTTCCACTTTAGATAAGAATCTGAGTGTTCTTCATTCTCTTTCGTTGGATTCCAGGTTATCTATTTTTAATCTAGCTGGTGTAAATGAATTTCTCTTTCTTATAACCACAAGTGTCTTCATCATCAACTTTCTTAATTGTATATATTAAACTTTATTAAGACTTTTTTTCTTTAAACTGACATGATTGAAACCATTTTATTTTTCTTTTTGAGAGAGAGACAGAGGGAAAGTGAGGGGCAGGGAGAGAGGGAGCCCTAAGCAGGGCATGGGCTGACAGTGTGGAGCCCCAACACAGGGCTTGATCTCATGAACCATGAGATCGTGACATGAGCAGAAATCGAGAGTCGGACGCTTAACTGACTGAGCCACCCAGGTGCCCCAAGACTTTTTTTAAACCTTACTTTATGTCACTTTATTATTCTTCTTTTGCAGGAAAGGCTAAGACAAGTAAAGGGAAACATTTTCAAAAAGAAAATAGAATGTGTCTTAATTTATCATTTTAACAGTTTTTTATAATTGTTATAGTAATAATTTTCACTAATTTTCCCCTCTTGAAAAAAAATAAGTACAGAAGAATGTGCCCAGGTATCAGATGGATGCCCCACTATTTCTAGGTTATCATGATAAGACCACTAAGTATTCCTGACATGCCAAATGGGTTTAAATCTAAATAATGATATACCTTTGTCAGTTAATTTACTTATCATTAATCTAAGTCTCAGAGTACTTTCAACACTCTCTTTTCCACATATTTCTCTTGTTCAGCACTTTGGAAAGAGTATTCTGCACCTTCTATTGTCAACTTCCTCATTCCTCAATTATGCATCACCTTCCTTAACATTTGACAAAAACTACTTGGAAAGCCTCCACTCTTCTTTCTTTCCCTTTTTTTATAATGTTAATCTCTCTTTTCGTCAATAATTCTCTTCATTTCAGTATCCTTGACTGTTCCTTTCTTACTGGAAGCATCTTCAATATTGGTGTTGGTCAAGTCCACATTTTTTGTTAGCTTATTTTCTCATTAGTCCTTATCTCTCTGGGAAACTTCATGTAATTCCATATCTTTAATAATGTCATATACACCTTTAAGTGATGATACCCAAATTCACTGCTTCAGAACCAAGTATTTTCCTATGCTTCATTGTGCATTTTTAAATGTTTGCTTAAATACTCCATCTAAGAGTATCTTAAAACCTCATCTTAAAACCACCTCACCCAAAGTCCCACTTATTGGCCTACACCCTCCTTACTCTTTTTCCTTGTGCATCCAGAGCAAATATAACTTTCGGAACACTCATTGCTCTGAATAATAATCAGCTGTTTTTGTGCCTATTTTCCCCTTGATGTTCCAGTGCTGTGCATAGTGTCTAGCAGGTTGTATATTCTTAAAACTGTTTTTGAATTAAAATATTCAGTATTTTCAATTTCAAATTCTACTTTGGAACCACAACATACATTGGCATTCACAGAACTCCATAGATCTGCTACAGCTAATTGGAAGTATTGAATATTTGGGATTGTTTCATTCAGACAGGTTGGTTACATGCAGGCAAAGTCTTCAGAGTGTTCTCGTGGAAAAAGCTTTGTATTCACTGTAACACCATGAGCAAATGGTTATGTCCTTATGGGGATAATGACCCCTTTCCTGACTGTCAAGGAAGGCGGCTAAGAGGCTTAAATAAGTCAATTAGATTGTGAAAGAATTTGAAAACTATGAGGGGCTATAAAAATCAGGTTCTGTTAATTAATATTAACATTTAAAATTATATACAACATGTTCCATCTATTCCTTGTTCAGTTTTAAAGCTAGCATGATGTTCATTTTTCAAAACAACAGATTAGGGCAATGTTTTAACATTCTTTTCCTTTTTAAGTATATTCATATAACTGATAATATGTCTGCTCCCTAGAATCATATAAATAATATGCTGTCTGTGACCCTGACAACACTGTCCCAAAAATAAACATTGGCATGCTATTGTTCAGAAGGACATGTGCTTTGTATCTAAATACTGCATTTACTTATATACTCTTGGCCTTGTAAGAGACTTGACTTAATGAACCCACATATTTTACGATGTGTGCTTTTAACTTTTACTCAAGAATAATAGGAATAAACAGTTTCCCCCCTATATTTTCAAGCAAGGTATGCAGAATAAGAATTTAAGGAAATATCCCAAAATGAATTCAGTTTCCTGATAAACTAAGATAAACTCAGTTTAAGTGATGTCAATATCAAAATTAACTGTATGTTGGTTGTCACTAATTCTCAGGACTTTGATCACAACTTCCTGAAAATTCCTGAGCTGCAGCATTAATCTCCTTGAAAGGGAGACACTCAATTTACAGTGTATTTTGCATGTCCCTAAACAGGTCTTGAATGATGAATTTCACTGTCTGACTGAGGTGGTTTACCTCAGCACATAATTTCTTATATTAATAACCTTCCCCTCAGGAGCTGAATGACCTTCTATAAATACAATCCCTTCATTCAATCAAAAAATTAAAGCCTGTAACCACCTCGCAATTCATCATCTTTTTTATAGGCAATTGTTGAAGCAGAAACAAAACACATATCCCCAATCCTCAACCCATGTAATGCAAAATTATGCAGCCTTCTGCACTTATGTAACATAGATATATTGAAAATTATGTAGCATTTTGTGTTCCAAATCAATTCTATTGAGTGAATTCTTGTTTCCAGTGAGCCATAATTTTCAGAGAAAAAAAAAATAACCCCTTTCCAAAATCAAAGGCATCCTAAAACAATAACCTCCTGAATGTTTGCATATTTTCAATCAGTATTTAAAAAATGCCTCTTCATATGAATGCTTCAACAATTATGGTGAAGCCAGATTATAGGGTTATTCTTGGAATCTGCAAGACTACCATTTACATGAAACTATCTAAGAGTGAATCTCAGAGTTTAGTAATGGAGGCTTCCTCTTTGAGCAAGATTGATGAATGTTTGTACTGAATTTCATTATGCATAAAGACCATAAAGTATATACTCAACAAACTGACATAAGTTCTTAGTTCAGCTTGCAAAGATCTCTACCTGAAAAACACAATCTAGAGCAGATAATAGAGTTAAGTCAGAGAATTCTCTGGTAAACCAGGAAACATTAGTTAAAAAGCTTCAGGTGATTAGATTTCCAAAGTGAAAAAATGAGGAATATTGGATAAGCATTTTAAAATTCAATATTCTTAACTACATTTAATATTGTAACTATGGAAGCAGAGATTGTATTTATGTAAGAAATAGTATTTTTTTAAATATGAAATTTATTGTCAAATTGGTTTCCATACAACATCCAGTGCTCATCCAACAGGTGCCCTCCTCAATACCCCTCATTGACCCTCCCCTCCCTCCCACCCCCCATCAACCCTCAGTTTGTTCTCAGTTCTCAGTAAGTAGGATTTTTTTAAGACTAAAAACCAGCATTACATTCAGACTAGTTCCCTTTATGAGGCAGACAACTAAATCAACTTGAACAGGTTCTACTGGCTAATCCAGTTGATAAAACTAAGGTGAAGGGCTATATTTATTGCATATGGTCCTCTCATATCAGGTAAGTAATCTTTATTTTACCAAAGTGATATAAAGGGAAAATCAATTTTAGTGGAAGACCTAAAGTGTACCACATGAACACACACATATTACGTGAATATATGCTTTGCATAAATCAAGAGAAAAAGCACATATTCAGACCTACTGGATAAGTTGGAAAGACTGAAACATAGCACCTCTCCTTCAGAATCCTGGACCTCAAAGGAAGACCGCAGTACAAAAAAAATCATTTCAAATGAGGTGGACTGTTATTTGAATGCTTCCTAAATGAGTATACTGGAGTTGAGTTGGGTGATCAGCAAAACTTATGGGGAAATATTCAAAACTATCCTAATAGTAACAATTCTAACAGTCATTTAAACTATTCTAAAATGGATTCAATGATATTGGTAGTAGTTTTAATAAATTAACCATTTTAGAACAGTTAAGACTGTTAACTTAAAAATATTGTTACATGAACATCACTATGGAGAGGATTAAAAAAATTAGGCAAACTCTGTCAACTATGCCATGATATGACTCACTAGCTGGGTTAACTTGTTTCATGTTTAAGTGATATCAATATTTGTCTTCCTTTCACATAGAGAGACCATGCCATCTTTTCCATTTATTATACTCAATCATGTGATTGACTATGCCCAGATAAAATGATTGTGCAGAAAATAAATGTGATGCAAATGTATAATTCATCACAAATTGTTGATTTAATATTATACAAATGTTTTAGAATATATAGAAGATATATCTAATTATAAATATCAAGTGACACATTTCTAGGGAAATAAAAAGATCCGTTATTTCTTCTTCAATTCCAGGAGAACTACCTCTCTGCCTTCTTTTTACAAAGACCATTCTTTCCCCTGACCTAAGAGAGAAAGACAGTACATTCAAATTGCTTCTGAATGGGCAGGAGAGCAGACTCAATGGGCACAAATAGGCATTTTCTATCTTTAATTTTCATTATTCCTTCAGAGATGTGTGGGAGGAAGGTAATAGGAGAAATTAATTCCAGCAACTCACCCAGAAGTAACTTCCTTATGTTCACATCCTCACTGAGCTTTTGGCTTGAATAACTTCGTTGGTGGACAAACATTACCACTGCCTCATGCTTGGAAAGTTCTGAATGTAATTGTCTGTCAATGATATGATGATTTATAATGCAATCTGTTCCCAATGCTAGTGCTGCAGATAACTCTAATTTGCCTCTCTTTGTATTAGGTATGAAGGGCTTGACAGTCCTGCTCAGTTTTACAGTTTAGCCTTTCTTTAGGTGATACAGCCACTCAAAATACATCTCCCTTCGATTCTCATTAGGGAAAGGATAGTGCTACCAAGACTATTATTGCAATGGTCATATTTTTCTAACTCATTTAGTTTTTCATCTTATTAAAAATCTTATTACATTAGTAAATGTTTATAAATAAATAGAACTAGGAGTGTATGTTTATTAGCTTTTAGGTATATCTTATCTAATATTCTCTTGGCATCACTAGAGTATGAAAAGAGGAGATGCTTTATGTGCAATGAGAACCTGAGACTATGATATAGTAATGTACCATGATTCAGACAACTAAAAAAAAATACACACAAATCTGAAAAGATGAAATCACTAGTGAATAGGTGTATTATTGTATGTCCATTATCTGAAGAGCAGAAAATGGCATCATTCATACAATTTTTCCAGATTCACAGAACTAATATTTAAGGTATGCTACACCTGGCTAACACACATATGCAGTTATATAATTGGCACATTTGATAGCTAATTATATGTTACCAAATCTTGCCTATGAAGAATAAGTGAGATGCGAAAAAGAGCACGTCTTTTAGGTATGTACATAATTATATGTAAACTTTGTTTCATAACAGAGTTATTTCTGAAAATTTTGTATTCAAATGTTTTAACTTTATAAATTGAATAAAGATTCCATTTTAATCAAGATAATCAACATGTATAGTTCTATATGATTGGGGTTATTTTAATATCCAAGTTAAAATCAAAAGCTTATAATTATAGGCAACATTACTATGTGCCAAATATGGTTCCAAGTAATTCAAATGTATCATGCTTTTTTAATCTTCATAACTACCCAACAGAATGTATGCACTCTCCATCCTCATTTTATTAGGTAATGAAACCTAGGCATAGAGTAAATAAGTAATTTTCTCAGTGTCACAAAGCTAATTGGTTAGAAAGCCCACTTGTGAGTTCTCTGCCATAGTGATAGGGTCCTAATGTTGACAACTGCACTCTTCTGCTACAGCATTTTAATGTGGGTGAAGTAGATTCTAGGAATCAACAAAAAGTTATTAATACACCTCCATAGTTCTTTCCATTTTACTAGCTATGGCCTATTTCATGAAACTGTTGTCTGGTGCTTTAATACAATACTTAACCTATCAATGCAATTTCATAATTTTATGTTTTAAAAAGGTTTAAAGAAATAGGATCCTCCTGTTTCATCTACTCCCTGCAATGAGCTTTCAGCCTGAGGTTCTAAAAGCATGAAGTCATGTTGGCACAGAATTAAAGCAGGAAGGAAGAGGGCCAAGAAAAGAAAAGTAACATAAGAGAAATAAAGAGACCACCTACTCTTAAGTCCTGTAACCTAAAAGACAGCTATTCTTAAATTTTATTTTATCCTTAACATATTTGAAAAACATTTACTCCCTTTTCAATTTTTTTTTTCAACTTGTATAACTTAAAACTTTCTGAAAATTTCTTTGGGTGAGAACTCAGTGTGGTCACCAATCCATGAACAAGTAGCCACCTGCCCCCTCACAGGAAGTGCATCATTTAAAAACTCATGTAACTTATAAATCACTCTTCTTAGCTCTCATCAAATCAAATAATGTTACATTTAAAATATATTCACACCTTATCTCAGGCAGTCCTCAAATCCAGACAGAGCAGAATGGATTAAAAAACAATTACCCTTCAGGTAGTACTTCTTTGAACATAATAAGATCCCCACTGCAATGTGTTCTCCCCACCATGTTACTGTTTTTGAATATATTATACAGGTAACCACATGCTTTGTGTGGAGAGAAAAATGTAAAACATATAGTATGTGTACTCTGTACATATTCTTAATCAACTACTTTATAATTAGGTCTAAACACAGGGTAAGAATTTTGATGATCTTAGTAATGCTCGTTAAAATGAGATTCTACCAGTATTCAAATGTACTAGGGAAGCTCTTCATTTAAAGAAAATCCATAAGTAATTTCATCATGTACTAATTAAAGCAAACAAACAAAAATACAATCTGGAAATGTGTATAATCAGTCTCTTAAATATTTTGAAAATTATGTTATTAATACAAATGAATAGAAAAGTACACATATATGAGCATACATAAAGTATACACATATGAAAAATGTTTTTAAATATCTACAGGTATGATAAATATTAGAGAATTTCACTGCTCAGAGTGTTTAGAATCTCAGGTTGGCTTCTGTAGTTAAATAACTATATAAATCTATAGGGGTTGGGATCAGTAGAATGCACTATCCCACAAGGCAAACTGGCATGCTGTGATATAGCATATAAATCCTTGATTTTTTTTAACATTTTTTAAGTTTATTTATTTATTTTGAGAGACTCAGAGACAGCTTGAGTGAGGGATGGGCAGAGAGAGAGGGAGAGAGAGAAAATCCCAAGCAGACTCCTCAGTGTCAGCACAGAGCCCAACGTGGGACCCCCAACTCATGAAACTGTGGGATCATGACCTGATCTGAAACTAAGAGTTGGACATTTAACCAGCTGAGCCATCCAGGCACCCCGCTTTTTAAAACTCACAAGGTGGGATGAGTACATGAATGAATGGCACAAATATAAACATAAATTTTTGTAAGAGACACGAAAGATCTCAGCAAATGATATGAATTTGTCAAACAGGAAATAGGAAGAATATAAATCATAAAACTAAAGGGATAAATGACCTACAAATAAACTTTAAACTTATTCTTTGTCAATTTGATTCAACTATCAATATTATATTCTCAAATAGTTTAAAATGGGCTAAGAATACTGTTATGATAAACGACTATTCAAAAATTTTAAAATATGATTTCCAAATATTCTTTATACAGCCATTTTATTTCAACATCAAAAATGTCTTACAATGGTGAAAATAATTCACTTTCCCATGTTCAGAGTCCTAAAAGCCATCAATTTACATTTGTGTCTCTATGCCAAATCTCTAATATGCACCTCATAAAATGTTTTGCCTAATATATCATCATTTAATATTTTGATAACTCTGTATGTGTTCCTTTTGGGGTCCTATGTAGAGGGGCCACAATGCACAGATTTAATTTAACTAAGTCACACTGGAATCTAAAAGTTTGTTTTTCCCTGAACACAATCTTTAACTTCAATTCCCTGTTTATTTTGAGTTTGAGTTTGACACAATGACAGAGTCATCAGTTGTTATCTGTTGTTCTATTTAACTTGTTAAGTCGATTGTATGTTCTCTCCTTATTCTTATTACATCTTCAATGCCTCTTTTGTTAATGACATATTTGGATGCTTTTAAAATTATTTCTATTCCCTTTATCAAATACTTTCTATCATACAAATGCATTATAATATAATAATATATAGTAAAATAAATAGATAACAGAATAAAAATATTTTTCCTAACAATTTCTGTGGTAATCCTTAAAATAAAGCTTTGTCTCTGGATATGGTAATTTAATTATAATTAATTATTTTGCAGGGCTTCATTTATTTATTATCTATATATAATGATCTGAATAAAACTTCCATGGCAATAGCAATACCTGAATTGCATTATTATATTTCCAAATATTATTTTACTTTTCAAACCTTATTTTCCTAGAGAAGCACCATTAACTAACATACTGAATTTCCCCAAAAAACAGTAACCTTATATGGCTTTATCATTGCATCCCATCTTGTCTGAGCACTTGGAGGCAGGTGCTCCTTACTGATCATCCCTGAACACAATTTCCTGTTCCCTTTCTTGACTACTATGTACCACCTATGAAAAAAAAATCATTATTTTTTTTATGTTATATCTTTCTTCTTTAGGTAAGTTAAAAGACATTTGAAATACCCTAAAAATAACACTCAATATTTCAAGTAATTGAAGCTGTCATGCTTTGTGTTGATACAATCTCCTTCATTCCCTCCCTCTCACACATGCCCTTATTGGTAACCAATACTATGTCACCACCCTCTCAATCCAAACTTCTTATTCTCTTCTAATTAATATCACATCACTCTAATTGGGCTTTCCATTTGTAAGCTGCATGGATTAATATTTGTATTGTTATGTTAATTAGCTCTAGGTACCAAGGATGATCTCTACAACCAAGAACCAGAATCACCATTCTGGAATGTTGCTGTAATAACATTGGCATGAGCTGGTGTTTCCTGGAGATCATCCATGTAAATTTAATTATTGAGGTATTTAAAGATCATGTTATAAGACTGTTTCACCACCAAGGCAAACAGTTACATAGCATAGGTATTCAGATCAGCATTATGAAGTGGTTTCAGTATAATTCCATGAGCATTTATCAAGTACCTACGTGTGCCCCACACTACATTTTTCTGTGCTAAGTGCTTGGGGATAGAGTCTTTATTTTATATGAGCTAGCAAACATTCTCTTAGGAGTGAAAGACACATAAAAATCAGTAAAACACAATATAAAGAATTGCCTAGAAGAAGTTCACACAAAGGTACTAAAGTAGATTCATAGGACTGCACTAGGAAAGTATGTTCAAGGAACATTAGGATGGCTTTCTAATGAGAGATTTCTTGGTACCACTCTTCTCCATTGACTCTCACTCAGATCATAATTTTTTTTTCAAGAAAGAATAAAGTCTTCAGTTGGATAAATGACCTTAACATTACCACAAGAGTTGCAATAACTAATTTTGAATCTTAGCTCTGAATGACATAATGTACATCAAGTTTTCAGAAGAGTGCCTAGTGCGTAGTGTTTACTAGGCCTGCTATAACAAAGTAACACAAACTAGGGCACCAGGGTGTCCTCAGGCAGTTAAGTGTCCAACTTTGGCTCAGGTCATGATTTCTTGGTTTGTGAGTTCGAGCCCTGTATTGGGCTCTGTACTAACAGCTCAGAGACTGGAGCCTGCTTCAGATTCTGTGTCTTCCTCCCTCTTTGCCCCTCCCCTGCTCATTCTCTCTTTCTCTCTCTCTCTCTCAAAAAAAAAAAAAAT
This sequence comes from Lynx rufus, assembly GCF_022079265.1. NCBI lineage: Eukaryota > Metazoa > Chordata > Mammalia > Carnivora > Felidae > Lynx > Lynx rufus. The sequence goes on from NW_025814823.1 coordinate 42,362,798, forward strand.
AAACCCTTAAAAAATAAAAAAATAAAATACTGCAAACTGGCTTAAACAACAGAAATTCATTTTCTCACAATTCTGGAAGCTAGCAGTTCAAAATTAAAGTGCCATCCATTAGAGCTCATTCGGTTGAGCATCCAACTTCAGCTTAGGTCATGATCTCGTGGTTCATGGGTTCCAGCCCCACATCAAGTGCTGTGCTGTCAGTCTGTCAGCACGAGGCCCGCTTTGGGTCCTGTCCTCTTCTCTCTCTGCCCCTCTCCTGCTCATGCTCTCTCAAAAAATAAATAAAACATGAAAGAAAGAAAGAAAGAAAGAAAGAAAGAAAGAAAGAAAGAAAGAAAGAAAGAAAGAAAGAAAGAAAAGAAAAGAAAAGAAAGAAAAAGGAAGAAAGAAAGAAAGTGCCAAAGGGTTGGTTTCTTTTGAGGTCTTGTTGCTTGACTTATAGATAGACATCATATTTCTGTCTTCACATTGTCTTCCATCTGTGTGTACCAATGTCCTAATCTCCTCTTTTTATAAGGACACCATCAATATTAGATTAAGGCACACCCTCATGACCTCATTTTAACTTAATTAACTCTTTAAAGACATATTTCCAAATACAGTCATATTCTGAAATATTAGGGGTTAGGACTTTAACATATTTATTTTGGGGGAATACAATTCCGTGCATAACATCTAGTAAATGCACATTTGTTGGGTAGAAAATGAAATAAATAGCCAAGTAACCCCCATCAATCAAATTCTTCAATTTTGAAGTCCTATTTGAATTCATATCACCCTAAACTTCACACTTGTCAAACAGGAGTAGGGGTGTAAGAATGTTAGAAAAGAAAAGTGTATCATATTTATTCTCTTTACTTACAATCATATGGGAAGAATACGAGACCACAAGTCACGAGCTATGGGTTCCTTCTTAGTTTGCTATGCATTTACTGTGTGGTCTCAGCTTTTAGGATCAATTATCTCATTTTTTAAGTATAAAACTGGAAATTTCTCCTAGTTAAAGGAGATTTCAATGGCATCTATTTTAACATGGTGGTGGGATCATGACAATGGAGATGGTAGTAACTGGTAGCTTGTATTTAGTACAAAGTTCAGACATCCTACCCTGGCAATTTGTGTATAGAATTTCATGTTCTCACAAAACACAAGGTGAACATTAGTTTTTCACTTTTCTGATAAGGAAATGAAAGCTCAGAATACTAAAGAAATCTTCTAAAGCCATATAACCAGGAAAGAGTTGGGCACTGTGTTCCACAGTTTATCACCTTCCCATAGCAGGCTGAAGCATGCCTACAGTTTCACAGTCATGTACAGTTAAAACAAAAGTCTCTTGACTCCATCTTCTATGCTTAATAATATTTTTTGGACAGAGAATAACTTCTGTATTGAATATATAAATTCTGGACATAATTCTATTTTAAATGTATTTATCTTTAAGCAGATTGCTTTTTTTTTGTAGAGAGAGAGAGAGGGCACAAGCAGGAGTGAGGGGCAGAGAGAGAAACTCAAGAAGGCCCCATGGTCAGTGTGGAGCACGATGCAGGGCTCAATCCCATGACTCTGGGATCATGACCTAAGCCAAAATCAAGAGTTGAACGCTCAACCAACTGAGCCACCCAGGCACCCCTAAGCAGATTATTTTTTAACCAAATAACAATGCTGTTTTTTGGTTTTGTCTTAAATACTACACATTAAAAATTTAAAAACTCATGCTATCAAAATATTTTGATGAAACCTGAAAGAATAAATATTGATATTTTTAAAAACTATGTTTACCTGATACTTTATATTATATTGATGTTTTCATGTCTTTGAGCCTTATAATTTATAACTTATTAAATCTTATCTTTAGTATTAAATTGAATAATTCATATTAATTTGACCTTTTATTTTGACCTTTTATGTGAAAATTTAAAACTTTAGAAACTGTATATTTTTGATAATTTAAACTTTGTTCTATACCATAATGATTTGTACACATCCATATAATAAAATATAGTGGTATACCTTTTGGAATATATCAATTAGCATATTGTATATTTTCTATATTATTTAGTCTTCACATGAGAAAAATACTGAGATATACTAAGGTATATAATGAAATAGGAGATTTTCACATTAAATATATCATACAAAAATCTTCATAATTCCTGTAATTAAATAGAAACCCAAAAGTACTGTGTTCTACCACGTTCCTAAGCGATGTAGAATATAGTCCTGTGACAAAGTATGTATCCTCACACTATTAATTGGCAGTTATCTGGTTAAATTGAGAATTTTGTTGCTGCTTTCTGATGACCTATATTAATAAGAAACCAGTACTCACCTTACGAAATGTAGCCATGGTCCTTTTATCTACATTGTTTTCCTATGGTATGCTCTAGCCCTGTACAGACTTTGAAAGTACTACAGCAAACCAACAGAATATGCACTTTTATTTTACCTAAAAGTTTCCCTATTTAGCATTCTGCTCTCATTCCAAGGATACAGTCATTCAAATCTGTAACACCATCTGTGACCTTAAAAATCATTTTGAGTAGTTTTCATAAAATGACCAAAATTTATTTCTTCCATTGTTCCTGTTATAAAATCTCTCTCAAGAAGAGTAATTTTGATTTAGTACTTTCCTACGCCCTGTCAGTGACAGCAGCAGCTAAAACTTCAACTAAAGAATATTTACAGGTGGAAAATGAGACCTGGGGAGGACAATGCTTGGTTTTCCATTTCAGGGCTCTGTTTTCGTTCCTTATAACCTTTGATCTGTAAATTTAGGATATCTGGTGTAAAAGCCATTGGAGAAGTATTAGCATGAAATCTTATGAAGCCAGTTTTAAAAGATTACTTCATCTGGGGGCGACTGGGTGGTGCAGTCGGTTAAGCGTCCGACTTCAGCTCAGGTCACGATCTCGCGGTCCGTGAGTTCGAGCCCCGCGTCGGGCTCTGGGCTGATGGCTCGGAGCCTGGAGCCTGTTTCCGATTCTGTGTCTCCCTCTCTCTCTCTGCCCCTCCCCCGTTCATGTTCTGTCTCTCTGTCTCAAAAATAAATAAACCTTAAAAAAAAAAATTTAAAAGATTACTTCATCTGACTACACATATATCATAGGGATTATAAACAATTGTCCTGCTGTCGCTTATCTATTAAGGTTCACAGTCATTAATTCCTTTGGAGGACAGGGAAGGAGGCGGAGCCAAGTCTAGCGACATACAAATATGTGTTTTGCACATATTAATGATAGCTCATTTGACAAAATCAAGCAATGGCATGTATTTGTAAATGTTACCTGCTTCCCCACCTTCTCCCCAACCACCCCTGCCCCTGCAAAAAAAAAAAAAAAAAAAAAAAAAAAAAAGATAAAGAAAAAGAAAAAGAAAATGAAAAGGCAAACTGAGAAACCAAACAAGTTTCCTTTTTATGACAATGACCTCCATATAAGAAGCACACATACAAGTGGTGAGAGGAAATGTGATTAACCTGTCTACTAGAAACCTTTTAAGGTTCTCATAAAAATTGGATGTGCAGGAAATACTTGGACAATGCATTAAGTGGCAGCACACACTGAATGTGCTCAGGGTTTTAAAATTTTCAAAAGGGAAACCTATCTTTTCTGCCCGCATCAACTAATGTTTTCCAGCTCTGTTTTGTTGACTACAGCTCACTGAACTCCCACTGCACCTTACTTATGTCAAAAAAAGGATCAGCTTAGAGCTTTGTAAAAATTGTATTAGTCATGAATAGAGTGTTTTGTATTTAAATTTTCTTTGTAAGCTTAATTCCAACAATAAATGTTACTTTGTCTTTTTCTTCTTTGTTTCTTTAATATTCAAAGATGACCTAACCACATTGTAGTAAAAAATGAGATGTAAAAATGTTCTCAGAATGGATGGGGTCTACATAACAAACAAGATATTAAGAACAAGAAATAATGAGAATCCAGCCTCTAAGCATCTCACCCATTCCGTGGTTTATAAATATATTTCTGAGGAATCTTGAGGAAAAAAATTCCCACGGTCAATCAGAGGGATTCTGCTGTATCCTCAGGAAAGTATAAATAGATATGTTTGATATTAAAGAAAAATTTAATCTATTTAATTTTATTTTGAAGCTAACGATGTTTTAGAAGACAGAGGACAAGCACACATACACACACACGGAAATCAAAAAGAAAAATGCTGTTACTCATTGGATTTCTTTTTTTTAAATTTTTCTTAATGTTTATTTAGTCTTGAGAGAGACAGAACACGAGCAGGGGAGAGGCAGATAGAGATAGAGACAGAATCCAAAGCTGGCTCCAGGCTCTGAGCTGTCAGCACAGAGCCTGACACGGGGCTCAAACTCACAAGCCGTGAGATCATGACCTGAGCCGAAGTCAGATGCTTAACCAACTGAGCCACTCAGGTGCCCTTACCCATTGGATTTCTAATGCATTGTATTCCCAGTGCTTTCAAAAGTAGAAAGCATCAAACAGCTGGCATGAATTCTCTGCTCCATCGGTATATTCCTAGAAGAGAGAAGTTTCCTTTCTCAAGTCCTTAACACCTGATATCACCAGCCATTGATTCCACCCAAGTAATTATACTCTGATTTAATGCTATTAATTATTTTAATTCTCATAAAGATTTTGTAAAAGTGACAGAATTTGATTATCAACATCCCTCTCCTCACAAATGTTTGACTACACAGCAAGGTACTATGGAGTAGCTAGCTGAGAGAATTTATATTTGAAATGACTAAGAACAGATGAGTATGAACTTATATAAGGTCTATCTATCTATCTATCTATCTATCTATCTATCTATCTATATGGGGAGGAATGGGAAGTGTATATAGCTGCTTCCTCTTGTTTGAATGAAACTGTTAACATTACTAGGAATGAAGTACATGGAAGATTTGCGAGGGGAAGCCACTAGTCAACTGAATATAAATATTAGTACGCACTATCATAACAGGAAGGAAATTGTAGAGTCTCTCTTTTGGGAGACCTCAAAGAATAATTCATGATCTCTCTTTCTTGAAAGAGTTATCAGAGCACTTTTGATTCACAGGATATAGAAGCCTTGAGTAAAAATCTTGGCTCTGCCACTGCAAGGTGTTTAATATTAAAGTAAATTCACTTAGCTTTTGAGTGTCTCAGTTTCTTCCTCCATATAATATCAAGTTAGCTAAAAACATTCCTTCAACTGTCTTTCAAAACTAAATCATTTTAAAGAAATTAACTTTTGAAACCCTTCATTGTTCTTTGATTCCGAAGTGATTTCTAAAATATTTCTGCTGTGACTGTAAACTCAGATGAATATTCAAAACTTATATCAGCAAAACAAAAACATCTGCCCCCCCCAAAAAAAAGAAAGAAAAAATGACTTCTCTAGATACAGTAGTATATTCTAATTAAATATTCTATTTACTCCATTCATAAGAAGAAAAGCTACATCATTCACTTTGGAAAGTTAGGAGAAAAAAAAAAACAACTTCCATTTTTGTTCTGACTCCAATGTGTAAATACTCTAGTTTTTTTTTTTTTTAGAATAGACTTATGAGGCTTTTAAATTATGTATTTCAAATTCAGAATATAGTATATTTATAGTAGTATAACTGAGGGAAAACATATGTCCATAAAACCATTTCTAGAATATCTAGTATGTCAAAGGTTTAGAAAACAGCCAGTTATTTAGAAATAGTATAGTTTTTGTATTGATATAAAATACATTATATATTATATAATACACTGGTATAGAAATAGTTAAAATAATAAAATTTATTAGGTTAATGGGAACATTATTCTCTAAGCCATATAAGAGGTATATTTAAATATAACAAAATTTTTAGAAATATTGCATATTCTTTTTATTGTTACCCAGAGAACCACAATACTATTCATTTTCACAATAAACTAACACAATATTTTTGCCTTTCTACATTCTACCCGTGTCCTGAGATATGTGTGATTTCTTATTGTATAAAACTCTTTCTTTGTCCGAAAGCAAATGTCCCCTTTCTATAAAGGAATTTTCTTAATAATCTGTGAAATAAAGTCCCTTTTATTTTTGACAGCACTATATTTTCAACATTGTTAATCAGGAGAATATTAAAGAACTGGCTTAGAGACAATAAGTTTCTCAATAACTCGGCCAAATAAGGTAAGTCACTGTCTTATAAAAACAGAAAAGACTTAAGATGCCTTGTGAACAGCATATAATATCATCGTGTTGTAGGTGGTGTTCTTTCCTATTCAAATAACATAGCCAAATTTGGCAACCACTGAGGTAAACGGTTTCAAGATCTGGTACTACTGTAATAGTAAAGTTGATTTATTAGACTCCAGTAACTGAATTGGGAATAAGAATGCCCAGTGGTTCACAGATTAGATTCATAAGCGTACTTTACTCAATCCAAGGTAAGAGATATTTGCAGTTGTTGTTTTCCTGCCAAGACAAAACATTGGGTTCTCCTGTTTAGATTTCAGCCATTTGAATGTCAGGCAGACAAGGAAAAAAAAAGTCACCAATCAAATCTTAGAATCCTGTGAAGTGTCTTGGATTCTGTAAATATTAATTAGGAAATTTGTATTAATTTGCCTCAGCTCTACTTAAGCAGCTCGAAACATGACATATGTTTTTATACGAAACATTTAGAATCTAGTAAGTCTATAAAAAAATACAAACTGGACAGAAAATCTTGGGGCAGAAGAGACACTGGGTTTCAATTGAACTAAGAAAGGAAGACGAAGATCCACTTACAATGTAATGATCCCAACCAAAAGTTATCAATTTTCAAATGTAAAAATTATATAAATACAAATCATGGTTGATAAACAAATATACCCAAAGTACCTAAAGCCAGCCTGCCCACTGCCCTTGTTACTGTTGTCCCAGAATTCACTTCGACACTGACTCGGCAGGAAGACTTGAGACTATAGCTTTGCAGCTACGTCTCTAAGTTGCACCACAGTTGTCATCACTAACTAACCTATGCTATCTGGGAAAAACGTAAAAGCTTGTGAGCCATAAGAGAAAAAGAAGCAGATACAACAAAAAGCAGATCAGTTACATGCTGTGGAGTTTGTAATGAGTACTTCATGATGACATTTCCTTTTGATATTTGTTCTCCATTTTAATATGTTTGCATTTTTACATTTCACTAATTCATTTAGTTATTGTTTTTTTCTAATTGAGCACTTAAGGTTTATCAAGTTAAGTTTATACTGAGTTGAACTCAGTGGTGCCTGCTTCACTAGGTATAGTGTAATAAACTAGATGTATATTATACAAATAGAAATATAGTGACAGATGGTACAAACAAAATGAAGGAATAAACTCTGTCAAGGTGAATAGTTACAATTAACTCCAATGAAATAATGAAAAGTAAAATCTTTATTGTAGATAATTACTACATAACAGTTGTTCACCTGGAGGTGCATTGTTTTGATTACAAAGTAGACCTTAGTAGAGAAACAGCAGAAAAATAAGAGTATTTAACTAGAAATAAAGAACACAAAAATAAATGTTATGATTTTAAAAATCCTTGGGGTGCCTGGTTGGCTCAGTTAGTTAAGCGACCGACTCTTGATTTCAGCTCAGGACATGATCTTGCAGTTCCTGAGTCGGAGCCTCGCATGGGGCTCTGCACCGAGGGGGCAGAGCCTGCTTGGATTTTTCTCACCTCTTTCTCTGACTCTCCACCTCTCACGCTCTTTTTCTCCCCCTCTCTCTCAAAATAAACAAACGAACGTTAAAAATTTAAAAACAAAAATCCTAATGCTGTCAATGTTAGTTATAGAATATCCTTTGGAATATAATGAAATCTACTTTGTAAAAGTAATAAAGGATAGGCATTTCTTTGAGGTCTAAAATGATACCTGGTTTTTCCTAAATATCTTATATACGTTATTTTTCGAGGTATTAGAAGGCTGAATCTCATTTGGAATATTTTTGTTTAGAAAGCATGCATAGTCACAGCTTTGCATCGGGGATCTATACACTCTATTCTTAACCATTTTATGATTTGACAATATAACTTATAGTATGTTTCTGAGCTTCAGTTTTTGTGTTGTTTCATTTTGTTTTCCAGTTAATAATGTGGGTCCAAAAACTAGGTGCAGGTAGAGAATAATTAAGGACTATTTTTAAAGAGCTTTCATTTTTAATGGCATATTTAACCAGATTTGTGGAAACGTAAGTTAAATACAGTTATGCCATCATGTTGAGTGACAAAATTAAAAATCTGAAGAAATCTAAACAAGTAGAAATTATAGGTTGAAACTAATGTAAAGTAAAATAGTTCTTGGAGGAGAAATCTCTTCACACAGACAGTAAAGGAAACCCTACATTATACCTGGCTTTTTCATTATATGTCTGCTAAATAAACAGGTGAGAAAGATATATCAATAATATCATAATAGAAGCAACAATATCTTTGGATTCAAAGACATGTTCGTTTGAATTGCAATGTTTTACCAGTAATTACAGTGAACTCTCAGCCAAGTTCCTTAATCTTCCTCAACTATAATGTTATATACTATACATTTATGATAAAGTAAGCTAGAGAAAAGAAAATGTTAAGAAAATCATAAGGAAGAGAAAATACATTTATAGTACTATACTGAATTTATCAAAAAATCCACTTATAAGTGGACCATGTAGGTCAAACACTTATTATTCAAGGGACAATTGTAAAAATACCTGAAGTTAAATACTTACTTCTTTATTCTTGTTAATGCCTGCCTCCTCAACTTGCTCCTAAGATCCATGAGGGCAGAAAATATATCATCTGTTCATTGCTTTATGTCTCACATTTGGTATAACCCTTGTATATGTAGTAACTCAGTATTTATTGAATATACATGTAAATAAATAATCTTTCAGATGGAGTAAAACTGTGTGTGGTTCATCATTCAACACTCTAAAAGTATGGCTCATTCATATGACTCAAAATAAAATTTACCAACTTCTCTATAAGTAGCAGACATTTCAGTCTTCCAAACTAGAGTGCTCCTAGCCTTAATTCTAAGACATAATTAGCAGTTTGACAAGAAGTCCTCAATTACCCAAGGTATAATTAGTTACCATTAGAAAAAATAAAAGAGGAAAGTATCAGTAGGGCTTATTTAAGATGATCATCATTACAAAGCTGAAATTTAAATGAAATAATTTCCTTTATGTGATAGGCCAGAATAAGTAAGCACTGATGTTTAAGTATTGATTAAAAATTGATGCCATAGAATTAGAATATAGTGAAGCTTGCAAGGTGCACTAATCAATTAATTTAGTTGTAGCAATTTGGATGTGAACTTCTATGAAACTAGGAGTCATGGCTCTTTTTGAATGGAGAATCGTGACTGAATTTAGGATCTTGAAATAAACTATGGAAACCCTGTAAAAATTTCAGCAGCCATGGGGTGCCAGGGTGGCTCAGCTGGTTAAGCATCTGACTTTGGTTCAGGCCATGGTCTCAGGGTCTGAGTTGGAGCTCTGCTTCCAGTGAGCTCAAGCCCTGCTTCAGAGCTCCACAGATGGAGACTGCATGGGATTCTCCTTCTCTCCCCCTCTCTCTCCCTCTTTATGCCCCTTGTGGGAATCTCTCTCTCTCTCTCTCTCTCTCTTTCTCTGCCCCTCACTCAGTGCCACTCTCTCTCTAAAATGAATAAACTTTAAAAAACCCTGCAGCAGCTACAAATCAAAATGCAATCTTTCCATGTGATGGTTGTTTATGGTTCCAATGTTCTCTTCAACAATTCCCAACTTCATCCAGAACCACTATCATTCATATCATCCTTTTAAATAAAAGAAAAGTAACTATTTCCTTTTTGTTCTTCTTTATCTTTCTCTTTCACTTTAAATTCATCACCATAACAACACTGGAAGAGTGGTAAAATCCAGGAAATTATTCTTGTTAGATTAATGTAATCACTTATACTTTGAGTAAGATGTATTATATTATGAGTCTATCTATTTATGCATCTATCTATGCAGATTTCACACATGCAATCACTTTAATTTGAATTGTATGTGCAAACATATGACAAGCAAAAAGTTCCAATAGAATTATTTTAAAATGCATTTATTTATATAGTATTCAATTTAATTGAGGATATATCTATCAGTTATTTCTTAATATTGAGATACAATACCAGAACATTTGTAAAAAAGGGGCAGTTTTACATATTCAACTAAAATGTAATGAGTTAGTTACCATGAGATAATGGTCTTTGCTTGCATTTGGGTACCACGGTTTTTATTCAAGCTGTTCTGTATTTACCTTTGAGTCATTCAAATGGCTAATGATATACTTACATCACCTTATAAAAGTTATATTTAATAAGTTAACATATTTAAACTACTTAAAACATTTACTGACTTGGACATTCAATAAATATTATTCTGCCAATAATATTCCAGTTAATTTCTTCTTTTTGAGTTTAAATAGACATTGTCATTTGTATAGGATATATTGTACCCCATCCGTGGAGTCATTCAGAATGATATTAACACATTTTTTTTCCTTCTTGTTAGTAACATATGTCCCTGAATCAATATGGAGTTATTTAAGGTAATATCGTGCTCAAAATTTTTTTTAAAAAATCAATAGATTAGAGAGGCGGTTATCATTATGGCTGTATTTCATCTAATTAACAACTCACTGGTGTTCCACTTAGAGCAAAAGAGGAGAAAACACACAGTTTTTTTTTTTTTAAAAGGGTGCCATCTTTTCAAAGAAAGTTTAGTAAACCAATGGACTGATTTTGCAATAGAGCTCTCAGAAATTCCTCTGAAGAAAATTTTGTAAATGTTTGGCTACTTTTATTATGCAAAACAAATACATTTATTTTTTTTTTTAATTTTTTTTTCAACGTTTTATTTTATTTTTGGGACAGAGAGAGACAGAGCATGAACGGGGGAGGGGCAGAGAGAGAGGGAGACACAGAATCGGAAACAGGCTCCAGGCTCTGAGCCATCAGCCCAGAGCCTGACGCGGGGCTCGAACTCACGGACTGCGAGATCGTGACCTGGCTGAAGTCGGATGCTTAACCGACTGCGCCACCCAGGCGCCCCTAAAACAAATACATTTAAAATATCTGATTCATAAAGAAGAATTTTATTTATCAACAAATCACTTAGAATACCAAGAAGACTAATTTAATTAGAATTTAATTTTAATTAATGTAGTTGTATAGTTTAAGGAATCTTGGTTATCAGAATCTCCATAAAATCATGCCATATTATAATAAAACAAATCATAGACTCCAAAAGTTAGTAATTAATGAAGTTATGCTTAAAAATACAACCCAGGTCTCTTCCATTTTGTATGGATTCTGTTTTCAAAACAAGTAATAATCATAGATAACTTAGATCGTAAGTTAAATCATAGAATACACAGATAACTCAAATATAAACCAGATGATATATAATAAAAGATTTAGCAATAAAGAGTGAAGATTGGCAGGAAGGAGAGATCATTTCATAAAATCAAGGTACATATCATTAATGAAAATTTGATCTGCAATCTGCATTTCAATAATAGGAAAATTAAGATTGGCAGACAATTAGTCTAAACGTAAAAAAGAAAGTATAAATGGTATTATCTGCAAAGCAAAACTATACTATTGAAATTACAAACATATTATTGTGCACAGATACAGACTATTTATATCTAAATAAATTCTAAATTCTTTACAAAGTTTCAATGCACATTAGTCTTGAGTCCATTCATATAATAATATGGATTTGGGGAGAGGAGGAAGAAATATTTAGGCATCCTTAAACCATGCTGATGCTTCAGAACAAAATTTTCCTACTCCAAATTATAATAAAGTTTATAAACATTATATCTCTGTCTTGTGATAATTGTTTGTCATAACCTGATACAAGTAAAACCTTGGATTGTGAATAACTTGGTCTGCGAGTGTTCCATAAGACAAGAAAACATTTCTGATAAATTTTAACTTGATAAATGAGCAATGTCTTGCAATATGAGTAGTATGACGCTGAATATTACGCCACAACTGAGCCAATGGTTATTGAAATTTGCTTTGATATACAAGTGCTTTGGATTACAAGCATGTTTCCAGAACAAAATATGCTCGCAAACCAAGCTTTTGCTTATTTTTTATTCTAACTTTTTGGTCAAGAACACAATCTCAATAACATTCCTCTTTCAGGAAAACATATCTTTACAAGAGCTTGACTTAAAAAGTCATTTGGGGGGCACCTGGGTGGTTCAGTCATTTAAGCGTCTGGCTTTAGCCCAGGTCATGATCTCACATTTCATGAGTTCAAGCTCCACATCAGGCTCTCTGCTGTCTGCACAGAGCCTGCTTCAGATCCTCTATCTCTCTCTCTCTCTGTCCCCTTTCCCCTCACATGCTTTCTCTCTCTCTCTCTTAAAAAAATCATTTTCAAGATACGTTCTGATAAAAGGAATTTTCTGTATTGATAGATTTTGCAAAGAAATTCTGGAATTTCAATATATAAAACAATTATTGGAAACATGGGTGTATATGTACAATATATGGATTAGTAATATTATGATACAACACATGATATATCCGATGGCATTACATCATGATGTTTTGTCCTCATTAGCAATGCATAATTCAATGAATTGGACAAATTATAATAAATAGGATATATATATGTGTGTGTGTGTGTGTGTATATATATATATATAAAATGGGACATTAGTGCAACATTTCTGTCAATCCCTGCATATGCATCTGTGATGTGCTTCAAATGACTACTGCCTCTGATTTTTACTCAATAAACCTACACCTTTCAATCCCCTCCACCAAAAAATGAACAAAAGGGTTGAGGTTGGGTGAGGATGCAATTCACTGCATATAGTTATATTATCTAATTCTGTTTTGGAAATTTTCATCTGACCATTTCTTCATCATTCTGGAATAATGAAGTATTGTACCATTCTTTTTGGAACTATTCTGAGTGACCTTGCTAGCTAAGCCATATTTTAAACGAAAACTATATGCTCTCCCTATCTGGTTTATGCAATCACATACACATTTGAAGGCTTTATGAGGAGGATGAAGAAATGGAATAAAGACTCCACTTCAACCAATAATCCCCCGAGATCAGGAACATGTTCTGGAGCCTTAGCTGCCTTTTCTTCCTTAGCAAACAAAACATACCGTTCTCAAGCTTCTTTAAAATCATTCTTATTATTTCAATAGGCATGTTTAATCAACCAGGATTGCACAATTTCTGAGTTGAAAGCAAGCTAGTAAAGACCTAAAATGGAATCTGAATTTCTTAATTTAAATGATGGAACTGATTTTCTGGTTTAACATTGATCTGAGCCAAGAATATGAATATCCCTAGAGAAACTAACCACTAAGGTAATGGGTTAAGAATGGCTGGAGAGTGAGGTATCCGGGTGGCTCAGTCAGTTAAGCATCTGACTTTTGATTTTGGCTCAGGTCATGATCTCACGGTTTGTGGAATCAAGCCCCACATAGGGCTCCATGCTAACAGAACGGAGCCTGCTTGGGATTCTCTCTCTCCCTCTCTCTCTGCCCCTCCCCCACTTGCTCTGTCTTTCTCTCTAAATAAATAAACAAATAAACAAACATTGAAAAATAATAATAAAAAGAATGGCTGGAGAGCAAGTTTTGAAGAACAGAGTTACTTGTAACCTCACATCCTTTCCTTAAGGGTATTTGATATATCTCTCCCATTATTACATCAAATTCACAAGTAGAAGAAAAAAAAAAACAAAAACTAAGAGGTTTTAATTAACCCTACTTGCTAGTTTGAGAAGCATTATCATGACTCTCTTATATTAAGCCTTGTTCATACATCATTTTCTAGTACTGATTCATATTAAAGGTAGTTATCATAACATTCCTCTTTATTGCATTCATAAACCAAATAAATCATGGTAAGTCATTACCTTTACATTACAACTTGTGTATAATTTTATAATAGTATATTTTTGCTCCTTCTGTCATCAAGAACTCCACCCTTGACCTGCTCCCCAGGCCCCACTGTGCCCTCATTTAATTAATTGCAGATCCTATTTTTGTCATAGGCACGGTAATCTACTCAAAATGGGACAACTGAAGAATATTAACAAAGATTATTTTAATGTTCTACCTTAAATTGCCTAAATAGATAATCAATGATTGTGGAAATCAGAGAACTGACATTGCTTTACTCCACTACTGCCAATAATTTCTCTAGTGACAATTCTTGTTCCTTGAAATTTTGTTTACTTAAGTTGGAAAATTTGAACTCACATGAAAATTACTTCCATTAGATTCAAACACAATTACTATAAGGTTTTGGAAACTTTTTTGAAATTAACTACAGACTTGTCATGTTATAGCTTTCTCTGGAGACTCCTAGAGATTAATATAGATCTCTATACTCAAAGGACCTTGTACTTATCCATATCTATCGTCATGCTTTGTATTCAAAGAAGAGAGACTCTTGGCATAATTTTTATTTCAGTATAGGAATAGAAGTCCTTAAGCAATTACTGTATGCAGCCAGTGGGAAGACGGAAAGGAGACTATAAGACCTTCTTGCTGTGAATGGCATCAATGTAGGCCAGAAAATCTGTTTGAGACCATGTAAAATTGTGAGTTGTACAGACTCATGAATAGACTTTTAGTCTTTGCTTTCCTAAATATAAACTGCAGGACCTTGGGACTATCTCTTAAAACTTCAGCAATTCATTCTTCTCAATAGCAGATTTTAATAATTATAATGTTTCTGTGTCTGTATCTTAGGGCTTTTGTGAGAATCTAATAAAACAATGACTATTAAATGACTGAGAAAATTATTAATCAATATTCAAATAGCAGTCATTATAATTAATTCAAAACTTGCTCAAACCCACAATAGTTTTCAATGACTGAGTCACTATATATATATATAATATTATATTATATATTATAATATTATATTATATATTACATATATATAATATATATTACACAAAATACCTATCAATAAATGCTCTTCTTCTCATAAATCTTTCTTCCTTTAATAGGACTGTCTCTTTAATTTTAAAACTTAAGAAAAACTTAGAAATCATACTTTAGCATAAATGCTAACCAAGGGGACCAAAGGGTCATGATTAGAGTGATGAACTGCTGAGTACAAAATAGATACTCATTAAACAGTGGCACAATTAAAATCACATTGAAGGCATAAGAAAATACAGAGAATATTACGCTAGTACATTTATGGAGACATACTCTATTTCATTTGCTGCCTTAAAAATATTTCTCCAAGGTCATATATAACACCTGTGAAAAAAGTACCCCAATTATGGCACTGAGTTTTTAATAGCAACAATGGTAAAAATTAAATTAAATTAAATTAAATTAAATTAAATTAAATTAAGTCATAGCAAAGGCCATAAGTATATAATCCTAAATTATAACACCTTGTGAAAACTAGAGAATCTAGGGGTCACTGGCTTTCTCAAAACAATAAAGTCTTCATGGATTTTATGGCAAAAATATCTCTTCTTCCATCTCTGACCTTACCACAAAGAGTATATCCTTTAGAAATAATTCTTATTGGAATTTTAGTAGCCTGAAGGAGATAATATGTAGTCAATATGGATTTTTCAAGAACAGCTCCAAAAACATGACACTTTTATGTAAAAAGAAGCCACCATATGCCTTGCACAAAATATATGTTCAATAAATGTGCTGTGTTTTTGTCATGAATTTTTCATCCTTAATGCACATACTCTCCTTAACTTTAAAAGAAAGAGAAATAGCTTCAAAGTCACATTTTAGCATAAGGATGTAAAATGCTAACTAAGTAATATTGACTAGGTTGATTTTTAGGGCATTTAATTCAATTGTGCTGAAGGGAGAGCTTGCCCGCCATGACGCACCTCTTTGCTGGGGAGCAGGTTGGCCCAGCAGCAGGGCAGTGTACAATAATCAGAATATTCCAGGTTAGACAACTCATCTGAAATTTTCATACTGTATGTATCCATCTCTGACACCCTGTAATGAGGGGCAAAATAAGCACACCAATGCTAACTTATTTCCACACAGTGTTACCTTATTCATCTGTCAAAACAGGCCTGCCAATAAAACATTATTATCTCCATTTTAAAGGTGACAAAACCAAGAGGCAGAGATAATAGCTGTTAGCATAAACTTAACTATAAAAAAAATGAACTTCACTGTAAAAATAAACTGGTAAACACCTTCTCCCTCCAAAAAATACTTCCCAGTATGAGTATTAGGACAAGTACACAGATTACTGAAGTACAAAGCAAAATATAATTGCCACAGGAAAAATGAAGATAAAGCCCTAAGAAGCTAAAGAAATAACATACTGATTTTTTTTTCTTTTTGTTAATGGTAGATAGGGGTGTTGGTGAGAAAAGATTTCATGGAGACAGAGTTAAATGAAAAAGAATTGTAACAGAAGGACAGAATCAGCAGTACACATCTAGAGGTAGAAACGTCTGGGATCTTTTTTAGAGAAGAATAAATAATTCATTTTAGCTTGAAATTAGGTTATGTTTAGGAGAACTATTGGAGACAAATTTAGAAAGATAGGTCGGTGAAATTTTAAAGGCCCATGCGCAGCTAGGCAAATGTGTTCATGCTTTTTGGGGGGGGAAACAGCAGAGTTAGAGGGCTGACGTAATTAAAGGTACTCTTTAACAAGGTAAGTCTGTCTTTAGGGAGTTGTCTGGATTGAATAAAAAGCACTGGATTAAGAAGAAAGTCAAGTAGCTACTGAAACCACCTAACCTAGAGGGAAATAAAATATGGTGGGGAATTGTTTTTAATGGGGAAAATTGCTGCGAGAAATAGTACAGATGTAGAAGTGACAAGACTTATTAACGAATGTGGGAGCATGGAGTCTAATGGACTTTTTAAAGATACTTTCATAAACTGAAGTATGATTCAGAGAATAGTGGTGACATTGACATAATCTGGGAATTCTGCAGAAATGGTTGGTTTACCACATGCATTTGGACATACTAACAGGTTATCTGGAGACCTCAAACTGCATAAATGTTGATATTTATTCAGAGAGAAGTAGACGCAGTTCATACGGGTACAGCTCCTGGCATACCACAGAAATTTAAGGAATTACTGGTGATTAATGACTGACCGGTAAATCAAAGTAATAGTTAGGGACTCTGAAAAAAAAAATCAGTTGCTACTTAAGATATTATAGTGATGTTTTGCCTTTCTCAGACTTATTCATCCTGCTCTGGGAAGGAAGCTGAAAAGCTGGTTTTGTATTTAGGGTTCAGATTTATACGCCTCTTTCTTTTTGCTTCCTTCTTGAGTATGTATAGCGATGCAGGAAAAAAAAGGTATGACACCGAACAGCTTATCTTTAATTATAAGCTCTATGTTACAAAAGCATCCTCAGAGTGTTTGGAAAAACAAATAACATAAAGCAGGAAGTAGGTAAATGCCTAGAGATTTTTACACAAATATTAAAATGAGTGGCAAATTTTAACATTTTGTCAAGAAAAAAAAATGCTCTACTTGGCAGTTAAAAACTAGGATGTTAACTAATTGACCAAATGAAAGCCAAGTTTTTCAGGATGTTTCCCCAACTTTCTTCATTTCAAGAATGTGTTTGAAAGCCTCCTTTAATTGTTTTCCATTTTTAATGCGTTATCATCACACTTAATTACTAAGCCTTTTTGACAATTATTCAGCATTTTGGGTTTGAAACTACCCAGTAGGGTGTCTATTTTTGCACAGAAAATTACTACGTGAGAACACCCAATTTAATCTAACATATATGCTAAATCAATGCTTAAAAAAAAACACTCTCTTAATCTTTCAAGTTCTTTCAGTTAATAAAACAAGTAGGCGTACTAGTTTGGCTAAATATGCTTTAAAGAGAGATTTCTGCAGGTGAAGTGACAAAAGCTTGCTGGGTGCTTTATTATGCATTCATTTCTTTATATCTAAGAGGACTCTAACAAAATGGTACTTCCCTTTTAGGTGTGCATCATAACACATCGAAAGAAAGATGGCATTTCCAGACAAGTCTTTCATCCTGTGACAGCTGAATTATTCTCTTCCAAATATGCTAAAACAACAGATTTTCATTTTGTTCAAGGCCTTACATCATCGTTAAAAAGCCTTTTAGAATTTGTTCCAGTCATCAAAAATGCGGAACGAGGAGAGAATAAACACTGAGGTACCAATATCACACCATCTCCGAGACAGGATTCAAACCTTTGAAAAAGCATGTGCAATTACAGAGAACCTTCTCACCGTAAACAGCAAAGCCAAGGTCTTACAAATAAATGGAGTAGGCAGCTTATGGGATGTGATTAGAGGGGCAAGCCAGATGCTCCTATCTAAAAATATCTCTCCCGCCTGTTACCTTTAGAATTTACTCCTCTGCATCTTGGAGCCTTTTTGATAGGCATGAGACCCCCATTAAAATGTAAATACTCCTGGGAGATGCAGGGCCTTAATCTTTTATCAACTATCATCTTAGTGGACTAGTTGGAATGAAACAAGAAATAAAATAGAGCTTTGGAAAAATGAGTAGAGAAACAAGATAAAGGAAAAAAGGGATACGGGCAGGAGTGAGAAGACCCTGAAATAGAAACTTCTATAGTTCGCAATTTAGCCTGGCACCAGTTCTGACTAAACTGGATACCTGTGTATGAAAGAAAGAAAAGCGACACAGAAAGGCTTTTAGATTCAGATTTAGATGCTACTCAAATAACTTTCAACAAGAAAAGAATCTAGTGGTTTGAAAAATGTCTTTAGACCTTGCTATCTAGGTCTAGGCTCTATTTACTTTTTAAATGACTATGGAAACTTAGTTAATCTTGGTAAACAAGATTATCATACTAAATAGAAAATAATAATGCTTACCATAGAATTCCTGTAAATATTAAATTAGATGATATATACAGTGACACAAAATAACCATATATAAAGAAAATCAGGGAGCCTGGGTGGCTCAGGTCGTGATCTTGCCATTCGTGGATTTGAGCCCTGAGATGAGCTCTGCACTGACAGCTCAGAGCCTGGAGCCCGGTTCAGATCAGATTCTGTGTCGCCCTTTCTCTCTGCCTCTCTCTCTCTCTCTCTCTCTCTCTCTCTCTCTCTCTCAATCTCTCTCAAAAATAAATGAACATTAAAAAAGAGAATTCAAATGAAAATATACCAGTATATTTCAACTAAATAGGCTATGGCATCAAAATCTTCAATATGCCTAAAGAAACAATTGTTAAAGAGAAAGTAATCTCATGGGGTGCCTGGGTGGCTCAATTGGTTAAGGGTCTGACTTCAGCTCAAGTCATGATCTCACAGTCTGGTCAGTGGGTTCCAGCCTGGCATGGGTCTCTGTGTTGACAGCTCAGAGCGTGGAGCCCGCTTCAGATTCTGCATCTTTCTCTCTGCCCCTCCCCAACTCATTCCCTCTCTCTCTCTCTCTCTCTCTCTCTTTCTTTCTCTCTCTGTTTCAAAAAATGAATAAACATTAAAAAATAAATAAATAAACAAAAAAATTAAAAGACAACAAAAGAAAATCAGTTTTGTCTGTAACTCAAATTGTTGTGTATGTTCCAATTTAATCCACAGAATTCCCTGAGAAGTCAGTATTTTCTCTCCTGAGTCTGAGACATCATGGAGCAGTGGAGTATAATTACAATAAAGGTTCAAATCCAGGTTTTGTCACTTAATAGCTGTGAGATTTTTAGCACTTTATTCAACCTTTATAAATGTTAATTTCCGCATCTGTATAATCACCATCATTATGCTATGTCATGTAGGATTCTTTAAAACAAATTTGAGATACTTGATGTATAGTATCTATGGTTGGGAAACATAAGCACTTTCACAATAAAGGATATCTGTGATATTTTTTTACTCTTAGGATTATTACTTGAAGGAAAATTTCAGTCTATTCTGGGAAAATATTGTTTTCTCTTGTATATTAGGTCACTGTATATATTTGATTAAAAAATATTGTTGTCTTCATGTTTTATAATCCTAAGTGGTAGAATTTAAAAATGTAAAACAGATGACCACAGACATATATACACAGAAAATACTTTACTAGAAACTATCTACTCAGCACTGCCAGCACCTTAATATGGAAAATAAACATTCAAGACAGGTGATCATGTGGGCTTTTTTAAGTGATTAAAACCATGTGAAGAGCTTAAAATTGTCTCCTTAACAAGAAAGAGCTCCTCCTCCACAAGCTAGCTATCCACCCGTCATATGGTATGGGACAGGTTTTCCCATTGTGTATTTATTTTTTTCTCATTACTAAGGACAGCTGGTTGAATGTGAATTTTCTATCAGATACACTTAACCCTTGGCTTGTAAACAAGAAAATATTGAATTGTATCATTTAGTTTATTTTTCTCAATGTTTACTGGGTAAAATGTCTTCCATTCTGCCCTGTGTCTTTGTATCAGTGAAAACCTAGAGCACACTGCTATGAGCACTTAGCTCCTCTGCAAAGCCTCTAGTCCAGCACCACATACAAATAGATTATTAATAAATACTTCATAATGATGAAGGATTTGGGCTTAAGTATTAATTCATTCCTCTCTCTCTCTCTCTCTCTTTTCGACTTTTCAGTGCAGAAGGAATATATACCATTTGCTCATGGTGACAGCAAATGGTATTACGAATGAAGTGAAGATACATAGGGACACATCCAAGCGAAAGTCTCCCAAAGCAGCCTGGGTTGAAAGGTGTCTGGGGAAGATCAACAAAACGGAATATATTTCTCTCAGCCACAGGGAGTTTTCTTTTATATCAGAAAGAGTGAATGCTGACATAATTGGACTCATAACTTCAAATGAGAAATAAGCAGCAGTCACAAATGAAACTGCCATCAAAGATCATGTTTTCACATAAGCAACCTGGTGGATCATTTGTTTAAATGCTGGAGTTGTGAACTAGAAAGAAGAAAGCAAAGATGAGTGTGTCTGAGCAAAATAGTTTCCCAGTATTGCCACTTCCTAACAGAGTCAGCATCCATAATGATTCAGATGTCACAACACCAAGCTAGGTCTCCCAACAAAAACAGACAGAATAGATGGTGCTATCTAGCTTTTCCTCATGGAACATCCTATAGCATTTGTTTAGAAAGAGGGGAGTTCGGGGGTTACGCTTCCCCGATAAAACCTTAATTTCCTAATTCCCCTTTTAAATGTAGATACAGTTTCCATCTTCTAAGTGTCTGCAGGGATCTATTTCAAAGAAAATTTCAAAGAAGAAGGTGAATTTGTATGTTAATGCTCTCCCTATAAAATAAACATGGGGTGTGTTGTAATTATTTCTTTCATCTGTTACTAGAGATGATTTTAACTAAAGTAGGGGGAAGCACCTGTGCTAAGGTAAGCAAGCTGGCTTTACTGGCCTGGTAACCCTGCAAGTCATTTCTCTCAATTTTGTTGTATCTTCTAACCTTAAACTCCTATAGATGAACATCTCACATGGTTATGCGCAGGCTAGTTTCTCCTTCATGCAATAGCAGCATGCTGACAGCACACTCTAGGGTACAAATGCTTCTCCAGCAAAAGCACAATGGATTGTGGAAGGCACCTTGGGCAGTAATTGATACAAATCCCGCTTCCCTGTATTTATTGAGTGATGTTCAACCTCCTGCATCTACAACAACATTGTCCTAATTATTCAAGCTGACATTTCTCACTACCGTGTTTCTTTACTGCCTCACAGACGTGTTTAAAAAATCAGTGTAAGTTAATTGTTGTTTCCAAGTACATGAAAGTATCTAGCATATCACAGGTGCTCAAGAAATGCGTTTCTTTTTTTTATATCCTATTTTTTCTCATTCATCTCATCCAAAATAAAATCCTTTTCATAGCAGAGGGAAATAGTCTCCCGAGAGGGTAAGTAGTAATGTGAAGCCAAAGAAATGTGAAGTATTAAATGTAAGGTCACATATTTAAGGTATACTAATTAAATGCCATAACCTATATTATATCTTGGCTACTCGTGCTGTTACCCAGTATGAAAGCAGGGAGTACCAAAACAGATAATCAGATTAATGATTTTTTTTAATGTTCATTTAGTTTTTAGAGACAGAGGTCGGGGAGGATAGAGGATTTGAAGCAGACTCTGTGCTGACAGCTGAGAGCCTGATACGGGGCTCAAACTCATAAACCATGAGATCATGACCTGAGCCAAAGTCAGATACCCAACCAACTGAGGCACCAAGGCACCTCTTAGAGATATGATTTTTAAGAAAAAAAAAGTTAAAACCAGAGTGTGTATGCACAAATATATACATATAAACATGTACTATAGGCATTAGACCTTACAAAGTTCTGCTAGTAAAGAGTAATTACCAATATGTGAAATATGATTTTTTTAAACTATTTAAAAATGCTAACATTTAAACCATCTGCCACAATATTGTAATTATTTACCCTATGCTCTCTCATGTCATGGACCTGGTAGAATTTGTTCATTCTTGCATCCCCAGTGCTTACAATGTCTGGAACATAGTACATGCTCAAAAATAATCACTGAATCAATGACTGAACATTCTATTATATCTCTTAACTACAAGGTTAGTCACTGCAATATTTAATATATATGTTGTATACATACACTCATAAACCTATCCCCAAAATTTCTTGGCAAAGATTCTAGAGTACAGACTTATTGCTGTAAAAATATTACACAAAATATTTCTAACTGTATCAGTGCCTCTGTCCTTGCTTTTGATCTTTTCTTGTCACATGTCAGTCCTCTACCCTGCACCCACTAATAATAATGGGGGGGGGGCTGGTATTAGTGTTACGTCCTCATGACTCCGCATTTATTACTTCCACTCCTCTTGCCAACAAACCCAGTGTGCAGTATATGTTTGAAATAGCTTTCTTCACAGCAATTTTACCTAGTATATCTAGTATATATATTTTCTCCTTAGGTTCAGAATTCTACTGGGTGAGCGACACTAAATAGAGGAAGAGGGAATCGAATCATAGAAAATCAAGAAAAACACACTCTATTTCCTGAAGAGTTACTGGAAGGCATAACAGTGATTTTCACTTTACCTTTCCCCTTTGCTAGTGGAATTTAGTAGTTCTTTAGTAGTTTGGCAAGCCAGCTGAAATTTCAGGGATACATGACAATCGGGATGCCTCACACTTGGGATCATAATTTGGTCAGGGCACAATATCAAGTGAAGAACCCTGTGCGCCAACAGTTCAGAAGAATGGGGTTGGGCAGTAGCCTATGCCAAGTACCACGAGCTGCTGCAACTTTGAAATAACACAATTATCTACTTTTCAAAACTGCTACGAACCCACACCTTATGACACTATGACACTTGAGAGTCTCTTTCTCTATATATGTACATATGTTGTGTTTATATGTATATAATTATATGTGTACATAATTATGCATGTGCATGATCTACATATAAAATCTTACCACACTTTCAAGATAAAAATTATTTCTCTACTCTTCATAAAACTAGTGTTCACAGAGATTAAGTCCTTTGTACAAGGCCACCCTGTGAGCAATAGGAGAAACACAGTTCAAATCTAGGCCCAAGACTCTGCTCTCACTACCTTGTACTTGCTGCATTGTCTCATACAAAGTTTTAATCTAAATACTGAATAGGCTGAAGCTGACAGAAAGAGCAGTTTCTGGGTTGTTGCAAGAGCAACATGAACTTGCGTATCACTGTGAAGCTTCAAGGGTGCTAGAGTATATCGGCCCAGGGACCTTGGGCTCCTCCCCACTGCCTCCTTGCAGAAAATTCTGAGATGTAGAACACCTACCACAGGTCTCAGCTCATGGACCCAGCCTATGCTCCGGCACAGAATGTAACATCTCAACAGCATCCTCTCTCTCAAAGACCAAGGACACAATTAGAGTAGATCTCTCCTAAACTGTATCTTCTTCAGATCAAATATCTTCCATCACAACTCAGATGGCTACCTATCCTTCCTTGCTCAAGAACATGTCATCAACTAGCAATGATCTGATTATTTCAAAGCCTCTTATGAGGTTAAAAATCACATAGCAAATTAGAATTCAGAGGGAATTGAGGATTCACTAGGAGAACTTTGAGAGAGAGAGACAGAGGAAGGAAGGAAGAAAACTGATCATCCAGCTCTGTTATGATTGCCAGTGCTAATAAACATGCTCTCCTAAAAAATTATCTCAACTTTTAGGAAACTTAAGAATAGTTATTAGAATATTATTCAAATAAATAAAATCAACTGAAATCTGCCACTCAAACATTGGTCCTTTGGAACCAGAAAGATTTCAGTGTACCTCCTTTTTTTTTTTTTAATTTTATTTATTTTGAGGGACAGAGAGAGAGAGAGAGAGAGAGAGAGCAAGAGCAGGGGAGGGGCAGAGAGGGAGAGGAAGAATCCCAAGGAGGTTCTGCACTGCCAGCACAGAGCCTGATGTGGGGCTCAATCTCACAAACTGTGAGGTCTCAACCTGAGCCAAAAACAAGAGGCAGAGGCTCAACCAACTGAGCCACCCAGGCACCCCTTAAGGTTCATCAAGTACCATGCATGCTTGAATGTAAGGTGATTTTTTTTTTTTCCCAAAAACTATCCTTCAGAACAAGAGAAGCTACATTATGTTGGGCATTGTTAGGACTTTTTCATGTTATGAGCCCTGTCTGAGGAAGACACATCAGCTTTGAGAACATGAATCAGTTTCCATTTTGGATGCTTACAGAGGCCAAAAGTTAAAAAGAAATAGCAAAGTATTTTAATAGTGCTCAATAATTAGTCTAGGAATGAACCAGAAATGTATAATGACACATTTTAAAAACCACTTCAAAAACTCAATGGACAAAATGAAGCTGCTCTGGCAATGAGGTACATATACCAAAATGATGAATGACAACTGATTGTTCTATTATGCAAATATAAGAACATAGGGCTAGGCTTTGTTACTCTTGCTCACTGAGTCATCCCTATTACCTACAACAGTGCCTGAAGGCGAGGATGGGCTCAGAACGCATTTCTGCTGACAGAAGGAATGAACGGATATATGGTTAATTATGGTTTGAAATAAAAATCTCTTGTGAGAATATCAACCTTAAAAAAGTACCATCTCTTGACAATAACTTGACAATGGATGATATGTTATAATGGCTGCAATTTAAATGTTACGAGTAGAAATTTGATGATCTATTATATCCTTACATGTTTATATATTCAGATAGGTCATTGTTTGTTTACCAGGGAAATAGGATTGTTTTTGAGGTAGCATTATAAGTGTTCCAGTTTATAAGGAATTTGAAGCCTTCGCTTCCAAGTTGGTGTCTTTTCAGACTGAATCTTCTGTTTCCACAGGGGATACTCATATTCGTAAAGCATGGTTTTGATTGGCCCTAATAAATCATTGAGCATGCGGCACCCAGATTTTAATGGAACCGTGCTTTGTAGTTAGATAGAGCATAGAACAAGGTTTTTATCTCCCTTATTTTGGAAGCTGTATGCTGATTAAAGTAGCTTAAAATTGCATTTGCACTTTGGCAGTCACATCACACTATTGACTAATATTCAGACTTCCAGCAACTAAAATCCCAACATCTTTCTGACATGTGCTGATAAGCCTCATAATCCTCCAACTATACTGGTGCTATAGCTACACTGAACTCTATTTTCACCCTTACTTTTGTCCATCTTACAAGATAGCCTTCTAACAGAGTACTACACCTCCAAGTTTCACATAATCTGCAAATGTGATGTCTATTAGGTATCCATGACCTTGCTGCAGTTTTTGACAGAGAAAACAAATGAAGATGCATTGGTGGCATGTCATGAAGTTAAAAACAGATCCTCTCCTCAAGAAACATCAGTCAGAGATGTTAAATACTTCAGGTACGTTGCTATGGACTGAATTGTGACTCCCCAAAATTTGTATGTTGAAGCCCCTGGCCTCCAGTGTGATGGTATTTGGAGATGGGGCCTTTGGGAGATAACTAGGTTTACATGACGTCAGGAGGGTGAGGCCCTCATGATGGGATTAGTGCCTTATATAAAGGAAGAGACATCAGAGAGCTTCAGGTCTTCTCTTCCTGCCATGTGAGGACACAGCAACAAGGAAACAATCTGCAAGACAGAAGAGAGCTCTTACCAGAACCACACCATGCTAGTACTCTGATCTTGGACTTTCATCCCTTGGAAATGAGAAAATTAATTTTTGTTGTTTAAGCCACCCAGTCTTTGGGATTACTTATGGCAGTCTGAGCTGACTAATACAAAGAAAAATGAAAGAGAGCTACTCGGAAGCTTGAGAGGAGTTATTACACTTTTGATGGTGGATTAATATAAGATTTGTAAAAATAAGATACGGACACATTTGTTATATATCATGCAAAGAGAATTTTGTTTCCAAAAACAAAAAGAAATATGACCAATGTTTAGAAAAGGAAGACTTCTACATGAAGGTATTCACATTTAAGAGATCTCCCATTTGAAGGCAGAAGATATGAAATCCATGAAAACACCGAAACTGAAAATGACGAAAAGGATGATATAGTTGTAAGAGCAACTGGTTGAAATGAAAGCTAACAATGCAAAAAAAATCCTGGAGCTGGAGTATCAAGCTGGACTGTTTAGAATGATGGATTTATGAGGTAGTTTGGATAAAGACAAGGAATTCTATGACTAATTTCACTGCTTGCAAATAAGATCAAAGGAAGTTGAAAGTACAGTCAGGGAGTAGCACTGATATAGTAGAAGGGTTAATTTTCCATTTTTTCATGGCATGCCTTAAATTGTATAAGACTAGAGACAGAGAAGGATGGTCAGGCAGTAATGTTGATTTAAATGACTTTAATTTTATAAACATGCACTATACAGTAGTTAATATTTAAGGACCCATATTTGTTTTCCCATATAGTACATTACCAAACAAACAAACCACCTCTCCGTTTTTCCCCTTACAAGTGCAACTAGGATATGCTATTCATTGATGTATTTTTTTTTAGTTTTTGTCCTTTTATTTTTTTGTAAAATGAACCAGATCTTCTGAGAGCCTTTCTATATTAGGCACAGAGCTTTACTGCTGTTTTTAAGCTAAGTTAAACATAAATAGGAGCTCTCCCCATTTCCACTGAAGTGTCACTCAGAGGAGTACTCAAAAGATAGTGAGTAGGTGGTTCCTTCCACAGAGATTTGTCATGCTGTGTTTTATACTTAGACATTTTTCTCAGGAATGAAAACATTTAAATATCCCATCCTATTTTCTGACTACTTTTTCTCTGAAAACTTGCTGTTCTTTCTATCCTAAACTCAACATTCACCTTTTCCTCCACTTTTAGGACCTGAGTTAAATGATCACTTACCAATACAGTAAAACGTTGGTTTGCAAGCAGAATTCATTCCGGAAACGTGCTTGTAATCCAAAGCACTTGTGTATCAAAGCAAATTTCAAGAACCATTGGCTCAGTTGTGATCATGTGACATTTCGGCATTACATAATACTTGTATTGCAACACATCACTCATTTATCAAATTAAAATTTATTAGAAATATTTGTTCCTCTTGTGGGACACTTGTAGAACAAGTTACTCAATCCAAGGTTTTACTGTACTCCAATTTGTGGCAAGTTAGTACATGCTTTAATGTTTGTTTGTTTGTTTGTTTTGAAAGAGAGCACAAGCAGGGTAGGGGCAGAGAGAAAAGGACAGAGGATCTGAAGCAGGCTCTGCCCTGACAGCAGCAAGCCCCATGTGGGGTTTCAATTCACTAACCAGGAGCTCATGACCTGAGCTGAAGTCAGACACTCAACTGACTGAGCTACCCAGGTGCCCCAGTACATACTTTAAAGTAAGAGTGTGTGTGGGGTTAATATAGTTTTAAATAACAGATTCACATCCTTAAATAAAAATTCAGGAAATATTCAAATGATATTTTTTAAAAGAAATGATAAAAAAATCTGTTTGAATATAGTATTCTTCATATAACATGGGGCACACATAACAGCTGGCACATAGAGCTTCTCAAAGTCTTAAATGAATACTGGGGAAGGTGCCTTGAAATACATATGATTTAAAAATTTTAAAAACTAAAAATCACATCCTACATCACTCTGTTCTATAAGGGTACTTAATAATTATAAACTAAAACAAAGGCATTATTTTAAGAAGAAAGAAATTCTCATATATTTGGCCAACTGTAAGCTATCCATACAAAAACAGCAATTAGGAAATTAAATAAGAGAAAATATTCTTTTGGCCTAAGACTTTTGCATCCCAGTCAATATAAATAGAAATCAACAGACTTTCTGAAGTGCTTAAGACTTTATGTCAAAAGTTTTCCATGGCTTCTGAACCCATTTAATTCATGGAGAATGTTTATATCATTCCCTTAGTGACTCAGTATTCTGAAACAACATCTAAAATATCAGAATACTTCTTAGGGAATGATTTTGACACCAAAAAGCACAAAGCAAAAAGTCCTAGAAAACTACCTAACAGTTTGTGTGTGTGTGTGTGTGTGTGTGTGTGTGTGTGTGTGAATTGACTTAAAGCCAATAAAGATCAGTCCTTACACTTTTGTAACTGAACTGAAATCAAAACACCTCTGATGACCTCATGTTCACTTAAAAAATATATTTAATTGAAAACTGAAATTTTGGTCATCAGCTAAAATTAGGTGTCAATGTTCTATAAACATCTTACAGAAGCAATTTAAAAGAAAATAATAACAAAAGAATAGTTTTAATTTTAAAAAATGACTTATAATTAAATATTTCTAAGCAATACCACATCATGGACCCTGCATGAATCAGAGTTCTTTGTTGGCTATCATCAAAGTTATACATCTAGATTTATCTTATCTACTTACTTTCCTCCAGTAATTGTGAAAGTGTTATAAAGAATTTATAATAGGGATTCAATCACAACAAAGAATTTCAAAGGGCCACAGTGAGTTCATGGAAGGAGATGATCTATCGTTAATTAATATTTGCCCAAGAAATAATGAAGGTAATTCTCACATTATTATTTACTTCCTTGGATTTTACATGACTTTTACATGATTAGATCAGAAGCTATAATATTCTAGCTATTGATATTACAATTATTACTTTAACAGAACTTATAATTGGGCAGTTAAGAAAACAAAACAACATTCATTACAATTTTAATGCAACACAGAGAATGAAAAAAATTTTTTTTCCAAAGAAAACAGTATCACTAATTCAACTCTTAATAATAATGTTCAATTAACTGATAAAATTCTAAAAGTAATGTGGATTGGGTTGCCTGGGTGGCCCAGTCCATTAAGCCTTTAACTCTTGATTTCAGCTCAGGTCATGATCTCATGGTCTTGAGATTGAGCCCTGCTTTAAGCCTGCTTGAGATTCTCTCCCTTCCTCTCCCTCTGTCCCTCCCCTACTTGCACACACACTCTCTCAAAAAATAAGTTTAAAATTTTTTAAATAAATAATTCTGATTATTTTTTTAAATTATTAGAAAACCATACATGTTTATCCATGGCTGGCTTGGTTTCTGTGGAAGGGTAAACTATATAGACTATTTATTGGTAAAATAAGCAAAACATTACACAATTTGTTGGTTATGTCTAAAAAGTTGCAGCTGTAGAATATTTATTCATACACACACACACACACACACACATATATATGTAGGTATATGTATTTAAAACTTCTGTATATCTTCTAGTTGGTATTTCTTTAATTGATTCGCACCAACATTAACATGACTGTAGTACAAAAACTTTACCATTTCTATTTTCCTTTAAACACCATACAAATTTAAAATAGAACTAAAAAAGAAACACTGTGATACATTTTAAAGCATGGGTTCAAATATTCTGGTTGGAGTACCATTTAAAGGATTTTATAAAAGCAAGCAAAGAGTTCATTGTTTATTAATGTAACATGGGGATTGTATCCCTGAAATAAGGTCCACTAGATTTTGAGCACAATGATGGCAAAAAACAAGTCACTTTAACCTCAACATAGTTCCCAACAGACACATTGCCTGATGCTAAATAGTTAATAGGTGAACTGACATAATAAACGGAAATGCTAAGAGAGTTCTCAAAGGGAGTAACCAAAGTTTATGTTCTTTGTAAATTTTAAGAAATATTTAAATTAAATTAATATAATTTAAATGTTTAGGGGCGCCTGGGTGGCTCAGTCGGTTAAGCGGCCGACTTCAGCTCAGGTCATGATCTCGCGGTCTGTGAGTTCAAGCCCCGCGTCAGGCTCTGTGCTGACAGCTTAGAGCCTGAAGCCTGTTTCAGATTCTGTGTCTCCCTCTCTCTGACCCTCCCCCGTTCATGCTCTGTCTCTCTCTGTCTCAAAAATAAATAAACGTTAAAAAAAATTAAAAAAAAATGTTTATCCAATGTAAGTCCACACAGCTTAAAACATCAAATATTTTTGTTTGAATAGATAGAAGTGAATCAACTAAGAAAAGCAGTATTAGATTTTTTTATGATGACTAAAAACTTTGATTATAAATTATAGATATCTTTGATTTATAAAAATTGTAAGTCAAGTAATTACTTAATAATAAATTAGATAAAATTGATTCAGTTGGAGAAAGGGCAATGAGAAAGATCTTCCATTATTGAGTTTGGTAATGGACTCACCTAGAGTTCTAGTGTTCTGAAGACATGTATCACTCTCCTGGATTCACATTAAAGTACAGTGGGGTCATAAGTAGTTGTCTTTAAGTATTAGAGAAAATCTGCAAAACTGGATATGAATCAGAAGTTTCTCAAATGCTATAGATACCACCAAAGAAAATCTCACCAGCTGTAAGTAGATGTCTTCTTTCATACATATCAATGGAAATTTATAGCAAAAATCAAACATTGGATTTTTGTGCTATGTATGAAAAGACTCAATTTAAAGAACACTAAAATGCCATATGAATTCCTACCTTTCACTTTGGTTGGTTTTTTTAAGTTTTTACTTAAATTTTGGTTAGTTAACAGAGCATACTATTAAGTTTCAGGTGTACAATATAATGATTCAACAATTCTACACAACACCCAGTGCTCATCACAAGTGCACTCCTTAATCCCTACCACCCATTTCACCCATCCCCCCAACACCCTCCCTTCTGGTAACCATCAGTTTGTTCTCTATAGGTAAGATCCTATTTCTTGGTTTGCCTCTCTCTCTTTTTTTCCCCCTTTGCTCCTTTGTTTTGTTTCTTAAATTCCATGTACCAATGAAATCATACAGTATTTTTCTTTATCTAACTAACTTATTTTGCTCAGCATAATACTCTCTAGCTCCATCCATGTCATTGCAATTCACAAGATTTCATTCTTTTGTATGGCTGAGTAATATTCCACTGTATGGGTGGTATGTATACATACACACACACACACACACACACAAACAACCACACAAACCACATCTTCTTTATTCACTTATCAGTTGGTTGGGCTGCTTCCATAATCTGGCTATTATAGAAATGCTGCTATAAACATCAGGGTGCATGTATCCCTTTGAATCAGTATTTTTTTATCCTTTGGGTAAATACCTAGTAGTGCAATTGCTGGACCATAGGGTAGTTCTATTTTCAACTTTGTGAGGAACCTCCAATCTGTTTTCCAAAGTGGCTGCACCAGTTTGCATTCCCACCAAGAGTGAAGAGGGTTCCCCTTTCTCCACATCCTTGCCGATGCCTGTTGTCTTTTGTGTTGTTGATTTTAGACATTCTGACAGATGTGAGTGATATATCATTGCAGTTTTGATTTGCATTTCCCTGCTGATCAGTGATGGTGGGCATCTTTTCATGTGTCTGTTGGCCATCTGGATGTCTTGTTTGGAAAAATGTCTCTTCATGACTTCCGCCATGTTTAAATTAAATTATTTGGGTTATAGGTGTTGAGTTTTATAAGTTCTTTATATATTTGGATACTAATCCTTTATAAGATATGTTATTTGCAAATATCTTCTCCCATTTTATATGTTGCCTTTTAGTTTTGTTCATTGTTTGTTTATATGTTGCCTTTTAGTTTTGTTCATTGTTCATTGTTTGTTTATATGTTCATTGTTTAGTTTGTTCATTGTTTGTTTATATGTTGCCTTTTAGTTTTGTTCATTGTTTCCTTTACTGTGTAGAAGTTTTTTTTTTTTATATAGTCCAATAATTTATTTTTGCTTTTGTTTCCCTTGCCTCAGGAGACATATTTAGAAAGAAGTTGCTATGCCCGATGTCAAGGAGGTTACTACCTGTGTTAACTGCTAGGATTTTTATAGTTTCAGATCTATTTAGGTCTTTAATCCATTTTGAATTTTTTAATATTGTGTAGGGTGTAAGAAAGTGGTTCAGATTCATTCTTTTGCATGTTGCTGTCCGATTTTCCCAACACCATTTGTTGAAGAGATATTCTTTTTCCCATTGGATATTCTTTCCTGCTTTGTCGAAGATTAACTGACCATATACTTGGGGGTTTCACCTTGGTTTTTAAACACAATCTTGTATCTCCAGTATTTTACACTATTTGGTTTAATGTCTTTTCATAATTGAATATTTAGTAGATAGGTTTATCCAGGGAGTATCCAAGTAAGGTGTAAAAATCCACTACTTACTCTTACTGATATCCATGGTAAGTGAATTAAATTGATAAAACTTTGCTTTTATGACTGGCATCTGCCCTTTTTTTATTTGTCCTCTTTTTTCCCCTAATAATGTGGAGATGATGGGGTAAAAATATTCAAATAATCTTACAAACACAATTGTTGGTCAAAGGTGACATAGATGAGGGCAGCATCTCCATGTGAAAACTCTAAATGTCCATTATTATTCTTCTGGGGAGTCAGTAAAAAGTACAATGTAATCAGTCAATACACAATGGACATATGGATTCATTTTATCAATCTAAAAGCAGAGGATCCTGTATGTTCCTGATCTTGTGCACAGTAATAATTTTGAATAAGGCAACTTTTTTTTTTTGCTAACAGTTATAACAGGCTAAACATTATTTTAGAGAAAGTGTGTGTTCATGCTGTCTATTAAGTAACACATTAAAATTGTAGTGATATAAATATTGAAACTACTAGACATACTATAAATAGTTTACAGATTTAATAATGAAAACAATAATATGTTATCTCTTTGGTTGATAATTTGTGAGTTTTATGACTTCATGAAATGAATGCATAGCATAAACTCAGTTGCTACTTATATTCAGAAAACCAATGGTAACATGGATGTCTCTATTGGCAATAGGGTAAGTAAGTTCTAAACAAACATGTAGTGAAATCTAATTCTGTAGCACTTCCTGGGGAACACAATACTACCGGGTGCATTTAAAATTTAGGCTTAAATGGAATACTTCTCAGTGTGGTTATACATTTGGCTTCTTCTGAGACAAGATTAGGCATACAAGATAAAGACAGAAAGAATCTAATGATATTAGTAAACACCAAAACCAGAAGGTAATTGGACTGTGGTGATTGCACACTTATCACTGAGAGACAAATAAATTGTATCCATTTGACCTGGACCAAGTGTAATCCCTAGCTTTGGTTTAGGAGGTCATTGTCAAATACTCTGTCAACTCTATGACCTAAAATGATTGCTCTAAGGCAATGTAGACCTACTGTGTGTCTTTATGGCTCAATCTGTTGGGATGGGATGCTTTCCTGGGAAAAATATTTTAAAAGTTTCTTCAGGATTCTAACAGATCTTCAATTAAGAAATCTTTCCTTTTAATCTTAAGTCCTTTCTTGGCAAAGTTTCTTTCCAGTTTCAGAATGACAGACAAAATGTGTATTCTAAAAATATTCCTTCAATTATCTGGAATAACATCTATATATAAACATTCTTTTGACTTAAAAGTGTATGCTCAAGGTTAATTAACCTCATAATTTTTTTGAGTGAGAAATCTGGGGCACTTGTAAAATCAAGGGCATTACAGAACTATACACCTTGCATCTGCCTAAATATCATCAAATAAAAATCTAAAACTATTAAATATGCAGATTTTTCATTTATTAGAAATAATGCACTAAATTAAAACAAGCAAATTTCTGCACATTTTGTAATTATAATGTCTCGTTTTAGAAATAAAAGAAAAATAAAGTATTTAAATTCTTCATACATTGTAAATGTCCTTATATACAGAAGGGAAATAAAATATACACAATAAAATAAATTCAGTATAATGCCATGCAAAGCATAACATGAAAAACTCCAGCTTACCCCTTACTAGATATTCTTAATTTTAAATTCTCCTTTAATCAATGTGCTGAAACTAGAAACTGGTATCATATAAAACCTTCTTTAATCATTCCAACCAATCCGGCCTCTTATTGAATTACTATAGTAGCTTACTCTTTTAAAAAGCATATTCAAAATAATCTTGTGAAGTCAAAAAATAAATTGACCATCTCTACATCTGCTCTCATCTTCCCTCAGACATTTCCCTTCCCCCAGCCTTTCCCTTGATTTATCCAATTTCCATCTCTCCTCACCAGCATTTCTGTGCCACTTTTTCTCACCACTCCATATGCTTAGGAAGCCTTCCAGATTACATGCATCAAGCTATTGCAGCCTCCTCCATATATCCCCAAAAAGCAACCTGCTCAAACATTCCAATCGTGACCTTTTACAAATCTCAATTTCTCCTATTTATATTGGATTGTTCTACTTCTTTTTTCTGTTCAGGGCCATCATACCTTAGATCAGAAATTTATTATTAATCGATTACAGAAGGTTTCATAACTTATTTATTGTAATGCTTATGAATGAATGATTATTTGTAATCACAGCAACTCATTATGCCCTAATAACATGGTGAAGGTGATAACACTATTACCGTATTAACAGAATAATCTCTGGTTATTTTTAACGTCAGCTGTATTTTCTATAGTAAAGAGGAGATAAAATATGTGAAAACATATATATTCTTACATAAAAATTAAGATATATTTCTTCAAAACATACAAATCAATGTCAAATTATAAATTAAGGAGGGGAAGCCAGAAATGCAAGGTCAAAGAGTACTTTATACTTTTAAGAATTAAATTCAGGTCACCTAAATCCTTTTGAAAATGTTCTCATTACTAATTTATACCATTAACAATGAAATAGCTAAACTGTATATGATATTTTAAAAATATTATTATATAGGCACATGGTACTTATTTCTTAACATAAGGATCAGGGAAATTAAGGAAGAAAAAATCTAATTCTTCTCCCATCTCTGCAACTCAACACATACAAAGTCTTGGGCACTCCCTTATTCTAAGTTTTGGTTCTCTCATTTAGCAAACAGGGACAGTAATGATTACCTGTCTATTCCACTTGCTATTTAAGTTGTTTGAAGTATCAAATGAGATAACATAAAAACATTTATATAAAAATGAAATGAAAACAAAATACTACAAAACACCTATTAGAATGGCCAAAAGCTGGAACACTGACAACACCAAATGTTGGTGAGGATGTGGAGCAAGAGGAACTCAAATTCATTATTGATGAGAATGCAAAATGGTACAGCCATTTTGGAAGACAGTTTGGCAGTTTCTTATACAAAGCTGATCATGCTCTTACCATGCAATCCAGTAATAATGCTCCTTGGTATTTGCCTAAGGGACTTGAAAACTTACATCCACCCAAAACCCTGCACACAGATGTTTATGGCAGCTATACTTAAAGTTGCCAAAACTTGGAATCAACCAAAACATCCTTCAGTAAGAGAAGAGATAAACTGTGGTACTTCCAGAACCCAAATTATTATTCAGTGCAAAAAAGAAATGAGCTATCAAGCCATGAAAAGACATGGAGGAAACTTAAATGCATATTAATATGTGAAAGAAACCCATCTAAAAAGGCTACATACTGAATGATTCCAACTACCTGATATTTTGGAAAAGGCAAAATTATGGATACATTAAAAAGGGCAGCAGTTGCCAGGGGTTGAGTGTTGGGAGGGATGAAAAGGAAGAGCACAGAGGATTTTTAGACCAGTGAAAAAACTCTGTATGATACTATAATAGTGGGTACATGTCATTACACATTTCTCTAAAGCTATAGAACTTACAAACCCAAGAGTAACCTAATGTAAAAGATGGACTTTAGGTGACTATGATGTGTCGATGTCTATTCATCAACTATACTAAATGTACCACTCTGGTGAGGGATGTTGATTATGGGGGTGGCTATGCATGTGTGGGGACAGGGGTATACAGGAAATTTCTGTATCTTCCCCTCAATGTGAACTTAAAACTGCTCTAATTATTTTTAATTGAAAGCATTCACCTGAATAAGAAACAAGTGATACAACACAGCAGAAATTCCATATATATATATTCTTAAATATTATATATATAGCTATATATAGTTCATATATATATATACATATATACATATATACATACATGTTACATGTTAAGCATGTTACTATGGTGGTTATAATAATATATACTCAGGACTGTTAATAATAATGGTTTTCTTAGGAAAATATAATCATTCATTAGGAAATAACACGATATCTTTCTTAAAATATAAGTGAGAATAAACCCAATTTCATCTGAAAGCAGTAGAGAAATTCAAATATCCCTTAAATTCAGGCTTGCTCTAAATGTCTACGATTCTATGATTTTTAGATGACGGTTTTTTTTAAGCTGCCTTCATAGTAAGGTAAAAACTATTTACAATAATTTTAGTGCTCCACACCTTTCGCTGCAGAGTCGTGAGGGCAGGCCAGTATTCACAGATGCAGTGGTGCATTCAATGGGATGTTCAGAAATGAACTCCATGGTAATAAAATGAAAACCAGGATGTGAAAAATAGAAGAAAACTGGAAACATATTCGGTATAGATTTGTTAGTGACTCAGAATTGGGAAGCATCAGCAAACAAGATGCAATGGTATGAAGCCCAATGGATAAACTAAAAGTGACACATAGTCTGACCCCCAAATATATGAATAAATAAACATATCAAATACAAACTCCAATGTCTAACCTATGGAAAAATGTGAAAGAAAAGGAACAAGGCCAGAGGACTATCCCAAGGTAGCTCTTGATCTATTTGAAAAGGAAGGTTTAAGGATTCAAACATACTATACTGTCTCAAAGATGAGACCAATTCTAAGTTATGTTAGAGGAAAAGGATCACCTCAAATAGTAACATGAGTTTAAATCCTCGTTACTCTAAAGAAAATAAATAACCCCTTCAGTTCTATGTATGTGTGCTTATTAATTGACAAGTGCTATTGTTTTTACTAATATCAAAATAATCCAGTTGTTTAAAGCAGCATTGGTCCAATATAGTTGCTACTAGCCACATGTGGCTATTTAAATTTAAGCTGAGAAAAGTTAAATAAAATTCAACAATTAGTTCCTCAATTACACTAGTCACATTTAAAGTGCTCAAGAACCACATCCATCTATTGTATTGGTTAACACACATACAGAACATTTCTACCTCTGCAGAAAGTTCTTTGAACAGTACTGCTTTAAGGTAATACAGTTTTCTCACATATTCAAATGAATATTTCATAAGGGACACGGCTGTCTGAAATCGCAGATAAGCCCAACATGTAACTATAATAATACTAATTACAACAGAAAAATAAAGAATACAAATATAAGGAAAATGCAACAGTTTTTTTTTTTCAGAATAAATGCTATCTAAAGTCAGAAGTTAAATCAAACTAAATATTTTACCATCAAGGGTTTAATTTGTTCATTTTCTATTTTTATCATTTTTTATGTTTTTATTTTTATCTATTAAACTTTATTATAGGATTTCACATTTACAGGATAATTACAAATCATGACGGGGGGGTATTAGGTGCTCCTTCATGGCACATACTGTACTTTAAAACTTGTGCCATTTACTAGTCTCTCTTTACCATCTTTGTAACCCTAGTACCTAGCACGCACACAGTACTTGTTTGTGGAATGAGGGAGACTCTCATCCAGTTCTAACAGGAAATCATTCAGCATCTGCTTCAACACTTACATTGGCAAGGGATTTGCCACCTCATAAGGAAAAGCATTCCATTTTTAACAGTTCAGTTAGAAAGAAGTTTCTTAATTACAAAAACTCCAAATTTACCTGTTATGTAACTTACATTAATCCTACATTTTAGCAGATGAAGTTTAAAAGAAGAAATTTATTTCTTTTTCCATATAAAAGCTTTTGAAAACTTGCAGGTGACTATACACTTAACCTACCAACTTGCCTTATAAGGCATCATTTCCAGACGCTTCTTTTTCCTCTTCTAATTTCACATCTCTCCAAATGCAATGTCCAGAACATTACATTATCTACCAATTGGTCTGATCAGTGCAGAGAACTGTGGGAATTACCTCCATGGCTCTGTATAGTATACTTCTATTAATGATGCCCAAGATTCCATTAGCTTTTCTTGGCATTCTCATCACAGGATGACTCATAGTCCACTTACAATCAACTGAGTTCCTAACTCTTTAAGATGAGATGTTGTCAAATCATGACTCCTTTGTCCTTGGTTCTTTTAGTCGGTTTCTTGTATTTGAGTGG
This sequence comes from Lynx rufus, assembly GCF_022079265.1. Taxonomy (NCBI): domain Eukaryota; kingdom Metazoa; phylum Chordata; class Mammalia; order Carnivora; family Felidae; genus Lynx; species Lynx rufus. Next base: position 42,401,269 of record NW_025814823.1, read on the forward strand.
AGGGCTTTATTCCATGCTGATAGCATGGGCAATGTTGTTTCCATCAGTCAAAATTTTCTAAACCCTTGATTGTGTCAATCATCTAATATATTATCTATCTTCAGCTTTGTGTTGAGTGCAAATTTGATAAGCATAACCTATATGTCTACATCAAAGTCATTGATAAAAATAGACCCAGGGTAAATAAATGCCCATACACAACACCGGAAACCTCTCTCTAAGACAGTACTCACACATTACTTTTTTATCACTTATGGTATTTTAGGAACCACACATATATGATCTTTAACTTTTAAAGCAACCTTTTAATATACTATCCCTGATTGACAGAGAAAGAAATGGAAAATGAGAATGATTTCATCAAGAGCTCTTAACCAGGCACTGCCAAAGCTGGAATTACAACTGATACCTTCTCACTCCAAAGCCTGCCTGTTACCACATCACACAAAGACTCCCTTTAAGTAAAGTTGGATCCTCTTAGACCTAGAATCTATTTATCTATTTCGTTCCCTGAAATATAATAAAGACTGTCAAAAGCCATGTTGACATTGCTAATTCATTTCTTTAGCATTCCAGTAAGCTGCCAATCTATTTCTTCAAAGTTAAAAATGAACTTTGTTTGGCATTTTTGTTATTGTAGATACTTCTCAGTGATTCCATTTCTTTTCCTAAATGTTTGCAACTACATCTAATTTTCTGTCTCATACTTTGGTATAAAGGAGTTAAGTTCATTAATCTATTTTTTTTAAATCTATCATTAAACCTTTTTTTTTATTTCAGACCTCCCCAAATGCAAATTATATATGTAGACACTTTCTATTTCAATATTTTATTGCTCATTGTTATGTCCAGAAGCATATAAAGTAATAATAAATTGAAATCACTACAGTCTAGTGCATACACTTATGTTCATAGCATAAGGTAAAGTCAGATAAAGTAATACTGTCCTCTTCAATTTCAATATTCTGATTGAGAAATCAAAATTTGACTCTTTTGCCCAGCACTTTCTACGTAAAACAAGACCATGCACATCAATTAAATACCCTCTGTTTCAAATAATTTTTCAATAACAAGCACTGACTGATTCACTTTCTAATAATTACTACCAAAAACCTCAGAATAACTGTGCTTTGACCTACGGCATCTAAAATGGTATTTTCATTATATTCTATGTTCATAGATATACACAGAATCAACTATAGAAGCTAAATCTATTCTTCTGAGTACCAGCTATTAGATATTTCTTTTTATATAATTCTGAGATGGAGCATATACATACTCTTGAGGCATAATTAGCTTCCCTTTACCTTTTTGAGAGCAGAAGTTAATTGCAAAAGTGCTTCCTGGAAAAATCATAGGTTTTAAAATAATCATATTGATAACAATGACATTTTAGCTCCTGGTTATATGTCCAAAGTATTTGCATATATGTATGCTATTAAGACATCATTCTATACCCAGTTCTCCTTTTACTCTTTTCTACAATTATAAACATATACTCTCTGAAATAGAAAATAGAGAAGCGAATCTGCCTTACATATTCTTGCAAAGGAAAACTAGATTATCTCACACCTATGAAAGTTGTTCCAGGTTGACGCTTCTTGAAACTGATTAGAATTTCAGAAAATCTGAATGGATAACAAATAGAGATAGTGTGATGATTATTACTGTCACATAATTTTCACTGCAGAAGAACGTAAAAACTAATTTGTTGAAATGTGTAGCATTATGTGGAGTTACATGCATACTGAGAATAACAAGCGATGAGGCATTTCTTTCGCAGCCCAAACGAAAAATATTAAGTTAAAAAAAGGCTTACCAGCCCCATTTCTCACACTTGCCCAGCTGACTACTCTTGAGTTCTCAGTCTGGGTCCCCTCTGGCTAATGAGACTGATCTTAACATTTTCAGAGATTACAGGAGTGTTCCAGGCAGTGAGGTTTACATTATTCCCCACATCATCCCCTCCTCCATTATGGTTACAAGTCTCTGAGGACATCTTTTAAAAAAAAAAGTTGGCCTGTATCGAATTCTTCTGTCTAGCCTATAATGATCAGTGTCAGAATTGCCGGTTACTCAGTCTAATTGTTTGGCCGTCTTATCTATGCAGATCACTGCGCAATAATGTCAGTCACAGATATTGATCAAAGGGGGCCAAGTTGTCCAGATCTTCGGCTGAGCATGAGATCAAGCTTTCTAATCACAGAACTGCAGATCTGAAGTGTGTTTGGATGAATTCTGTGTGTTTTTAGAATCTTTCTCCTTTTAAGTGGCAGTACAATAGGGTGGAATTGTCATCTAAAACTGTAGCATGATTCACAGGCCTTCAGTGCAGAGAACTGTCAGGATACTTCTATAGATTACAATAATGTATATCACAAAGGATACACGATTGTGTTATTCATATGTGTAATCACCCATGGACTGACTAGAAATAACAGTAGTCTTATTATGCAAACAGCAGTCCATAATATGCAAATGAACATAAACAAAACCAAACACAAACCTCCAGAATAATGTTTACTGATGTGTCCTTAAAAAATCCCTGTCTTAAAACCACATTTTTCCTATCTTCTCAAAAACATTAAATAAGATCAAGGATGAATGCATGGAAAAGTTTATGCTTTCTCTCTTGCATTTTTGAAAAGGAACTACAATATAATCTTATTCTGATTATTTGATTTATATTCTCCCAAGGCCATTACTGCCTCCTGGCATCATTATATGCTTGTGTAAGGTTTATATGGTGTCTCTTTTAATTGCTTAAACTAATCTATTCAATGACTGCAAATCTAATGCACACTGGAACAGGCAGCCCATAAATTCCATCCTTCAGATGTGTCCTTGAACATGTGTTTGTCCTGATGAAGAGCAGAAACAAAACAAGAGTAATAAAAATGGGAGAAAGCCCTTTCAAACAATACATCCAAGAGATCTTAGAAGCCCAAAAGATATTTTAGATGAAAGGAGTAAAAACTAAATAGCTTCTTGCTTTTTTTGCATTTTATAAGGAACCATTCTAATTACATTATTGTTAAGACTTCAGGCTACCCTTAAACAATAGTGTATTACACTAAAAGATAACATTAGGTCATTACGTATGATCTTAATACAATTGATGTAATATAAATTTTGTTTTAGGTATATAATCTCCATTGAGGGCAAATGTTCTTAATACCAAGGAGGAAAACCATGTTAGGTTATTATGATTATTTATCTCCTAAGCTTATGCTATTTCACACTGATTATGGAGAACTCCACCTGAAAGAATTGCTCACACGCGCACACACACACACACACACACACGCTCCACAATGCAAGAAATCAAATTACTTATACACGGTAACTGCTCTAGTTCTTAGAACTAGAATTGCTAAAAGATCTCCAAACCTGGATTCTCTTCCATGTTTAACAGACTAATCATGTCTTCCTACCAAATACAGACACAAGTAGTGGTAGAAGGAGAATGAGAGACAATTGCCGTTAAACAAAAGAAAAAAATAATTTGCTTTCAAAAGTATATTTTTCACATGCTAAGCTTTTTATTTTTATAGGCTTTTCCTAACCTTGCAATATAAACTAGTGTTGAATCCTGAAAGGGATAATGACTTACATGATGCAAACTGTATGTCTGCAGTCATTTCTGCTTAAGAAAAGGCTTCTGTTACTCTACTCCCCAAGCATATTTGCAATACTATAGTTTTTCTCAAAATACTAGAGCACAGTTTACAATAGTCCTGAAATCATTAATTTGTGGCTTTGTTGTTGAGATCAATGGCTGTTTCCAAAAACATCCATCTGAAATCCTGGTTCATGGTCTCATTTATTTTTCACAAGAATGGTTTGACACAGTTCTAATCTCCATTACACTGATATAGAAATTCCAAGCCTGGCTTTGCCAGACAAAAAGTTTCAAGATCAACTTGAGTCACTGGTAGTTCTAACAGAAACTTAAGCTTTATGATTTACACTTAGGCTACCATCCTTCCTTAATATCAAGATAAGACAAGGAAATAAAGCTAAGTTAGAAGAATTGGTCACTGTCTTTTCTTTGTCCATGCTTTGTATATAAAAATTCATCTGGTATTAGTAAATAGATAATAAGCCTCAGGCAATTCCTTTCTTGGCCTTTTTTTTTTTTTTCATGTAGTATGCCCATCCCCTTTCCAATCAAACTCTATCTAGTATTACTGGTTGTACCTATCCCCTATAACTGCTACTTTAGTTCTTTGGTATTCAATGAATTGTAGTTATCATTGGGGGAATTAGCCCTCTGAGTAGCTCTGTGTTCTGTTCTTCATTCTGGCTTCCCCAGGCATAGTCCTTGCATCCAACTCCTTAGTACTCTCCTCCTTTCCTAATTCCCATCACTCCTGTACTAAATGCTATAGGATCTTCTGAAATATTGCTTTGGTCCTCTGGAATTCTAAAGGCTCATCTTTATCCTTTTTACCCCTTATCAAGATGTAAGTTGTTACAATCAAGAACAAGAGCAAACTCCCAAATAACGAGACAGTACACCACAGCTATTTTATTAAAAGAAATGCACAGGAGATTGGGTTGTGTTGCACAGTAAGCTGTTAAAGGAAAGAAACGGTATGTATGAGCTGTAAGGTATAGTAGTGAAAGAGGAAGAGGACAGACTGACACCAGAAGTCCTCAAAGAAAAAGGAAGAAGCGACAGGATGGTGTCCTAGACCAATGGTTCAATCTATTTTGATCACTTTTAAAATAAGTGATAGAAACCAATTTTAAAAATAAGATAGAAACATGGACTGACTATATGTAAGTATCCATTTTCAATTATATCCATGTATTTACATTGTTAGCTAATTTATCAAGACATAATAAACCTAGGGCAAAATTCATCATTAATAACAGATAATGTAACACCTGATTTCAAATATCTTTTACATTTTTCATTTTTATGACTTCTTATCAGATCAGACAAATCATCAGTTTCAAAAATACAGCATATCTGATGTAAAGCTTATTCTAGGGGTCCCTGGGTATCTCAGTCGGTTAAGCATCGGTCTCTTGGTTTCGGCTCAGGTCATGATCTCACAGTTCATGAGTTCGAGCCCTGTGTCGGCAGCATTGGCAGAGTGGAACCTGCTTGGGATTCTCTCTCTCCCTTTCTCTCTGCTCCCCTCCCCTGCTCATGCTCTCTCTCTCTCTCTCCCTCTCAAAATAAATAAACATTTTGAAAAAATGCTTATTCTAGGAGCAGACAAGTGATTTTCTTAATGTTTGTTTGCACTTACTTTCAGTATGTTCAATTATCAGTTATGTGCTTTGTCCATCTGAACACGAACACATGTCCACTTGCTGAGGATTAGTTTAGTTATAATGGAATAATATAAGTGCTGTTTCAGATAACAGGAGTAAACATTTCACATCATAGTGAAAGCAAATGCATGGCTAATGATGCCACTCTTTATCTTTCCATGCTATGGTTCTGCTACCCTTCCCTCAAAATACCTATTAATGGTGTATATGACCACAATAACCTTGGTGATGGAGCTAAGTCTTAATTTATATATTAAATATTAGAAGGTTAAACATTATTTATTTTAAGAAAAAAATGAATTTCTAATATGTTTCCTTACACTACAATGCATCGTATCAATCTCCCCTGGGAAATGATAAAGCCCCCACTTTAGAGGTTACTGTTATAAAGGAGTCTCCGTAATGGACTGCTATAGAAAAGAAAATCCCATTCTGTTTTCCCTAAGCCAACCCCATTCTCTTCCTCCTTCTCTATTTACAATCCTTTTCTAGAGCCTTTTGATGCCTACCTTAGTCAACTTCCTGCTGTAAGCTACCAGCTTGAGAGGAAGGATACTTGACTCCATTTGTATAGAAATTGGATTATATAAGAAGTAGGGAAATTAAAGTCCATAGCTGAGGGGAAGACAATCTTCATATCCCATTTTGAACTTCTGAAAGCATTTTCCACATAGCAATCATGTATCAGCAGACATTCTACAGAGCTTTTTCTGGAGGTAATTTATGGGCAAATTATTTGTGAGCTAGTCTGTTTACCTAACCTCTTCTTAAAACATATTGTTTCTATAACAAAACATCTTTCTAATTTCAAACATTTGACCTTAACCACGTATTTTGGAAACAAAATCCATTCATAAATGACAAATTACACATATAGAGATTTCCAGGTCTTATGCCAACTGAGAGTCTAAAGCAGCTCTAAGGCTAAATTTTCTATTGGGAAGTTTAATTATGAGCGACTGAACATGCAGTACAGTGTGAACTGTTCACCTTATCTGCAACAGTGTTATGACATAACCTGGTTTAAATAAGACAGTTGTAACCACATAGTAGTTAAATGACTTTTCATATGACACTAATAAAAGCCTGTCTGATGTTAGAGATGCTCAGGCTTTTACTCCTTTGTTTATTTTGAGAATATTAACCACTGTACTAAACTAATAAAAGAAAATTGTGGGTTTAAAATTTCCATTTAAAAGTCCATATCTCTGCCATGAACTAGGATGATAAATGCCTATAAAGTATCTCCATCTTATTAGAGTTTATAATGAACAGAAGAGACACAGATAGGCCATGCTACTGAACAAAAAAAAATATAAATAACCTCAAATTATTGAATTATAGCAATCATAATTATTTCTACTACCATAAAGTTTTCTCAGTAGAAGAGATATGAATAAACTATAAATTATTTGGGGGAGGAACACCAATCCATTCTAATGTCAAATTATCTCAATGGATTTTTTTTATTAATATAAGAATTAATAATAATTACTACCCTGACCAACACTTATGTGTTAGACACCGCCCTACATGCTTTATATGCATGGAGTTACTTAATCCAAAACCCATCTCATAAGGTAGATTGGTATTATTATTTCCACTTAATCAATAGGGAAACAAAAGCAAAGGTATAAGTATCTTACCCAAGGGCATGTGCTTTTAACCACTTTGCTGATACAAAATAACTACTGTTTAGGAAGTTGAAGGCTATTTCTGAGAAGTCCAAGACAATTCATTCGATATTGAACATTTTACTTAGAGCAGTGATACAGGAGGTAGGTGGAACAGGGGACAAAGAAATTAAAGAATCACTCAATAGGTATTTCTATATTCATTAATGTTCTCATTCAGCAAACCTTTATCAAGTGCACCCTATGTGCCAGGAACTAGATAACTAGGTGCCAGGAATACAAAAATAATGTACTTGACCTTGGGGAGATCTCAGTATAGTAAAGGAAATAGAAATAATTGCCATAAGATATGGTAAGAGGCAATATATTTATAAACCAAGTGCTATGATATCATCCCCTTCCAAAAGCAACTTTACAATGAGTGAAAAGTAATATATTTCTAAGTAAAATTATGTGGAAGAGCAATTCAATAATCAGTGTGATTTAGTTAATCACATGAAAGTCAGTAAGAGGTGAGTTTTTGCTACATTTTTTTTTTAAAGAATGAGGAACTGAGATTGGGAGAGAGAAAGGAGGCATTGAAAAAAATACTTATTTTGAAAGATAGGACATGTACAAAGTGAGACAGGAGGTATTCCCTTTGTCCTTTGAGGAAAAATATGCAAAGTAGCTATTGCCTACTGTCTACTTCAATCAATCTAATGAATATCCTTCAATCCTAAAATCTCCTCACTAGCAAACTGCATTTCAGTTACGAGCAATTAATTTTCCAGTTTTTTTCCAGTTTTAAATATTGGAGAAAGAAATGATTATTCATCTTAAAAAATTAACAGAAAAATGTATAGAAGATACAGTACTTACTTATAAAGCAGTCCATCTAAGGAACACATAAACAAGAGATGTATTTAAAGTTCCACTAGATAGCTCTTACATGGACATAATTTGAGGAGGACTATACAGGCCCTTTGGCTAAAACTCATTTCCTCTATGGCATCTCTCAGTGCCTGAAATTTTACTGGTAAAATAATTTCTTTAGTTTCAAATGATTTTTGGCTTCATGAATAAACTGTAGATCCCCCTGGGCAAGATATACACCTTATTCCCAAGCATATTGTATTTTACCAGGAGTAGCAATTATGTAAACCTGACAAAGCTGAGAACAATATGGACAACAGAAGTCAATATTTAGGCAACATAGGCAATGCCAAGTTTGGGGGCATGTCCTTTAAGCTGAAGTCAGGGAAGGTGGGAAAACCGAATACAAACTTCCATTTGTCATTTATATGTCCTACATCCTGTCTAGCATATTACACTGTATCTGTTATCTATTATCAATTAACAGTAAAAGAACAAATATCAGGTCTTGGGGAGTGAAGAGAGTTTACTTTACCCTTTTTTCTATCTATAGATCCATCTGCACTATCATTTTTTTTTTAATTTTATAGTTCTTGAGAATGAAGACGAAAACAAAATGAGACATCTATTTTGGAAATTTGAACCTAATTTTTCATTTTTGTTTTCCATTTAAACTTTTTCCAGATTCTCAAAAGTGGACCGTGGCTCCCAACCCCAGGGATCCAAACACCTGATCTGTCACATTTAAATGACTTGTTGGGAGTGTCTTATCCCTTTACTCACTGGAAACCTGTAATAGGTTTGGGGTGTGTCATTTTGTTCTCATTCTGCTAATGTATGTCTGAGCTCTTTATACTTCCCCCTAGGAAATAATTCATAAATAATATTTCACTCTTCTTGAATAGTATACCTCTCTCTACCTGTAGAATATATACATCTCTATGTTTGCCACTCAGAGGATCTTGTCTAATTTCATAGGAAGAAGACAAATCTTGCTTGCAGGGTATTTAGAATACAGTGATGACAGCCTATATGCCAACTTCACAAGCACTGCAGCCTGAATCATAGACTGTGCTCTAAGCGGCAGCATATGGCTAGAGAGTCATAGCAGCAGGAAAGTGTGGCAGTGCCCAGATCACAGCTGTAGGCACACAAAGGAAGTTTTGATGCTGGTATCCATATTCCTCCTTCTCATCAACAACAAAAAGGATGACTACTTAAGATTCTGTTGTCTTAAAGGCTTTATTAAGTTATTGCCCAAGGTAGGAAAGGGATATTATTGTCTACATATGTTTGCCAGAATCATGCAGCTTCTCTATTCTGGCTTTCCTAGCAGGTGTCTCTTTAAGTACTTATTCTAAATGGAACACAACTGGGAGACATCAGAAAGGGCACTGTTGACAACTGTCATAGCAGGCTCCAGCTTGAATGGTAACTGAGCAGAAGGTCTCTCTCCAGCGTACTTCAGATCATCCTAATAGCAGCATCATTTCCACTAGGAACCCAGCTTCTACCAGAAAGGAGTGCTGGGAAATAGTGCTTCTGGTGAAATCTGATCTCCTCAGTGGAAATGGTCCATGCCACCAGATTTCCTACAGAAAATAGCTATAGAGCAATGAAAAGAACCCTGATTTTAAAGGCAAAATTACAATAGTTGAATGAAACACATAACCCACATATATGTCAACACTGATAAGTGAAAATATGTTAAGTTAATCTTTATTCATACCTGTTGATCCCTTAATGTACTCTAAAACCTTTTCACAACATAAATGGAAAGAAAACACTAAAACTATCCAACATTCCCATTAAAATAACATAAAAAGATTAGGTTACCAAAGATAAAAACAATGATTTAGATAAATACATTCAGGTATTTGATATTTATTTTTTATCTTACATTATTATCTCTATTAATCTTTAGGTTATGTTATTATTGCTATTATTGTTGCTGTCATTAACCATAAAAGAACAGGAGACTTATTTTCAGAAGGTGAAATTTAAGAATACATTTAAATGATAATTTTCAGCTAGAGCTTATAAGATATTTAGGGTAAAGTTGCTCTGCAAACCAAATATGGAGAAAGAAAACAACAACACAGATTTTCTTCTTATGCAGTATTATCCATCTGCAAAATAAAAGCTACTATAATTTCTGCATGATTACAAAAAAACGGTTAATATTACACAGCATGCTTTATTACAACTTCTGAAAGGTACCTGTTAGGGGTGCCTGGGTGGCTCATTCGGTTGGGTGGCTGACTTTGGCTCAGGTCATGATCTTACAGTCCGTTAGTCTGTGAGTTCAAGCCCCATGTCGGGCTCTGTGCTGACAGCTCAGAGCCTGGAGCCTGCCTTGAGTTCTGTGTCTCCCTCTCTCTCTCTGCACCTCCTCTACTAGCACTCTGTCTCTCTCTCTCTCAAAGATAAATAAACATTAAAAAAATTTTTTGAAAGGTACCTGTTATACATATGTATTTGTTCATAAAGTGAAATATATTATCAGACAATAACATGTATTCCTATTTTAATCTTTCCACATCATCTACAAAACATATCTATCCAGTCTTCATCTATAGAAGTTAATCATAGATCAGAAACCCATACATATACTGCTTTTTCCTTATTTTAAGCTATTAATTCTATGAGAATATATATATATGTGTGTGTGTGTATATATATATATATATATATAATTCAACCACTTAAATTATCAAAGCTATATTAACTTCTATGAGAATATATATATACATATACATGCATATATACATCATATATATACACACATATACATACATATACATATTACATATACACATACATATATATACATATACATACATATACATATGTACATACATATATACATATACATATTTTATATATATATATATAATTAAGCCACTTAAATTATCAAAGCCAAAATACCATATCTATTTGTATTTATAAAGAACAAACATATTTGTACTTATGAAGAATTAAATATAATTACCCTTAACTCTTACAGTCAATATCCATAATTGGTTAGCAAAGAATGACTTGATTTTTTTTTTTTAACTACATGTTGTTAGTATTGACTTGATATGGAATGTCCTTATCAGAGCAAAGAGATTAAAGCGCACACAAAAAATAAAACTACAAACTTGGAATCTCACTCGTTCTGAGTGGTTTCACCTGCAATCTGAGCAAAAATGGATCCTAGGCAAACTTTCTTAAAATTACATCCTTTCCTTACTTTTGTAACAGAATGCCTTATGTGTATTCCAATGAAAAAAACAAAGACTCTGTATCACATTTCATTGAGAAAATAAAGACATTTAGCAGAAACTTCATATTTTTTTCCAAAATGTCTATAAATCCACATAGTCCTAAGTCTATGTTTTCCATCATCTTGCTAATTAACAATACTGGAAATATCTTTCTTCCTATCAAGTGTTGATATAACCATCTGTCTTGGAGTCAACCCCCACGGACCATGCCTTCTCAAAGACATCCTTCCCCTGAATCTTCAGCATTCCTTTCTAATGGATCATCCTAACCACATACAAACATTCTATCATTCTCATTTTAAAACAGAACAACCAATTGCATTTTACTCTGCACTTCCTTTAAAATATCATCTATTTTCTCTTCTCTCAATTATGTTCAAAGTTCTTAAAAGAGTTGCTTATTCTAATTAGGTTTTCTCCATTGTAACTCAAAAAGCTACAATCCTAGGACCACCAATTACCTCCACATCTGTCAAATTAAATCATATGGATACTTCTTAGTGTTCCTTTCACACACTGACCACATTATATATGACTGTCCTCCTCTACCCTCCTTCTTCCTTCTTCTTCCATCCCTCTCCTTTCCCTCTCTCTCTCTTTGGCTTTGCTCACATACCACCTGGTAGTTATTTTCTCCCATCCCACTGCCTGTCTGTCTTTGATTTTCTTTCCCATCTCATTCTCTTCTATTTAACTACTAACTACTAAAACTCTTAAGAGCTCAGCTTGGAGTAATTTTTTTTTCCCTACAAGGTAATATCTGCTATTCCCATTTGCTTTTAATATCATCTATTTAGAAATGATATCCACATTAAGTAAATATATAAACTATATACATACATACACATACATATACTTATATTTATCATCTATCTTTCTATCTTAACTTCTGATCCTTCCAACAACTTGTTTTTATCTCGTTTCTCCATTTCAAGAAATGGCAGTGTTGATTATTCAGTTGCTCATGTTCCCAACCTGAGGGGCATTGTTAAAATCTCCATCCCCCTCATCAGCCCCATCAAGAGGTAATCTTGATCATACCACATATTCACACACACACACACACACACACACACACACACACACACACACAATCTCTCTCCATCTCCATAGTCCAAGTGCAAGCTCACTTCATACAGGATGGCCAGGATAGTCTTATAAAAGTATAATGGGATCATGTATTCTCCTATCTAAAATGATTGTTAAAGTAAGATAAAGATTTATTATCTTGGCTAGCATATTCTTATGATTTCTAACCACTTCAATCACTCTCCAGTGTTCTAGAATCTTCTATCCATCCTTCAGTTCTCAAGTTGAATTATTACTTCCTATAAGACAATTTTCCTTATTTGATCTAAAGAAAGTCCCTTTTTCCTTTCTCATACCCTCTATTTTTCCAGTACAATCCTTATTACAATTTGTAATCATATAGTCCTTTGCATGCTTACTTATTTAAAACTAATCACTAATTTTAAAGAATCATAAAAATTGTGTTTATATATGATTTCTTTACTACTTTATATGCAACCCCTTGCTTTACACTTGAGAATCAGTAGGTATTTAATAAATATTTTCCAAAGAAACAAATACTGTAGCAAAACCCTTTCAGTAGTAAAGAGCATTAAGGTAAAATTCAGTATAAATCTAAAACAAAATAAACAAAAAATGCATAAAAACACACATGCTGGTTCCAAGCTGTTTTATAAGCTATATTTGTTCCATCATACCCAGCCTTTGTACAATGCTTATTAAAGTAAGCTCCATGTGTTTTGCTATTAACAGTCTATTTTAAACATGTGCTATATGTTAGGTGTTATATCTATTAACAGAATATATAAAGTACTAACCTTAAGGAAATTTCAAGAATAAGGTAAAATAAGGCTAAGACATTAAAAAAATATAACAAGTAAGTTATACTCAAAAAATATACTTGAAAAAGATTTAATTTTTCTTTATTACTAATATAACTACTTATCTAAAACTTGACTCAATTTAAACATACTGAATTCTTGTATTTTATTAAAGATCCTGTTAATTATACAATTTCTACTGAAAAAAAAAAAACCTTCCTTGGTTGATTAACTTATTAATGGAATTCCTGCTATCCTATAAATTAAAACTCTGTACTTACTGAACGCAATATATTTACATCCACTTTCTTGATTTGTCGTAATGCTCATTGCAAACATTATTAAATAGCTAAAAATAAACTGAAATGGTGAAAGTTGAAAATTAACATGGAAAATTGGCCTAAAATTTATGACAGGGGTAAGATTTATTTGCCAGTAACAATAAATAACAAATCCCTTATATCAACTCCTATAAAATACACATTTTCCTATAGAAGGTGTTCCAAAATCTACCAAAAAGCCAAAATTACAAGACATACATAGAAGTAAACATGAGTAAAAACTAGGATGTTGAAAGTATGGTATAATTCAACAGTTATAAAAGGAAGATTGGAAGTACCCTTTTCTGCTTTGGCTGAATTTGTTAAGTATCTGAATGCTGTCTTCCAGCCCTACCAACACCCAGGCTTTCCGGAAAGGAAGACAGTGTCACCTGCTCCCCCTATCTACCTCCTCAAAATGTCTTAGATCATTTCTACCACGTGTATCAAAACTGGCCTGCTCAGAGCACCTCCTCCAAATACTGCCTTATAAAAGAAACGGTGAGAATGTATGCTTTATGCAGAAAATTTAGGAAAAGAGAAAACACTTGGATTCTTCAATCTCCCAAGCAATATTTTTTTAACAAATGTGAACTCCTGGTTTTGATGCACATTTAAATTTATTGTATGTTCTATTGTATGTTCCGTTTTTTTCAAGAGTGAAATTTTCATTGAAACTTTAAAGTTGAAAAAGTTATCAGTTAACAAAAGGTAGCTTCTCTAGGAAAAAAAATAAGTTTATTTATGCTTATCAATAAAGATTTCTATAAAAGTTCTGAGAAAGGAGCAGTCCGCTGATAAGGGAGTCCCACTCAAAGTAGAAGCTTATGGCTGGAAATAAATAATTTTGTTCTTTCTCCCATTGTTTCTCAGCATCTTTGGGTTCATTACTGTTTTCCTTCCATATGACGAATAAACTAGGATAAATACCATCCTTTCTCTTTCTTGTTTTTAGCAAATCAGACAGGAGCTCTGTACCTCTCATTAGTTGTCATAAAAGATCTACTTCCCTTTTACACATAACTGCTTTCAAATTAGGCAGTATGAAGATCCTAACTTTGAGGTCAAATAGGTTTGGGTTCAAAATCCTTTGGGCAAGCTAAACAGTTTCCTCATTTTTAAAATGGAACACATGCGTCACAGATTGTTGAAAGGTTTGCATGAGATTTTAGAAGCACCAAAAAATTAATGGCTCATTTTTTTCAGTGTTTACTATACAGTACTCATTATACTATTTCTCTCCCTTAATTTCAGTTTTTTACATGGCTAAATTGAATGCTTACTTACATAGAAAAATGTACATATGTTCACAACATGTACTACATTTCAGTTTCTTTTTTTTAATTTTTTTAATGTTTATTTATTTTTGAGAGAGAGAGAGATAGAGAGCGGGGGAGGGGGAGGAGGAGAGAGAGAGAGAGAGAGAGGGAGACACAATCCAAAGCAGGCTCCAGGCTCTGAGTTGTCCGCACAGTACCCAATGCAGGGCTTGAACCCACGTGCCAGAACCGTGAGTGAGATCATGACCTGAGCCGAAGTCAGACACCCAACTGACTGAGCCACCCAGGCACCCCTACGTATCAGTCTCTTTATTGATATTAAAGAGTGATTCCTCAAAAGACGTGTTTTCAGACATATTTTTATCCAGTGGGTACTTGCAACTTTATACTATGTAATCAATTACACTGTATAGATATAGACTGCTATGGTTGTGTGTGTGTGTGTATAAGTAAAATATACATATATTATATGTAAATTAAACGTTAGTTTTATTGTCAATATTTACAATTTCTCTCTAAAAAAAAAAAAAAAGAAGAAGAAGAACGATCCCAACTTCTGCTAGTGACATTCAGTGGAAGGGAAGAAAATGACCCAAGAAAGTCATTTGGAGAGATTAAATGTTTTAGTCATCACTAGCATCTCAATTACCTAATAGGTTATCTGGACACAAACATCCAGTTTTGAAGACCTTAAATAGAATTTTTCAAAGTAGGATCATATCTCCTTCAACTTTAGTTTAAAAAACTCCTGTCAAAAATTTCCCTTATTTAAAAAAAAAAAAGCAATTTTATATTCAGTAAGGGATTTTGGAGAAGAGGAGAATCACCATTTAACCTGTTGCTACACTATACACACATTATGTATACACATATCATATATACAATTATTCACACAAAATACATGCATGTATATTTACAAAATGGTGGGGGAGATTATCTATCTCCAAACCCACCTACCATTAATTACATGTCTGGGATTAATCCAACACTGAAATGAGTCAAAAATTACTTATTGTATATTGATTAAAGCAGGGGCTGGGCAGGCATGAATATCATGGTGTTTTCCTCCTCCTACCTCTGATGCAAGGAATATATGTTCTCAAATGAGTTAGATCATAGACTATACTAGTTGGTTTAAGTAACATAGTCCAATAATTTCATTAGAGCATATGTTTACGACAGCGCAGATGGAAAATATTTTATTAGTTTTTTTTGAATAATTGTATCTTACTCTCTCATTTTAAGTATGATCTAGATACCATATGCCAGAACTTCCATGAAAATGCACAGTTCTAAGTCTTGTATTAAATATTCTATACTGTGAATACTGAACATTTTATAATACTAATATGATTGATTATTAATATAAGAGAGGCTATATAAATATAATATAAAAATATTCTATTTTAAATAGCACAGTATTAATATTAAACATTCTGTGAATATTAATATTCATGCAAAATGTGAAAATTCTAATCATTAAAATTCAATTTAAAAATACTGTTGAAGGTGCACCTGGCTTGCTCAGTTGGTACAGCATGTGACTGCTGATCTCAGGGTTGTAAGTTTAAGCCCCATGTTGAGTATAGATTACTTAAAAATTAAATTTTTAAATAAAAAATTAAAAGTAATAATACAAAAAAATACTGTTGAGTAATAAGAAAATTAAACATAACTATTTCATGATAAAATTATTATAACATAGCATTAATAGTAATTGAAGCACTTTAAAATGTGTAATGCATATATGTGTGTGTGTGTATGTATGTACGTGTGTATATGTATATATACATATACATACGTGAATTATATATGTAAATTATATGTTCTACTCAAAAACAACCAAAAATAATTCTGTACATTCATTCTCATTACAAAAGCACTTCTGTTTGTTTCTCATTCCTTCCAAGAGATAAATTATAGCATTTGGTTTTTTTTTACATTACATATTATCAGAGCTTTGGAAGGATGACTCCATTTCTGGCCTTCAGGGTGGCCTCTGACTGCTTTGCTAATCCACATAATAAAACTCCTTACATGGTGGTTGATTTAAGGACAGGTACACAACCCAAGAGTAAGCCAACCCATGTATGGCATCCATAGACACCACTGACTGCTTCAGGATGACCCAATGAAACAAATTGCTCTAATCTGAGGGAAGCCTAGAACTTCGGTTTGATGTTGCAGGTAGCACATTCTATGTAAGGTCAAGAACTATTACAGCATTTTGCTATCCTGAGAGAAACCAGCCAGGGAATATGTCTTATGACAAAGCAAAGATGAACCAAGAAAGTGGCAGAAATGTAAAGCAAAATTCCTGATCAAATCATACCTGAAGCTTATACATCCTGGCCTTTCAGAGACTTGAGCCAATGTACTGTTTGTTTGTCCAAGACAGTTTGAGTTGTTTTGGTCTTTTTGTTGTTGTTGTTTTTGTTTTGCTGCTGACAGCCAAGATTTACTACAATATCTACCATATTACTATGACCTCCTGAGTGTTTTCAAAATATGTAATTAAGAAGTAGCTGCAGAACTACAGACTAACTTCAGTGGGATTCCTGCCAGAGTTAATAGTGCCGTCCTGTGACAGAACAGAGATATATCTAAAGTAGCACATCTGTGTTTATACAAACATACTTACATTAAAATCATGTGTTAAGTAATGGAAGGGAAAAAAATGATACCCCATTGTCTTAATGGAATGTTTTCCGATTCCTATGAATTATTCTTAGGTGGTAAGGATTCTGCTCAGAGTTGTCACTATCTTTAAGGGAAAAAAAAACTATGACATTTTAAAATGTCACTTTGTAGAATAAAATTCGCAGATGATTCACTATGATGGAATACTTTTTTCCCCTTTACCATCCAGCAGAGTGGTGCCACTTAAAAAAATAATTAATAAATACAGGTTCATTTCCAATTTGTGAAAAAGTGAATGTGAAAGAGGTTAAGCGTATGTGTAAGAAAATTTGTGAGTGAAAAAAATAGAAAGAGAAGTTAGAAAGGTAATTAGCCAAATATAAATAGTTTTTGGATTATTCACTGCTTTACTTTATCCTTCTTTTGAGAAGGTAATTGGGAACTGATTGCGTTCTCAGAATTACTAGAGATGCAGCAGATGGCTTTAAAAATATTCTCAAATTAAAACATGAGTTTACTGTGTGATCTGGCAACAGAAATCATAAACTTTTACTTTATACATTCACTCTTGTTTTCGCTGATGTAATCCAATGTAAATAAGAATTGCATTCTATTGAAAAGGAATTTTTTGGCAAAAGTTTCATCTTGAACATCATATTCTAATACCAACTAAATAACATGAGACAAATGCTTATAACCATAGGTAACTTACTACACTCTATATGCATTTTTACCATGCAAATACTCATACTAAGTTTTACAAAATTCAAAATTTCACAAAGACAGATATAAATAAATGGTAATTTTATCAAATGTTAGGTTAGGATTGAGAAAACCTCTTTACCAGCTCAAGATTCCATTTATTGTAAAACTGAGAACAAGGAAATCATTCACAATTTCTTTAATGGCTAGAATAATATTTGCCATCTTCTAAGGTTGCTTTTAGAATTACTGAGGTAAGACATTTAAGTGTTCATGGAAATTGTCCTATGCTTTTAAGATACCATTAATCTACACTTTGAAACCAACATCATTTTTCCCACCTCTTCAGTATTTCCATAAGAAAGACTCACATGTGGTGCAGCAGGAAAACACACACTGCCCTGAGTGCTTAGATTAAGTTACTTCCAGAGGCTCTCCTAGCACCGCTTGATCGACCTAGGAAAAATCACTGAAACCATCTGGCATTGGATTTCCTCATTTGTAAAAGGAAAGCAAGGATATATTTAGATCTGAAACAGCTAATATTTTTCAACACTCATGGAACCATACATTGGTTAGACTCAGGAAAGTAAATGATAGAAATAAAATCCAGCTCCATATAATGAATATGAAAACTAATTTAACTATGATTGCTATTTATTACCAAAATAATTTCTACCCAATTTTTTGATTATCTTTTTCCTTTTTATAAAATAATCGACATGTTATTTTACAAAATATCACACTTGTATATTTCCTCACTATTTTTTTAAGTGTTTATTTTTGAGAGAGACAGAGAGGGAAAGTGCACATGGGAGAGGGGCAGAAAGAGAGGAAGAGAGAGTTCCAAGCAAGGCTTGGGTTGACAGTGCAGAGCAGCTCAGTCTCACAGTTCATGAGATCATGACCTGAGCCAAAATCAAGAGGCGGCTGCTTGACTGATTGAGCCTTCCAGGTGCCCCAATTTCCTCGCTATTTTTAATGATAAGTAGGTTTTTAGTAATTTTCCATAATGCTGCCAAAGGTTGATTTGAGAAGGTCTTCTGTATCAGCAGACCCTCCACCTCATTCTTCCTGTTCCTGCTCTGGAGGCTCTTCCAACTTCCCTAGAGAGTCTTAGCCTCGGGTTATTTGCATGTCTAATCTCTGCCTGAAGCACTTCTCCAAATTTTTGCTTGCCTAGACCATTAAGATCTCAGTTCAACCTTCATAATCTCAGAGAAGAGTCCCTGATTTGTCTAGCTATTACTGCCCATTGTACTGCAGTCTCTACTACTGTTACCTCTCAGGTTTATCTTCTCCAGGGAGCTTCAAGATGAAATCATTCTGCTTGTGTATTTGCTTGTTTTTTCCTTTGCCCTTACAAGAATATACATTCATATACTTATATATATGAAGAATACATATTTTCTTCGCCTTGGCAAAAGGACTTGTCAGTCCCTGGCAATAAAAACTACCATGATTAAAGGAATATAAAAGTGCATTTGAGGATTTATAATATATAAAAAGCTAAATGATTATTAACATAATATAAAGTCAGTTCATTCACAATTAATAAATTATGATCATGTTACATATTTAAGCTGTTTTCATTATTTGGCCTATCAATAAGTAGCTATACCTAATAAAATGCATTGTATATATAATTAAATCTAATATTATGTTTTTTTCTCTTAAAGCTTATTTAAGGTGTTAACAAGACCAGAGTTGTTTTCTTTTTCAAGCATGAACTGTAGCAAAGTTCACAGGCTATAGTTCTCTTTTGATCTCAACCAAGCATCAACATAGCTTATTTGCATGACTGATTATAAAATTTAGTTATTCACTGAATGATGTTCAGCTGCTGCACTGTTCAAGTTCTGTCTAATAACTACAGGGTGAATGATTGACAATGGTTTATCATCTTTCTACTGCAAAAGCAGGTAAATTAGTAAACTAGATGTTTAATTACATATGTGTGTGTTTGTATGTTAGAGTTGGGTATATTATGCTCTTGCATTTCGGAGCAGTGCTGTGCATTCTTTGTACAATCTGGGAGGGAAAAAATGTGTAGAAAATGGTCAATCTTACCCTAAACCCTCAGTGAGTCAATAGCCATTATATTCGCTTAGCCATGAATATGACGTACGAGTTCATAAATGCACAGGTTGTCTAATTTTCACTGGTAGGTCTCTTCATCACATCGACCAAAATGGGAACATGAGCATTTCCTGTATTTTCCTTAATATGAATAAATGATCACAACAAAACAAATGCAACTGAAGAATCTGTTTTTTATTCAGGGCAAAAAATTCAGGATAACCTGATACTATCTTTAATATGTAGATTGGAAAAAAAGTCCAAATACTAGATAATCTACCTAGACAGTTGATAGGAGAGGTATGACCTTTAGTTGCTTCTTTTATCTTGGAATTTAAATTCATTAACATCTTATTACAATTTCTATGGTGAATCTTCAGAGTGATTTTCCAATAGATTTTTAGGGGTACTAAAGCCATGATAGCTTGAGATGCCTAAAAATATATAGCAAGATATCATCAACTACACAGAATATTAAGCTATATACTGTTCCACGAGATTTACTTCATTCTCAATGTTTTAAGTATTCAAAATAAACATAAAATAATCACATAATAGGGTGAAATAGAGAAAAGTAAATATGCAAAACAATACATAAAGCATGATTCCATTATTATACTACCATTGCATATGTAATAGATACATATCTACTGTATGTATCTACATATGGTAATATTTATACGTATATCTGTATCTACATCATTTAATTTTTTTTTTACATTTATTTATTTTTGAGAAACAGAGTGAGACAAAGCGTGAGCGGGGAAGGGGCAGAGAGAGAAGGAGACACAGAATCTGAAGCAGGCTCCAGGCTCTGAGCAAATGGTCAGCACAGCCTGATGCAGGGCTAGAACCCACGAACTGTGAGATCATGACCTGAGCTGAAGTCGGATGCTCAAGCAACTGAGCCACCCAGGCGCCCCTATCTACATCATTTAATAGACAGATTTCACAAGCAGGAAAATTAAAAAAATAATTCAAACTAAACTATGAACAAAGCCCACCTCCACAAACAGCACTGAAGAGGGCAGAGATTTCGATTTTTAGTTTCTACACTTCCATTTTACTTGAATGGATTACAACGAACGTGTATTGCTTTGCAATTAAAAAGAAAGCCAAACTAAAAAGGGGCCTGTAATTTATATTTTGTATGCTTCTATTTCATTCCTTCAAAGTAATGCTTTGTAATATGTATATTGCTAAGCTTCTTGGAAACATTTGAAATCAAGTTCTTTTTAATGATTCCAAGGCTACATGTTGGTATTTTTCTGCAGCATGCATGTGAAATATCTATAGAGCCCAGCTTCCTCGCCTGTTTATAAACACTCAGAGGACCCTGGTGTGATCACTGGCATCATTACATTGCTGCTTAATAGCACATGCTGTTGATACATTAATTGCTTTATTGACTATTTTAAAAGTTTATGACCTCATCTGCATTCCAATTTGACCTTGTTTTGCACTTTTCTAGTGAATCACCACATTCAACAACCTACATAATGTGTATTATACCAATAAATTTACAAAATGAAAAGAGAGTCATATGATATGCACCTCATTATTTTTTTAATCAACTAAATCATTGGTAGGCAGAATTTATATTGCAAAGAACTGCATAATCGCAAAACTGTGATGCTACAGCCTCATGATTAGAAAAGATGCTCCACATTTTTTAAAATGTAATTTTCTTTTAAATAATAATTACCAGATGAGTGGGCCAGGCAATATACTCATGGTTTGAAGCAAGGGAAGTGACTCTAAAACTTAAACTTTAAATAGAGATTATAATTAAAAATTTCAAATAAATTAAGAATGTGCTTTATGATACTATAAATATCTATTCAAAAGTATTTTGTTAATAGAATTGTTGTTTGTAAAACCTGAATAAAGTCCTATGCTTCCCTAGAAATGAAGGCTTATTGGAAAATGCACAAGTTAATTAGGCCATAGAAATGTGGTTATGATGCAAGATGAAAAGAAAATCATCTATATTAAAGGCAACTTTTTAACATGTGGTCTGATGTTTATACAATAAAATCGCACTCAGAGCACTTTTGCCAATTTCTCCATTTCCAGTGCACCCTCCAAATGCCAAGAAAAGTTGTTGTTGTTGTTGTTGTTGTTGTTGTTTTTAAAGAGTGCTTACATAATTTCTCCCTCACTAGACACCAAATAGCAAGTTTGGGAGTTTTGTGTTGTAAAGAAGCGTAAAATAAGGTATTACATCCCATACCAGAAAGGATGACACAGATTTTGGGGTATTTACTGAATTTTCATTATTGGAGAGTTTTGTTCTATATAGTGCTCTGAGTCTTAAAAATGTTGCGCCTGGGTGGCTATGTAGTAAGCATCTGACTTCGGCTCAAGCCATGATCTCACGGTTCACAGGTTCGAGCCCCTGTCGGGCTCTGTGCTGACAGCTCAGAGCCTGGAGGGTGCTTTGGATTCTGTGTCTCCCTCTCTCTCTGCCCCTCCCATGCTCGCACTCTGTCTCTGTCTCTCAAAATAAATAAACGTTAAGAAAACATTTTTAAAAAATGATTTAGAAAGTAGAACTCATACAATATTTCCCATATGGAATGTAAATGAAGGAACTAGGTAAGGACACAAATGAAAGAATGGGGAAAGAATTAGGGGGTACAGAATGTTAGAACTAGATGCAATAGAGTGTAACTACCCATTCCTATTTCCTCATATGAGGAAATGGAATCCCATAATCATTAGATGATTTGTTCACAGCTTCACGGGGTGCAATGGTGACCTAAACCAAAGAGATCTTGTAACTACCTATCTAGGGCTTTGTTGCTGTTTGCAGTTGCAGAGAAAACTATGGAATCATTCAGGGTAAATAAATGGTGTACAAATTTGCTGACATATGAAAGAGACTCTCACATACAGCAAACTTTGTTGGAGCACAACATAAGCACTAAGCAACAGAAACTACTAAGAAGATAGGTGAGTTTTATTGAAAGAATTTTTGAGAAGCAAAAATTAAAGATCTACACTTGTTTCCCAATCATGATGAATAAATATTAGTATAAATATGCGATGTGTTACAAATCATGAACTAATTGTGATTCCAATTGGACTAATATGGAGAAACTAGTATGTGTAATATTGAAACATTACATTTCTAATTAGTTTATGAATGTTACTTGTTAAATTAGCTAAAAATATTTTCCTTAACTGACCCACCAATATCCCAAATGACCTTATGAAGTAAGACAGTCACATTGCTAGTAGGAACAGGCAGGTTCCTTAATATAGAGACTGTAGCCATTAAATAGGCTACAGTTTAATTTCATCTTTACAATGGTTTGTGTCCTACGATCTTACAATTATTTGAGAAACAGACAAAAATTTATTCCTCCACTAATTTTATCAAGTAATAAATGCCACATGGTGATTGTAGAAATAGCACTTTATGAAATTACTCTTTGCTAAGTCTTTTGTTTTTTGTTGTTTTTTTTTTTTTTTACTTAACCTCTTTACCAGAAAGACTTTCATCTCAGCTTCAGCTCTAAATCATTTTATTCATGAATAATGAACTAACAATCCTGTGTACTTGTGAATTATTTTAGATATCTAAATTATTGTTAAAATTTACATTCTCACTTCATGTGACAGTGTGTCTAATTGACTATGCACTCGATATAGCAACCACTTCCTAAGAACTTCACAGAATATGAAAGAACAGGGTGAGCCATTAGCACAATGAGGAAATAAAAAATTGAACAAGGAGAGGAATACTTCTTCAGACTGGCAGCATTTTCACCTGCACAATTCGAAATTACCATCTTGCTAGATGCCTAGACTATTTTCTTAGAAGAAACAAGGCACTCTGTAATAGCACATTTCAAAGACTGATTGAAAAATAATAAGTTTTCAGGTCATAGCAGTTAATAAATCTTATCAGCAACTTTTTTATCTAAAAGTAGATAGTAATTCTTTTCAATGGAAGAAAGGTTGTGTTTTGTTTTCATTTGGCTTCGTTTTATACAGTTTTTGTCATTTTTCACAGTTTTCTAATTTCTTGACAAATTTGGTAATAGTCCAGTGAATGGGGCCATTAACTTAAAGACTAAACTAAATGAGATTTAAAATAATAATCAAGTATATCCTTCTCTCTTGAGGAGTAAAATAGGATAAAGTTTTAAAATCCAGCCTATTTTAAACAATGATAAGCAGTAAACTCCAAACACTAGCAATGTCTGGGCTGGTGAAGACTCAGGTGGCAGTCCATCATCTCCTTATCCTTTTCCTTTTCCTCAGAAGTATAGAGCATTTGTAACACAGTTAAGCAAATGTCAGAACCAAATCAATATCAAAAACAAATTTAGTAGCAAACAAAATTGATAACAACTTCTCATTTACGTTCAAAGGGAATTTACATTTCTGAAGAGGGTAGATGTCTCCACACTTGATTTCTAATAAAATACTAAGCTCTATGCTTATTTATGTTTATTATTTCATTATCCATTGGATAACTTATATAATTTCTACTTTACAACTCCTGGTCAGCCTAATTTTGATTAAAAGTTTCCATATTTTTTTCTTAATAGAGAAGCACTTTTTCTAATCAAGAATAAGTTCATTCATATCAATACGCTAGAAATATTCGCTTTGTCTCTGCAAACCCGACTTAGGGAAACTATCCTACAGAAATAACTACATATGCAGACAATTTTTATGGAGAGATGTTCATAGCAATTAGAAACCAAAGTTAAAACTAAGGAATAAGTTACAATACATAAACTTTTAAAAGGTATACAAATGGCCAATAGACACATGAAAAGATGCTCAACATCATTAGTCATGAAAGAAATGCAAATCAAAACCACAATGAGATATCATTTCAGACACAATAGATTTGGCTAACACAGAATGAAAGATAAGTTTTGATGAGGTTATAAAGATATTGGAACATCCCTGATGGGAGTATTAAATGAAAAAGTGACTATGGAAAACAGTTTGGCATTTCCTCAATTATTTAAACAGAGAATTACTATATGACCCAGAAATTCCACTCCTAGGAATATGCTCAAAAGAACTGAAATAGGTGTTCAAACAAAACCTGTACACAAATATTTACAGCGGCACTATTCCAGCAGCCAAAATGTGGACACCACCCAAATGTCTACCAACTGAAAAATAAACAAAATGTGGTATAGCCACGTAGAGGAACATTACCCAGCCATCAAAAGAAATGATGTATGGTGATAGCTGCTACAACATGCATAAAACTTGAAAACATTATGCTAAGAGAAAGCCACAAAAGTCACAAAAAGGCCACATG
Source organism: Lynx rufus (assembly GCF_022079265.1). Taxonomy (NCBI): domain Eukaryota; kingdom Metazoa; phylum Chordata; class Mammalia; order Carnivora; family Felidae; genus Lynx; species Lynx rufus. Next base: position 42,426,483 of record NW_025814823.1, read on the forward strand.
TTTTATGATTCCATTTATATGAAATATCCAGATTAAGCTTATTCATAAAGACAGTAAACAGATTAGTGGTTGGCAGAGATGAGGAGGTGGAGAGAATGGGAAGTGACTTCTTAATGGACAAGGAGTTTCCTTTTGGGGTGACGAAAATGTTCAGAAACTACATTTGGGTGATGGTTGCATAACACTGTAAATGTACTAAATGCCACTGAACTGTATACTTTAAAGTGGTTAAAATGGTTAATTTCATGTTTTGAGTATTTTACCAAACACAAAAAGTTATAATCATAAAATGGGAAAGAAAAGAAAAAGTTCACTACAGCAAATCTCTCCCCCCACCCCAAAAAAATAGGTTCTGGCATTTCTCTCTTCATAAAGTTTGGTTTTCTTATTATTGTTTAATGATAATTTTCCTTTCCAGAAGACCCATCTGAAAAGATTTTCAATATTAGTATTTTTTTAGTATGTCCTTGATTGTAGTTTGCCAAGACCAGAGTTCATAATATATTTTCTTTATTTTTTTTCTTTTTTTTTTTTTTTTTTTTTTTCTGTGAGCGAGTGCTTTTAACTTGTCCATGGTCCACAACTTGTCTGGGTCTATGACACAGAATCAAGATGGAGGTCCAAGACATCAGCAGGTGTAAACTCAATTTTGTAAGACCAACTCATTCATATCTAAAAACTATTAATAGAGAAGAACAGATGAGGCACATTTTTTCCCATCGCAGTGAACAAGGATGATTCATGCTGTCTTACTAAAATTAACTATCTCCTGTATATGTTACCAAAGAGTACTCTCTAGGAAGAAAAAAAATATATTTTTTTCTAAGAATCACGGGAGACTTCAGAATAAAATTACCTTCTCCAACTATACACTTTTTTTAAAGTATAATTTTGATTTACTCGTCTTTAATAAACTTACCATCTGCTATAATTTTAATTTAACTCAAATTTAATTTATTCATTGTAATTTCACTTGACTAACTGCTTTTCAATTCCATTAAAATTTTCACCTAAAATCAAAACTCAAACCTAGAAATAATTTTGAGGTTGACTTGAAAACAAGCAAAAAAAAAAAAAAAAAAAAAAACTAAAAAACTAACAAAACCAAGTGTGGTCTTTATTTCAGAAGTAAAGCATATTTTCATGAAGGAAATAAAATATTTTCCTTAGGGGAAAAATAATAGTGTTTTCATGAAGGATAGTAATAAGTTTCACTAGCACAAATATAAATGGAAATAGGAGAAAGAGGCAATGTAAAAAATCATTGGGGCATACTCCTTGATTATAAGGAGAAGTCTCATACCTTCAGAAGGTAGGAAATGATAGATGATCATGTTTGAGTATATTTTTTATTCAGTATTACTTCCTTCCAATTTGATCAAAGTTTTAAGTCTCAAGAATAAGATTTGTTTTTGCCTAATGTTACAATAAAAAACAGTGCCACAAACTCTTGGTTTTTAGAGAAACATATTAAAATGGTGAACAATGACTTCCAATAAATCTTCTATGTCTCTTGATCTATCAATGAGCAGATTATAACCTGAGATTCAGGAGAAGAAAGGAGACTAATATCCCCACAGGAAAACAAAGGCTTCAGTCATCTACTGATACACTCACTCATTAAGTACTTTCTGAGCACCTACTGTGTTTTACATGTTAAGCTAGCAGATGAAGTGCAGTGGAGGAAAGATACTGTTGCTGCCTCAAGAACAGGCAAGGGATCTAACTTGATATTGGGGAAACCATTCCCTCCAGTGAAATGAGGCAAATTGAAATGCACAGCAAACCATCAGAGGAGCTGCTTGCTTTCCTCACCAGCGCACCAGATTAACTGCATCTAAGTAATGCTCCTTTCTTTGATTCCTGTATCTCCTTTGTGATATTAATTCATTTATTCTTTAATATATCATCACACTTCGGGGCACCTGGGTGGCTCAGTCAGTTGGGCGCTGACTTCAGGTCAGGTTCGATCTCGCAGTCAGTGAGTTCGAGCCCCACATCGGGCTCTGTACTGACAGCTCAGAGCCTGGAGCCTGCTTTGTATTCCATGTCTCCCTCTCTCTCTGCTCCTCCCCCACTCATGCTCTGTCTCTCTCTGTCTCTCAAAAATGAATAAATGTTAAAAAAATTAAATATATACATATATAATATGATATATATCAAATTTATCAAAATATATATGAGATATATATATATATATATATCTCAACACACTTCTTTTAAGAGATAAGCTCTTTTAATTTTAGAGCCAGTATCTGTTCTCTCTTCATAAACCCCAGATACTCTTAGCTAAAAACAGTAAGTAGTACAAAAACATTGACTAATTAATAGCTTAATCCAGACATAAAACCCTGGACAACTCACAACAAATGGAACTGATAAAAATGCATGCTCCAAAAGACAAAAGACAGAACAGCAGAGAAAATAGGCCAATGAATTTCATCATCGAGGATCTCCTAGGACCAAGGAGTATCATTAATTTTCCCTATTAATTATCTTTATGAAGATGTAAATCAGAACTACAAAGTAAAAATCTGTGATCAGTTAAAGCCTGGACTAACAAAACAAAAACAAAAACAAAAACAACAACAAAAAACACAAAGTCCAGAATGGACTACAGCTGAAAGGTAAAAGAGCAGCAAAGAGAAAACATGTCTGCCATTACCTAAGAAAAAAATATTTTACATCAAAGTTTAGACACTAAAATTTAGATTTCCTATAAAATGGACTCTAGTCTTTATGAAACAATGTTCTCTGAATGCTGACACTAGCTATTACTTAGTCAAGAGTGATTCCACAAAGAAGTTGCCATTAAAAACGTTTAGTGTTCAATATGTTGCATAAGACCTAGGAACCATCTGTGAATTACCTATTAGGAAAAAAAATGAATGAATGAATATATAATAAATGCAAAAATGATTAACCAAGGAGATGGTTTTCTCTCTTTTCCTGACTTAGCTGATATTTACGTGTACATGTAATATGGAAAAATAGGACAACATCAATAATTCTAACTCTCTATAAATAAACACTAGCAGCTAGGGTCTTTAATTCCATTTGGGGAAAGACTGAAGTTAGACTAATTCCTAACATAGCCTTTGTTCAGTATAATCTGAGGCATGGCTATGAGGCAAGACAAGCTATTTCGGAAAGCAACATTGTTCATATACTGATGAAAGACATTAAGGTAAGGAAGGTGGCTTCTCTGCTTTTTATCAGAAGGTGCTCATTTACTCTGAGGGGGCAGGGAGCAGGGAGACTGAATAGCAGACCTCCTCACTAGTGCCAACAGTTAATAAGGAAGAGATTTCAGAGTTGTAGCCATGTCATATCATTCTGTCCTCCTTCGTCACACCTTGGCCTGAAATACAGAAAGACATACCCAAAGGCTAGGAAGGGTGGGAAGGAAGGAATCAGTAGGTAAATAAGCTGTGAGGTAACCTGCTAAGAACTCTGATTTTACAATAAGTAAATAAATAAATACACACAATCAAGACATTTTCAGAGGTCTAAGAATGAAAGAGATCAAAATTGTCCAATCATCCAATGACATGGAATCCCTTAGAAGCTAGAGACAAATTTTTTTTTTTTTTTTAATATTCTGTGGCACTTGTGCCAGCCAAGGACCAGTTGGGAAAACACAAAGTGTATTAGTTGTTTTGACAGAGGGAATTTAACATAAGGAATTGTTAATCAGATGTTGGAGGGTTAAAGGTGCAAATTAAGAAATGAGAAAAGGAAGTTGAGGGAAGGAGGAAGAAAGAAAGGGAATGAAAAAAGATGCTGAGGTGACAGAGTTATAAATAACCGTGGAGAAGATCAAACACTTATACAGCTTAGGACATAAAGGGAAGAGCCTGGGGTTGTTAGAAACTAGATGCCTGTCAGTGGGCCCCACAGAATTGGAACTTAGAGTTCTGAAGAGGAGCAATGCCTGGCTACACCTGGTGATGCCACAGGGGTGTAATAAGACAGACTCTAGGAATGAATGAAGAAAAAGAGGGGAAAAAGCACTGCATAAAAGAAAGGGCTGCTGCCAAGGTGAAATGCTATTTTGGGGGGACAATGAAAGGCAAACTAGCAAAGAAGGAAGCCATAGCTCCCCTTCCCCTCCTTCCCCCACCCCCCGCCCCAGGCCGGTCAGCCTCCTTCTAGGGCTCCCTGTTGTTGGCAGATCCTAAGAGGAAGCCAGATGACCAAGGGGAAAGGCAGTTCAAAGAGCCCCTGCCCTGAAATCACAAAGCTGGTGGGTCTGGAGCTGGAAGATAACAGCTTTATTACCAACACTGAAATTTAATCAAGGAAATTAAGATGTGACAACTGATAAGATTCCTTTCATTTTGAATCATAATATCATTCTGTGGAAGAACTTGAACTAAGGTACTGACTCCAGAAATAGCACTGAGCATGTCCACAGGCTAGGTGGCTGAAGACTTCTGTGAGCAAGAGAAAAGATGAAAACGTTCAAAGTATGATTTTGTCATCTGAGCTCCCTTTTTGAGTCTCCTCTGAAAATAATAATTTCCTCAATGATTCAGTGGCATTGTCTACAAAACTGTACTGACTTTATACCTTATTGTATACCAAATATAAATATAGGCTAAAACCACACAGGACCTAGCTATATTTGGTATGCCCCATCTATCATGGGATAGTTAATTTGTGCATTCATCTTTTAAAACTAATAATGAATTTCTAAAACCTTTTAAATGGGCTTAAGTTTTGTAATCCATTTATTGAACATGCCGGCAATGAAAAATTAATTATTAAACAAGAACCTTGGGAAGACATCAGTGGCCTTGTCACCCACGCACTAGATTGATAACATGTCAGTTTCCAGACCAGGGAGGGTGCTGACAACTCTCAAATTTAAACCTAGAAGGGTAATGTTAAGCATGTCATGGAGTAAGTCACATTTTTAATTTATTTTTTATTAAATGTTAGATAGAATAAATTCATCCATGCCTCTCAAACTCCTCCTGATTAAATGAGCTGGCACTCTTTCAAATGTAAAGCATGGTTAAGGCTTCTCAAGGGCATCAGAAACGCTGAAGCGTAAGACAACGGTAAATACAAAAGGCAAAAGAAGTGGACAGTGATATATTCACAAGCACCACAGGCGAAGTGAGGTTTTTGAAGATGCTGAGGTTAACAAAACAAGGGCAGCACACTCCCCAAATGGTAAATGCACCTGCACACGCTCTGCTTTAGTGCTGGTGCATAAATGTGTCCACCACTAAGGTTTGGAAAAAAAGGGAGGGGGGGGGAGAGAAGAAAGAAACCCTAAGAAACAGAAAGAACAGCTGTAACCAATTTTCAAACTCTAAGTTTTAGTGTTGGGTTAAGAAGTCAGGAGAATTGTTCAATATCTGTGTCAGATCTACCCTTTAATTTTGCAAAGTGAAGATGGTTTACTGTGACTCTAAAGAAAAGAACAGCTGTTATATTGTGTGTTCCTGTAGCAAATACTGCAGCATTTTGAACTCTTCTCCTTCCAGGCAGAGCTCAATCTCATTGCATAAAATGATTAGAAAACAGTTTATATCAAACATACTCAACCGGGTCAGAGAGAACAGATCATCCCAATATTATTGGCTATGATATTTGAAAAAAGATAAAGAAGATGTTCACAGTATATTACCTCAGTTTATAATTCTCAGTCATTTTTTTCCAGTAAACAGTTATTTGTCATTCACTGGGCTAATAGGCCTAAATGCTATGGAAGATAAAAATATGTAAACGACACTGTCTAGCCTCACAGAGCTTTTTAATAAGAAGGTACAGCAAGGAAGAACATTAAGTCTTATCAGAAAGGCACAAGAAAAGTACTAAATAAATTGTAGCTTGAGTCCTCAGAGGAAATTTCATTAACAGTGTCTTTTGAGCTGGACATTTTATTGACTGTTACTATGTTCCATGCAGTTAGGATACAATGGTGAACCGTCACAGATCCGTGCCCTTGCAAAGCTAACATTCTAGTGAGTAGAGGCAAATTATTTACAATAGGCATAATAAAAGTAAGTTATATTGCATGTTAGAACACTAATGCTAAGAAAAAAGGAAAAGCGAGGTTAGTCATGGATTCGGAGTGCTTACGCTGCATATGAGTGATTACAATTTTAAATAGCATGGATGAGATAGGCTTCATTGGGAAAGTGACATTTGAACAAGAATTTTGAAGAATTTTAATAAGCATTTGCTTATGGGAAAGACTTTTAAGGAAGGAAACAGCATCAAAATTATAATCCATTTTTATGTTTATCCTAAGAGCCTAGTACTAAACTGACACAGAACAGGCACACAAAAGTATAGTGAATGAATACATGTATGAGCAACCTTAATAATATCACCTAGTGCACTTGTCCAAACTTAAATAGTCCCATTTAGTTGAGAAGTGTGGTATTTGTAGCAGAATCATGGTAGAAAAAGCTTTAAAAAAAGAGAGACAGAGACAGAGACAGAGAAGCAAACCTTAAGAGACTCTTAACTATAGAGAACTGAGGGTTGATGGAGGGAAGTGGGGGTGCGGGGCTAAATGGGTGATGGGCTGAAAGGAGCACACTTGCTGGGATGAGCACTGGGTGTTGTAAGTAAGTGATGAATCACTGAATTCTATACATGAAATCAATTTTCCCATATGTGTTAACTAAACTTTAAATAAAATTTTGAAATTAAAAAAGTGAAAAAGTTAGGATAGAGTTTTGTTTTAAATTCAAAGATAAAGGATTTTATAGGGAATTCAATATAGAATTGAAAACTAGTGAAGTTTTAAACTAGAGCCAAGGTAGAGAGGAAAAGAGAAGAAACGAGTGGTAACACAGAGCTGCACTATAAAGGGATGGCTGAATTAGATTAGACGTGGAGGTATCAAACTGGAGGTATGAGAGGTGATTAATAGGCTCTTAAATACTCCTTAAAAGAGGTAACACAGACTTCACTTTGGATTATGATATTGCAACTTGAATGTTGGGCCATATCCAAAAGAAACTTACCCACTTATTCATTGAGAGCTTAAAAAAAAAGTCATATTATGAAAACTCAAAAACAAATATAAAATAAAAAGTGAATACTTCACTTCAATCAATCAATCAATACTTCAATCAATCATTATTGACTACAACACAAACTAAGATAAACCATCAATACCTCAGAAAGACTCAGAGTCCTTTGACATCTATACCAGGCTCCTTTTCTTCCTTTGTAACCATTTCCCCAACCAACCACCCTTTACAACACTGTGCTCTCCAAACAAACAAACAAACCTGGTTAGTTCCCACCTCTGTGCCCAGGCTATATAGCATTTATCATTTTGTACCCAGCCTGACAGACTCCTATTTATCCTTCAAGGCCTAGTTCATATGTCATTTAATCTCTAAATCAATTAGTTTGGCCTAAAATGTCAAGCAAGTTTGAGATACAAGTTTCAGAGTCAGCAGCAAGTAGTAGGAATGTTGATAATGGATGAAAGTAGCAAAGGAAAAACATTAAAAAAAAAAAAGACGCAAAGGGAGATGAGCAAAAACCCATTTATATTTCTAAAGTACTTGCTATCATTACATGTTTCTTCTGTATTCTTTGACTTTTAAACTAAATACACTAACTGCTAAAGGAAAAAGTAACTCAACATCATTTCCATTCTTCAATCATTTCTGAGAAAATAAAATTCACAAGGAATAGAATCAGATTCTTTTTGTACATTAGGAAATAACATTCTTAACTTTTTTAATGTTTATTTATTTATTTTGAGAGAGATAAATAGAGCACAAGCAGGGGAGGGGCAGAGAGAAAGGAAGAGAGAGAACCCCAAGCAGACTCCACACTGTCCAACCCACAAACCATGAGATCAAACTCACAAACCGTGAGATCACGACCTGAACCAAAATCAAGAGTTGGATGCTTAACCAACTGCACCACCCAGGCTCCAAACATTCTTAATTTTTATCCATGCTAAAAAAGTGAGTTTTAGACTTAATCGTGACCAATTCACAGCATTCATAGTATATTTAAATAGTCGTAAGCTAGGAAACAAATATCAAAACTTTCCTAATGCTGAAAATACTAATTTCTGGTGATATTTTAAAGTGGTAAATTTATTTATATATAATATACAATATATATACATATATATATATATATAAAATATATAAACATACTTACATAAAATAGTATATTTATTGGTATTACTGATATGCATTTATTGAGTACTTATACGACCCTATCATTTTCTAAGTACTTAACATCCTCTACCCATTTACAAAACTATAGATGAAGACTAGCTTTTACTGTAATTACCCACATTTTACAAAGATTAACTAAGACTTAGAAAGGCAAAATATCTTCCTGAAGTCACATAACTAATAAATTCAACACACAACTAAGTTTGTGTTAAACTGAAGCTTACTGGGGCACCTGGGTGGCGCAGTCGGTTAAGCGTCCGACTTCAGCCAGGTCACGATCTCGCGCTCCGTGAGTTCGAGCCCCGCGTTGGGCTCTGGGCTGATGGCTCAGAGCCTGGAGCCTGTTTCCGATTCTGTGTCTCCCTCTCTCTCTGCCCCTCCCCCGTTCATGCTCTGTCTCTCTCTGTCCCCCCCAAAAATAAATAAACGTTGAAAAAAAAAATTAAAAAAAAAAAAACTGAAGCTTACTTTCCAACTACAGAGTTAAGCTAGTTTGTATAATTACTATACTCAAGTAAAAGTGGGAGATTTGATATGTGAACTGGGATTCAAATGTACAGTTATCATACTTCTATTAACCACACTGGTTAAGCAACAAAATAATTTCAAAACTATGTAAAACAATGAAAAATTATGCCATAAAACTTTAAGAATTATGTCCCTGAAAATTATTTCACCAGAGACAAAGGAACAAGAGTAGGAGCTATGCTGTGCTGCCGGGAATCCAAGTTTTAGTTTGTTTCTTACAGCTAACAAAACAAGGGTAGAGAAATCCCAAAATGGGAAAAGCCGTGGCTTGTTCCCTGCCTGGCATGGTCTGAGAATGCTCTTGGTATAGCATTCTAAGTACCTAGGAGAGAATGTCAATCCCCTTGGTTTAATTAAAACTGGAGTTGTTTGGCTGTGACTGAAAGACAGAGAGAGAGCAACATGGGATCTAAGAAGTAGGAGGAACAGACGGAGTCGTATACTCCTAGTGGGACAGAGGGGACAGGAGAGTCCCCCATGGTAATAATACTGAATCCCAGAAACCCTGCTCAAGAAGAGAATCTTCCAGAGACAAGTAATAGTCAAGCCAAAAACATGAATGCATTTGATACATTAAGCATTTCTAGTTTTTATTTCTTATTCTCTTAGCTTTAGTTTCTATCAGTACAGATGAGTACTCGGTAGGAATTTTGTAAGAAATCTGTTATTGTCAGGAAGACTTTTCAGCTTAGTTACTATGCCTCAAAGCTTCCATACAAAATGAATATAGGATTCTCTTGTATCATTTGTAAAATAAATCTTTATTATTTGAAATAATGCTAAGCAATTGTTCCCAGAGTCCCCAGAAATGGTTACAACCAAACTACTTTAATACAATAAATGAGCAAGTTAAATTTTCCCATAGAAGGTCTTTATCTTCAGAATTCCTTGGGGTACAAGGGATACAGGAGTGCTGATGCATAGGGGCAACTGTACCCCAATGTTTATAGCAGTACTTACAACAATAGCCAAATTATGGAAAGAGCCTAAATGTCTATCAACTGACGAATGGATAAAGAAATTGTAGTTTATATACACAATGGAATACTACATGGCAATGAGAAAGAATGAAATATGGCCTTTTGTAGCAACATGGATGGAACTGGAGAGTGTGATGCTAAGTGAAATAAGTCATACAGAGAAAGACAGATACCATATGTTTTCACTCTTATGTGGATCCTGAGAAACTTACCAGAAGACCACGGAGGAGGGGAAGGGGAAAAAAAAAAGTTAGAAAGGGAGGGAGCCAAACCAGAAGAGACTCTTAAAAACTGACAACAAACTGAGGGCTGATGGGGGGTGGGAGGGTGGTGGGCATTGAGGAGGGCACCTGTTGGGATGAGCACTGGGCATTGTATGGAAACCAATTTGACAATACATTTCATATTTAAAAAAAAAGAATTTCTTGGGGTAAATATTTGTAAAAAATTCAAAACATTTAGTTTTATGTAAAACCATCAATCTATCAATCACTGAAATATGGACAACATAGCAATCATGAAGAAAAATGTTTATTACTAAAACCTAATTTACTATGTCAATAAACTCACGCTAAAAGACTTTACTAAGGATTTTTAAGTTGCCTATAATAATTCATAAACTCTTCAAAATCCTAACTTAACTGAAATAAAAAGATACAATAAATTTCTCAAAATTTATATCAAAATGCATACCATCTAGTTGCATAACCATACTTTATACTGAGTTAGAATGGTAATAAATATGTTCAAGACTGAATGTTTTAATTTATGGAGCCAGTCTCAGAGGTCCTACTCTGTTTTTGAAATGAATTTAACAATTAACCAGGACTCTAAGATATCCAATTTTTGCATTTCTTATTTTTTCCTCTTTTAAGAAGACAACTACCAATTTTTAGAGATCAATGATTATCCCTGTCTGGTTACCAAACAGGATTAATGATGCGCTAAATCTAATTAGCTACAACTTAACTTTCACTGAAACAAAGTTGGCTTTTTCTAACAGAGAGTTTAATCTTCTATGAACTTTGGTCTTTCATCTGACTATATTTTTACTACCAGGTTTATTATGCTATTTTTGTCTCTAATGGAAAACATTATGAATGGTGTTATTAAAGGACATATTGACCAGTCCATTAATTATTAGTCTATCTAGTGCTCACATTTTCAGCCATCTACCTCAGGCCTTTGTGTAGTTATTGCATGAACACAGACTCTGTTTTGGATTGTCATTTGTTTGGTTTTGTTTCTTGATTGTTGTTTTAATGTTAAATATAACAATTGTACTGAGACAGGGTTGTTTTTAAAAGAATCACACATCAGTTTATAAAACTCCCTACTACATCATGTTTGGCTTTACCAGACTTGTTTTCCATGATCTCCCAATCAAACGGAATTGACCTGGTTCATTTATGGAGCTTTCTCCCAATTATAAGTGTACACACATATACATATATGGTAAGTGCACATGATTTAGAAAACCACTTTATGTAGCAAATATACTTCTGGAATACTGTTGTATTTTATTATTATTATTTTTTTAATTTTTAGAGAGAAAGAGAATGTGAGTAGGGAAGAAAGGTAGTGGGAGAGAGAGAGAGAGAGAGAGAGAGTGAGCGAGCATCTCAAGCAGGCTACACACCCAGGGCAGAGCCAGACACAGGGCTCAGTCTCACAACCATTAGATCGTGATCTGAACCAAAATCAAGATTCAGACGCTCAACTGACTGAGCCACCCAGGTGCTCCTGTTATATTTTAAAAGCAGCTTTACAAATAACTCCCTTGCAACAAAGATATTATATTATTTTATATATATAATACCTGATTCTAAAAAGTTACTTATTCCAAACACTTTCATATTCTAGACCCTTATACTGGACTTTGAACAACAGTTTAAATTTCAAAAATGGGGAGAAATAGATTCAGACAATTTGTCTCCTCATTCTATAGTGTGTTTATTAACACATATTATCACTGTATTACTTTAAGAAACTACAATGATGGAAGTTTACTTTCACAATTTAATCTTTTATTCTTTCTGAGGATACCTACACAAGATGTTTTTCTCCAGCAAAAGTAGCACCCTGTTGGATGCACATATTATTAGATAGATCTAATATACTTACTTGGAATATACTTACAAACATCACTTCCAATTATTTAAATAAAGATTAAAATGAAACCAATATAGTATGAAGCAGGAATTTTCATTACTTCATTCACTGCCAAAGTGTTTGTCCCAATTGTAAACTCAGTCATAATATACTTTTAAGATTTTTCACTCTCTAGTCTATCCATTATAACTACAAAATTAAATAACATTTTCCAGGAACTATTTTAATGATTGGTACTTATTATTGGAGAATATCATAAGAAGAAAGAGCTTTTATTTAAAAAAATAGTCTCTTTAAAAGGCATAATATCTGTCATGAGTTCTCTTCCCTACTAGTCTCTAGGGAAGGCAGATGGATGTGCCTGTTCCCACGTGCAGGGGAGATCTAACAGACCTGACCGAGCTTCTGATAAATCTTCTCTATAGTCCCATTAGTTTTGATGAAGTTCTTTGAAAAACTGAGGAGAGAAAAATGCCTTTGAAAAATGCTCCTATTCTGCAGTGTGGTGTTACTAGGGTCCCGATTTATTCCATACAAAGGATTAGGTCACGGAGGAAAATATTAACTTTTGTTTTCCTTTGATGTATTTATTTGCTTAGTGCAAACATACAGTTAAAAGCCACATTATGGATTTAGAAACTTCTCACAATAGTATAATCAGATTCTTTTAAATATTCACATAAAATATCAGTTTCTTAAATTGAAAAAGGAATTTATACCTTGTACTTTGTTATGAGAATTTCATTACATAGAACATATTTTAAAACAAATATGTTTTTAAAATTTTGGGCAGTAAGCAGTAGACTGTAGGCTTCTGTGGAGTCTAGGTTGGAATCCAGCTTCTCCCATTTGGTAAATGTGTGATTTTGGAGATATGTCTTGAATTATTTGGGCTTTAATTTTCTTTAAAGTGGGGAGGGAAAAATTAGATTAATGGGATTTGGGGAATGATTAAATGAGCTATCTTACTTAAGGCTCTTGTTTTTCCTGACAAACAATGCCAGATAATTAAATGGTTTAATTATTGTTACTGTTGTTGATGATGATGACTAGCATTAGGGTCCTTCAACCCATAGTTACTCTAACTGTGAATGTAACATACAATCAATCAATCAATCAATCAGTAAAAGGTGTACTTTGACGCGGTCCGTATAACAATATTTTTTCCAAATTATTTGTGGCATCTTTTTTCTCCTCTCTGTAATTTAACAGACATTAACTTAAAGAAGGTCTCCTTTGGAAAGATGTGGACACAGAAGGAAGAGATTATGCAGCAAATGTTTCCTGTTTAAAAATGTCACATGGAAGATGGAGGAAATTTGAAAATTAAGGCAAGTAGAATCACAGACCTCTCAGCTGTATCTTTATGAAAAACTTGAGAGAAAGAAGAGACAGGAGGGGAAACTGGTTGGTGAAGTAAGGGGACTTTCTTTTATTATTTGGGCTCAGTTTAAGTCATTGGGTTTTGTTTTGTTTTTGTTTTTGTTTTAGGGTTTGGGTAAGTGTGCTTGGCTGGCAGTTAACCTTGGCAAAAAACAGGGCTAGATGGGCTTTTCTGTAGAGCTATGTCTGTACTATTAATCCCTTTGTCTTCAGAACTCCTGCTCCACCCCCTCCTCCACAATCCCACTTTAAAACTCTAAGTGCACCTTCCATTTCCTTCAAAACATTCCATGTGTGCTCCCTGTGGGTGGCACCCCGTATCCAGTGGGTCATTCAGTTTCCCTGTCACCAAACTCCTCTTCAGGCTTTTGTGCTTCCTATAGTGATGATCATGTTAATTTATACCATAATAATGTCAATCTGTAGATGTTAAAAATGTCTTCCAGAGATAATACACACATTCTAGGGGTGCTTGGGTAGCTCAGTCAGTTAAGTGTCCAACTCTTGATCTCAGCTAAGGTCTTATTCTGAGGGTCATGAGTTCAAGCTCCATGCTGGGCTTCATGCTGGGTGTAGAGCCAACTTAAAAAAAAATACACACTCTAATTTTCAAACACTAGAATTTAGCTAGATACTAGGTGATGATTGCATTCCCTCAGTAAAAGTGAAGAATCAAGAAGGTATTTCAATGTCCTTTAAATAATATATTTCTACTTATTTCACAGGTATTTTGTCCTGCCCTATGTACAGAATGGCTTTAAATAAGGATTAGATGATAAATCTAAAGAAGAAGTAGTGGCTCAGTCGGTTGAGTGTCTGACTTGATTTCGGCTCAGGTCATGATCTCACGGTTCCTGACTTTGAGCCTGGGTAGGGCTATGTGCTGACAGTGCAGAGCCTGCTTGGAATTCTCTCTCTGCCCCTCCCCACCCCCTCAGAATAAATAAACTTTACAAAAATAAATAAAAATAAAAAAGTAGCAGGCGTCATTAAATAATGGGATTAAAATTGGATCTGACAGGGAAAATATAACACGTAAGTCCAAGCCCTTAGAGAACGGGGTCTATTTAAAACATGAAGAAGGAACTGGAGACGGACGTAAGAAATACAAAACAGGAATAGAAATGCAGTGGGCATTCTGGTAATCTAGGTCATTGGTTCTGAATCCTGCCTGAAATTATCAGAACTACCTGGGGAACTTATTAAAAATACTGATTCCCAAGTCTCAACCCCTAAAGATTTGGTTGATAAGATCTGGAAATAATATTTTCAGCCATATCCCTGGTGATTTAATACAGTCCCTTCCACACTGGTCCTTGGACCACCATTTGGAACCCAATAACCTAAAAGAAGAGGAAAGATCAGTGAAGGGATATATTTAAAAGCAGATTTTTTTTTTTAGCTTTACAAGTTTCATTAAGGTCATTTATTCTAAAAGCATCTCTTTGGGACCATTAATTTGAATGTAATTTTCATTTATTTAGCTCCTATTATGTAGCATATATTACTCTATATATAATATTGTATTTATTATATATAATAACTAGGCCTTAATAAGGTATAAGTAATTATATTTATAACTTTAAAGGGAAATAATTTCACATATTTTCTCAAAATTTTAAATATAATTCAATTTCAAAGGAAAGATAAAATTTCCTAGAGAGAAATACCTTTTATTTTTTTTTAATGTTATTTATTTTTGAGAGAGAGAGTGCATGCAGAGTAGGGGCAGAGAGAGACACACACAGAATCTGAAGTAGGCTCCAAGCTCTGAGCTGTACACACAGAGCCTGACACGGGACTTGAACTCATGAACCGTGAGATCATGACCTGAGCCAAAGTCAGATGCTTAATGGAATGAGCTACCTGGGTGCCCCAGGATAAATATTTTTTAAAGGAATTAACCCATCTAAGCCTAATTTGGCCTTCAATGTCAAGACCATATGTGTGTGTGTGTGTGCGTGTGTGTGTGTGTGCATGTGTCTATACACACTCAACCTTGAACAGTACTGCCAATGTATGAAGACGTTATAATGAAATATTTCAGAGAGCATGAAAATTTATTCTGGAATTTTTTCTCTGGAAAATCTTCCTAAGTTTATAAAAGTAGAAAGATCTATTCTCCAACTATTCTCTTTTATAGCAGTAATATCTATGACAATAGGTGAATGACTAAATATATTTTAGAATATCAATCCAATGTTATTACATTAAATATTGTGCAGCCATCAAAATAATAATAGTAAAATAGTAAAGACATTTAAAATATTTAAGATATAATTTTGAGTAAAAAACAACAAACAAACATTAAGATAATAAATCTGTAGATATATTTGTAAAATTTGTATCAGAGGGGCGCCTGGGTGGCGCAGTCGGTTAAGCGTCCGACTTCAGCCAGGTCACGATCTCGCGGTCTGTGAGTTCGAGCCCCGCGTCGGGCTCTGGGCCGATGGCTCAGAGCCTGGAGCCTGCTTCCGATTCTGTGTCTCCCTCTCTCTCTGCCCCTCCCCCGCTCATGCTCTGTCTCTCTCTGTCTCAAAAATAAATAAACGTAAAAAAAAAAAAAAAAAAAATTTGTATCAGAGCACAAAGAACAAAGGAAGAGTTAAAACATTAATCATGATAAAATAGTGGGATTATGAGGGATTCAGAAATATTTATTTAAATTTCAAAATATTAATTATATTTATCAACTTAGAAAATGTGTTAATAAAATGATTTTTTAATTAAAATTTCCTGTATAGGGAGAAACGCTGTATTAATTTGGCTTAGAAATCTGTCCAGCACATTGTCATTTGTGGCATAAGTGGAAACACTATTCTCTCCTAACTTTCTTGAGCAGTTGGGAGCACAGAGTAAAGAGAAGGGGGAATACATTACTTCCATTCGTTCATTCAGCAAGAAGTCACTAACCATATACTACGTTCAGGCCATGCAGTGGGGTTTAGATAAGAATCTCCATGTGTGCCTGTGAGTGATGTCCACCGTTGTTTCCATACTCCTCATTTTGGCTAGTGCTGCTCAGCAATTTGTGTGACCAAACCTCAGGACCTATAAACCTTTGAGTCCTTGTGACTATAGCTAATATTTTTATTCAGGTGTCTTTCCTAACACGTACAACAGCCAATCTGAGAGTGTGGGGACAGTCGTGAGTATAACAATTCCACACAATTCAAGACATAAAATGCAGTTGTATCACTGCTTTGGAAACAACTCGTATCTGGAAAATGCTCCTGGTCTTGTGTGACTGTACACAAAAGAAGGCGTCTAATCAGAGCTTACTTCACCATTCATATCAGCATACATCATGAAATGCAAATACATTTATTATGTACGTAGTGCAAAGGTACAAATAAAACAGGCAGATTTTATTAAAGTTAGAATAATTCCCAATCAGCATTGGATGTAATATGTACGTTTTGGAATAAAAGAATGAAACAAACCATAATCATACGGAACAAAATAATGAAAAGCTCTCAACAAACCCTTTGTTTCTGTTTGCAGTCTTCCTAGCAGTTAAAATAGCTAGAGCCTATTCAAAGTTACTGGAAAGTAAAAAAGCTCTAAAACCAATAGTGGAATTTTTTTTTTTTTTAGGTACAGCTACCCACTGGGAAAAGAACTATATCACATTTCTGTTCTATGTAAACAATTCAAGCAAGGAGAAATCAGCTAGTGCACAATCCATAAAATTGTTAGTTTATTTTTTTGCGAGGTTGGGGGGGTATGTTATTATATATTGTTTTGCATTGTATTGCTATTCAGAAAATATGCTAACTCTATACTTCCAGTCCCTTTGCAATGAACTTCAGTCCCTTTCACCCATTGGGTACTAGACACTTTTTTTAGTTGATATGACTCACTGATATCCCAGAGTCTGCTTATTCAAACAGACTTTTTTTTTTTTTTTTTAAACTGAAGGAGGTCAATTCCTCTTTCTGGGCCTCCCTATGCTCATCTCAAAAATAAAAATAAGGATATTAATATTGGCCTTATTTACATCACAGGATAGATGAAAGAATAAAATAAAAAAATATTTTTTCAAAATAAAAGTTGGGAAAAAATAGAAGATGCTATGCAACTCTAGGTAGTGTAACCCTTCTTCCCCTTCTTTTGTTCTATATGTTACTTATAAATGATGAAGGGGAACAAGAAAAATAAATGTGTACTGTTGTAGAATCTCAGACTTCATTTTTGATGCCTCTGAGTGGTTCTACGGTTTTCTCATCTTCAGATTTGCCTCCCCCTCCCCAGTTTATTCAGATAGCCAATTCTGGTATAAACTCATTTCCAGTTCGAGGTGGAGAAGATGCAAGGAATCTGAAGAGACTACACTAAGCCCCTGCATCCATAAAGCCTCACTCACATCTTCACATCACCTGCTGCAGCCCTGAAGCCCTGAAAACCTCCCCACTCCCCTCCTTGGGACAGTGATTTGGTAGGATGTCAGCCCTGAATGAGTTTTGTTGTCAACTTGAGATTTCAGGGGACACCTCCAGGACAGAAAAAGAAAAAAGAATTTATAATGTGCGCTGAACATGTCTTAGTCTGGGTCTCTAACACTGAAAACAAAATTTTCTATTCTTTCAATCATCCGTCAATCCCATCTTCTCTTTCCAGCAAACAACCTCTCCTTCCTTGCACTGTTGCTGTCCAAAGCAACCTGCATACCCAGGCTCAACCTGAACTGAATCTCTTTCATACTTGACAGGCAGCAATCAAATCTATTCAATATCCCTCTTCTTATATACCTTCTTATATAGCTAACCTAATCTAGCCAATGCTGAGTACTTGCAATGTGCCTAAACCTGTCTCATTCAGAGCATGCTAGTCCCTTACTCATCTTCATTATAGGCAGCCCAGAGCCCATCATCCAATGCCATGACTCTCAAACTTGAGTGTGCATCATAATTACCCGGAGAGCTTGTTAAAACAGTCTGCTGGCCTCCAAATTTCTGGATCCTAAGGCTTGGGATTAGGCCCTAGAATATGCCTTTCTAACAAGTACCTAAATGAGGCTGCTGCTGCTGGTCCTGGAACTATACTTTGAGAACCACTGTTCTAACACACAGTTCTAAACTCCTTTTCTGGGATTTCAAAGCTCTCTACAATCTGAGGCCACCCTACTCATTTCATTTCACTTAATACTTCTCTTAGATACATATGGATTTATAGTGAAGTTAATATATCAGTCCTTCATTTGCACAGGCCTCTTCAAAGGTGTTATGGTTAATGTGTATTCTTTTCTTTAAAGAGAGCTCTAAAAATATATGCTTTAAGTCACACAAAGACTGGGTCCCCCTCTGCTGCTAACCATCTAGAGTTTTGCACTGATTTATGAGCATGTTACACTTCTTTTCATTTATGTACCCTGTCTGATCTGTTCCCTTTGTTTAGTAAGTCCTTCAGCACTCACTCTGCATTTCCTTTTCTCCCACAACAAATTTCACCCATTTTTTACTACCAAAACCATTTCTTTATTTACTAATCTAGTTTTTTTTTAATCAACTGTCAACTGCTTTGTGTTGCTACCAGCTCTTTATGTGTTTTTTTCTAAAAAGAATAAACGTAAAAATCCTTCTGGATGTTACTTTGCCAAGCTACATATCTATCAGCTAACAAATTAATGGTAGAGAAGTGTGAAGAATAAGTTAATCATGTTGATTAAAATAACTGTAACATAGCAGCTGGTATTTATTAAAGACTTACTAAGTGGCAGGCACTGTGCTAGGACTTTACACATTATTTCATTCTAACCTCACATTTCCCCTAAAATAAGTACCATTATTGTTGCAACAATTGCTGTTGTTAAAATAAAACTGAGGCATAGAAAGGTTAAATAACTTCCTCAAAGTCTCTCAGCTAATATAGAGTACCTATTCAAACTCCAAACTATAGAATTCCTAAACCTTAACTTTTAATCACCTGAACTAGAAACCGTAACCTATTATGTTTAGGTGCAGTAGATGTGGGGAGGTTCTTTCAAACATCTTTTCTTCTATTACGTACAAAAGCCTGCAAAGCAGGACATGTTAACTTCAGTTAGTTAAAAGCACAACAGCACCATGGATAACAGCACGACACCGACTCCAAACAGAAAAGATACACGTGGAAGCCAGAAGAATAGCACTGAAGAATATCAGGAACGATACAGCTTCCGGAATGATAAAATATTGTTAACAGATTGTGGTAGTTGCTATTATTTTGATGAATGTTCTATCACACTTAGAATTCCATCTTAATAGATTATCCTGATCTATTTGCAATATTCTTTTCCTTACTTGTGTATATATTGCTCAATTTGTAACAACTCTTAACTCGTGCAGAGGTCCCTTGCCCCAGTGATAGAGATACTACACCTCAGGGCGTATTAACGTTTCCACTGGACTTTACCAATTTAAAGGCAAGTAATTCAAGCTCAGATCAGTCACCTTTGGCAGGAGGTAGAAAATAGTGGGTAAAGTCAAATGTGGAAGTATTTGACTTGCATTTTGCAATTGATTCAGCAAAATTTTAGAATAGTGATTCTATTGTTAACTGTTAAGCTATGAGTAAATAAATAAATTTAACCCTTTAAATAGTAGCAAATGAATATTAAAGCCATCAATGAGGAATGAGTCATGCATAGCATGTTAAACAGCACCTGGCCTGTATTCAGAGCTCAACAGCTCTTCTCTGACAGTATTTTTAATAATAGTTGCATTATTGATGACCATGAGAGTTAGTGGGATTTAGGCTGTAGTCGCATCAGCAAAACAATGTTTAAATATCTGGTAGCATGTTTTGTGTGCACATGTGTATGCAGCAAAGAGAGAAAGAATGAGAATAAACCTGGCCAGCAGGTCTTCTATAATGAGTTACATTCTCTTTCAAGGTACGACAAGCAAATTATTACCAACAGTATTTAATTACTTTTTTGTAGTTTATCATTGATGCAAGAAGGAGGAAAGAAAGCAAAACAAACCATGGGACCTCAAGATTTCTCCTGCCGAATGAACACTGATAAGAATATTATGAATCATTGTTTCACACAGTTTATACTATTCAGGCACTAATGAACAGGAAGAGTACAAATACATTTAATGGTTAGTGAATCACATTGTTTCCCACCTCATGAACAGCAGAGAAGGCCTGATTCATCCAGCTCCTACCCCCGTAACTGTGATGGTTTTGACACCCCTTTCCTCCAACTAAATCAAATGATTAACACTGAGACACTTGATAACAGACAAATATTTCCTTTTTTATGGGAAAAGATTAAACAGTTATGCCGTTGAGAAAATTCTAAAGTGTTATTATATCATGAAAGGCCCAGAAGATCAATTGTAAAGGACCTAAGTGTAAATTGGCTGGCATTAGACATCGTGGCAAAAAGAACACACTTCCCAGACCTGCAGGAGATAATTAGGCCCAATTACTAGGTGAAGCCACTGCATTCATTTAAGATCCAGACACTGTGTCAAAGTGTGTGCATGGGTGTGTGTACTTGTGTATACCATAAAAAACATGGCATAACAAAATTATAGCTGTGATCACATAAGTATTCCTTTTATTAGTAACATTTCTGTGATTAGAAAAGTGATACATGGTCACTGTAAAAAATTCAGCTTATCTAGGGAACTGTATGAGAAAAGCATAAGTCACCTATGAAACTACTACTCAGGAACAACCAATGCAAGAATCATCTTGTATTTTTCCAGGATTTTTTTTTTCTAAACATATGCTTGTAATACATACACACACACACACACACACACACACACACACACACACACACACCTCCCTCCTAAAATATGGGTCATTCTTTTGTATCCTATTTTTTTTAGTTAACTTTATAAGAAGTATTTTTTTCCAATATCATTACATGTTAAGTAAAAACATTACAATTGCAATCTACGGATAGACCATATACATTTAACCATTTATCTATCTCTGATAAACTCTATACATAATTCTTTCTCCATATGTCTGATTTTTTTTCATTGATATAAACTCCAGGAAGTAGATCAGGTTTTGATTTTTATATGCTTCATGACAAAATGTTTTTAAAAAATACATCATTGAAATCCATGTGTTGACTACATAACCTATGATTTGTGCACACACTGGGCCTGGTCACTTGTCATTGCTCAGATGTTGGACTCACTCATCCCTGAATGGTTGTCCTCAAAGGAGTTCCACCCAAGTTGATGAATAAGAAAAAAAAAACTGAGGTTAAATAGGATAAATAAAATGTTCAGCATGAAAGCAATTCTGGATTGAAGAAACAGGTTTAGCATAAGACTACTGACTTTAACTATGAAGAAAGCTAAGGCAGCCAAGAGAGGAAAGGCCTTGAGGGTAGAAGACAGATGCCGCAAGAGACCTGCCAAAGCACAAGTGCTGAGTCCCATGTTCTTGTTCCCATTTTTAGGATGTAACCCACTGCTCTGGCCATCAGCCCATTTTGAACTATTTACTTGTTCTTCAGAACCGTTTCTACATTCTGCATACTTAAGGCATTAAAACACAGATTAAAATACATGTTCCCCTGTTCAAATTTGAAACCAGTCAGGACCACACAACTACTTTTGCCTTCCTTAAATCTAGGCAATTCATTCATCCCCACTAAAAGAAGGATTGCTTTCTATAACTCATAACATACACATCTTGCTGGAGTATTATCCGCAGACAGCTGTTCTGGTCCCGGCTAATAAGTGAGATTGTCTTACGTTGATGTCCTTTGTGTAAACAAACTACTGGCTGTTTGTAGAAGTAGGGCTGTCGTGGCAGCACAGGCCCATATGGGACACTTCGATGTCTCTTGCCTTGCAAAATATCCCTTCTAGGTTGGCTGTGTCCTCTAGAACTTTTATCCACTTGCTAAGAGAAAATACATGCCCTCAACCTTTTCTCTCACAACCTTATCTCTCTTGCTCTGTTTACCTGAAGTCCAGATTTCCTTTGATAATATGACTGCTTTTATCTCAGTGCTACCAGGCACACTTAATCACATCTACATGGCTTCCTTTCCCATTTCCTTTAACAAGGTTCTGAGTTACAACTACCCTATCCAAAATACTCATCCCTCCCACCACCAAACACATATACCAAACCTTCAGCAGGTGACCTATTTCTGCACCACCACTACTAGCTTCTTTACAGTCCTTGGGAATAAGTGGCTCAATTAATTTTAAACTGTGTTTTGATCTTATTCTTCCCCTACTTCTTGCCGCTTTAAGAATGCTATGTTTGGGGCGCCTGGGTGGCGCAGTCGGTTAAGCGTCCGACTTCAGCCAGGTCACGATCTCGCGGTCCGTGAGTTCGAGCCCCGCGTCGGGCTCTGGGCTGACGGCTCAGAGCCTGGAGCCTGTTTCCGATTCTGTGTCTCCCTCTCTCTCTGCCCCTCCCCCGTTCATGCTCTGTCTCTCTCTGTCCCCAAAAAATAAATAAACGTTGAAAAAAAAAAATTTAAAAAAAAAAAAAAAAGAATGCTATGTTCTCCCTCCTGAATTTCCATTGCCTCCCTCTACCTTTTTTTTTTTTTGCTTGTAGATGTGTTAAAATATTCTCCATAGTCAAAGATCTCTTCTGAGCCTAGTTCCTCTTCAAGAGGCAGTCTTATCTTTCCTTTCTTTAGTTACCAAACTTTTTGAATGAATTGTCTAGTTTTATCTTCTTTTACTATAACCATTGCATTCCACCCCACAGTGAATTTGTAATTGTTCATTCCAAAGATCAATTCTTGGTCTTACAAGATGAATTTTTGTCTCAATGAAGTGTCCTTGACATCACTAAAGCACTTAACAATAGGATATTCATTTGTTGAGATTTTCTTCTAGAGCTTTCATGGCATTATTCACTTGTCTCCTCACAACTTTTTTTCTGCTACCTACATGAGCACTTTCTTTGTAAATAACCTCTTAAATGTTATTAGGTTTGGTCTCACTCTCTTGTATTCTTTCTCTATTTTCCTTGGATGGGCACATTGGCCTCCATGGCTCTACTGTTATCTAAACACAGGTAAATATCAAAGGTGTATATATTTGGGTGGATATTTAAAAAATATAGCTTGATTTTTAAGTCAAGATTAGAATGTGGAATATAGAGGAATATCAAACTTAATTTACAAAGATCATACTTTGTTATCCCTTCCCTCCATTTAGACTTGCTTCCCCTTTACTTCTGATATTTGGTTAATGATATCACTGTCCACCTAGTCAACTCATTTTAGAAGTCATCAAATCCTATTTGATTTATCCTTCTCTGTTGCTGTTCCTTTCCACAACCCCTTTCTAATCTACTTTTCTCACTACCATCACAATTACCTTTCAATTACCTTTCAAACACATAGAATAAATACACTGATAAGATGCAGGAGGTTTAAAACCTATGATATTTCTGTTAACAAGACTCAATCTACATATATTATTCAAGTCCTTTACTTTTGGCCCCAATCTCCTTTTCTAATCTCTGTTCCTACATAATTGTTCTCTTCATTCTACACCAGGAGAATGAATCTATATTGAATCTATGCTCCCATGGCTCATCGTTCATGGGGGCAGTTACAGCTCTCAACTGCTTCTGTTTTATTAAATTCTTAGCATGTTTCTCCTTCCAGTTAGATTAGAAGTTCCTGAAAGGTAGCAACCATATTATTCATCTCTGTAACCTATACCAGCACAATTTCTGGTAAATATTTCCGGCTCGATAAATGCTTTAAAAATTAATTTCAGGGGCACCTGGGTGGCTCAGTCGGTTAAGCATCCGACCTCAGTTCAGATCATGATCTCACAGTTGGTGAGTTCGAGCCCTGTGTCGGGCTCTGTGCTGACAGCTCAGAGGCTGGAGCCAACTTTGGATTCTGTGTCTCCCTCTCTTTCTGACCCTCGCCTGTTCATGCTCTGTCTCTCTCTGTCTCTCAAAAGTAAATAAACATTAAAAAAAAATTTTAATTAATTTCAGTAATTAAAATCACTCTGATTTTATAGGTCTTTAGATGAGGTTAATTCAATACAAAACATACTTTATTTAGCAGAGCTTAAAGTTTATTAAAATTTATTGCATGTCTTATCTTCAGAAGAATTCCAAGAATTTTCTCCAGCATAGGCATGACTTCCTACAAATCTCCCCATGATATTAAGATTAGAGTAAGAATATTTCTCCATGGTATAGATAAAGAAAATAAGACTAATGGAGGTTAAGTTACTTATCATTGTCACAAAGCCAGTGGGTGATACAGTAGGGATTAAAAACACTTACTTTGAATTTCCATTCATTAACATATTCACTCTGTGAAGCATTCATTCAATAGTAACTTCCCATCTCTTTATGAGGACAAATGAGATAATGTCTGTAAGACAATTTGAGCTACTCAGGAAAAGCAGGCTATATAATTTAAGAGATGAATTTGATAAATTGGATTCACAAATAAGTGGATTGGCTCAAAGCCTCTACAGAGAGGAAGTTACTGTGTCATTTTCCCAATCATCTTGCCAATTTACCTCAAGCTTTACAATCATACAAGTCTTTTATAAAGCTCAGCAAATGAACTTCTTGAAAATGAGTTTTGGTCTCAATTCAGTAAATTTTATTTGTACTTTTCCCATATTCTCTCAAATAGTTCACTGACCTATTACATCACCAAAGCTACTACTCATCAAAATCAGAATACAAGTGCATTTGACTCGTTTCATGGCTAATGTTATAGCAATAGTCTCAAATAACAATATTGGTTTTATATAAAAGCATTTTCTCTTTCATATTATTACATTTATGTGGGGGTTCTACATAAGAATTCACATAAGCCTTCAAAAGTGTACTTCTTGCACTGCAGTCTTTTTCAATAATAACACCTACTTCATAGGACCCAAGGGCAGCAGTTAAGTGCTCAATGATATTTTCTACAAGACATTTTTTTTGTCCTCCGAGGGCATTTCTAGCACTCTCAGAAGGGCAATACAATCAATGCAACCTCCAATAGTTCTGAATTTAACAATGTGAATGCTTTTGAACTAGCCATAGAGTATGAAGAAGCTTGCATTCATGGGCAAATGTGAATCGTATGCAGGCCAGACAAAGCTAGCCATGTCCTGTCTTCCACTGTTTAGAAAACAGAATGATTTCATTTAGGGCAGAATCATGATCTGTTGAACAGAAATAGAGTAGAATTCAATTTGATTTCATAAGTAAACCTGCTCCAAGAAAGTGGCTCTGTATAAACCAAAAATGCAATTTAAACAACACAATACATTTAGATACCTGAACATTCATTCGGTTTTACTATAAATGAAGTTTCACTTTAAGTGAATTATACTGTCAGTTTTGGGAATCTAAATAAATCTTGCTCTCTAAGCAATTTACAGACATTGATACCCCTTACAGTTTAAAACATCCCTGTTTACAAAGATAAGGCAGATGGGCACCAGCAGATGGGCACCATGAGGGGAAAAGGAGGGGTGCCCACCTGTTACTGTGTATGTGCCCATGATCCCAGGTTTACTGAGGATATAGCTCTATTTTTACATTTTTGTTTCAGTTATGAAGGAGAACAGGGTAAATCATAGTTAAGACATTTTTACTATTTTTGTATTTTTAGAACTTAAGTATATCCCAAATGTAAACTAATGACTGTTTTTAACAAGAATTGCAAAATTTTCAGGAATTTACTAAAATTATTGCCATGAACAGGATATGAGCAATTAAAACTATAGTGCACATGAATTTATGTATAGTGATAAGTAGGGGAAAAATGTTAAAAGCTTTTGCTGTGCACAGATAACAATTACAAATCCAATAATCTCAGATTGACACTCCAAAAAGTACATACTAATCTAGAAGTAATGGTGTAGATGCAGGAAAAGAACTACTTTGAACATCCACACATATACGACTTGGCTGGACTCAAATACAAGTATTTGGACATAGATACATTTATATCTCTTCTTCTTTGGGAACAATCCAACTCTTTGCTGTTATTCTGCTTATTTATCTATTCTTTTATTTTACAAATTCACCTATCACTAACACGCAATGTGTTCTTATCTGTGTCCAGACAAGAATGTGTACAATTCTTTGGATATTGCCTGTGATAGACTATGGCTCACAAGTTAACTTAGCAAATATGGACTAATTACTAATTATGTGCAAATTATGTTTGGAATAAGAAAAGTTACGTTAGGCAAATAACATCATCAAGAGTCTAAATGAACTTGCAATTCAGTTAGAAAGAGAGTCATAAATGGGTAAAATAAAAATGAGAGATTCACTTTGCATTTCAAAAGAAACATAAATAATATATTTGACACATAATAGCAAATGGGATGGCCAAATAATGAGTTACTAAATAGAACACATTTTTCCATGAGATTCCCAAAAAGAACCAATAAACTAAGAGTCATCTTATCTCAGTAATGGCAAGTATATGTCCTCTCACTTGGCCCCTTGGATTGATTGGGGGTGGGTTTCAGAACTGCTGTGTTCTTGAGCCATATTCATCTTTAGCTACAATGAGTACCCCGATTGGTTAGTACTGTGCCCATGGGTACAAGAGTGGGAGGGAGGGCACTCACAGCTGTATTTGCCATCCTTCTCCTAGACCCCTTGGTTTTTCTGATTCTCCACTCCTTGCATTAGTCTCTCCTTAACACCTCAATTCTCTCACATCTGTCACTTAGGTATTGCAATGCTCCCATTCTAGTCTCTCTGCCTTTAAACTCAATAATGAACCTTGATAATTAAATTTTCTGACATTTAAATATGACAATGTCACCCCCTCCCCTAAATCAAAATCATTATAAAGTACGAACTTAATTTATCTGGCCAAATAAGAACATTCCTGATCTCATGACTTCATAAATACCTAGTCTCAGAACAACCATCATCACATGCCCTTCTTGTTCCTCACTTTTCCCTTAAGTAACGCTAAGCTAATTACAGCTCCTCGAACAGCCCCATTATTCACATCATTGTTTTCTCATACTTTTTTTTTTCCCTCTTCTTGAAATGCCTTCCCTCACGAAGTTCACATGAGACTTTTCTCCTCCTTTTGAAAATGTCAGTTCAAATAGTTGTCTCTGAGGCCTTCCCAACATCTTCAGGCAGTAGCTCTTTTATTTTTACTATCTATGCATTTCCATTGTGATGTTTGCCTTTTACGGGTCTCCCACAAGACTACAAGCTCTTGAGGGAAGGCACTGTAATTCTTTCACTGTTCCCAGGGCCTGAACATTACCCTGGCTATAAAGTCTTCAGTAAATGCTTAAGGAGAAGGATAACCTCAAGTGAGGGCAAACTGGGAAACGTTAGAAAAGAGATTATATAGGGATGATGTGGAAGGCAGAGAGGGAGCTACAGGAGCTGCCTGGAGGGGACAGAGCAAAACTTCAGGGGTAGGAGAAGGGAATTCTAAAGACACTCCAGAGGCAATGAACAAACTATTTTGCCCATATGACAGTTAACTGAGAGAGAAGAGTGCCTGGATAGGATGGTAAAGTGGATAAGGTAACTTTTACCTAATAATTTGCTGTATTAGACATACTCTCTCAGTCATTTACAAACAAAGAGTCCTTGAGCTATAAACAAATCTTCTGTAGTTGAGCAACTTAATGTTTTTTATAAATTTTCTGCAAACAAGCCTTTTATATTTTATATTTCAAAGTGTACATGTATCAAATTATAATTTTCTTTTTAGTCTATGTGTGTAGTGTATTTTTTTTATATATATAAAAGTCAAGTACTGCTTACCGGTAGCATCAATCTGTGAAAAAAAAAAAAAACAGAAAAACAACAACAAGCTTTTGTTTGTGTGATACTCACTTATCCCAGTTTGACTATGCTGTATCATGTGTGACTAATGCCGATGCATCCAACCACCTGGCTTCTCCCCATCAGCCATTGACAAGCTGCAGTTAAATAGAAGCTGAAGTACATTGACAGACAAAATTATTTTTGGACTCACTGTTCAAGTAAAGCTTTGTTGAATCCATAGCAACCCAAGCAATGTCCATATCTGTCTGGATTACTAAGAAGGCAAAGCACGGGTCAGGAGGGTTGAACCCTTGAAAAAAATACCCCCACATCAGGAGATGAAATGCAGACATTCCCTTCTCCCCAAACTGTTTGCAAAGCAAAAAGAAAAATAAAGAACAGACTGTCCATCAAGAAAGCAGCTGGAAAAATCAAAACAGTAAAATATGTAGTTGGCATATTGTTCTTACATACTAGCCAAATCCCCACAGGGAAAAATGCTATGTAGATTTTAGTCAATAAACAAATATTTGAGAAGAGGTCAAATAAATCAATCCAGGCTGTTATGTCATATGCAGAATTGTGGGAATAGAATCATCATAATGACACCACTAACAATGTGTTTGGTTTTGAATGGATTATGTATCTGTCATCTATTAATCTAAATCATAGGAGACTATGGAAAAATTTTATCTGGTGTATGAATGTTTGAATTTGAATATATAACATTTCTATCAGCTGTTAAAACACCAGTGAAAATAAGCATGAGAAAACTCAGGTAAGACCTAAGACAGTTGAAACTAAGCACATATTAAATGTGAATGCCTTCATTATACAAATATCTACATATTATAACTTGGCATTTCTATCCTCATTTTTTCTTTGTCTATGTGAAGTAAAAGAAACATACTCCTTTTTCAAAATTTCAGTCTCCTTTTATATTTCTTGTCATTCAGGGTACAATTCATTCCTATGCTACCCCATACAGACCTAGCCGAGCTTCAAACTAGAGAAACAAAGTGACAAATGCTTATGTTATACTGTTACATTTTACAACTACTAGCAGACAAGCAAGACTATTTTGCTATATAAAAAGCTCTCTTTCCAAGATTAAGTGGAATTCTGCAAGAACCATTCACAGCTGTAATGTCTCTCACCTAAAATAGTGCCTTAGTACCAGACACTCAATAAATATTTAATAAATGAATGTAACAGGAAAAACGGAATCATTAAATACTTCAATGCATACTTACACATGACAAGTAGTATAGCTTTATTTTATTCAAGTGCCTTATAAAAGTTTTTGACACTAGAAAAGTATCATTGAAATAAATTGCATATTTTTCCTCTTACACCTCTGGGTTTAAAAGTTTATATGTTACTATGAATATACCAAGGGATGAAGAGTGGCATTTTTTATACTGATTAGGACTTTATACAGATTTTATACTGATTTTCAAATGTAAGATATTTTGTTCTTTCTCTATACATATATGTTGAATTTTTGTTAATATTCACCAAGTAGAAAGTTAGAAAAAAAAGTATTTATGAATTAATTAGTTTGTATGCATTAGGGCCTCAAATTGGAAGGTTTATTTTTTTCATTTCATAAAAATGTTCCATCTTCTAAGTGCTAAAATAACAAGGAGATGGTCTTTAATTATGAGCCTGATTCAGAGCCTAGGGAGACTGAGGTATTCACCCTAATCTCTACCCCTCAATGGTGAAAAGTGTGTGAAATTACTTTGCTGCTTTTCTTCTTAGCCAGGAACTATGCACAGCTTCCACTAATACCTGTTTAGCTCAATCTGCTACACTGAGCACTGTACCTACCCAAAATGTGATTTCTTTACTTTCTTTCAGGAAACAGTATCTTACACTTCCAGTGTTCAGTCACATTTAATACAGATGAATCTTTCTAGCAGTTCAACACCCTTAGCTCTTTTAACAACAAGGAGGCAGAATTTTCTGAGATATTCTCTAAATTTTAAACCCTGGTGTTCTATCCATTAGAAATAGAAAAGAGTATTGCTTGCCGATCAGACATCGGCTCCTCTCCTCTCCTAGGTTGAGGCTAGGCTCCTCTCCTAGGTTGAGGCTTCAAGAATGGGGGTGCAATTATCGTCGAAAGGGAAACCGACTGTTTAAGATTGGCTGCTTCAGTGCCCTGATACTGACTGTGACAGGGTCTGCAGGTGTACAGAGCTTTACCTATTGATACAAATTGAATCTGAAAATAGCAATTTATTCACCAAGTCAAACCAATCACTGCGATGCAGTTTTCTCTTTCAGCTCTTATTTCCAACCAACCACTCTTAACCATTTTGAAACTTGTTTTACAGTAACATTTCTGTGTCAGGAAGAAGCTTGGCGAAGCTCTCCTGGAAAGCCTTACTAGCCTTTATTTTAGAGAACAATTTGTTTATAGTCACACTATTTAATCTAGGCAAAAATGATCAACATCTGTTTCAAATTAGTACCCCAGACCTACCCTCCTTTTTCTCTTCCCCACCAACTGTCATTTGCCTTCCTTCACCCATAAAAAAGCAATCACATTAGCATCCTTTGTAACACAATTTCAAAACTTCAGAGACATACCCGAAATTCTACAGTAAAACTGCATCTTCTATATGCCAACACAATCAACTTCCAGGAAATAGGAAAGCAAATAAAGACATATTTGAAGTGAATCTTTTTGTTTTAAGAGTTACTTGAAGTGACACCTAATAGCTAAGTCAAGAATTTGAACCAAGTAAATGAAAGATAGTTTGGCTAAAGGGAAGCAAACAGAATAAAGAACTCTCAATTTGGATCAAGGAGTGGACAACTAAATGGACTCTTTCAAAGTTCTGAATCAACACATAACCCTGGCATTTGGCCAGCCTTTGCAAAGCTCCTGGATGGAGAAGCTCACAGTGGCTAACCATAGGTTGTTGTCAAGGCTACAAGCAACCAACAGGAAAAAAAAAAAAAAAAAAAAACTAAGAAAAAGGCAGTTGGGAAACACTTAAAAGAAAAACAAGTTGGACTGGAAAGAATGCATATTTAAATGTAATTTTTAGGCAAATACAGAGTCTGTCAGAAAGAATATAAACCAAGAAAATAAATTATATCAATACAAAACCACACTGTATTTCAAGGACGTCCCATGTTATAAGATATTCTATCTGGAGGTGAAAAGAAAAAGCAAGAAAAAGATGAAAAGGAAGAGAATGGTAGTAACTCTGGCTGCCATAATTATTTTCTATGCCCAGGCACCTCAGAAAAGCAAAACCTGCATGCAACTGTTAGCCCACGTATTAGGCTAAATTCTTTCATTAGAAAACCAACAGAAACTTATTTTTCTTATTTTACCTTTAAATGGGTGTATTTTAATGTAAAGGGATAAGAAATTACTGACCATATTAGACCAAGAGATATAGAACTTTACAATCTCATACAAACTTAAGTTGACTTTAGCAAAGATTGACCAGTGATTGACTAGTGATTAATTACTAAAGAGCAAAAATTTGAATCAGAATAGTGCAAACTACCATAATACTCAATGGCCATTGGTCATAGTTTCTGTATCCAGGAGTAGAGCATTCTATTGGCAATGGTGCATGGAGCTGTTAAAACTTGTTAAAATTTTCAGGAATTGTTTAAGCCAGTTAGTAAACAATCATTAGTAAAAATTAATGCATATGAACTTATAATTTAATAAATTATATTCCAATTGTTGTTTTGGGGCACCTGAGTGGCTCAGTTGGTTGAAGGTCTGACTTTGGCTTAGGTCATGATCTCGTGGTTTGTGGGTTCAAGCCCCACATTGGGCTCTGTGCTGACAGCTCAGAGCCTGGAGCCTGCTTCGGATTCTGTGTCTCCCTCTGTCTCTGCCCCTCACCAACTTGTGCTTGCTCTCTCTCTTTCTCAAAAATAACATTAAAAAAATTATAATAAATAGCTGTTTTACTTTCACTATTAACTATGCTCTTGAGGTTTTTCCTTCTATTGTAACTTTATGGTGGAAACAGTCTATAATGGTGTGCTATGTGCAATGCTTTTCAACTCAACTCTATGTTCTGTAATATCATGTTGGTACCTTGAAATGGACTGTGGTGGAAAGACTTACACCATAGAAATTGGCAAACACCACATATGAGGGCTTGATTTATTGCTTTGTTGATTAGACTCAAGAGAGTGATGGAAAAATGTTAATAATACAGAATAAACTATAGCAGTCACATTGAAAACAAGACAAAAATACTGATGAAATATTCTTCCACTGTTTAAAACCTATTATCAGATTACACAAATAAGTTCTTACATTTTTGATGAATGGATGAAGTTCTGAAATATGTCTTACTTCTGTTTTACTTCTGCTTTATTTATTAATGTAAATGAAAATATCAACCAACATGCATGTCAAAATAATACTCATTTGTCATTTACCACCAATTAATGAAAATATTCTGTAAGAAT
The DNA here is from genome assembly GCF_022079265.1 of Lynx rufus. Lineage (NCBI taxonomy): Eukaryota > Metazoa > Chordata > Mammalia > Carnivora > Felidae > Lynx > Lynx rufus. The sequence goes on from NW_025814823.1 coordinate 42,458,851, forward strand.
CAATTGGTTATATGGAATTTATCATGAGTATGTTATTATTTATAAATTGTGAGCTACACATTCTTTATATCAGTAAAATGTACAATTAACATATGCGTGTCAGTGTGAAACTATGCATGTGTACACATGCTAGAGAAGAAGAATCTATTGCTTACTTGTGGTGCTGTATTCTAATTTTTTTCTTCTAAATGGATGAGAGAAAATGGCTTAGTATGTTTTATCTTAACTCTCCTATGAAAAGCTAGGCCATCTGTTATAGGTCCTTATCTGATACTAGACAAATGTAATAAAACAGCAAAATCAAATCATTTCAAATATAATTAATGGAGTATCCAAAAAAATTAAAGTGAATGTTTCCTTATTCTTCCTTAAGTATTCAAAACTCTCCATTGCTATTGAGGGGAAGCCCCTTTATTTTTTATTTTTTTTTTAATTTTTTTTAATTTTTATTTTTTTTTCAATATATGAAATTTATTGTCAAATTGGTTTCCATACAACACCCAGTGCTCATTCCAAAAGGTGCCCTCCTCAATACCCATCACCCACCCTCTCCTCCCTCCCACCCCCCATCAACCCTCAGTTTGTTCTCAGTTTTTAACAGTCTCTTATGCTTTGGGGGAAGCCCCTTTATTTTATGTTTTTCTCCCCAGACTATAGGGGCACATGCAGAAATATATAATAATGATTTTGCCATTGGTCTCAAATATTAACTAAATTATTCTCTCTGAAAGATGTGCTTTGAAGCATGAACTTAATATTGATTTACCTAATTTCCATTTGTTGAATGTCCACTATAAGTTAAGTTGAAAGCAATTCCATTTCTGAAACAGTAGATAAGAGTTACTAAGAGAAGGTAGGAGGGGGTGTTTACACAGGCTTGAAGGATCTTTTGTGGGTGGGGTGTTTGGAGATGTCTGCTACTTGGATGGCAGTGATGATTTCACAGGTATATCCACATGTCAAAACCTATCAAGTTGCATTTTAAATATGTACATTTTATTCCCTGCAAATTTATCTCAATAAACCCATTTGAAAGTTTATAAAGAAAGAATACTTTAACTATATATATAACTATATAAATATATACAAATATAAAAATATATATAACTATTTATATATAAATATATATGTATATAAATTTATATGTATATAAATTTATACATACATATATATTTATATACATATATATATTTATATATAAATATATATGTATATATATGTATATACATGTATATATATTTATATATGTATATATATTTATATATACATATATATTTATATATGTATATATATTTATATGTATATATAAATTTATATGTATATAATTTTTTTTACCTTTTTTTATTGGCATAAATTCTGCCAATTTATATGTATATAAATTTATATAAATGTATGTAAATGTATATGTATATATATATAACTATAACTTGTATAATTATATATACATATATATGTATGTATATACAATATATAACCTATATCACAAAATTTAATACTATATAACACTATATAACACTACAGAATACATAGTACTATACTATATGGTATTAGGGTCATCACTGTGTAGCTGATTTTGTGCCTACTTTTTCTATGTTTCATGATATATTCTTTTCAAAAAGTAACCAACATGCAAATTATTCTATATTTTTAAGCAAGTAAAACATTATATACGTGGAATAAATTCATTTTTAAAATGTGCAACTTGGAGAAAAAAATAAAGATGTTTAACTATTAAAAGGTAACCGGAGGCTTATGAGACTGCAATTTTTAAAACTTCCTCTCCTGTACTTGCATTCCAAATGTTTTTCTTCTAAATATTTTATTAATATGTGTTACTTCTCTACATGGAAAATATGTTATTTAAATATCTCCTTCACTGCATACACAGTGACTCCTTAGGATAAATGACACCTTAATTTTAATGGATTACTTACAAATTTAAATGAGGACTAGAGATAGCTTGGCATCTTCAAAGAACTTTATTCTTTCTTAACTTAAGCTAGACTACTAGAGTTGAATTATATCAGAAAGATAATTCTGGCCAAATCATGTTGGCTTAAAATCAAATTAAATTCTAAAAATGGCTTATATGAACTCTGTAATTTTAAATAAATCTTAATATATTCCTATCAATTTCTTAATTTATTCAATAAGTATTTTGACTTAAACATTGATTATGCAAAAAATGAATCAGAAAAAAAATGATCTGCTGTCATGGAACCCATAATATCAAGGCAAGACAGATGGAATAATAATTTTGATAAAATACTTAAAAAGCTGTTGGAATCTTTTTTTATCAGAAAGGAAGAGCAGAAAGAAAGGGGGATGATATCATCCTCAAATTTGTCCTTAGATGGGATTTATGTGTAAAAAGCTGTGCAAGGAAGCTTCAGAAAAATATAATGGTTTCTGAAAAAGAACGTTAATGTAATCTTTTGCCACTTTCCCCTCTAATTATCTAGTTCTTAAAAATATCCCACGTAGACTTACATGGAAGTCTCTCCCCAATCATGGAGAATTATCTATCTTTTTTCAATATTTGCTGTTTTCCCATCACTTCTAAAATAGCTCCTTAGTGGTTAACCTTTTCATTCGAAAGCTAATACATCCCTGTGTTCCCTAGAAAGCAGCTTCCTTTATTGGCATAATTCCCTGCATGTTTTAAGAGCCCTGACTGAGTTGTTTGCCTTTTAGTTTGCAATGTGCTTTTGAATGATCAATATGCATTACGGTACTATGCTTATTCATCATTTCTTCCAACCAGGAAAATGCATCAAAATTCTGCCAAGAACATTTAAACATAAATAATAATACTAACCTCTTGCAACCTCTCATTACTCTCCATTTTTCAACTCCCAAACTCTAAGCATTTTACTTTTTTTATTATTATCTTTGCATTCTTTCCAGGTAAATTCCTCAATTTAACAAATAATGTTTGGGAAAAAAAGTCACAACCTTTTATCTTCTTGTCAAAAGCATGGTAAAAATTAGCAGAGGCCTTGGGACACCCACAACTTTGCAGGTTTAGAAACAGTCATTCTTCTTGCCTAGTGATCCCCTTATCAGAAACAGATTACATTTTATCATGCATGAGTAAAAGAAGAATGTCCCAGGCATATCCTGCTCTGGAGCTATAGCTTTAGACCAACAAGAAAACATTCTCCATAGGTGCAAATGGGCAAAGGTGGAAGATAATAATTGTTCTAGTATTCAGAATGCTCACAAGAGTCTCTAGACCCAACACTCTTTCCTTCACCTGAGGTTGAGGATACTTCTGCCAAAATTCAGGTGCTTTCCACTGACCCTATTCTTCATGAAAAGAACAGTATGTTCCTTACACCTCCTTAGAGTTTTCATTCCAAAGGCTAAGGGTCTGTTGCTCCATATATTAAAGTTTACCTTCACTCTTCTTTCATTGTTGATTAAAAGTATTACCTTACCACTTAGAAGGCAAAATTTAAAGTTTTGGGCAATAAAGTAAAAAGTAGCAGGTATAAGAAGACCTAAAAATCCACAACTCCTAAAGTAAGCTTGCTTATTAGTATTTTAAACTAGTCATTCACAATAATCCATTCAAAGTCCTAGTAACACTGATACTGGAAACTGAGAATAATTAACCCTTTAATTATACACTATGGTTTCACGAGTGACATTTTGAGAGTAAAATAAAGAAAAAAATTACTGCTTCAAACTAACTTCGTATTCAAAGCATAAGTGAGTGAAAAAAAAAATGGAACCATTTATGGAAAGCTTTGAGAGAGCTATAATGTTGCCTCATTTTTTCCAGCCATAAAGTACTTCGAAAGCATGTGTTAAGAAAAGAACCAATAATGAAACCACAGAGTAATCTAAAGTTGAGAGCATCTATAATTTTTGTAATGAGCAAGCAGATAAAAAAGTTATTTCAGAAAATTAAAATATGTATATATACAATGAAGTTAAGGATTAATCCTATTTTCTACAATTCATAGTAATAATTTCATCCAGAATTCTTAACTCTTTTTTCCTACATGTAAAATCCAATTCAAATAATGTTTGCATACCTCCAAAACATCCAATAGTCTATGTGTAAGATACAATTCTTAAAACACTGGATTTTTCATTGTTTGGGTATTTTGATAGCTTTTTCCATTATTTATGTCTGAAACACTTGCTTTGCTAGTACACCTTTTGAATTTAAAATGTTTTATATTGTTTCTGACTTACTACACAAGAGAAACCAATTTTGAGAACAACGCCTATCAAGGAGACATAGCCCTTCTGGTCTTTTAATTGGGCTTCATATGATTTTTGCAGAGAGTTCCCATTGATAAATATAGGGAAAAAATAATTTCAAAACAAAAGTTCTAAAAAGCTTTCATAAGAGGGGCAATTCTATAGAGAGAACAGGTACACGTGCACCAACAAGAATTTTGCAATTAGCCGTTGAGCTTCCAGTGGAAGTTGTTAGAAAAGCCAGCAGTCATGGATTGTAGGTTTTTGGAATTAAAACTTCAGTTTAATGGCTTTTGGAATTAAAACTTCAGTTAAAACAAAACAAACAAATCAAAAAAAAACCTTCAGTTTTAAGAAGCCACTATTTCTAACTTGGAAAAGTAAATAATTGCTTGTGTTTATGTAAAAATTCTTCTGATAATTAAAAAAAATTCTCTCTTGTCCTAAGTATTAAATGTAAAAGCAGCAAGTTTTTACATGTTATTAGCACAATTTGAATGAGACTTATTATAAAACTATTCAGACAAATATCCATGTTATTTTTTAGTTTGAATGAAAGCTGAGAAGCTTTATGTATCATTAGCTGTATTATATACAGGGCACCAAACTTAGGAAGATAGTTCTGGGGTGCCTGGATGGCTCAGTCGGTTAAATGTCACACTCTAGATTTCGGCTCAGGTCAAGATTTCACAATTCATTGGGATCCCTGCTTGGGATTCTCCCTCTCTCACTCTCTCTGTCCCTTCCCCACTCATGGGTTCTCTCTCTCTCTCTCTCTCTCTCTCTCTCTCTCTCTCTCTGTCTCTCTCTCTCTCTCTCTCTCTCTCTCAAAATAATAATAAAAAATAAACTTAAAAAAAAAAGATAGTTCTTAACATGTAACAGGGTTGATGCTGTTCCATACAAGTTACTGAGTAACAATTGGAAGAGCTTGCCTCCCAAGCACAAGTGCTTTGTGTTGAAACATTTAGAATCAGCTATTATTTGTAGATCTACCAGAATGGTTTACACAGTTTCCAAAATCTGGGTCACTGATTTTAATATTGGTCCATGTTTTTAGTCTGCTTGTTAAGTTTTATTTTATTTTAAATTTTATTTATTTATTTATTTATTTATTTATTTATTTATTTATTTTGAGAAAGACAGAGATAGCGCAAGTGGGGGAGGGGCAGAGAGCAAGGGGGAGAGAGAATCCCAAGCAGGCTTCGCACCACCAGCACAGAGCCCAACACAGGACTCAAACTCATGAAACTGTGAGATCTTGACCTGAGCCAGACCAGAAGTCTGACGCTTAACTGACTGAGCCACCTGGGCACCACTGTTAAGTTTCCTTCTAAATGTTAGTTCTTGACTGCTGTGATGAGTGGTGAAAAGTAAACAAATTAGAAGGTCTGAGGAAATCTTTAGAAAACAAGCTGGACTGGGGCGCCTGGGTGGCTGAGTCGGTTAAGTGACCGACTTTGGCTCGGGTCATGATCTCATGGTTGGTGAATTTGAGCCCTGCATGGGGCTCTGTGCTGACAGCTCAGAGCCTGGAGCCTTCTTTGGATTCTGTGTATCCCTCTCTCTCTGACCCTCCCCCGCTTGTTGTCTCTCCCTCCCTCTCTCAAAAATAAATCAACATTAAAAATGTTTAAATATTAAAAAAAGAAAACAAGCTGGACTCACTTTCTTGATTTTCTGTCTACCTTTCCCACCATTCCTTCTACATACATTTACAAGTAAGGAGGCTATAATAGTCACCCTCATGCCAGTGAGAATTAGGATTTCTTTTCTTACTGTGGTCCTGTGTTATCAAATAGTGCATCTCTTTGTTACTAAATGTTGAGGCAAGATAAAGAAATATTTTCCATAGTTAAAGCTTTGAATGACTGCAAGGAAAAGTCAATGTTCATATAAATAATGCCATCAAACAAGGAAAAGGTATAGTACAGGGGATAGGGGAAAAGAACTAACCCTCTGATTAGGAAGTGTTTTTGCAAAGTTAGAGGCTGAGCTTATGTGTCACAGATGTGATACTAAAAGACTGAAGGGAAAATAAAAATGAAACACTGATAGGAGAAAACTTTGTTATTCAATCTTTGAGAAAGTAGATGCTGGAGTTGTACATAAAGGTTTTGCTAATGAGGATAAGTTGCTTTAGAGTGTCCTTCTCCCTGAAACAATGGTATGAGGGCATCATAATCAGTACTGTGGCAGGCATCTTGTGACCTTGAGGGAAAGCCAAGAGCATTTTCAAAATTCTACTCTTCACAAAAGCTACCCTTATATCACTGAGCCACTGAACTCCAGAACTGCCAACCTCTCCACTTTCTATAAGATTATTATATTATTAAATGTTGTTGTTGCTTAAGAAGAGTTGGCTGAGTATTCTTATACTCATCTTATACTGGAAATCATTCTGAGACAATCCCATGAAGCAAGGCATTTAATATCCTTTGAACACTTAATGCCCATTTCATTTCAGTAATGATAAGCAAACATCTATTCTTTGAGGACAGTAAGGATTAGAAGAAATTCAGACTGTGAAATCATTTTATAGGAAATAAACCTACAAACTTCAAAAGGGTGGTGTTTTAATTATTACAAATAAAATGGACAGTGATATAATCTTAAACATGTTATATATTATTTGAAATATAAATAGAAGATGAATGTAATGATCTAAAGCCAATTTTTCTTTTTATTAATTTTAATGTTTGTGTGTTTATTTTGAGAAAGAGACAGTATGAGAGCAGGGGAGGGGCAGAGAGAGAGGGAGAGACAGAATTCTGACCAGGCTTTGCACCTTCAGCACAGAGCCTGACATGGGGCTCGAACTTATGAACCACAAGATCATGACCTCAGCCAAAAAAACAAGAGTCAGACACTCAACCAACTGAACCACCCAGGTGTCTCCTAAGCCAATATTTTTCCATTTTCAATATATTGATTGTGCCTATGACATTCATACCAAAGTCTTCATTATGAAAGAAGTGGGATTTTACTGATGATATTTTAGCATATTCAGTTAAAGAAAAAGAAGCAAAAATATAAACCAATGTATACTGTAAAATAAAGACTTATGTTCTACCTATGCCACCCTGGGCACAAGGAACTATACGACAGAACCAATTCTGGGGGAACAAATATGATAAACAATTGTGGTCTTTTGCAAAATATACCATGGAATTGTTTAGGTCTATATTTTTATGTTAGAATATTCTTCCATTTCTTAAAATTTAGTCGGTTCAAAATTCTAACCTATTTAAGGCATTTAAACTGTTTGGAGTATAATTTAATAAACATAAGTTCAGGAATATCTCATTGCTAGAAGTTTAGTCGATTTGTTCAACTATTCTAGTCAATCCTAGAATAATATTACATTCCCACAGAAAAGAACTCTATGGTTACATCATGAATATAATGGTCATGAAATTTTGTGGTCTCTTGGTCGTATGTACCTATAAGATTTCAGATTGGTTTCAGACTGACAGTATATCACAGGATACCGTGGCAGGCAGACATGTATATACTATCCATTGTATGCAAGTCACATAGAAAGCATGCATCCCTTACCAAAATGTCTTATCAAGCTTTATTCTTATATGAATGTGCTAAACATAACATATATATGCAAATACATTATACACAATAGATATAATCGCCACTTCAATTTTTCTACTGTATTTACTGAGAATTTCCATGATGGCAGAATTATGTTCATATAACTAATACACAGTTTTCTATTTCTTAAGCAAACATAATTATTCATCACAACTTTATCTTCTCTTACCTTTTAAACCTTTTAAAAATAAACTCAGAAATTGGGCTTCAATAGAAGTGAAGAATGCTTCAAATAAATAAATATATAATGCATAATTATATATTAATCTAAACTATATTTTAAAATTATATTATTAAAATTTAATAAACTATTAAATTTTGACTTGCTAGAGAAAAAAAATGGGTGGTAATTATGATAGGCACCTAAGGTAAATTTCAACATAGATTAATTAACTTTGCTGGGGATCAATAAATCTCCCCACCAAATTCCACAACAATCTCAAAAGGTTGAAGAGAGGGTGGCTGGGTGGCTCAGTCGGTTAAGCATCCAGCTTCAGGTCAGGTCACAATCTCATGGTTCATGGGCTCCAGCTCTGCATTGGGCTCTGTGCTGACAGACAGTTCAGAGCCTGGAGCCTGCCTCGGATTCTGTGTCTCTGTCTCTCTCTGCCCATCCCCCACTCATGCTTGGTCTCTCTCTGTCTCTCTCTCTCTCTCTCTCTCTATCTCTCAAAATAATAAATAAAACATTACATTTTTTAAAAAATGTTGAAGAGAACATCATAAATCAGAGCAAATCTATCATTGCTTCTAGAACACTATCCAGACCTTGCTTACCAATGATAGGAACTCTTGTCTTCTCTAATACACAAAATAATACAAATATTTAACAGTTTAGCACATAATATAATATTTGTCCTTGGTTGATTTTCTCATCTGCTAAAAAGTTATCTGAACGCACTCTATTCAGTTATCTGAACACGCACTATTCAGACAATATGGATGCCTGGGTGGCTCAGTCAGTTGAGCTTCTGACTCTTGATTTCTGCTCAGGTCATGATCATCCAGTTCATGGGATGGAGCCCTGCGTTGGGCTCTGGGCTGACAATGAGAAGCCTGCTTGGGATTCTCTCTCTCTCCTTCTCTTTCTGCCCTGTCCCTGCTAGTGCTTTCTCTTTCAAAATAAATAAATAAACTTAAAAAAAAACTATTACAAACAATAAAATGTTAAAATATGACAAGAAAGAATAACTCCTATATATTTTCAAAGCTCTGATAGATTTTCTCTTTTCATAATGATTACTCATGCCATTGATGGAAATTGGAATGGCACATGAGCATTTTAGTTGAGTTACAGTCTGTTCTAAATCTAAAAATGAGAAACATAAAATGTCACATCTCACATTAAACAAAATGTATTCAGACAAATGTAAGGAGGCATAAGGGGCAGGGGTGGGGGGAATGCATGGGTATTTAACAAAAATGTTGTGGATACTGTGAGATTGGTTTTTCCCCACTGTTGTATATTTTATCTGCGTTCATAAGCTAAAGTACATTCCCCAAATCAGGTTTCCAGCCATTGAAATCTCTCTTCCTACATAAAGCGCTAAAGCCACTAATCTCTCAGCCCTTTGATAAGTCAACACTGTAATCAAGAGCATGCTGCCTTTGGGTCTCAGTGGCATCCTTTGATTAATATCAGCTCCCCAGGAGAAACGTATGAAAATCATATCATGTACAACTGGATAACGGTCATGCAACTTTGAGAAACTGAAACATTCAAGGAAAATGTGAAAATGAACTGAAGTAGATAAATGTCAATTTCAGGGTTTTTGACATTTTGTTATATTTAAATTAAAGATGATTTTTTTTTGGTTCCTTCCTGCTCTAAACATGTTGGTTTTCCCTTTTAGGAGATTCTGATAAAATATGTGGTCATCTCTTGCCAACGTTTTCAATTCCTCTTCTGTGCAGACAGCAGGGTTTATATGATAAAATTTTAATGACCACGGACCGGCATAACAATATGAGGCACCAGCACATTTTCAATAAGGCTATGCATTTGTGAAGACTGCCATTGGGTGGTGTTTGCTAAGCGGAAGCCTTCGTGGCCTGAGAAACAGGTTTAGTGGAGATAGAAGATGCTCCAGAGAAAGCAACGTTATCACTCAGCAGTGGTCGGCTGAAACAGGGATTTGTGAATCACTGCCAAGGAAACTGTATTGTGGGTTGTAAATTAAAACTGGGGTTTAGCATAACGTCTGACACTAGGCTAGAGGATCTAGTTTTCAGATTACCCCACAGACTTAGTTGAAAGCAGCTTTAGAGTACCCCTCAATCCCTGATTACATCCCCTTCAACTTTCCACAAAATCCTACACTTTTTTTCTGATTGCTGTTTCATAGGGAGGAAAAGTCTAAGTCAATTCAAGAGAAGTTGTGGATTTTTGTTTAACTTCTTTCCAATTCCAGATTAAGTGGTGTTGAAACTGTAGGGGGGGGGGCGGGATGTTTACTTTAACAATGTTAAAACATGTTTACTTTAACTTGCTTGGTTTGCACAGAAGTGGTTTTTAGACTTAGCTTCTTCACTTATATACATACTCTCAGCCCCGAGTCTGGGGATACTTATACTTTCTTCAGTTTTACTGTACAGATCCTATGAACAGACATAAAATTTCACTATACATCAATTCTAAAAGCGTTATTTTTAAGGGTTATTTTCTTATTGCTGTTAACATGACTATGGCCATCTTTGTGACCTCTTATGATCCAAAGTATACATACAAAATTATGAGGTCTTGATTCTGGATCTATACATGTATCATCTGAAAGAAATTTTCAGGTTTATGTTGAGTACACAATGCTATTCTTGTTATGTTGTATAAATCTAATACTAGGAGAATTCTTCCTGTGAGAACTATATTGTAGCTTTCAGAAAACAGAATTATTCTGAAAGTTCCTCTCTGGTACCAACCTGACTGTCATAGATCACAAGAATGAGAGATTGAAACTCTCAGATGGGTCATGGTTCAGGAATGTTCTATTCATAAATGAAAGTAGTTTACTGCTATACTTTAGAATCTCAGCAAGATGCAATTAATGGAAATTTCTGATAAAGAAGATAAACTTGATAATATGAAGTAGTTTATTTAATCCATAAGCCTAAATTCTTGGCCAATGGAGAAATGTCTTTCTGAGCAGTAAGACTATTAGAATATTGGCATATAGAACAATTTTTTTGGTAATAAAAATAATGAAAAGATCATTTCAATAGAAATGGAAAGATGGTGGTAATGAGAGGGCTGAGAAGAAGATACCAAATTTTAGAATATGTCGTGAGACAGTCCAGTAAAAAGAAATTCCTAGAAGCTTAACATTAAGATATAAATAACAGCTCATATGGAAATGATGAAAACAGCTGTTAAACCAGAAACAGAAATCACAAACACTTTAAAATAAGTAGCACAAAATTCCACTTGAAATCAAGAACTCACCTAGAATCCAAGGAAATAGGCTTTGATATTGGCTGCCAGTATAAGAAATTGTTTGGGGATTTAGATTATAAAACAAATTAAATTTTAAATTAATATGATTGTTTTTAAGGTAAAAATACTATAATATTGATTGTATTAAGAAAAGTCACATATTTCAAACATTTATCCGAGATACTTTAAGATTACCACAGACCTGAGAGAATAAGAATATAGTGATGATGTTTACAATCATTATAAATATAATATATATTATGTTTATATAATTATATACATCATCACTGTAGATAACTACAGTAATTTAAATGTACATGTATATGTTTAGGAATTTAGGAAAATGCAATCTGGTATGATGTTTAAAATGTTAATTTTTTGTCAAAACTAGCAGGAACCACTCAAAATGTTGAAGGAGTTTATGTCTGAGGACTGGAACTAGGGGTATAAAAAGGTTAGGGAAAAACTGCTGCTTTTAGCTATGAATTTTGGAACTACAGAAAAACCCCTTGCTGACATAGCCCACAATAACATGAATTCCAGTGTGATTGAATGAATTGGTGATTGGTTCCTATGATCTGTACTAGACTCACCCTAATTATTTTGTTAACAATGCTACAACCCCATATTATATCACACAATTGAATTTTTCTGGATTCAGTTGAGAATGTTATGGGCAATTTTACATCATTTTTTAACTATGCACATATATTAATTTGGTAAGAATAAAAATTGTTTTAGAAAAAAATGAAGTGTCAATTTTTTAATATAATTGATGATAAAGAAATAATATAGCAGGTTGCCTTAAAAAACACACACATGCCCCAAAACTGAATTAGATTTGAACGAAACTTTTGTATCCAATTTCCTGAAGAAATTATAAATCTAATACTTAAAACATCTAGTCAAGTACTCTATTCCTCTTCATGAAAGTAAAGCACTTAAGCAATAATAATCTCATTAATATAACGTTATAAAAATAAATATTAAGATTATATTGAAAACTAAGAAGTATGTTTTTCAATAACCAATAGCTTTTCAAATTTGTAATTTAGGTTAAAAATTGCAGTACACAACAAGGGCACAGAGCAGTGCTGGAGGTAAGAAATACTGAAGACATTTTGCTGGTAAAGCTTAGTATTTTGAAGAAACAATAAAAATTCATCTGTACAAATAAGACAAGTTATAGTTACACTAAATAATTAACTCCTAAAGTCATAAAATACTTATTTTTATTTCATAAGGAAAATTTCTACTTCTCCAGGACTTAAAAATTTACATATACTATATTTACTCTGAAATATTTCCTTCCATTATAATTGATAATTTTGAGTAATTTATGAAAACATTGATAAATACTGTATTTTCAGAGAAAATGAGACTTCATCAGTACACCACATATATGCATATGGACAACTCCAAATGAACATGCTAATGTTTATTTGGATAATAAGCACAGTGGGCATTTTGTTTGTTTGTTTATTTGTTTGTTTTGCCTTCCCAGGATCCTTTCCTTCAACAATCCTCCTCCCCAACAATCAGTTCAAGAAGGTCAGATTCAGCTGACCAACACATCTCTCCCTGTTCCAAAGTTGTGCAAATAATACACTGGCCAGTCACAATATTTGATCTACTAATCACACTAATTAATTAAGATCTGAACATCTCATATGAGTCAGGGTAATAAAATCTTCTTGCAGGACTTTTCCTGGAACAGTGGGCAAATATATAACTAACACACGTGGAAGTCTATCAAGTACCAGGCCCTCTTCTAGACACTACCTACAGCAACTAATGTCATCCTCCTAATAACAATCCCACATTTACTGATAAAGTAGGGTGAGGGGATGTCGAAAACTAAGTGACAAGAGCCTACCCAGAAATAAGTCCCAAATGAAGGACAGTTGATCTAAAGATGGAAAATGAAAAAAGAATGCAGGTCCTCACATCATTAGAGCAACAGGGCACAGCTGAGCCTGAAGTAAGTGCAGGCTACGCCTGAACTTTTCAATACTATCAGCCAACATGTTCCCCTTCATGTTTAAAAACACAGTTGGGGGCACCTTGGTGGCTCAGTCAGTCAAGTGTCTGATTCTTGGTTTCGGCTCACATCATGATCTCACGGTTCGTGAGTTTGAGCTCTGTTCATCAGGCTCTGTTATGATGGCACTAAGCCTGCTTGGGATTCTGTCTCCCTCTCTCTCCGCCCCTCTCCTGCTTGCTCTCTCTCTCAAAATAAATATAAATAAACTTAAAAAAAAAAACCCACACACACAGTTGGGTCCAATACCTTAGAATGAGAAGTCCTGATGAAAACAGAAGGATGATGCATTACTTTTGAAACTTTACTTATATTTTATTTAATGCTCCACATGCAATTTAATGCAAAAATGAATAAATATATATATATATATAGAGAGAGAGAGAACTGGACTCTCAAATGAAAAGCAGTATTGCTCACTGGAAAGAAAGAAATAAAAGATCTTTCCTTTCTCTCCCTGCCTTATCACAAATTTCACTAACTTTTCCAAAACTGCATTAATATACCCCCACGTATGAAAGAGGTATCATAAGAATGTGGTAGAAAGAATTGTTAACAGTCACATTTGTTCCCTTATGTTTTCAGCCCTCTAGCATTAGACAAAACCATATGACTAGTTCTTGGCATAGAGTTGTGATCAAAATGAAGTGTGTCGCTTCCAAGTTTTGGCAGGAAAAAACCCAAAAAAAACAAAAAAGACAAAAACCCTTGCACAATCCTTGTCTGTTTTGTTCCCCAAGTGAGGTGTGGTGTCCCTGTTGCTCTTGGACTCCCTCCTCAGGGAGGCCCCATATTCCTGAGGGTGCATCTTCAGGATGGGCATATTTTGTCAGCCTGGGTCCCTGAGTGACTGTGTGGAATGGGGGTAATTTGTCATGCATGAGGCTTGTAGTACAAGTGATAAGTAAGGTTTTGTGGCATTGAGCCTCTGAGATCTTGGGGTTTGGGGAGGGGTGTGGGGTTGTTTTGTTTAGTTTTACTACAACATGACCTAGCCTATATTGATAGTTATAATATCTTCACTCACAATAAACTATAGAAGATTATCTCCTGAGTTCACTGTAAGCTCTACAGTCTACCCTTAAGTTGAACAGAATATACATTCATTTAACATCAAGTAATTAACAAATACTTTTGGTTTAAAATATGATTTCCATTTTGTTTTCCTGATCAGTGACTTAGAGTCTTATATAAGACAAATCCACCTCATCTCCTTTTACTAAACACATTCTAGAGCAGAAAAACAACACAAAAACTACAAAATAATTTGAGGTATCTAAGTGAAAAACAAAATAAATGACCAAGACAAATATAAAACTGGTCATGTGTTATTACAAGGATAGTTAAAAAAAAAAAACAATTAACTCTCTGAAATTTTCCTTTTTAACAAGCTTGGCTGACATCATATACAGACAGCTTTTAGTCTTCACATTAGCAATTCTCTTTCTCACTATTCATTAGAAAACAAACATTGCTTGTCTACTATGTGCCAGGCACAATGAGAATATCAGAAATACAATGACAAATGGTGCCTAGCTCCAAGAGTTCAGGGTTTAGTACAGAAACAGAAAAGAAAATAAACAATTAGAATTTGCCTTGTTAAGCTCTAATAGAGGTATGCAATGACATGGCAGGAGCCCTGTAGAGAAAGACCTAACGCTTCGTAAGGAGTGTTAGGGTAGCAATTACATAAACATAATACCTGACAATCTGAGCTTAAAAAAGAGTTTGCCAGACAGAAATATTATAAATTAGAGGGAGTACATGGAAGGAGGTGATTTGAAAAACCATCAAGTTGTGAGAGAAAAAAAAGTCATATTTAGGGAATTTTAGAAAATTCAGTTTAGTTGGAACATGGGATTCATACAGCAATAAACTAGGATAATGTACAAAAAGGAAAAGTAAAAATAGCATGACTTAAATATCATGAAAAAGACTTGTGTCTTTATCCTCAAGGGATAGGAAATTGCTTACAAATTTTATGCAAGAAAATGACATGCCAAATTTGTATTTTAGAATGCTCTTCCTGGAAGTAATTTTGGAGATTGGATTGTTGGGGTAAGAGATGGAAGGCCAAGGAAGTGATTGGCATCTATTGCAGCAATCCATATAAAGAGTGATTAAGGATTGAAGCATGCTAGTTGAAGCAGGCACAGGAGAAATGTATGAATTTAAGAGATATACAGAAATTTGAGTCAATAAGACTTGGTAATCAGTTGGATGTGAGAAGTGAGAGGGAGGAGGAAAGGAAAAATCTAAGATTTCTGTGACAAAGTGAGTGCTAATATCAAATATTGGGATAAGACATATAGGAAATAGTACAAAGGAAACCATGTGATAAAATTGCAGGGCCTACGGAAAACTGAGATAAAAATATGCAATCACTGGAAATATAGATTCAAATGATAGGAAAATGGGCTGGTTTAATAAGAGGGAAGAAATGCCTCAGAGTAGATGGAAAAGTATTGGCTCCTCTAACAAGAATCCAAAGTTAGAGCCTATGTCAGCATTAGTTGATCTAGCAGTTTAATACTACCATCAATTTTTAGTTCCTTTATACATCTGTGGTCTATAGTTGTTTCATCATAAGTTTGCTATTTCTGATGGCGATGGGATGCCCCTCCCCCCAGAACAATAATCATGATTTTGTTAGGTGTGACTTTGTTGATGTCCTGTAGGAGAGCTGTGTGGGCTTTCTAGTCTGTTTTTGTTTTTGTTTTAAGTTTATTTATTTCAAGACAAAGAGAGTACGAGCAGGATAGGGGCAGAGAGATGGGGGAGAGAGAATCCCAAACAGGTTCTGCACGGTCAGCGCAGAGTTCAATACGGGGCTTAAACCCATAAACCATGAGATCATGACCTGAACTGAGATCAAGAGCCGGATGCTTAACCAACTGAACCACCCAGGTGCCCCTATCCTAGAGGCCACTGCAAATCAAACAGGCCACTGCAAGTCTCTAATCAAATTACTTTAAATTGGTTTAGACTAATCCATCCCTAACCTAGGGAAAGAAGAATAGTATTGATAAAATTAGCTCATTTGAACAAAGTCCAGCCCTGGAATGAGGGTTGGAACTGAGGAATAAACCCAAACACAATCAGGGGTCTATTGGCAATGAGGAGTGGAATCACAGATACGAGGCAGACAACCAAAAATGCCCATAAAGCTCAAGGAAGAAATTGGGCCAATTCCTAAAACTCCTTTATCCTGAAGCTGCATTCAAAGGGGGAAAAATGGAAAAAAGCAACATCATTTTGAAAAGTTTAAACTACCCATTGCATCCAAAAATAGTAAGAAATATAATCTTATAACAAAATTCTATTATTAGAGTGGCTAGAAAGATTACAATTCAGGTCACATTTTGTATGGATATCAAAATGATACCCAAAATGCCAATTCCACATGGAATTCTTAGTACTTCTCAAAATTATTCACAGTGTTATTTTCATGTATGAAAGTGTGTGTTTGCGCACGATATATGCACACGTACATACAAAGTGCAGTAACTCACTCATTTCTTTAGCCCCAAGAGAGTTATGCCCTGAGCTTGCTCCAGGCCATCCCTTTTAAAACAAGTCTAATGCTTTCAGTGGAGTATCGTAAGTGAAATGGCAGATGTTAAAGTATATCCTGGGATCTTACAAAGGCTGCTGACTTTACACTATGGTTTCAGAGACAGGAAAAGGCTGTGACTAAATCTTACTGAACATTAATAATTCAAGAAAATGAGCAAATTCATAGAGGTGGTGGGGGAGCCCCTTAAGGGCATGGATGTCAGTTTGTATCAGGGCTCCAGAGAAGGGGGAGAAATTATTCCCAGTGAAATGGAAGGGAGAGGGTAAAGAGGAAGCAGCTTAGGGGTATGGCCTCTCAAATCTTCAGCAAAATTACTAAAAATGTGAGATTCTTGCTGTAAGTGGATTTTTTTATGGAAAAATGAGGATGCCTGATCTGATATCCCATCAGATATCTAGAAGACACATGGTGAAGTGGAGACTGTGCACACACAGAGAGGGCAAAAATGAAGCAGACATCAGAGATGCCAGCCTTTGGGAATTTACAAATTGTGGGGAAAGACTGAGACATTCACAGGATATAATGAATGAGGGAGGCAGAGCAAGTTTACTCAGATCTCCAAGAGACAGGGGGAGCCTCAGCAAAGATCTGGATAAAATAACATTTAAAAACAGAGTCCTTAGTCTAGCATCCTTATCGTTTTGGTGCCTAATAAACAACTTTAGTGCCTCATGTGGTAAATGTTCTCAGTTGAGTTTGAGTTGTTCTACAACATGACTCAAACTCCCCTTTTCTATTTTATACTTTACCACTCTTTACATAAATCCTATGAATGTGTTTAATGTTCTTATCATGCCTACTAAAATTTAACTGAGTATGAGGAGATGCTTCAGTATTCCCTTCCAAAAGGAATAAATACTTGGCCTCATTTTGGCTGTCCAGAACAGCATGGAAAGAAACTTTCCATGATACTTTGGTGACTGTTGTCTCCTGATTACTTTTGGTACTCATTTTGTTTTTGTTTTCATTTTCTCTCTCTCTTTTTTTTTAATTCTTATTTTTCTCTTTATTCCCTCTCCTCCTTCTGAATGGTACTGGGATATTTTAACGGTCAAAGAGAAAGGGAAAAAGGAAGAATGTTTAACTGAGTGTAACTTTTCTCATCCACCTCAAATATAAACTCAAAACACCTCAAACATAGTTTATATTAGTAGGAGATCTTCATCTCAACAGATCAGAATTCCATCCTTGGCCAGTGGCCCATGCTATTATTCACACTATTATAATATGTTAAGAACAAAATCCCCCCGAGAATATAATTATTATAAGATAATGTACTCACTTCGCTATGTGGGCTTCACTAGCAGTTATAAAACTGTTGCCAAGATTACACTCTAGCAATTAGCCCTCAGTGTGGGCTGCTAATGGATTTTACACTCAGCTTTAAGACATAGACCCTAAGACTATTTTGGAAAATAACACTTGAAAGATGTTTTTAGATTAACAGGGACAGAATAACAAATCTTGGTCAATCAAACAAACTTTTTTTCTGTTTGATAAAACTGATACAGCTTAATAAACATATTAGTAGTTGCATCACAAAAACAAACACAAAAACAAAAAGGCATAGCTTTTTTAAAAGACCTACGGTCACCTTCACAATGATCAACACAAAGATCAAAGATTTTGGCAAACCCTGTTGCTTCACTATACGTTTTTAGTGTCTCATGAAACTGAGAATCTATGATGTTTTTGCTTATTTTATCACTCAGAGCAATCTATTGAGGGAATGTTTCACTGTGTCTGGGTGAGTCATTTGAGCTATAAACATAAAATTAAAACAGCAATGATCTATGATAACACAGGAAATGTATACCCCAAAAAAGGCTAAACCATAACCTAACAGCAATAGGGAAAACACTAAGAAAACCCTCCTCACCCTGATGAGAAGAAAATATGATCTTATTTTTATTTGACAAAATAAAAGCCCAAACAATTGAGAAATAAGGGACATAAAAGATCAGTTCATCTTAACAAACCTTACTAACCATCCAATATGTCAATAAATCATAGTCTCTGTCACACAGAGGAATTAGAGCCATGCAAAGATAACTTCAATATAATCTAGTAAATATTCTGATAAGACATTTCAAGTAAAGCAATGCATGTAATGGATTTATCATCATGCCTGCATAGTAAGCACATAATACATAATATAATGTATACATACATAGATAATATGCACATAACATAAATCGCTAATTGAGGAATGAATGAGATGCACTGAGACAAGACTAGTGATGTTTTCTTGGTTACATAACTAGTGGCAAAACCAACTAGAATCCAGGTTTCTTAACACCCACTCTAATGCCTTTTCCAAAAGGCCATGGTGCTCACAGGCTCTACTGGGATGAAATCTTCAATTGAATAATAAGCAGCACCTGCTGAAGTACACTTGCCATTCTTTCCTCCTCAACCCCCACGCGAGAAAAAACAAAACACTTTCTAAATATTCAAGTTATGTATTTCTAATTATAGCCGTAACCAAAATGACATCTGCAATAGAAAAGAACGGCATTTTCTTTTTGATTTCATATATATAAATAAGTCTCCCAGCATTTCAAAGGTTAAGTTATGCAAAACATATAGTTATATACAAAGGACTCTCCCTCCTTCTGTTCATTGGAAATTGACATCCAGAAGGTATTCTCTACCAGTGTTCTATTTCTTTCCCACCCTTGCTGCCTATCGATTTGGGATCACATTTCACCATGAGAAGTTCTTCATACAACTTCACAAATAGATGCAGGAAAGAATAAGTATAATGACCTTAAGTAAAACAAAACATATTAGTGAAAATGTACAATTTACAATTCCAAGTAAAACAGAACCTTAACAGCATGCCACAAAAATCTTGTGTTCTAATATATGCCTACTTATACTGAAAGCCAACTCTCCTGATGTTAAAAATATTATGTGTAGTGAGATGGGAAAACTAATGTCAAATTGGAAGGCTGATGTAAGGACTTACATGGATTACTACTTTAAATTTTTTTTAATGTTTATTTTTGAGACAGAGAGAGACAGCATGAACGGGGGAGGGGCAGAGAGAGAGAGGGAGACACAGAATCGGAAGCAGGCTCCAGGCTCTGAGCCATCAGCCCAGAGCCAGACACGGGGCTTGAACTCATGGACCGCGAGATTGTGACCTGAGCTGAAGTTGGACGCTTAACCGACTGAGCCACCCAGGCGCCCCTGGATTACTACTTTAAGATTATTCACCCCAAACAATGTACAGCATAGGACCACTTTCTCTATCAGCAAAAGTATGGTACGCTCTATGAACCAGATTTCTTTGAAAAATCAATTCAGAGGGATTAATTACTTGAGAAAATGGTTGTTTCTGAGACTGCACTTTTTTTTCTGTAATAGAAAAACTATCCTTAATTTTTCCGTAATCCTTGATAATCAACCTCAAAACCTAAGATTCCAAAGATACGGTGAAATTGATCCCCAAAAGAGATATCAACAAGTTATTTATTTCAAAAAGGATCCAAATACTTGCTCATCTTATAGTCTAACATGAGACCTCTTCATTCATATCTAGTGGCTAAAAATGGCATGGAAACCAGTGTTTAATAGCTTGACTGGGTGTATTTTTCCCCTTGTATAAATCTCTCTCTCTCCCAAGTGGTTCACAAACACTGCATTTTTCCTAAAAGGTACAGTAAATTTTATATATGTGCCATAAGTGGCTCTAAAGACAAGCCCTTGCCCATATGCTCAGGGCCTGAAGTGACACTGTCAGGAGTGAGGGGGAATAAGGCCATGCTTCTAAAAGCATAACATGCTGCCTGTCCCTTCTGTTTGTTTTCATGCGCTTGTGCAGTGACTCAGGGCATTTACTCCCACACAGATGTATATTCTCAGCCTCAGAGGAAGGAGGCCAAAAGAAAGAAATTAGACTGCATGGGAAAACAAAGATAACAGTAAATGGGTGGGAGGGGGATAGAACAAATGTGTACTGAATGGAGTTTCCCTAGGCCTGCTAACTCTGAAGCTATTTGGCTTTAATTAAAAGCTCGATAAAGCCTATCCCTCTCCCCCTAGATTGTGGGCAGTTTATAGGCAGGGCCTCTGCCTTATTCACAGGTATGTCCTGCTCAGTGGCTCACAGAGTTTTTATACACAGCAGGTGTTCATATCATGTCTGTAGAATTGAATCTGCTGCTGGGTTAGTTCTGTTATACCGACAGGCAAACATGGGGGCCTGTTACAGTTTGAATTAAAAGCAAAACCACTGGAAGACACTATAATACTGAAATACCTGCAGGGTTTGTAGTGGTGACATGTGCTTAAAGCCTTAGGAGACCTAAAATTGTAGTCACCCTTGAAAGGTAAATTACTTTTTAGATGTGACTGCATTGTAATCAGATATTTCTAATAGTCTAAAATTTAAAATGATCATCTCTCTGTAAGCTTTAGCTTTCCTTAATCAATATTTTTGTAATCTTAATGGAAATTGGCTTTCTTGAATACTAGGCTGTGTTTATTAAAACATGAATAAATGTAAAAAATTATATTTGAGTGATATAGAATTATTTCATGTACCTAGCACATTCCTTTAAAAAGAATCTTGAGCATATTATTATATGGTCCTGATGAACTATTTTACAGGCACATATTAAGAGTTGATGTTGCTAATAGTAGATATCTGCAAATCATGGAAATTTTCCTATATTGCCTATACTGTCTTATACTTGGACATCTATAACAATAGGGATGAAACATATTCCAAGCATTATGAAAAAAGCAATCAGGTTTTTCTTCCCTACAATGCACAGAGCTTTCTCAAGGGGCAGATTATTGCAGTTCTCACCTCACTGTTGGTGGAGAAGCCCAAAAGGCATATGTATATATATTAAGAACTTATTAACAACTTTTGTAGGAATCTTTGCCTGTGGATAACTATAAAGAAGCCACGTGCTATTAACAAGGTGCCAAATATTTACTGGTAGCTGGCTGAGTATCCTCATCTTCTCTTCAGGGTTAACTTTGCAAACAAAAGAAATATCTACCTTGCCAGTCTATGAAATAACTTCTAATTTAAGAAAGTACATTAACAGTTTAAGAAGTTTAAAGCATCTGTAGGAAAATGATACATTCAGGAAAAACACAAAATATATAATCACAAATACTATTTTCCATCATATTCTGAAGAACTGCATGTAGCCAAAAAATTCTGCAGATAGACAGCAAGACAAGATATCCAACAGTTAGTGTTTGTTCTGCTTCTTGCCTTCAGAGAACAATGAATTCAGATGGAACAATAGCAAATTCAGAAGGAATCACAGAGAATGAAAATGTTATCTAGTTGACCTTAAATGTTTGTCACAAGATTTCCCGCAGGTTCTTCTGAATCCCAGGCTGATCCTATGTGGGGTGCACAGTATGGCACACAATAATGAAATACTTTGGTTTTAAAAATGAAAACATTATTTTCTTCACTAGAGATTTGCTCTTTGCAGATGGATTTCCCCTCCAAATTTTGGTCGTAAGAGATATCCCATGATCTGATATTTATTCTGAAGAGTTCCTTAAATATGTTTAATAAATTCACTGTTCTTTGGATCTAATCTGTTTGAGCTCTCCACACACCCCTGAGTAGGTAGGGGAAAACACACACACACACACACACACACACACAACTTTACCATAATGAAAATCAATCGGTGATATACCCACTCAGTTCCTACCATATTGATAGTTAGTTTATATTTATAACTCTTCCACTTTTCTCAGAATGACTCTTTCAATGTGATATTCACTGGGTATTTATAAGAAGCACTAATAATGATGTTCTTAGCAAGCTCATGAAAATTAAACCTAAGCAAGAATGAAAAAGAGAGCAGAACCCAGTTTATAGTGAAGTTATCACAAGCTTACTCATCTATAAGCAGTATTTAGCTGCATATTGTTATGTTACAAAGCACTTCTAAAATATGCTATCATTTGGCTCAAACTTAACAGAAGCTTAGGATTGGTACTTCAATGACTGGAACAGTGACTCTGTCTAGACTAAGATATGAAACTAATGAAACTGGCAAGTTGTCGTCGTTAAGCCAACAAATTCTCTGCTCTAAAAATCATGTCTATCTGACAAGCAGGAGGTTATGTCTCATAGCAGATCCTAGAGCAGTTACATTCTCTCAGATTTCCGTATTTCATATTGCTTCTTTTTCCCTAGATACAAAACAACAAGTATTGATTCCATATCACCCTGCTGTCTATTTTAATTGAAATCTTCAGCATACGCAAACATGTCCAGAGTTAGTAATAAAAAATACAATTAAAAGCTCAACAAGCAATATATATAGATCTTTGGGGGATTAGAAATGTTATTCCTTCACTTGGTTTTTGAATTGTATCAATGGCTACAAATGAAGATGCAGTAGCTCTAGGAATCAGACTCTACTCAGAGCATAGATAAAGTAGAGAATGTTTCAAGATTCCTTGAATAGAACTTGCTCCAAAATAATTACCTACCAGACTGATCTTGGCAATGAAAATACCTACTCTTACAGCCTTTAGGTTAAACCATTTTATCTCCGAAAGTGCTTACAAAATGCAAAAACATTAATAAAGGGGAAGAAAACATTAGCTAGTTTGAAATTAGCACTGATGTGCTAACCATCCTCTCCTGTCTCCATCTTTCTGGGAGATGGGTCTGCATGATCTGGAGTAAGGATCCATGGTTCTTCATGAAGGTTAAAAAGCCAGCAGCACAATGAAAAAGGTAAGACAATATGAAAATCCATTCTCAAATAGTGAGGGGCCAAGAGGAAAATAAGGGAAACTGGTCGTTTTTTACAACTTTGGCAAGAAAAACCATCCACCTCTCAACTTTTCTCTCTGTCTCCTAATATATGTTAAGATGCCTTCGTATTTGTTAGGTCGCATCTTAGTAGGCAGGATGAAGAGATTATACAAAAGTAAACTCATTGGAATAACTTATATTGGGAAATATCCAGATAATAGCTGCCATTTGTGATGTGTCTTAAGTGTTCCAGGTACTGTGTTAGTACTATATGATATTTTTAAAACTTAACTCAGCCATGCAAGACTGATATTACAGTCCATATTTTATAGATGGGGGAAATAAAACCTAAAGAAATTAAGTGGCATACACAAAGTCACTCAGCTACAAAGGATGTGCTTGGAATTGGTTTTTCATGTTTCTGAATCCAAATTCAATTTCCCAAATAAATATATGCTGGGGAATATCAACAAACAGTAGCAGGATGAGTGTAAACGAATAGGATGAGGCACATATACAACAGCGGGGCCAGTAGGAGAGGGCCAAGGAGATCCCCTGAGAAATGTCACTTGAAGTGAGAGTAGAAGTTACCCCTTTAAGGAGCAGAGGAGAGGAGAAAAGGAAGATGATTTCTGGTAGAGGAAAAGCACATCCTCAGGTCAGGAGGGAAAGGAGGCTGAAGGGCTCTAAGAACTAAAAGATGTGAAGTTAAAGGGTCAGTATGCAGATCACCCTGTAAGCCCTGTTAAAGATGTGGGTGGTTATTTGAAGGATAACTAAAAATCCAGGGGAAGCTCTAGTTGCAGAATCATACCTGTAATCCTGCTAGCAGCACCTTAAAACATTAAAAAAAAAAAAGCACACACACAGAGGGCTTAAGAGGGGATGAAAGAAGACCAGGTGGGAGGGAGGTGCCGCCACTGAGATGAAAGGCTGGTACACGTGGTGGGTGAATGTGCGATGGGAGGAAGTGAGCTATTTATATAAATTACATATAAATGCATATATAAATATATAAATTCATAAGATATGTATTAGGCAGAAAGAGCTGACTGTGATTTACTTGTGCAGGTAGAGGGTAGGGAACAAAGGAGTATTCAAGGTTTCTGGTTGGACGAAGTGGCATGCTGTTCACTAAAACAAGCTACAAAGGCAGAGCATAGATAGAACCATTGTAGACAAGGGCGAGTTTGATGCACAGCAGATATCCGTATGGTGTTGCCCATATGGACATGACAAGTAAGCAGTTCTATCAGTTTGAAAGGAAGCAGTCATCTAGAGATGCAGCTCATAGTCTGAGAAAGGGTAGAGAGGTCAAGCACAACAGAGTGCCTTGTTTCAGAGAAGCCAGAGGGAGCAGGAGAGATCCTAAGGTAGAGGAAAGAAAGGTCATCTGAGTAAAACTTACATTATGGCATAATTATCTCTGAAGGTGAAATAAAACGGGAAATTCAATTTCCATCTAGATTGTCCAATCCATTTTATTAAAAATGGGGTGGGAGAGGAATTTGTGCCAGAGCTTTGTCCAAAGATGAGTGCCATACATATATCCAGAACCTCACTATCATCAGGAACCTCAGAATGAAAGAGTGGAGCAGAAGGATATGGAAGCCACAAATAGCACAGAAGAAACAGGACACAGGACAAGAAATAGCAGTGTTCATAATGAATGAACAAAGTGTGGTGTTCTGGGGTGGGAAATTTCAGTTAACCACATAAAACATGATAAAAGATATTAAAAGGGGTGGGGGGAGGGGGCAGAGACACACGTAAAAACATTAGGACTTGGTCTCTCTTGCTCTCACCCCCTCTTTCCAAATAGGGTCTCCAGTCCATAAGCTATCTCAAAACAGTAATTTACACTGAATTCATGTTCTCCATATTTGTGCACCAAAACAAAGTCAATAATGCAAAATACCCTTGTGATGTATTGGTAAATACACACACACACACACACACACACACACACACACACACACATGATTTGTCTTTTAGGCAAAGTTGACATTTAAGTATGTTAATGATAGAGATGACACACTGAAGTTTATTATTACAATATTTATCAATACTCATGTTTGAAACTAGTTCTGTGATTACTTGAATAACAACATTTAATGAATACTAACAATATTCCAGGTATTGTTCTAAACAATTTATAGCTACTAATTCATTGAACCCTCATAAAAATCCAGTGAGCTAGAGGTCATTATATTCCTTTCAGTGGAGGAAAATACTCTATCCTAAAATGCTCTACAATTATAGAATCATTGAATCGTCATCAATGGAAGATACAAACTGTTGATTCCCCTCATTCACCCACTTACCCACTTTGGGGGAAAAATAGCAAATCAGGGGCAACAGATAGATTGACAAAATAAAGGGAAAAAAAGAGGTGGAGGGATAAACCATTGAAGGTTTCTTCCTATTCTTTCTGACCATATATTTAGCATCACTTCTCAAATCTCTTCAAATATCAATAATAGTTCACTTTAATTGAAGATACATAACTTAGTTAACAAAGTAATACGCTGGGAAATAAAATTCTATTTTGAGATTATCATTGCTATTTCCATATATTTTAATCTGTAAATGAAAGCGTAAGTATATTCATATATATATATGCATATGCACATACACATACATACACACACACACACATACATACACACAGACAAACAGGCAAAGATCTTTGCTTATTTTTTCTGGGAATATGTGAGCTTTTGTACATAGTAGTTCAAAAGATGTTGGATTAGTTACTGTTGATTGTGTTGTATGTTCTAATTTTGTCTGAAAAAAAAAATCATCTAAGATCTGTAAAAGACCTAAGTGGCAGCCTTTGAGGTTAGATAAATTAGAAGTAGTAAAACGTCAGAGTTTTTCTAGCTATTTTTTACTAATTCACATATGATGGGTAAATGTAAGTTTTTGACAGAGTTATTATGTTAACATTTTCAACACTTCAGAATAAAAAAATAAAACTGCAATGCTTGAATGTTAAGAAACTTGTTATAATCAAAACAGCTTGAAGGGTTAAAAGTAGAAATAACAGGACTAAATTCACCCTGAGAAAAATCACAATCCTTAATGTCAGGAATGTTTACTTCCCAGCATCTGTCATATTATCTGGCACTGGGACTTGTATTCAGTAGATACTCAAAAAAATATGCATTTCTACATGGATAAATGCATGAAAGTGCTTGCGTGGACAATAATAGGATAAGCACATTCTATTTGTTAAGACCATCAAAGAACTGTATGATGTTAAATGTATCCTGAGGTGCTAAATTCTTGCTTAAAGTTCTCAACCTTATGTTGATCCTATTATGAAACTCAATTTCCCTTTAGTGGATTATAATTTGTTGTTTCTACTTAAAAGTTATTGAATTACATTGATCCTATCTGATGTTTTTCCATTTTAGGAAAATATTGCACTTACTAAAAAATATTATTTGCTTTGACATTTTTCATGTTATTACAGTACGTTTGCTGAAACACTAAATATAAGAATAATAGTTGCTATAGGAAACAATGGTCAAAATAAACTCTAAGAAGTTCCAAACAGTTTACAAATATCAAATTGTTTTTCTGAAAATTCTGATATATTTGCTGAGATTTTAAAATAAATACGTGTATATCTCAACAGGTTGTGTGGGCAGAATCAGTAGTCATCCAATCTATATTCACTGTCTTTAAAAGCACAGTACTTCCCCTAGGATTTTTGTCATATTCAAAGGGAATTATGAATTCTAGACATGGGCGGGGGGGGGGGTAAGAGGGGTCATATTTTATGAAAAAAAATCTACACAGAAACAGTGCAAGCAGTTACAGAATACATAAATAGCATATTTTAGGAAATGCAAAATGCACAGCCTTACTAAAGTGGAATCTACAAAACTGAGTGCTATTATTTTAAAAGGAGAACCACAAGATATTAGGATATTTAAAAGAGGTCTTATCAATTCTCATAGGCGTTAATGTACTAAATGAGGCCAGGGCTGCAATTTACTTATTCAAGAGACAAGTACTTATTTATTTAGAAGAATGGATGGCACTTAAAAAAACAGCACTAAGAGTCTAATTAACAAAAATGTGATTATTTCTGGATCTGATTGCTACATCTATTCTAGTCAGCGAGATGACCAGATACTATGAGTATGTCTGTCTATTTTTATATCTCTGTGTTTGAATTCCCAGTAAGATGCACAGTCAGTTATTCAGTAATAATTATATTCACTAAAGGAAGGGACAGAGATCCAACATTACAGATGATAAACAAGCTTTCTTGGTAGAAATGTATCTCAGGGGAATTATTTAAGGAAGACCCCTACCCTGTCAGTTCCTTGTTCTTCATGAGGGACAACAAAGCATAAAACCATGAGCCCATGTTCTAGAGTCAGAATGCCTAGGTTTACATCATGGCTCTATAATAGTGTATAAACCTTGACCAATTAATCTCTCCATTCATTTAATTCTCTGTTAAATGCAGGTGAAAATTGCACCTTAGTAATTATATGGATAACAGGATTATATGGGATACTACATGTAAAGCACTTTATATAGGGCCTGGTATTCCATGAGTGTGAGTGGATGCTCTATCATCATTATCATCATCATCATCATCATCATCATCATCATTATCATCATCATCCACACTATCACAAAGACAGGAAGAGCAGATTCAATCCAAGCTTTTAAGCCAGCACTATGATGTAGGCACCATTTTATATATACTATGCAAAGAATGTAAGATACAAAGATGAACGACTATTTATTCTGAAACTATATTACTATGCTATTCATCATATATTCTCAGATTCATGACAATATAGATATTTAATTAAAAATATATAAATCATCACCATGAAATGGGTATTCTTATCTTTTTAACATTTCTAGTTGAATATTAACTTCTTTGAAAACCAGTGGCTCTCAATTAAGGGTGAAGCTACTTGATGTGTCTCCCTGGCATACCAGGGAGGAATACCAGGGACTTGAAAAAGCTACATCAAGAAATCTGAACGTGTTCTCCAGGTTGAAATCCATGATTCAGTGTATATTTTCCTTAGAAGAATGGCTACTTCATTGCTGAATGATATTAACTGGCCAGCCTAAATCTGGATGACTGGAGCTTTTGAGAGAGATGCTAAAGTTGATTCTGTATCCTAAAGTTGATTCTGTATCCACAGAGATGAATGGGTATAGTCTTGGTGGCCTTTGGGACCACTGGCATAGTGACTTAGAAATAACCAAATGTGTAGAAAGTTAACAAGCCACTGTCTCTGCTTTCCTAAAAGTCAATACCATTGATATACTGTTTGGGAACCTTTGCCCTCAGAGTATAGCAGACAGAGAACAGATTTTTAAGCACAAAACAACAGCTATAATGTTATCTACCATTCATTAAAAACCAACTAGATATCACACACCCTTCAAAGAATATCATATATATTATCTCAAATAATATCACAGAAGCTTTATAGAGTTTTTATTATGTTCTCTGTATATATCAGAAAATTGAGGATCAGTGACGTTAAATATTTTACACAGTTCTGGAAACCCAAGATGGCAGAGCAGTATGGAAATTTTCTGCTTCTCTCACCCCTGAAATGCAGCCAGATCAACACCAAACCATCTTGCACACCTAGAAAATTGATCTGAGGATTAACACAACAATCTTCATAACCTGAGCCACATAACTCGGCAGGTACACAGCACGGAGAGGTGAACAGGGGGGCAGAGAGAAGCTGCAGAGGGTATGGAGATGTTTTTGCTTGTGGAGAGAGGATGGAGACAGGGAGAGTACAAGGAAAGCACTTCTGCTGAAAGCAGCTAGAGAGAAAGAGAAAGAGTGGAAATACCCATAAAGGACTGAGAGAGAAAGGAGAAAGAAGAAAGGAGAAAGGAAAGGGTTAAAATACCACTAGGACTCTATAAACAGGGAGCACAGAGTCTGAAACTCCGCAGCTCTATACCTGGCAGTGCTCTGGTGGGAAGGGCGATTCCCTAGGAGCAAACAGTGAGGTCCGAGGGGGCCTCAGGCCCCACAGGGAGAGGTGGTTTTCCTGCTGAGAGGACATTTGGTAAAGGTTGTGCAGCCTCCCACAGGCAAAGGTCCCACAGGCAAACAGTCACGTTTGCTGGTGTTAGAACAAGGACATTAGCGGGCAGAGAAGTCTGGTGCCAGATGTATGTTGTGATTTACCATCATCCCTGAAACACTGGTGCTACATGATCATATGAACTTTTTCTGGGGCATGCTGGCACCCAGCCACAGTCTCTGGGCATCTGTAACAACGTGGTCATGCAAACGTTCCTGGGTGCAGGCTGGCACCTGGCCATAGTTTGACGAAACCCTCCCCCAGAGGGTTGGAGTGGATCAAACCACAGGGCCCTCAGAAGTCAGGGGTTTGGAAACACAACCCCATCTGAGATAAAATTTGGGAGGAAGGTGCTGCCTGGCAGCCTGACAGCTTGGTCGTGGATGGCACAGAAGTGGGAGTGTTGAACAGAAACTGGAGACAAAGGAGGGGTTCTTGACTGTCAGTTTGCAAGAGCAGAGTTCTGATGCTAGAGACTGAGTAGCTGGGTGATGCCATTTTCACCTCTCCTGTGCATGCACATACACATGTACACAGGCCACAGAGATCCACCCCAGTGAACTAAGCATTGCTATCTAGTGGAGAACGTAGTCACAATGTCCAACTATACCAATCCCGCTCTAGAGGAACACCACAAGTCTCTCCTCCTACTTAGTTTACAGACTATAAAGTGCTGCATACTTAACTTCTAGGGGAAACTGGATGTAATTTCAATATTTCATTCTGTTCATGGACCATCTATTCAAATTTTTTTCTTTTTCTTTTATTTTTGAATACAGAAAGAGAAAAAATTATTATTTTCCGTTTTTATAAAAAATATTTTTTCTGTAATTTTCCACTATATTATTTTCTAAATTTTTAAATTTTATTTTACTTTTGTACATTCATTTTATTCTATTTTATTATATTAATTTTTTTTAATTTTCAGATGTTTTCCTACTTTTTTTCCTTTTTTCTTTTCTTTCCTTTCCCTTTTTTCTCTATTCTATCAAGCTTATTTCAACAACCAGACCAAAACACATCTAGGATCTAGCACCCTTTAGTTGATTTTTTGTGTGTTGTCCTAAATTTTTTAATTGTAATTTTTTATTTTGTTAATTCTTTTTTTCTTCCAAAATGATGAAACAAAGGAATTCACCCCACAAGAAAGAACAGGAAGAAATGACAGCCAGGGGCTTAATCGATACACATACAAGAAATATAGCTGAACCAGAATTTAGAATCACGATAATAAGAATACTAGCAGGGGTTGAAAAAAGCATAGAATCCCTTTCTGTGGAGATAAAAGAAGTAAAATCTAGCCAGGACAAAATTAAAAATGCTATAACTGATACGCAATCTCGAATGGATGCCACAGCAGCAAGGATGGATGAAGCAGAGCAGCAAATCAGAGATATACAAATCAAATTATGGAGAATAATGAGGCAGGAAAAAAAGAGGGGAACTAAGGCAAAAGAGCACGATATAAGAATTAGAGAATTCAATGACTCGTTAAAAAGGAATAACATCTGAATCATAGGGGTCCCAGAAAATGAAGAAACAAAAAAAGAGTTTGAAGGATTATGTGAGAAAATCATAGCAGAAAACTTTGCTAACCTGGGGAAAGAGGAAAGACAGACACTAAAATCAATGGAAGCAAAGAGAACTCCCATTAGAGTCAACAAAACCTGGCCATCAACAAGGCATATCACAGTCAAATTCACAAAATACACAGACAAGGGAAGAGTCATGAAAGCAGCAAGGGAAAATAAGTCCTTACCCTACAAGATCAGGTTCACAGCCAACTTATCCACAGAAACATGGCAGGCCAGAAAGGAGTGGCAGGATATATTCAATGTGCTGAATTGGAAAAATATGCAGCCAAGAATTCTTTATCCAGCAAGACTATCATTCAAAATAGGAGAGATAAAGTCAAACAAAAACTAAAGGAGTTCATGAACACTAAACCAGCCACACAAGAAATTTTAAGGG
The DNA here is from genome assembly GCF_022079265.1 of Lynx rufus. NCBI lineage: Eukaryota > Metazoa > Chordata > Mammalia > Carnivora > Felidae > Lynx > Lynx rufus. The sequence continues at coordinate 42,490,543 of NW_025814823.1, forward strand.
GGACTCTCTGAAGGGAGAAAAGACAAAACACAACAAAGGACCAAAAGAAAGAAAGACTAGGAAGGAGCAGAGAACACCAACAGAAACTTCAACTCTACAGGCAACACAATGGCAATAAATTCATATCTTTTGGTACTCGCTCTGAATGTCAATGGAGTAAATGCTCCAGTCAAAAGACATAGGGTAACAGAATGGATAAAAAAGACCCATCTACGTACTGTTTACAAGACACCCATTTTAGACCTCTAGACACCATCAGATTGAAAGTGAGGTAATGGAAAATGATTTATCATGATAATGGTCACCAAAAGAAAGCCAGAGTAGCCATACTTACATAAGACAATCTAGACTTTAAAATGAAGACTAACAAGAGATGAAGAAGGGCATTATATCATAATTAAGGGGTCTATCCACCAAGATGACCTAATCATTGTAAACAGTTATGCCCCCAATGAGGAGCAAACAATTACATAAATCCATTAATCACAAACATAAAGAAACTCATTCACAATTCCATAATAGTAGGGGACTTCAACATCCCACTTAGAGAAATGCACAGATAATTTAAGCAGAAAATCAACAAGGAAACAATGGCTTTGAATGACACACTGGATCAATGGACTTAACACACATATTCAGAACATTTCATCCTAAAGCAGTAAAATATACATTCTTCTCAAGTGCACATGAAACATTCTCCAGAACAGATCATATACTGGGACACAAATCAGCTCTCAACAAGTACAAAAAGATCGAGATCATACCGTGCATATTTTCAGACCACAATGCTATGAAACTTGAAATCAACCACAAGAAAAAAAAATGGAAAGACAACAAATACTTGGAAAGTAAAGAACATCCTAGTAAAGAATGAATGGGCTAACCAAGAAGTTAAAGAGGAAATTAAAAACAACATGGAAGCCAACGAAAATGATAACACAACAGTCCAAAACCTCTGGGATGAAGCAAAGGCAGTCACAAAAGGAAAGTATATAGCAATCCAGGCCTTTCTAAAGACGGAAGAAAGGTCTCAGATACACAACCTAACCTTACACTTAAAAAGCTGGAAAAAGAACAGAAAATAAAACCCAAAACCAGCAGAAGGTGGGAAATAATAAAGATTAGAGTAGAAATCAATGCCATCAAAATGAAAAACAAACAAACAAACAAACAAACAAACAAAAAAAAAAAACAAAACAGTAGAACAGATCACTGAAAGCAGGAACTGATTCTTTGAAAGAATTAACAAAACCGATAAACCCCTAGCCAGTTTGATCAAAAAGAAAAAGGAAAAGGACCCAAATAAATAAAATCAAGAAAGAAAGAGATCACAACCAACACTGCAGAAATGCAACAATAATAAGAGAATATTATGAGCAATTATATGCCAATAAAATGGGCAATTTGGAAGAAATGGACAAATTCCTAGAAATATATAAACTATCAAAACCAAAACAGGAAGAAATAGAAAATTTGAACAGACCCATAACCAGCAAAGAAATTGAATTAGTAATCAAAAATCTGCCAAAAAACAAGAGTCTAGGGCTGGATGGCTTTCTGGTGGAATTCTACCAAACATTTAAGGAACAGTTAACACCTATTCTCTTGAAGCTTTTCCAAAAAAAATAGAAATGGAAGGAAAACTTCCAAACTCTTTCTATAAGGCCAGCATTACCTTGATTCCAAAACAAGACAGAGAAGAGAACTAAAAGAGAACAAAAAGGAGAACTATAGACCAATTTCCCCCATAAACATGGACTCAAAAATCCTCAACAAGAGCCAACCAGATCCAACAAAACATTAAAAAATTATTCACCACGACCAAGTAGGATTTATACCTGGGATGCAGGGCTGGATCAATATCCACAAAGCAATCAATGTGATACATCACATCAATAAAAGAAAGGACAACAACCACGTGATCCTCTCAAAAGATGCAGAGAAAGCATTTGACAAAATACAGCATCCTTTCTTGATAAAAACCCTCAAGAAAGTAGGGATAGAAGGAGCATACCTCGAGATCATAAAAGCCATATCTGAAAGACCCACCATTAATATCAACCCCAATGGGGAAAAACTGAGAGCTTTCCCCCTAAGGTCAGGAACAAGACAGGGATGTCCACTCTCACCACTGTCATTCAACATAGTATTAGAAGTACTAGCCTCAGCAATCAGACAACACAAAGGAATAAAAGGCATCCAAATCAGCAAGGAGCAAGTCAAACTTTCACTCTTTGCAGACAACATGATACTCTATATGGAAAACCCAAAAGATTCCACCAAAAAACTGTTAGAACTGATCCATGAATTCAGCAAAATTGCAAGATATAAAATCAATGGGCAGGGGAGGAACCAAGATGGCGGAACAGCATGGAAGTTTTTTGTGTGTCTTGCGTCCATGAAATACAGCCAGACCAACACTAAACCATCCTACATACCTAGAAAACTGGCTGGAGGATTAACACAACAATATGCACAACCTGAACCACAGAATTCAGCACGTATGTGGGGCGGAGAGGGGAACTTGGGGAGAGAGAAGCCAGCGGTAGGCAGGGAGCCGCTTTGCAAGTAGAGAAAGGATGGAGACTGAGGGTGGGGAGAATATGGGAAAAGCACCCCTCCCCAAAAGCAGCTGGAGAGAAAGTGGAAAATTGGAAACAGCCACAGGGACTAAACTAAAAAGGGAGAAAGGAGAAAGGAGAGGGTTTAAATTCCATTAAGACTGTAAACAAGTGGAGCACAAAGTCTGGAATTCTGTAGCTCGATACCTGGTGGTGCTTTGGTGAGAAGGGCGACTCCCTAGGAATAGAGTGGGGTCCAGGAGGTTTTCGGAGCACATGGGGAAAAGCGGTTCCACTGCTGGAAGGACATTTGGTAGAGGCTGTTGAAGCCACCTGGTCCCAGCAGACGCCAGAAAATGGCTACATTTGCTGGTGTTGGAAGAATGTCGTTAAGTGTGAAGCCTGGTGCCAGATTTGTGTTGTGATTTTCCATAATCCCTGAAACGCTGCTGCTACACTATCTCGTGAACTTTTTCTGGGACGGGCAGGCAGCTGGCTACAGTCTCTGGGCACCGGCAGCAGCAGGGTCCAGCAAGCGTTCCTGTGTGCAGCCGACATTCGGCCATTGCTCATTCAGCCATTGCTGGGTGAGACCCTCCCACAGAGGGGTAGAACGAGTCAAAGCCACAGTCCTTCAGAAGTAAGGGGTCGGGGAAAATAGCCTCATCTGAGACAGAACTCGGGAGAGAGGTACTGCCTGGGACTTAGTCACAGACAGTGAAGGAGCGGGGAGTGGATGAAAGCTGAAGACAGAGGACAGGTGCGTCAGTAATCAGTGATTACTGATCAGAGAGAACAGAGCTCCCATACTAGAGACTGGGGTAGCTGGGTGATGGCATTTTCACTGCTCCCACATAGGCGCATATGCACCTACGAGGGCTGCAACATACCACCCCAGTAAGCTAGCAGCGCCATCTAGTGGAGAACGGAGCCGTTACACTAAGCCCCCCCCCAACTGGGCCAACCTCGCTGTTCAAGAACACAAGTCTCACCGCCTACTTAGTTTATAGACTATAAAGTGCTACATAGTCTGACTTCTATGGGAAAATGAAATAATTTCAGTCCTATTTCAATCTGCTAGCAGGTACATCTATTCAATTTTTTTTCTTATTTTTCTCTTTTATACAATTCTTTTTCTTGAATATAGAAAGAGAAAAAAATCATTTTTATTTTCAATTTTTATTAAAAATACTTTTAATTTTTTTACTATATTTTTTACTTTTGTGTAATTTTTTTCAAATTCTATCTTACTTCCATCATTCTATTTTAGTCTACTTCAGTGTATTCACCTTTTCAAATTTTCAAACAATTTCCTTGTTTTATTTATTTTTCTTCTTTCTTTTTTATGTTTCTTTTCTTGAATGTAGGAAGAGAAAAACTTCATTTTTACTTTCAATTTCTATTAAAAATATTTTTCTTTAATTTTTTTACTATATTTTTTTTGCTTTTATGTAAATTTTTTCAAATTATATTTTACTTCCATCATTTTATTTTAGTCTATTACAGTGTATTCGCTTTTCCAAATTTTCAAACGAGTTCTTCTTTTTCTTTTTGTTTCTTTTCTCTTTCTTGAATACAGAAAGAGAAAAAATTCGTTATTTTAATTTTTATTAAAAATATTTTTCTTTAATTTTTTCCTACTATATTCTTTATTTTTGTGTAAGTTTTTTCAAATTCTATTTTACTCCCATCATCTAATTTTAGTCTACTTCAGTGTATTCATTTTTTTCAAATTCTCAAACGATTTCCTTCCCCCCCCCTTTTTTTCTCTAATCTGTTAAACCACTTTCAACACCCAGACCGAAACACACCTAGGATCTAGCATCATTTATTCGATTTTTGTGTCTGTGTTTTTAATTTCTTAATTTAATATTTTTTAATTTTAATTTTTTTAATTTTAATTTTTCTATATCATTAATTCCTTTTCTCCCTTCAAAATGTCAAAATGAAGGAATTCACCCTAAAAGAAAGAGCACAAAGAAACGACAGCCAGGAATTTAATCAACACAAATACAATCAAGATGTCTGAACCAGAATTTAGAATCACGATAATAAGAATACTAGCTGGAGTCAAAAATAGATTAGAATCCTTTTCTGCAGAGATAAAAGAAGTAGAAACTAGTCAGAATGAAATTAAAAATGCTATAAGTGAGCTGCAATCATGGATGCATGCAGCGGCAGCAGGGATTGGATGAGGCAGAACAGAGAATCAGTGTTATAGAGGACAAACATAGAGAATAATGAAGCAGAAAAAAACAGGGAGATGAAGGCAAAAGAGCATGATTTAAGAATTAGAGAAATCAGCGACTCATTAAAAAGGAACATCAGAATCATAGGGGTCCCAGGAAAGGAAGAGAGAGAAATAGGAGTAGAAAGGTTATGTGAGCAAATCGTAGCAGAAAACTTTCCTAACCGGGGGAAAGACACAGACATCAAAATCCAGGAAGCACAGAGGACCCCCATTAGATTCAACAAAAACCGACCATCAACAAGGCATATCATACTCAAATTCACAAAATTCTCAGGCAAGGAGAGAATCATGAAAGCAGCAAGGAAAAAAAGTCCCTAACCTACAAGGGAAGACAGATCAGGTCTGCAGCAGACCTATCCATAGAAACTTGGCACGCCGGAAACAGTGGCAAGATAAACTCAATGTGCTTAATGAGAAAAATATGCAGCCAAGAATTCTTTATCCAGCAAGGCTGCCATTCAAAATAGAAGGAGAGATAAAAAGTTTTCCAGACAAACAAAAATTAAAAGAGTTTGTGACCACTAAACCAGCACTGCAAGAAAGTATAAGGGGGACTCTCTGAGGGGAGAAGATATATATATATATAAATACCAAAAGCAACCAAAGATTAGAAAGGACCAGAGAACACCAACAGAAATTCCAACTCTACAAGCATCATAATGGCAATAAATTCATATCTTTCAGTACTCACTCTAAACGTCAATGGACTCAATGCTCCAATCAAAAGACACAGGGTAACAGAATGGATAAGAAAACAAGACCCATATATATGCTGTTTACAAGAGACCCACTTTAGACCTAAAGGCACCTTCAGATTGAAAATAAGGGGATGGAGAACCATCTATCATGCTAATGGTCAACAAAAGAAAGCCAGAGTATCCATACTTATATCAGACAATCTAGACTTTAAAATAAAGACTGTATCAAGAGATGCAGAAGGGCATTATATCATAATCAAGGGGTCTATCCACCAAGAAGACCTAACAATTGTAAACATTTATGTGCCAAATGTGAGAGCACCCAAATATATAAATCAATTAATCACAAACATAAAGAAACTCATCGATAGTAATACCATAATAGTAGGAGACTTCAACACCCCACTCACAGCAATGGACAGATCACCTAATCAAAAAATCAACAAGGAAACAATGGCTTTGAATGACACATTGGACCAGATGGACTTAACAGATATATTCAGAACAATTCATCCTAAAGCAGCAGAATATACATTCTTCTCCAGTGCACATGGAACGTTCTCCAGAATAGACCACATACTGGGACACAAATCAGCCCTAAGTAAGTACAAAAATATCAAAATCTTACCATGCATATTTTCAGACCACAATGCTATGAAATTCGAAATCAACCACAAGAAAAAGTTTGGAAAGGTAATAAATACTTGAAGACTAAAGAACATGCTATTTAAGAATAAATGGGCTAACCAAGAAGTTGAAAAAGAAATTAAAAAGTATATGGAAGTCAATGAAAATGATAACACCACAACCCAAAACCTCTGGAACGCAGCAAAGGCGGTCATAAGAGGAAAGTATATAGCAAGCCAGGCCTTCCTAAAGAAGGAAGAAAGATCTCAGTTACACAACCTAACCTTACGCCTTAAGGAGAAGGGAAAAGAACAGCAAATAAAACCCAAAACCAGCAGAAGACAGGAAATAATAAAGATTAGAGCAGAAATTAATGTTATCGAAACCAAGAAAACAGTAGAACAGATCAATGAAACCAGAAGCTGGTTCTTTGAAAGAATTAACAAAATTGATAAACCACTAGCCAGTTTGATCAGGAAGAAAAAGGAAAGGACCCAAATACATAAAATCAAGAATGAAAGAGGAGAGATCACAACCAACACTGCAAAAATACAAACAATAATAAGAGAATATTATGAGCAATTATATGCCAATAAAATGGGTAATCTGGAAGAAATGGAAAAATTCCTAGAAACATATACACTATGAAAACTGAAACAGGAAGAAATAGAAAATTTGAACAGACCCATAACCAGTAAGGAAATCAAATTAGTAATCAAAAATCTGCCAAAAACCAAGAGTCCAGGGCCTGATGGCTTTCCTGGGGAATTCTACCAAATATTTAAGGAAGAGTTAACACCTATTGTCTTGAAGCTGTTCCAAAAAATAGAAATGGAAGAAAAACTTCCAAACTCTCTCTATGAAACCAGCATTACCTTGATTCCAAAAACAGATAGAGACCCCACTAAAAAGGAGAACTATAGACCAATTTCCCTGATGAACATGGATGCAAAAATCCTCAACAAGATATTAGCCAACTGGATCCAACAATACATTAAAAAAAATTTATTCACCATGACCAAGTGAGATTTATACCTGGGATGCAGGGCTGGTTCAATATCCGCAAAACAATTAACGTGATTCATCACATCAATAAAAGAAAGGACAAGAACCATATGATTCTCTCAGATGCAGAGAAAGCATCTAACAAAATACAGCAACGTTTCTTGATAAAAACTCTCAAGAAAGTAGAGATAGAAGGAGCATACCTCGAGATCATAAAAGCCATATATGAACGACCCAACACTAATATCATCCTCAGTGGGGAAAAACTGAGAGCTTTCCCCCTAAGATCAGGAACAAGACAGGGATGTCCACTCTCGCCACTGTTTTTCAACATAGTATTGGAAGTCTTAGCCTCAGCAATCAGACAACACAAAGAAATAAAAGTCATCCAAATCGGCCAGGAGGAGGTCAAACTTTCACTCTTCACAGATGACATGATACTCTATATGGAAAACCCAAAAGATTCCACCAAAAAACTGCTAGAACTGATTCATGAATTCAGCAAAGTTGCAGTATACGAAATCAATGCACAGAAATTGGTTGCATTCCTATACACCAACAATGAAGCGACAGAAAGAGAAATCAAGGAATCAATCCCATTTACAGTTGCACAAAAAAACATAAAATATCTAGGAATAAATCTAACCAAAGAGATGAAAAACCTATATACGCTGAAAACTATAGAAAGCTTATGAAAGATATTGAAGAAGACACCAAAAAAATGGAAAAAGCTTCCATGCTCTTGCATAGGAAGAACAAATGTTGTTAAAACGTCAATACCACCCAAAGCAATCTACATATTCAATGTAATCCCGATCAAAGTAACACCAGCATTCTTCACAGAGCTAGAACACATAATCCTAAAATTTGTATGGAACCAGAAAATACCCCGAATAGCCAAAGCAATCTTGAAAAAGAAAACCAAAGCAGGAGGCATCACAATTCCAGACTTCAAGCTATACTACAAAGCTGTAACCATCAAATCAGTATGGTACTGGCACAAGAGCAGACACTCTGATCAATGGAACAGAGTAGAGACACCAGAAATGGACCCACAAATGTATGGCCAACTAATCTGTCACAAACCGGAAAGAATATCCAATGGAATAAAGAGAGTCTCTTCAGCAAGTGGTGCTGGGAAAACTGGACAGCAACATGCAGAAGAATGAACCTAGACCACTTTCTTACACCATACACAAAAATAAACTCAAAATGGATGAAAGACCTCAATGTAAGACAGGAAGCCATCAATATCCTCAAGGAGAAAGCAGGCAAAAACCTCTTTGATCTTGCCCGCAGCAACTTCTTAGTCACCATGTCTCTGGAGGCAAGGGAAACAAAAGCAAAAACAAACTACTGAGACCTCATCAAAATAAAAAGCTCTGCACAGCGAAGGAAACAATCAGCAAAACTAAAAGGCTACCTACAGAATGGGAGAAGATGTTTGCAAATGATATATCAGATAAAGGGTTAGTATCCAAAATCCATAAAGAACTTATCAAACTCAACACCCAAAAAACAAATAATCCAGTGAAGAAATGGGCAAAAGACATGAATAGAAACTTCTTCAAAGAAGACATCCAGATGGCCAATTGACACATGAAAAAATGCTCCACATCACTCATCATCAGAGAAATACAAATCAAAACCACAGTGAGATACCACCTTACACTTGTCAGAATGGCTAACAGTAACAACTCAGGCAACAAGAGATGTTGGCGAGGATGCAGAGCAAGAGGATCTCTTTTGCATTGTTGGTGGGAATGCAAACTGGTGCACCCACTCTAGAAAACAGTATGGAGGTTCCTCAAAAAACTAAAAATAGAACTACCCTACAACCCAGCGATTGCACTACTAGGCATTTATCCACGGGATACAGGTGTGCTGTTTCGAAGGGACACACGCACCCCCATGTTTATAGCAGCACTATCAACAATAGCCAAAGTATGGAAAGAGCCCAAATGTCCCTCGATAGATGAATGGATAAAGATGTGGTATACACACACACACACACACACACACACACACACACACACACATACACAATGGAGTATTACTCAGCAATCAAAAAGAATGAAATGTTGCCATTTGCAACTACGTGTATGGAACTGGAGGGTATTATGCTAAGTGAAATTAGTCAGAGAAAGACAAAAATCATATGACTTCACTCATATGAGGACTTTAAGAGACAAAACAGATGAACATAAGTGAAAGGAAACAAAAATAATATAAAAACAGGGAGGGGGACAAAACAGAAGAGACTCATAAATATGGAGAACAAACTGAGGGTTATGGGAGGGGTTATGGTAGAGGGGATGGGCTAAATGGGTAAGGGGCACTATGGTATCTCCTCCTGAAATCATTGTTGCACTATATGCTAACTAATTTGGATGTAGATTTTAAAAAATAAAAAATAAAACAAGTTAATAAAAAAAATCAATGCACAGAAATCGGTTGCATTTCTATACACTTTCTGAAGCAACAGAAAGAGAAATGAAGAAATAAATCCCATTACAATCGCATCAAAAACCATGAAATCCCTAGAAATAAGCCTAACCAAAGAGGTGAAAAATCGATACACTGAGAACTATAGAAAGCTTATGAAATAAATTGAAGAAGACACAAAAAAATGGAAAAATATTCCATGTTCATGGATTGGAAGAACAAAAATGTCAATACTATCCAAAGCAATCTACATATTTAATGCAATCCCTATCAAAATAACACCAATATTCTCCACAGAGCCAAAACAATCTTAAAATGTATGGAACAAGAAAAGACCCCAAATAAGCAAAGCCATCCTGAAAAAGAAAACCAAAGCAGGAGACATCACAATCCTGGGCTTCAAGATGTATTACCAAGTTGTAATCATCAAGACAGTATGGTACTAGCACAAAAACAGACACTTAGATCAATGGAACAGAATAGAGAACCCAGAAATGGATTGACCCACAAACATATGGCCAATGATCTTTGACAAAACAAGAAAGAATATCAAATGGAATAAAGACAGTCTCTTCAACAAATGATGTTGGGAAAACTGGACAGCAACATGCATAAAAATGAACGTGGACCACTTTCTTACACAAAAATAAACTCAAAATGTATGAAAGACCTAAATGTAAGATGAAGCCATCAAAATCTTAGAGGAGAAAGCAGACAAAAACCCCTTTGACCTCAGTTTCAGAAACTTCTTACTCAACATGTCTCTGGAGGCAAGGGAAATAAAAGCAAAAATGAACTATTGGGACCTGATCAAAATAAAAAGCTTCTGCACAGTGAAAGAAACATTCAGCAAAACTAAAAGGCAACCAACAGATTGGGAGAAGATATTTGCAAATGACATATCAGATAAAGGGCTAGTATCCAAAAATCTATGAAGAAATTATTAAACTCAACACCCAAAAAACAAATAATCCAGTGAAGAAATGGGCAAAAGACATGAATAGACACTTCTCCAAAGAAGACATCCAGATGGCAAATAGACACATGAAAAGATGCTCAACATCACTCTTCATTAGGGACATACAAATCAAAACCACAATGAGATACCACCTTACACCAGTCAGAATGATTAAAATTAACAACTCAGGCAACAACAGGCTTTAGTGAGGATTACAGAGAAAAAGGATCTCTTTTGCATTGCTGTTGGGAATGCAAACTGGGGCAGCCACTCTGGAAAACAGTATAGAGGTTCCTCAAAAAGTTAAAAATAGAACTACTCTACAACCCTGCAATTGCACTACTAGGTATTTATCCAAAGGATACAGATGTTCTGTTTCAAAGTGGCACAGGCATCACAATGCACCCCATGAACCCCAAAGTGTTTATAGCAGCACTTTCAACAATAGCCAAAGTATAGAAAGAACCCAAAGGTCCATCGACAGATGAGTGGATAAAGACAATGTGGTATATATATATACATATATATATATATATATATATACACACACACACACACACACACACACATATATGGTGTGTGTGTATATATATATATATATATATATATATATATATACATACATATATATATATGCAATGGAGTTATTGCTTGGCAATCAAAAAGAATGAAATCTTGTCATTTGCAACAATGTGGATGGAACTAGAGGGTATTATGCTAAGTGAAATTAGTAGGAAAAAGACACATATATGACTTCACTCATATGTGGAATTTGAGATACAAAACAGATGAACAAAAGGGAAGGAAACAAATATAAAAACAGGGAGGGGGACAAAACATAAGAGACTCTTACATATAGAGAAAAACTGAGGTTGGCTGTAGGAGTTGTGGGTGGGGGATGGGCTAAATGGATAAGGGCATTAAGGAAGATACTTGTTGGGAGGAGCACTGGGTGTTATACATAGGAAATAAATCACCGGAATCTGTTGCTGAAATCATTATTGCACTATATGCTAACTAGGATGTAAATTAAAAAATTAAATAAATAAAAATAAAAAAGTAAATATCTTACACAATGCACTACAAGACTGTAATTCGAAATCACCAGAATTTGAAGTCAGGTATATTTGACTCAAGATTCCAATCATTTTAAACATACATTTTTGCAGGATGAAACCCCATTCACCTTATTTAATTATGTTATCTTCTTCATTTATAAAATAGATAATTCTAACAACATTTATTTGGATCACTAAATGGCATTACCAACTCAAGATACCTATAATAATAGGTACTCATACATATTTTCTTTCCATCTTGGTCACAGGCTTAATTCCCACTTACTAGGTATCACCAATTGCTTCCTAAATTAATATTTCTCTTCTTATAAAGCAACTATTAACTTATATTGCCTCCTAAACTCTACAAATGCAAAGATAACCTCAGTCCTCTAGGAACTCACTATCTATTGGTAAAAAATCTTTCATAGAGATTTACAATCTCTATAAATAATACATTTCAAAGTGCTGGCTATAGGCTGAATGTACTTGTTCTGAACATAATTATACAGCACCAAAAACAACAAAAACAGTCAATATTTAAAAATGAATGGTTTCATACAAAAATCTGGGAATTTGTTGTTCTCCTAAAAAAAATTACACTATAGGCAATGCTGAGCTATGTCATTACATGGCAACAACTGGCAAGGGTTGAGTAGCATCTATATACTCTTTAACATGGGGCAAGTGTCTTTTGGGTTATTACAGGTGGACCCCATACACCTACTTCTCTTCTTTATATTATCTGTCAGATTTTTGTGTTCTCAACTCTTACAGAAGCCCTTAGGCTCTATAAAGATCAGGACAAGTTCTGGCACAGTATCTACACAGGTAACTATCCATCACGTATCTGTTGAATAAATAAATGACAGAAATCCAAAGTAAGCACAGTAGTTTTTTAATTAACCATTCCTTCTAAGACTCAAACCAATTTTTTATCCATTGACAACTGATCTAGGGAAATAACTGAGAGGATATGAAATTCTCAGCATGAGAACGCTTGGAAATAATCAAGTGTGCATCTTACAATAAGGTAATAGATCATCAGCACAATAGTTGGCCATCAAAAGTAGAAATGTATTTAATCCAGACCTTTTAACCATGTATTTGCTGTGTTGGAGAGATTTTCATGTATTCCCAGAATTGAATTAGGCTTTTTCTATAATGCCTTTTCCTAAATTACATGTTAAGAAAAACAGACAATAAAAAACAAAACCCGTTAACAATATTTTTGTGGAAAGAGGGGAAAAAATTGGATAAGCCCAGCAATAATAAAGATATACTTTGAAGTCAGAAAAATCTGTTATGGCTCTACCAATGACTACCAATTTAATAATAGCCACATTATTGAATGTCTTACATTTGTGTCCTTTCCTCTAAAAATAGAGATGACACTTAGCTTTTATATTAGCTCTGAGCTTAAACAGTATTGCCATCAAAAAAAGAAAAAAATGGCCAAACAATACACATGGCACATAATAAGTCCATGAATAAAACGCAGTGTTCTTTTTTGTTTTTCTTTCTTACTTTGAAATAGTAACATGCCTTAACAATCGCTTTTAAAATCATAAGGAAACATTATTTCTAAATCCTTACATTTTACATTATCTGAAATTTTCTTTTTTAATCAAACATTGTCAAAAATAATGTTATTGGAAAATGAATAATGCCAATTATACAAATAAAGCTTATATATTCAAAATACACATATATCTATGTGTTTGTGTGTCAAAGTATATATGTGTGTGTGTGTATATATATATATATGTATACATATATATATGTGTGTGTGTGTATATATATATATATATGTATATCCACATATCCAAGAGAAAGTTCTAGGCATTTAAACAACAGCCATAAAACCAGTATCTTAGCTTCCCTGAAGGCTATGATTGAATGCATCTTATCTTACAATAGTGACCCCATGTTCTTCTGTGCCAAGTGTGCAAGTCCCAGCAGTGAATTTAAACCCAATCTCATTTTAAGTTTCCATTGTACTCAGCATGATCCTCATTTTTCACTGCATTGCCCTCGTCAGGGCCATGGTCCTGTCTAGGACACTGCTACCGATACACCAGGAGCTGTAACTGAACTTATAACTATACATACTTTTCGTCCTACCACAGAAGTATTACTATAAATGAAAGCAAACAGACTTTTATACTTTGAAGTGCGTGGGGAATCTTAAATAGCAATAACAGCATGCCTATGATCAATGTTAAATAGCAACACTAAGTGGCTCACCTCTGACCCTCAAAGAATAACAAATAATTGTATTAATAGTTTTCTATACATTAACACACATTTAGAAAGGCTTTTATCTAGAGATGAAGACATCATCTGGTACAGGGAAGCCCACATCCTGAAACTAACTGGATACAGATAACCTGCAAATATATGACAGCTTTCTAATAATTGTAAACACATGTATACTACTTGTTTTTAGGTGTAATTTTTTAAAGGGGTCTTTCAACATGTATTGAGTAAAAGGTGTGTAAAGGAAATGTTAGTAGATTAGCACAACATAAGTGAGGATATTCCAAGTGCACCCAACAGCACGCTGTTATCTTCTTCCTCTCCTTATACAGCTATTCCCCGGGTGAGTCTGAGCTCTCACAGGGTCACTCAAGTACCCTGAACCAAAAGTTCCAGAACAACTCTGTCCTCTCCTTCCTCTTCTGTCCTCCTCTATTATTTGCAAACAGCAAGCACAATTTTACTGTTGTTCACCTATAACTGTCTACTACCTAGAAACTCCTCCATTCACGTACACAGTAGACATTTATTACCTATTTGCCACCATTGTCCTAGGTGCTGAAGACAAGGAGTGAGCAAAACAAAGTCTGAGACCTCACGAATCTTATATTCCAGTGGGAAGATGGGAAAAAAATTTTCAAATAAAACTGGAGTATACTGTCAAGTAATTTCAAATGTTATAAAGAAAAAAAAGGCAAAAAGTTGTGGGGTGACAGTAGATAACCCAGTTGGTCAAAGAGGGCCTCTGACAGTTGAGCGGAGGCCTGAATGAGAGGAATGAGTGTAGTCTTGGGAAGAGAATCCAGGTACTTGTGGGTCTGTCTGTCCTTTAAAGACAATACCGAAGCTACTCAACATTTGCCTAATCAAACAGAGGCTTAACAAAAGAAACCGTTTGGAAGGAGGAAATGTATTTCTAGCATTGCTCCTCTTTTCTAACTAACATACTTTTCAATTTTATAAATTAACTTCGAAACTATCAGTTTCTCAGAGGTTTCTAGTGCTTTAAGAGCATCCATAACACCAACATTTCCTGCTTATGTACGTTCATTTTTCCTGCTGGGGTGAAGGCCCACTGCTTTTATTGTACATTCAAAAAGTATAACAAACGATGGGCGCCTGGGTGGCTCAGTCGGTTAAGTGTCCTACATCGGCTCAAGTCATGATTTCATGGTTTGTGGGTCTGAGCCCCCCACCCCCACCCCCCGGGTCAGGCTCTGTACTGACAGCTCAGAGCCTGGAGCCTGCTTCAGATTCTGTGTCTTCTTCTCTTCCTTCCCCTCCCCCACTTGTGCTCTGTCTCTCTTTCTCAAAAACAAATACACCTTTTTAAAACTTTTTTTAAAAAAGTATAACAAACACTTTGCAAAGAAGACAAATCCCATTACTGAGTGCCTGCTGTGTAACAGGAATATGGCGCTGAATTCAGAGAGACCTACATAGAAATTCTAATGGTGCTACTCTTTATCCATGTGATGCTACAGCCTGCATGTTCGTATCCCTCCCCAAATGTTATCTGTTGAAATCCTAATCTCTAAAGACAATGGCATTAGGTGACCTTTGGGAGGAGATCAGGACAGGACAGAGTCCTCATGAAAGGGATTAGTGCTCTGACAGATGACACCCAAAAGAACGCCCTAGCCTCCTTTATCCAATGTGAGGATACAAGGAAAACTATGATCAGAAGAGGGCACTCACCCAACCATGCTGCCACCCCGATCTTGGACTTCCAGCCTCCAGAACTGTGAGCAATAAATTTCTTCTGTGTGTAAACCACCCAATCTGTGGTATTTTATCATAGCAGCCTGAATAAACTAAGATAGAGCAGGCTGTTCACATCATTTGACCCTCACGCTTAATAAGTCATAATGAAAGGCAAACTTCCTCAGCATTTTTTCTGGAAGGATTTCAAGAGGTCATGTGCACAAAATGCCTGAGCACTGCTTGGCACTCCAGAGGAACAAAGGAGACCACAGGTAGTGGATTTTTCCCACGCTTTATTCCGTGTGATTTTTACAACAGCCCAGTTTCCCCAAGAGGAAATCAAAGTCCTGAAAAGATAGGTAATTTCTCCAAGCTCTCACAGAAGTGGAAAGCTAAACTTCAAACCTAGGATCTTTACAACCACAAATACCTGTTTTGTTTTTTGGTTTTCATTTGTTTTTTGTCTGCTATGTCACTTCACAAATAATAAATGCTTTAGATTCTTTTTGCTCACCTGTCATATCTAATCACTCTCTAAGGCCTGGATATTACTTGTGTTTTGTTTTGAAATGGCTCTTTCATACATCTCTTCATCTCCATTCTTACCACCAGCACCACAATCCTGACAATTATCACCATATAATGGGAATATGATGATATTCAAATCAGCCTTTTTGTTTCCCATTTCCTCCTCTATCCCCAAATTGCTTTCTCTAAATCTCTCTGAGAGCAACATTCATGGACTCAAATCCAAGTAGAACATCAAAAATAATTTAAGCCAATTCTGTCCATTCTTGAATCATTTCCCGGATGATGTGGATTGGATTTTCCTTCCACGATTCCTCATGGATTAGAGTATATGAACCTTCTCTAGTGTCTATTCTATAAAGGCTTCCTTTAAGATCATTTACACTATGGGGTGCCTGGGTGGCCTAGTTGGTTAAGCATCCGACTTTGGCGCAGGTCATGATCTCATGGTTCATGAGTTGGAGCCCCAAGTTGGGCTCTGTGCTTCCAGCTCAGAGCCTGGATAGAGCCTGCTTCAGATTCTGTGTCTCCCTCTCTCTCTGCCCCTCCCCGCTTGTGTTCTCTCTCTCGCTCAAAAATAAATAAACATTAAAAAAAATTTATGATCATCTATACTCGAATGCTCCCGTATGAAATCTTTGGGGAGGAAGGAAGAGCAACCCATCTGGCAAATAAGATCTGGCTTATACTATTATTTTATTATTATTACTATCATCATCATCATTATCATCATTATAGAACCAAATAAAGCTACATCTTGCATAGCTGAGAAGTCAAATGATTTTTTTTTAATTTAATTTGTTTTTGTACTCATGTGAAGTTGGATTATGTCAGGTGAAATACGAAAAAAATATTGCCTAGTATTGTCTAGTAGCAGTAAAAACAGAAACTAAAGGTAAAAGCTTCCCCTTCAAACAGTGACTTTGTCCCCCTAGTATCTACATTGTTTCCATTCTCCTAGGTTAAGCAGCCCAGAGGTACAACAGTTAGCAACAGATACTAGTTTTTCTGCTCCTTTGACTACTTCCACAAAGACCTTTGCAGATCAGTTACGGGGTAGTCAAATGAGCAGGAAAACTAATACCCATTGAACTGCAAGGTCATTGAGATCAGGAACAATGCATTAATGATAATTTTTATATATACCTAGCATGGGTATAAAATAATTGCTATATTCGTATGCAAAGGGGATATGGTTTGAAAACTGGCAGGAAATGTATTTGAAATGACATGATGACTGATGAAGAAAAGATTGGTTTAAAAACACATGCTATATTTCTTTCAATTTACTTTTTATTGTTATTTCAGAACCTTTGATCTTTTAGAAACTTTCTAATGAAATAGTTTGAAAGGCAAATCAATTAACTTTTTCATTTCCCTTCCTACCTCTTGCCTCTCAACAAACTCCCAAGAAGAAAAGTGCATTATACACACGTTCTTAGTGGGTTTACAGATAAAGAAAAACAACCTCCCTACTGGCTTACATTTTCTAACATTTTCAGGTAATTATCTGAAACAGACCTTGTAAAGGTAGAATCCACTTCCTTGAATCTGTCTTTTGAGCAGAATCCAAAAGCAAAGGGACCAAAATAAGGAAATCAATTCCTGCCAACGAGTGTCTGAAAAGCTCCAGCTAAATGAACTGATGTAATCTCAGTGCAGGACTTGCAGGGAGGAACGCAGGAATTCTCATCACTCCTGAATCTCCAGGAGGGAGGAGGAGGCTGAGTGAGGCACTCCAGCAGTTCCAGCTGGTGGAAGTCAAAGATTACTGATAAGACAGGCCGAAGGCATGCTCCCCTGCTTCAGCGTGGGTGATGTGTCTTGCGCTATTTCAGCAGGCCACAAGTGACAGGAATCCAAGGTACCACTATCAATCTTATTTGCCCCAAACAGATAGTGAAACATAGACAAGAAATTGGAGAGATTAGATAGATAGATTAAAACACAAAAACAAAAAAACAGAAAAACACAACACACATTCAAGCTTATGACCTGTGCCCCAATTCCTCAACATATTGCAGGAAAAATTCCAGTGTTTATCAGAATTGGTGCAAACATGCTACAGCCATCTGACAAAAGAAAAGCCTTCTTTGCAGTTCCCAAGACTGGTGAGGGAGAAATCTGCAGAGGATGCGAGATTTTTTTCACAATGTTAACCATCTTAGATAATATAAAAGGCAAGCACATCTCCTGCCATTTTACTGTATGACTGCATATTGCACATTGTATACTGTTAGCTCACATTTGCAGAGGCAGATATATGTTGAAAAGGAAGAAAAAGATCATCATCAGGAACTATGAACAATTGTGTGTTCCTTACAACATCTGGAGTACTGGCCTTAAACTATTCCATTTTTTTAAAACTGTCAAAACTGTATACAGATATATTTCATTCAGCAATCTAGTGAATTGCAAAATTATTGTGAAATCATAAGTATTGGGAGTGAATTGGTGTCCTAAAACAATTTTGGAGAAATTACTTAAACATGTGTCAGCTTAATTAAACTGATGTAAATTCGGTCTTTTCTAATGTGTTTGAGAACAACAGCATATATTCATCACTTTTCTTTTAAAAAAGAAGAGAAGCAATCTAAAGCACATGCATTAAAGTTTCCTAATCCAGGACAGAATGTGCTTAGTGGTAAATAGCTTCAAAGAACTAGAATAATGTTGGTATTTTACTCTATATCTATCTAAAGGTTATGTAAATCAAAATGGGGTAGGTATGCTGCAGTAAATAACCCACAAAGGTTGGTATTTAAAGCAAATAAAAAAGGTTTATTCCTCACACATATTACATGATCATCACAGATCAGCTAGAGGCTCTGCTTTGTGTCCTACTCACTTTCAGATCTTAGTTGATGGAACAACTACTACCTGTAACATTGCTGGTTGCCATGGTAGAGAGAAATAAAGAGTCTGGACAATCTTACATGAGCAATTACACGCTCCAGCCCAGCAGGAATAAACCTCACTTCTGCCCACAATTCACTGTGTACTATTCACAAGAGACCATCTAACCACAAGGGAGTCAGGAAGCATAAATATCAGAAGAAGCAGCCACCATTTATTAAGGGCCAACTAAGCGCTCAGTTTGGGGAGGTGCTTTAACTACTTTGCATAATTTTAACACATACAGTAACTCTTGTAGGTAGGTATTATTAAGGTTCCATCTGGCTTACTAAATGAAACTGAGGCTTATAGAACTTAAGCTTTCCAAAGCAAAAAAGCTATTACTATCTGACAATGGTCACCCTCCTTTCTCCATACCACACTGCTGTTTCTCCCATTAGGTCTCAGGTATTATTTAACTTGTCACCTTAAAAGCAACAATAAAATGCATGCTGCATGCATATGGCCATTTTGATGTGACTTTGTGATTTAATATAACAAAATGTTTGTAAAGGATGTTAATGATATAGAGCTAAAAGATGATTTTAATCATTTTTTTACAAAAAAAGGAAAACACAACTTTAAAAATGTGAATACTCTTTGTATTCATTGCAACTCAAAAATACATAGCAGTCTCTGGATATGTTCCAAGACCCTCAGTGGATGCCTCAAACTGTGGATACTACTAAACCCTATATATACTATGTTTTGTTCCTATACATACTTACCTATGGTAAAGTTTAATTTATAAATTATGCACAGCAAGATATTAATGACAATAACTAATAATATAATAGAACAATTGTAACAATATACTATAATAAAAGTTATATGAATGTGGTATCTCTCTCTCAAAATATCTTACTATACTGCATTCACCCTTCTTGTGGTGATGTGCAATCATAAAATATCCACCTGATGAGATGAAGTGAGGTGACTGACATAGGCATTGTGATGTAGCATTAGGCTACTACTGACCTTCTGACATGAAGTCAGAAAGAGGATCGTCTACTTTCAGGCTGCAGTTGACCACAGAAAATGAAACCATGGATAAAGGGGGACTATGGTACTACAAATAAGTTGCAGAGCTACAGGTAATGTGATGAATCGACACGATTTTTATAGGCATCAAGACCTATAGGAGAATGAAGAGAGCGCAAGAACATTTTGGCACAAATTATTCAATTAAAAAAAATATGATATGCCACTCCCTAAATTTCTCCTTTTGTCTCTTTCCTTTGCTTGGATAGTTCTCTTGGCCTTGGTTTTACTTCAGAAAATAGTCCCATCTGGTCCCAACTGTTAAAGTGCTAGAGACCTCTGTCGAGCAGCAACTTCAAAATTGCCAAGTGTTCTAACTCCTTGATATTGGAAAACAGTAGACTGGAAAATTACAGGAGATTGGTTTCCATAGAGTCTTGTTTACAACTGTAGCTGGTAAGTAGACAGCTCCAACTCATTCTATGGCAAGTGGTTTCTCTGAAAATCTCCAGATCAAACAAAACAAAACAAAACAAAACAAAACAAAACAAAACAAACCATGCAGCAAATTTAAAATCCTATTTATTCCTTCCTAAAGTGCTGCATTTTATAGAGGCAATCAGCCTGAGTACCAGCACAAGAGCCTAAA
Organism: Lynx rufus; assembly: GCF_022079265.1. Taxonomy (NCBI): domain Eukaryota; kingdom Metazoa; phylum Chordata; class Mammalia; order Carnivora; family Felidae; genus Lynx; species Lynx rufus. The sequence goes on from NW_025814823.1 coordinate 42,511,162, forward strand.
ATATTTTCTACATTTAATATAAATATTATAAGCACAAAAATTACGTGAATGGTAATAAAATAATAAGGACTAACTATTTTTAAAAACCTAATAATCAGCGCTTTTATTGCATCAAATGCATTAAACTTCTTTGAATTGAAGCCTTTTCATCATAATGTACTAAATTAAATATCTGTTCCTTGTAGAATATGATTCTGTGAAACTAGATTAAAATCAAATCATGGACAAAATCAATTTTACTTACAATAATCCTAGCCTACTGAGATTCCAGTCTAGTAATCATAATAAACGTCTCTCCCCCCTCATGTTTTTTCCCAGTTTAGACTTTCCCAAAAGATATAATTTGTCAACCATGCACACTTCTTAAAATGTATTTCATTAGAGTACTATGAACAGAAACAAACAGCAGGCATTCAACAACCCTTTACGGCATTCCAAGGGGGAAAATATATGTATGTGTATCTATATATGTGTGTATGTGCCTGTGTAAAGAGATAGATGTTTGATAGATGAATATTGATATGTATATCTGCAGAAATGGAATCCAAACAAACCTAAGGGATTACTTGATTTAAGAAAGAATGATAAATATTTAAGCTGTCTTGGGGGAATTACTCTGACATTGGATCTTGGGATTACTTCTCACATAAAACTCAGAGGATTTGGTATCTTGTCAGGAAACTGGAATGAACCATGCTTACATGATGTTAATCATGCATTTAATCATTCTTTTGTTGCAAGTCCACTATAAAATGAAAAGAAAAACATGCAAGTGTTCCACCCACCCCACCCCTTCACATCTGAGCTTTTTAAAAGAAGAACAGGAGTTTAGATGTGTTCATTTAAGGGGAAAAAAGTTTTGGGCGCCTGAGTGGCTCAGTTGGTTAGGCATCTGACTCTTGATTTTGGCTCAGATCATCATCTCATGGTTTGTGAGATCGAGCCCCGCGTTGGGCTCTACACTGACAATGTGGAGCCTGCTGGTGATTCTCTCTCTCCCTCTCTCTCTGCCTCTCCCTGGTTCTCTCTCATACTCACTCTTTCTCATAAATAAATAATTAAAAAAAAAGAATAAAAGTTTTTATTCATCTAATTTTAAAATAATACCTGAAAACAAGGAAAATTTCACTTAAAGATATGATTATTCTTTCAGAGATGCTATTCAGTTATTTAAAATTATATTCTGGTTTCAGATAATTACTGAACTTCAACTCCAATATAACAGAAGTGAGACAGAATTGAGTTTGGAAGCTTCCTAATCATGTCATATACATGCTAGGAATCTAAGAGCTAAAAATTCTACTAAAAACACCACAATGGTAAGGTTGATGATATAACTTAAAAACAAAATTTTAGTTTTGAACTTCAAAATTCCACTCATAAATATTATCTACCACCACTGCTGCTTTGGAAATGAGGAAACTATAACTCATATTTGATATGAAAATCATACAGCCATATGGTTGTTGGGGACAGAACAGGTTTTACCACACAAGTTCAATATTCTTTCATTTGATATGAAATGAATTTTGCTCTTGTCACTCCTTTTGTTGTACTTTAATTTTATAATTAAAAAAAAATTAAGGGGCGCCTGGCTGGCTCAGTCAGAAGAATATGTGCTCTTGATTTATTGATCATGAGTTTTAGCCCCGTGTTAGGCACAGAGATTACTTAAAAAAATTAAGGCTATAAAATAAAGCATATATTAATTTGAATACTTAGATATCAAGTTGGGAAATGAAAATCAGTATACATTTTGAAAGATTAAAATTTAGAGAAGTCATAGTTAGAAAAAAGAGTCACCTATGTTGCATGTGAAAGTACAAACTGACACAAACTATGGCTCTAAAAATCATGTTGCAGGGTCACCTGGGTGGTTCAGTCCATTGAGCATCCGACTCTTGATCTTGGATCAAGTCATGCTCTCATGGTTAGTTTGCAGGTTCGAGCCCCACACTGGGCTCTGTGCTGGCAGTGGAGAACCTGCTTGAGATTCCCTCTCTCTCCCCCTCTCTCTGCCCTTCCTGTGTTCTCTCTCTCTCTCGTGCGCGCTCTCTCAAAATAAATAAACTTTAAAAATAAAAATCATGTTATATATGTTTCTTTTCACTATGCACCTCTCCCTTAAAAAATTATTTAAAAAAAAATAAGATGTGTACTCTATGATGATGTGAGGGTTAAGACTTGTTTCTCATACTTTCTTAAGTAGAAATTATATATGTGCACATTTTTAGCCTATCAATTCAGTGGAATATTTAGGAGTCATTAAAAAGCAGTCATTATAAATTTGGGTCACTTGGTTTTCAAACCCAAAGAGAAAGTATGCTTTAACTTCAACCACATATGCAGGAGACTTCTTCTTTTTCTTATTTTTTAAGGTGATTTAATAAGTAGAATAAATATTTTAAAAATTTAAGTGAAGCTTTTCATGCAGAAAAATGTTTTCTACACTTATTATGTTTTGACATTTATTATACTTTGACATTCTAGGGATCTTATCAGTGTCTTACTGAAAGAATAATGGATATGGTTAACATAAAAAGATGCTACTTCTTAGTTTTCCACATTAATATAGACCTAGTAATGTTATACCCGTATGACCAATTGCAATATGCCTGATTTTCCTGCAATTTGTTTGAGGTCATACAGAATTTCCCTAATTAGATAATAAGGATATGCATTTATAATGTCCCTTGATGGGGTTCAGGACATGCTACCCCCCAAAATATGACACCTTTGCATATTGAATATTTTAAGCTGAAGAAGTTTGAGAAACAGGAAGTTCAGTCTAACCTTACTCCACCCTTCTCTGAAATAGGTCATAAAACTCTCCCGTGAGAGGTTTCCCCTCTATACCTGGAAGAACAAAGGATCCTTATCTCTGAGAACAAAGGAATGCTGGGAAGAATCAGAACAAATAGGACTTGCTAAGTTTCCCCTCGTTTACTATACTTACTTTACACTCGTTGATCTCTCTTCACCACTCATACTCTTTGATATCTCTCCACTACTGTCCACTTTTCATGAGACCTAGCAGAAAAATACTCAGGCCTGTTTCTCCGGGTCTTCATTTTCTTATGAAGTCTCCCATGTCACATAAAACTTATATTAAATAAATACATGTGCTTTTGTCCTGTTAATCTGTCTTTGCCAGTTTAATTTTCAGATCCACCTAGGGACCTTAAGAGGGTGGGTGGAGGAAAACAACTTCCTCTCCTACACGTATCACCATTATACTCAGAACAGACACAGCATATCCATATTAAGTAAATGAATCTATATCCTCAGTAGCATCGTTGCCTATTAGTTGTGTTGAACTCTGCCTCTCAAAGTGATAAATGGCTAAGGCTTAAAAAACACTTAGGGCTATCATGCCTTCCAGGGTTATTTGCTGTCTTTCTTTTCCTTTTCCTTTTCCTTTTTTAGCCAAGAATTCCAGACAAAATCTTTTCATTCATATATCTAACAATTCTACTTTACATTGTCCCTCAATTTAATTGTGGGACATGTCTGTTAACGAGCAGAGAAACATAATTCTCAAGTTAAGTTCTAAACCAGGATTGTCCAGTAGAAGAGGTAAATCACATACGTAATTTTAAGTATCTACAACAGTCATATTTTAAAAGTTAAAAGAAATAGGTGAAATTAATTTAATAATGCACTTTATTTTACCCAATGTATACAAAATACCATCTGTTAAACATGAAATCAATTTAAAATATTAATGAGATCCCTACAATTTTCATGTGTATGTGCACTATCTTTGGAATGATTGTGCATTTCTACACTCACAGCACATCTCAGTTTGAACTAGCCACATTTCAAGCACTCAGTTGCCACATATGGTTCATAAGTACCCTAGTGGATACACAGACTTTACTAACGTAAAAGACAATTTCTCTTCCCACAGCAGCCACTCTGTAGCCATGCAATTTTGTCTCTTTTAATTTTTCTGGGGGTGAGGGGGAAGGGGGAGGAATTTTAAAGAATAAAACAAAGCCACCAGAGTTAAATAAAAAAAAAACAATAAAACAAAAATCTGAATGTATTAACTTCTCAGGCTAGGGAATGCCTGGCAATGGAGAAGTGGGCCATGTAGGTCACTGATTTAGGGAAAGAAGTCCAGGGTTTGAGGCCAGGGCCTATATAGAACAGAGAAGGTGGGATTTTGCTCAGTTTATGCTAACTAAAGATGGAAAGCTAGCTCCATGGATTGAATCGCATGTGTTAAGTCTTGTCAGAATTTAATGGCAATGATACCCAGGCAGAAAAGTTTTCAGTTACTTCCAATAAAGGTTTGTCCTCCTTAGGTCACTCAGAGCCCAGAGTTCTTTAATACTCTATTTTGGTAGAACCAGTTGTGGTGACACAGCATTCAGTTTTGATAGCTCTTAGCTCCTAGGCAAATACCTCAATAAGCAGCACATACTTGTTTACAATAGAATAACCCAAGACAGCAATGTAAGACAAGCATACTAAATACAAAATAAGGCTAATTATTTTCCAATTTTACATAGCTTCATCACAAACAATAGTATTGATAAAATCAACATATATTTAATAAATAATACCTCATTTAAATTTTCTTTAAAAATGACTTCAAGTATTAGATAAGAGGATATTCTAAAATATGATTTTTTATGTAAGGTGCATTCATTAAAAGGTTTGTTTTTTTTTTCAAAAAGCAGTTATCAACATAAATTAGCTTTGCATGCCACATGGTATATGCATTATACTAAGGCTATACCTTATATACAAGGATGCCTGATATGTGACCTCTATTAATATACAGAAAAGAGAATATTTGTTGTGTTTAGAAAATTAGGAGCTACATAAGCATCTGCCTGAACCACCCTGACACCCCAGGAGCTACATATTTATTACATTTAATTACAATGCCCTAAAAGGTGGCCATTTTACACACGAAGAAACTGAAATTCAGCAACATTAAACAGCCTGTACCTGTTTCTACAGGTAAGTGGCAAAGACTGCATTAGAATAGGTATGTTTGATCCCAAACCTCAAACTCATTTCTGAATGGTATGTTACTTACTTTAGAGTCATTTGGCAAAAAATTGAAGCAGAAAAAAAAAAAGGAAAAACAATCTTCCAAATATTTGCCAAACTGGTGCATTTAATTCAACAGCTATACATGTAAGAACATCAAATATATTTTAATTTTTTTTTTCAACGTTTATTTGTTTTTGGGACAGAGAGAGACAGAGCATGAACGGGGGAGGGGCAGAGAGAGAGGGAGACACAGAATCGGAAACAGGCTCCAGGCTCTGAGCCATCAGCCCAGAGCCCGACGCGGGGCTCGAACTCCCGGACCGCGAGATCGTGACCTGGCTGAAGTCGGATGCTTAACCGACTGCGCCACCCAGGCGCCCCACATCAAATATATTTTAAATCATCTCAACATGTTAGAATATGAAGGACTAATCCTATCAGAATATGTTTATGCCTTACTTTCTTGTCATCTCTTTGAATTTAAAACTTGCATCCTATCCATTTAGAAAGGTCTCTAAACTAAGTTGCGTTGCACAACGCTAAAAGCAAGACAAGAGACCCCAAATGCTTGCTTACACTAAGTCCCATGTCTCCAAACCAAGACTTAATTACAGTTTCAGCTCTCCCAGTAATGGAACCTTAAACCAATCAGCAATCACCTGATCAGCACTAGTGAGGTAATCTGCCTGACAGACCCCTGCCATCCCCTAAAGGAAAGTAAATTTGCAATAACCAACCCACTCTTTTACCCAGTATAACTTCCTTGTTCCTGCTCCCTCCAGCCTATAAGTCTTATTTTGCAAACTCCCCTTAGCAACTTGCTGCTACAATGGATACTGCCTGATTAGAATCAGTTCTTGCTCAGATAAACTCTTCAAAGTTTTAATATGCCTCAGTTCGTCTTTTAACAGTTCCGATGTCAGAGGAGAGAGAACCAGGGAGCAACCCCCCCACCGCGCGCCGAGACCCTAGGAGCAAGGAGCAAACACTGGCGCCCTGAGCTGTACCTGTTGCGCTCCGGAACTGGCTGCTTTCTCGTGGTCCCTGGAGGTGATGGGAAAGTCCCGCTTGGAGCCCAGCTCAGCAGCTTTTGCATTTCGAGCTTTCAGGCTTTACTTGAGCAATTCTTGTTCTCAACGGGTCTGACTTAAGAACAGGACAGGCTCGGACTTAGAAAGTGGGTTGGGTCCGGGGTCGAACTGAGTCCGACTTAGAAACTGGGCTTGGTCTAGGGTCAGATTGGTTCCGCGGTCACACTGGTTCCGATTAGAAAGCGGGCTGGCTCCGGGGTCGGACTGTGCCGGGCTTAGAAACCGGGCTGGGTCCAGTGTCAACTGGGTCCAGGTGCAGACCAGTTCCGACTTAGAAACCGGGCTGGGTCCAGGGTGAGACAGGGTCCAACTTAGAAACCTGAACGGGTTCAGAGTCAGACTGGTTCCGACTTAGAAACTAGGCTGGAGGGAGGGTGGGACTAGGTCTAACTCAGAAACCAGGCTAGGTCCAGGGACAGACTGGTTCTGACAGAAACCAAGCTAGGTCCAAGGTTGAACTGCGTGTTACTGAAACTGGACTGGGTCCAGGGTGAAGCCGCAGGTACCTAAGTAAAATTTTGTTTTAAGGTTGAACAATCAGGTTAACCTTACCAAAGATAGTCCTAAATTACAGTGGCCACAGGGGAGAACTTTTAACCATCTTCAATAAACAAACATTTACTGAGGTGCTCTAGAGAAAAAAGGGGTCTCAGCCAAATACTCACCATTAAGGATAGAAAGAAAATTATTTTTCCTCCTTTACAGTTTCTAGTGACCAGGATGAAACCCACTGGGACAGCCCTGTCACTTTGGAGCCTGCAGACAGGATCCTGGGAAAACTAGCAGAAGCCAGCAAAAGGTGAGAATTCTTACCAAAGTCAGCTCTCCCATATCTCTACTGTGGTGCCTGGTCAAGGAAAAAAAAAGGTAAAATTTCATGTTGTCCCTTCCTTTCCAAATTCAGATTGGCAGGCAAAAGACATTTGTATGAATTAGATCTTTGAATTGTGACTTATTGATCCTTTCATTCCCAGGAACATCTATTGCCCTCTTGCTCCTTTTTATATCCTAATAACTTGAGTTGGCAACCAATTCCCCCTAATCAGGTTGGGGACCCCCAAAATATAGCCAAACAGCAATGTGAGTTGCACCCCATTTGCAACATGGTATGGCTGGACAGAAATGGGAATTTTAGTCCACTTGCAGCTAGGGTCCTACCGACTATTGCCTACTCTTGGGAATTGTCTAAGGCTTTCTTTCTTTTGGTTATCTTTGGGAGTGGTTGTGGATCTTGAGAGAGTAACATCCTTTGCACTGTTTTTTGGAGATAACCTCCTGCTTCCAAGAGGTTGTTCAATATGGCCAGGAATATTTACTGTTTATCCCAGCTGAAACCTGACAAGATATTTGAAAGGTTTTCAGTAACCAGAAACTGGCCAACTTGGCAGTGGATAGTCAGAGTCTAATAGTGATCTGGGAAACAAAGGCAAATGAAACATTTAATTTCATACTGTCTACAGCCCATTGACATGTCCTTGAAATAGGCAGAGTGACCTTCCACTAGGAACTTAGCTGCCTTGATGATGACACTTTGCTAACGACAGAAGGCAATCTTAGCCCAACCCTCCAGGATCCTGTAAGTCTACTTTAACATATAAAAAATCCTTTGGAAACTTCCTTTATCTATATAACTCCCCCCCCCCCGCCCCCCGGCCAAGATACAGGTTGGAAATCATACTCCAAGCTTATGGCCCACTGATATACATATGAAGGGTCTCATGACTGAGGTTTTACTAGACAGTAATAAAAGTCCTTTTCCTAACAGTAGCAACCCGCCCTCCCCAAAGTCCTGGAAACCTTGCTTCCAAAATTCCTTGGAGACTTAGGCCATCTCTGATTAAGTCACCTGTCACAACCCCAGCACAGCTCTTTCTGCCCACGGGTCCTGTCCCGTGCTTTAATAAAAATCACCTTTTTGTGCACCAAAGAGGTCTCAAGAATTTTTCATGGCAGTCACCTCTGGACACCCACCCCTATCATTCCAAAACTGCATCAGTAGGACTTACAGCCTTTTCCACTAGTTCAAATGAAACGATGTACCCAGTTTATCTTTTAACAACACAAAGCTTCCTTCCTTAAATTCTTAAACTTTCTTAACATTTTAAAGTTGGGGATGTTACTACAGCAATGTTTTATAAAAAACTAGAGCTAAATAAAACCACTTGATTCACATTTAATGTTCACTTTTTAGGCATATAATAAAATGCGTTTAATTTATAATTTCATAAAACTAGTATTACTCATTATAATTGCTATATTAGTTATATTAGTAATATTCTAATGAATTTCTTCAATGACTGCAAATATCCTTTCTTTCACAAAAGATATTAATGAAGAGAACATCATATATGATAGTAGTATCTTTTTCCATCCCCCCAATTCCTCCAAAACCGCAAATAAACAGAAGTGAGTTGAGGCAAGGGCAACCCTTATTTTCTGTGTTGGTGTTCAGTTGTGGAGAAAATAACAACTTAACAGAAGAAAAAAATTGAAGCACTATTCAGTTTGCAATTGTTTTAAAAATTATCAAATATTTTGTAATTAATGACCTACAAATTATAAAAAATTCAATCAAAATCAAAGGTTAATAGGATTACAACCTGCCTGAGAAAGATCAGGCCACTGGCACAAAAACAGACACTCAGATCAATGGAACAGAATAGAAAACCCAGAAATGGACCCACAAATGTATGGCCAACTAATCTTTGACAAAGCAGGAAAGAATATCCATAGAATAGAGACAGTCTCTTCAGCAAGTGGTGCTGGGAAAACTGGACAGCGACATGCAGAAGAATGAACCTGGACCACTTTCTTACACCATACACAAAAATAAACTAAAATGGATGAAAGACCGAAATGTAAGGCAGGAAGCCATCAAAATCCTCGAGGAGAAAGCAGGCAAAAACCTCTTTGATCTTGGCTGCAGCCACTTCTTACTCAACACATCTCCAGAGGCAAGGGAAACAAAAGCAAAAATGAATTATTGGGACCTCAGCAAAATAAAAAGCTTCTGCACAACAAAGGAAACAATCAGCAAAACTAAAAGGCAACAGACAGAATGGGAGAAAATATTTGCAAATGACATATCAGATAAAGGGTTAGTATCCAAAATCTATAAAGAACTTATCAAACTCAACACCCAAAAACCAAATAATCCAGTGAAGACATGGGCAAGATACATGAATAGACACTTCTCCAAAGAAGACATCCAGATGGTGAACTGATGACATGCAAACATGCTCAACATCACTCATCATCAGGGAAATACAAATCAAAACCACAATGAGGGGCGCCTGGTTGGTTCAGTCAGTTAAGCAACTGACTTTGGCTCAGGTCATAATCTCATGGTTCATGGGTTTGAGCCCCACGTCGGGCTCTGTGCTGACAGTTTAGAGCCAGGAGCCTGCTTCAGATTCTGTGTTTCCCTCTCTCTCTGTCCCTCCCCTCCTCATTCTCTGTCTCTCTCTGTCTCTCAAAAATAAGTAAATGTTAAAAAAAAAAAAGCACAATGAGATACCACCTCACACCTGTCAGAATGGCTAACATTAACAACTCAGGCAACAACAGATGTTGGTGAGGATACAGAGAAACAGGAACCCTTTTGCACTGCTGGTGGGAATGAAAACTGGTGCACCCACTCTGGAAAACAGTATGGAGGTTCCTCAAAAAATTAAAAATAGAACTACCCTATGACCCAGCAATTGCACTACTAGGTATTTATCCAAGGTATGCTATTTCGAAGGGGCACATGCACCCCAACGTTTATAGCAGCACAATAGCCAAAGTATGGAAAGAGCCCAAATGTCCATCGATGGATGCATGGGAAAGAAGATGTGATATATATCTATCTATATCTATATCTATATCTATATCTATACACACACACACACACACACACACACACACACACACACAATGGAGTATTACTTGGCAATCAAAAAGAATGAAATCTTACCATTTGCAACTACGTGGATAGAACTAGAGGGTATTACGCTAAGCAAAATTAGAGAAAGACAAACATCATATGACTTCACTCATATGAGGACTTTAAGATACAAAACAGATGAACATAAGAGAAGGGAAGCAAAAATAATACAAAAACAGGCAGGGGGACAAAACATAAGAGACTCTTAAATTTTGAGAACAAATAGAGGATTACAGGAGGGGTTGTGGGAGGGGGGATGGGCTAAATGGGTAAGGGGCATTAAAGAATCTACTCCTGAAATCATTGTTGCACTCCATGATAACTAACTTGAATGTAAATTAAAAACAAAAAAAAAGAAGAAGGATCAAGCCAGTTTCAAACCTGTTTAACTTGCCCTTACTTCCCAGTCCACACTGAAAATGAGCAACTTGCTCTCTGACTAGTGCTTTTCACACTCTGTAATAGACAAGCTCCTTTCTTTCCGAATTTGCTTTTTGCAGACCACAAAACTTCTTTATGGTAAAGAAATCATTACATGTATTTACTGTGAGGAAATTTCCTCTAATTAAATTCTTCTTCTTCTATTTTTTTTTTTTTTACCCTTATGGAGGCTAAGAATAAACAGTACTAATGGGAACAGACTTAGGCAGATTAATTGATTTAAAAAAAAAAAAAGCCGGTGGTGCTAATTGCTCTGCTTCTCTGAAAAGTCCTAGGATTGTCAAAAGCAGGGTATATTCATAGGAATATGTTGGGCATGTGAATATCATCCATCGTTCCTGTTACATCAAGTAAAAGACTAAGAACCTCTTTTGACAGAGACCATTAAGCTTTCTTCCATCTCTTGTCATTCTGTGATCCAGAATGCTTCAAGAGCATTCTGAGTAGTTGGCAGATTCTTGACTTTTATCAAACCTGCCACTTACTATACAAAGATTAAACAAGATATAATACATTGTAAATACAAAAATGTATCTTTTAGATAAAATATGATTGCTTTCCATGTAGAGGTTTTTAATGGCTACATATTAGTACTTTGTTTTATTATGGGTCAAATTAAGGAGTATTTACCCCTTGATTCTGTGCATATTAAAAAAAAATGTTTAAAGGCACCAGTAACAAGACTTCCACCTGATATTAGGTAATGCCAAGCATAACTATTGTGAAGAAAAAAAGAGGTCCATTTTACCTTCACAGTTTCCGGAAAAAAAAAAAAAAAAAGTTCATTTAAATCTGCCAACAGGGGCACCTGGGTGGCTTAGTTGGTTAAGTGTCTGACTTTGGCTCAGGTCATGATCTCATGACTCATGAGTTCAAACCCCAAGTCAGGCTCTGTGCTAACAGCTCAGAGCCTGGAGCTTGCTTCAGATTCTCTGTCTCCCTCTCTCTCTGCCCCTCCCCTGCCCAGGCTTTCTCTCTCTCTCTCCCTCTCTCTCTCTCTCTCTCTCTGTCTCTCTCTCCTTCAAAAAAAAAATCATTAAAAAAATGTAATAAATAAATCTGCCAACAGATATTATGAGGTTTGTGAAATCAGTAACATTGAATGTAAACAGAAGTGGCCAGCCTTTCACTGTTAAGTGTGGAAAGTATTAGCACTTTACAGTTTGCATGAAAGTTGCCTTTACTATTTTTAAACTTTTCCTCTTTAGGTTCACAATTGTTTCAGGAATCTACCTGCTGTGCTTGTTTTTAATGATTACATAGAACAAGCAAAACAACTGTTTTATATTGAGCTTTTCCTACTTCACCTAAGCACTGCAATTGCCACTGATTAAATTATGCAGAGGACGTGGAGAATCATTAGATTCAGTCTTAACGTATATTTCCTCTTTAAATTATGCATCTTAATAGCTCTCCTTTTTAGAAAAAAACATTGTGGTCTGTAGTAGGTATTTCTAAGTATTTGTTCAGTTTAGCTCTTGAATGCAAAATTTAATAATTACATATAAATTGGTTCCTCCCCCTCCACCCCTCCCCACCCGCACCCCCTTCTGGCCACAGCGTTGACACTCAAATTATCGTTTGGGCAATGTTAAAATGCAGATTCCTTAACCCCACTTTCCAGAGATTCTAATTCAAAAGGTCTGGAGCAGTAATCTGCATTTTTATCAAGCTCTAGGTAGTCTGGCATATATTTGACGAAATGTCATTCTAGCAAATTGAAGCAATAATCTTAACATTCAAATTTACATATTCATTCCTGTTAATTTCCCAAGCAAAAGGCATTTTCTCTTCAGAGATTTTTCTCTTTAAGGAAAATCAACTTCCCTGCCCAGCCCTCTATTCCCTGGGCATAATAGAGAAAACAAAAAGAACCAAATTATTAAATAACAATAGCATGATCTGTTTTAATAGATTAGTAATCCCATTTCTGTTTCATGCCTTGACCACTGCAGTCATTTTCTTTTAAAAAAATGAATGACCACCACCCTCCAAATCACAAAAGATGAAATATAAAAAGCAAAACTCACCAAATACTATAAAAAGCCAATGGATATTATTGTGTAATATAATGTTCAATTCTTAGAATGACAAAATTTTAAATATTAAAACTTAGTTCTAGTATTGGCAAAATCAATGGCAAGACTAATATGGTAGTATCAATCAAAGCTAAATTCATCATAACCTTTTATCCAGCAACCTTACTTTTAATAATTTTTCCTAGAAAAATAAAACACACTTATTAGAAGTGTATCAAGAAATATTAAAACAAACTATTCAATATTAAGAGAATGCTTAAAAAGCATATGATTCAATGACCCACTATCTTGGTCAAATTACCGAAGGAAGTTACAATATGGTAATGTAATTGAGTTCCTGCTGAAAGCTATAGAGTTTTGCAGAAGGCTTATTTCAGACAATTGAGAGATGTTCCTTTGAGCAGAATAGGAGCCATTGCTGACCTCATGATATCAATCCCATATTGTTGACAGTGGAGGTGGGGTTCTGCATGCTAGAACCAAGGGGCAGGAAGGGAATTTCTTACATAATATACTTCCAAAAACTAGTTGTGGTGTTATGTAAATATTCCAAAATTTCTAAAAAGAAGCATGTGTTCTGCTATGTAATAGTAAATAATAGAAAAATGTATCTATTAGCTAACTAGCTATCTCCCTATAGTAGTGAATATTATGGAGTAAAATTCAATATAAGAGAGTTATATCTTGAAAATCACCCAAGAGGATATTTATATCCTGAAACACCTACAGGTAGTTTCATTTATAAGGTTATCTAGGGGAAGAAAACTCATGACAAGTACTATAGAATTATTCTACCCAACTGTAAAAAATATAAAAGTCAAGCAAAATTGAGAAAAACTTGGAAAGATGTAGTGCAACCTAGTATGTCTTTAATATGTGATTTATAATCTCTGAATAAAAAGGAATTAAGAGTATAAAATTTTAGTATTAATATGTAAAAGATTATTTTGAACTGAAAAAAAGAAGAAAGAAATGCTTTTATGGAAACTATGATTCTTAATATATATTAGTTTATTCTAACATCTGAGAACAGGAGAATCCCCTAGAACCTGATCAGACATTGTTAAACTGAGCTGCAGCCAGAATTTGGTTGTCCTAAGTGTAGACATTTTTTCAGTGCCTTGCATTGTTCCAATGAGGAATGGATCAGTTGTCCTGTATACTCCTATTTGCAATCCCTTAGTTTATTAGTGTGATAGACAAGAAAAAAAAATGTAACGTTTTGTTTAAAATTAAGTGCTCAGAAAAAGATAGCCAAATGACACCAAGGAGTATAATCCACCTATGTGTATCATTTTCAAATTTTTAGTTCTTTCCTTTTGAAGCAGTTTGTATTGCTCAAAACTTCTCAATTTAGTACATTTGTTTCTCTTGGGGGAACAAGGTTATTGTTCTTATGGGTGCACAAAGAGGAAGGTTATTGAATTCAGTTATGAAAGAATGAAAGAAGAGGAAAGGAACTGGGAATGTTTTGATTTTCCATAAACATAAAATGGAAATAAAAAAACCCTGACAGATGTAGCTTTATTAATGTTGACTGGGTAAGGTACAAAAGGATTATAGGGCCTTCCCTTCTATACTATTTTCCTTTTATTCATTTATTTATTTTTATTTTTTAGAAGTAATTATTTTTTTTTTATTTTAGAGAGAGAGAACATGCTGCAAGAGGGGGAAAGGGTTAGAGAGAGAGAAAGAGAGAGAATCCCAAGCAGGCTCCCTGCTCAGTGTGGAGCCTGACATGGGGCTCAATCCCACAACCCTGGGATCATGACCCAAGCCAAAATCAAGAGTCAATTGCTCACCTGATCGAGCCACCCAGGGGCCCCTCATTTCCTTTTAAATCCCTACTTTCTTATATAGTATAACATTTGAGTTAATTCAATTAATTGTTTGAAGGAAAAATGTGATGTTAAAAATCTGGTTCTCCTAAGGAAGGGGAGCAGAGAACCTAGGAAGCTTTTTCAAAGTTGCTTTGCCATCTCCAGCTCTAGCTTCTCTATTGTAACAATCCATTGTTCCTTGAGGGACTGAGAAAACACTAATGTTTTCTTCTGTACTTATGACATGCACATTTCAGAAAGTTTCCTAAAATCTCTCCATTTTTTTTCCGCTCTGGTTAAAATTCCATCACACCTTACTGTGCTGTAACTCATCATATCTATTTATTTATTTCTGTGCTTTCTTCCATATTTTCACACACAACCTGATACACTCTCTGATTTAGATTTTTTTTAATTTTTTTTTATCGTTTATTTGTTTTTGAGAGACGGAGAACGAGCAGGGAAGGGGCAGAGAGAGGGAGACACAGAATCTGAAGCAGGCTCTAGGCTCTGAGCTGTCAATACAGAGCCCCATGAGGGGCTTGAACCCACAAACTGTGAGATCATGACCTGAGCTGATAGAGGATGCTTAACCGAGTGAGCCACCCAGGTGCCCCAAATCTGATTTAAATTTAAAAATTTTCTCAACACTGTACATTGTTTTACTTACTAGCAAATAAAACACTCCATCTGATTATTTTATAATCTTTCAAATTTTTTTATTTATTAAGAAAATAATGATTAAGTGAATGATGATACTGTGACCACTACTATTAATAAATAAAAACGCCAATACATCATGATATGCCAAAAGTGTAAGAAAATCCTACTCTACTGTGTGGAATACTGGCCAGCCCCATTATATTGGGGCCAGATTGGAGAAATTTAGAATTTAGAATTTAGAAAGAATTGACAAAAAATATTGTCAAAGCAGTGATAGGAATGTAATATTAATATAATTTTCACAAACAAAAAGCTTTCACCTAAATTAAAAGTGTAAAGAAAAAAGAATAGTTAAGATATGCAAATATGTTGATTGTCCAAAGCATTCCACTTATAACCATGTCAAAAAAGAAATGGTGAGTATAGTCATTATAATGAGGGAAGAAAAACATGTTGAACACATTCTATATGCCAAATACTGCTCTAAGTACTTTACCTGCATTATTTTAGCTACAGATCTCTTATAGACAAGAATAAAAGCAAATCTCTTATTTGAAAGAGAGTCCATAGATGGAGATTTAGCATAGTAGAGCATTTGCTTTGTGGAAATAGATAATGTTCTGTTCACTTGTGAGAAGCTATGCCTTTTTGGTATGTGGATAACTGGAAACACTCATCCTTCTTTGGTAAATCAAAGAGCTGTGTAATGAGATAGTAGAAGAAATCTCATTCAATGGGAAGGACTAGTGAGCTAAGGGGAAGACAAGTTTAAATCAGCAAGCACTACAAAGCATAGGTGCCATTAACAGGCAAACTAGTGAGGCTGTGGGAGCACAGAGTGGTAACACAGGAGCCGGTGGTATACCCTTTCAGTCAGGAAGGATTTCCCAGCTGAAGTGCTTTTTAAACCAAGAGCAAAACTATGAGGGAGGGAAATAGTGTTCTTGACAAATGAATCCACATCTCCAAAGTCTTCTTTAGTTTCCATGAAAACTATTAATAGAACTGATCATAAAACTTCATGAAACAAAGCTGCTTTTCCAAAAACTAAAGAGAAATGATACTACATCTTATTCAAGACTGATCACCAGCTACACTCAATGTATGTACATTATAGAGTTTAATTTTCCTATTCAAAGTAACATAAGGTGTGTTTATTACCGTTGCTTCAACCTCTGAGAAGTAAACGTGCACAAAAATGACAGGGTTGCTGTGTTTAATGGCTGATTATGTCTGATTAATATATCCAGAATCTGAATTCTTCCCACCACCTTCATTGCTAAACATTTTTTGCCCAGTAATAGAAGAGCCTTCAATGAGATAGTCCTATTCCTGAAATCGCTCTCCTATGGTCTGTTCTCAAAAGAATAAGCAGAATAAAGACCGAAGTGAGATCGTGTCACTGCTCTGCTCAAAAATATCAACAACCTTTAATTTTATGTCATGCCCTAAAAGATACCTGCTCCCACCCCATAATCATCATCACTCATCAGTCTCTGCCATTGTTTCCCACTACTTTCCGTCACTCTCTTTTCTCCAATCTCTCTGGCTCCTTGCTATTTATTCAATGTGATAGAAATGCTCTTACCTCAAGGCCTTTGCCCTTGTTACTTTCCTTCTACCCCTCCCTTTGCTTCAGATACCCATTTGCCTGCATCCTCAGCTATTTCTATGTTTGTTTTTCAACTGTCATTTTAATGAGGTGTCCCTGATCACTATTTTTAAAGAACAACTAATCTCACCTCTCTGGTACTTCTTATTCTTCAGCACTCTCTGCTTGGTTTTTCTCCTAGCACTTATGACCACTTGATAAAAATCTTACTTTTATTTTCGGTCTCATCCCTCGTGGATATAAACCATTTGTAAAGGGATTTTTGTTTGTTCTCTGCCAGATCTCTGGTGTCTATTATAGTATTTGGAACATAGTAGATACTCAGTAAATATTTTTGAATGAGTAAATGGATGACGCTGACATTCTTTGACAGATTTAGATTTAAATCCAGAATCACTTTTCTTCCCCCCATTTTTCCTACTCGTTATCTCTCCCTAAGTCTTTGATTCTTTTGTCAACAAGTTTCTTTGATATTGCATTTCACTCACAGCTATTAACTTTTAATATTAATATTTAGGGCATCATTGTTTTCCCAGTGGAATTACTATAATACATACTGAACATGTTTGTGCAGTCAACCTACCCACCTTTAAAAATGCACTATGTGTATATTAATTTAGATATAGTTCCAAATGCTAATTCTTTCTAAATGATAGTTCTGTAGAAATGCCTAAAACTTTCCACTGTCTTTCCATTAGATAAAATACACATTCCAAAGCATGACACTTCAGGCCCCTAATGATGTAGCTCCTTACCTGTTATATTCTCTATGTTCCTGATAACAAAACTACTTGACTTTCCTCCAAGTGGCTTTGATATCAATGGACATCAGCACCCAGATCTCCTTCACATTTTTATAGGAGCCACAGTTGGGCGTAACCTTTAGTAGCTGCCCATTGACACGGAAGCCATGGTTCCTAGTGCTGCTTCCTACCAAAAGCTCACATGGCAGAGGGACTAGTGCCAGTGCTGAGGCTCCCAGCTGCCCCATCAGCCTGGCCACATTTTTCTCAGACCTGCACGGAGTTCTGAGTCTCTCCTACCCAACCTCCCTTACCTACTCACCTTTCACAGATTTGAGAACATGAATTGGTCTGTAGGTTTTGTCTTCTCCAGCCCCCTCCTCTTTACCCTTCAATAAATCTCTTGTAGATCTTTTCTGATCCTGTTGCCTGCTTCTCTTGGAAAATTAGGATGTGATTCACT
Organism: Lynx rufus; assembly: GCF_022079265.1. NCBI lineage: Eukaryota > Metazoa > Chordata > Mammalia > Carnivora > Felidae > Lynx > Lynx rufus. Next base: position 42,528,969 of record NW_025814823.1, read on the forward strand.
GATGATCAAAAATGGTAATGTTTTTCAGCCAGTCTTTGCTCTTCCTACAATGCCTTCCTTCTCTTTCTACTGGTCTAAATCTTAACTTGTCCATAAGATGGCAAACTCAAGGGCTATAACTGTGCCTCATATATACCCCCCTGCTCTGTAATCTTTCCAATTGTGAACTTCTTTAAAAAAAAATCTTTTATTGAAGCTTTTCCTGTGCAATATCTTATCCTCCCATTGAATTTCAAGCCTCTTGATGGCAGGAACCATGTCTTATTTATCTTCATATAATGTAAACACAGCACCTTGGAAGTTCTAGAAATTCAATATGTATTTGATGAATTCGATTGCCGAAGGTTCTTTATTAGAAGGGAGTGAGGCTAGTATATCAAAATAAAGTACTATTTATGATCTAGAGCCCCTCTTCACATTTACATCTAAATCTTTCATAACATTCCAATAAATCAGAAAGCAATTCTCTATTACAGTTCTGCAGTAGCCAATCTGGATATGGTCCACAAATAAGAAACTAAGAAAATATCACTTTACAATAGTGGACAAAGTCCAAGGCTCATGAGTGGTTAACAAAGTCTATGTGTAAGTAGTATAATTACCATCTCCTAAAATATGTTAGATAAACATTAAGGATCAGCGTAAGGGGACCTGGGATTAAGGATTTTGGAAGAGTACAAAAGGCAAAGTAATTAAGATACATTTATCACGTAGGAAAGAAAAGGTGTAGTAAAAAATTATAATACTAAAAAAAGGATAATATTCAGAAATCTAATCCTGTTTATCACTTAAAATATGATGAAATGTATGAAACATAAAATAGTTTCTAAATGTGTTATCTTAAATAGGAAAAGAAACACTGTCTTGGTAAAAAAAAATTACACTAATTTAAAATATGATTTTATCATTCCTAAATCATTGTCAAAGCCCTCAAAATTTTAACTAAGTACCCAATAAACTGTAATAAATATTTTATTCCTGTTCATATATTTCACATAGACTTCAGAACACCAACTTTGGGATTTTAGTGGAAAGTGTGTAAAAAAGCTATTTGAAATCAAAACTTTCAAAATCAATTCTAATGGACATATGGCTACATTAGCAACTTTTTTTTTGCCTAGTAGTCAATGTTTAAAGGTCCCTATTTATGCACTACTCTGGCCATTTATTAAACTATATTTCTATGAAGTGTTAGTTTTCAGTCTCATGCCGTTGTCATGTAACTGTGACCACTTTCTGCATTAAGAAGAATTAGCAAATCAAAATCAATAAAGCAATTCAGGATTTCAGAAGGAATTAGAAAATAAAAGCAAATTATTAATATTTAGGCAAACAGCTTTGAAATCCACTGCCCAATGTTAACAGCCTATTAGGCTATACTCAGTGCTGAGTGGATAACAGAAGTTTCCACAAAAGCATAACCTGTGAATTAAAGCCCATTTGTGGAGAATATTTATTTATATTAGCTATGATACATGTATCACTACATAATAAACACATGAAATTATTTGTGTGTGATCTTATTATAAAATCTAGTGGAATAAATTTCATTAGTTTGCAAAAAGTACAGTAACTTTTTGATTAGCAAACCATTAAAACATTGTCAATCAATCTAACTTAATGTGCAGTGTTCTTATATTAAGGTAGTAGTGATGGTAAAAGAAATCTCTGATTTCATTTTGGAAAAAAAATACCCATACCTAATTGTCCTATAGTTTAAACCTTGTTCAGTTTCTTATGCTGGGAATAGCAACACTGACACAAAATGACAAGGATATAGAGAACATCAGTAATTCAAGAATGAATCATGTGTAATAAATGGTTATTTGTGGTGATAATACTTTAAGCAATGTGATGATTTTTGTTTGTGTTGTTTTGTTGTGCATTTAAGCAAGTACCATCTGTGGTTAATGACAGTCTCATAGAACAGGATGTTGTTTTATATGATTAATTTTGGGGTATGTTGAAACTCTACAAATGTAATCTGTATTCGCTTCCCTGCACTGTGAATCTTCTGTTTTTAAAATGGCAAAATCCTGTCATACCTTTAGTATTAAAGTTATTATTCATATCTGAAATGTAATATTTCTACTCTACTTAATAGTTTCCTGGAGGCTGACTGGAACTAGAAGTTTATCTATTTTACTTTATCACATTTCTCTTAACTTTTCTTTTAATCAGTGATCCTGTTTGGCCTATAATTTAGGTCATGTACACTCACGAATTTTGCTTAATTTTGCTTAACACTTCTCTGAGTTGTGGCTTAATTTTTAAATAAAACTTCACCAATAATTTCATCTTTTTAGGCTCTACTATCCCTTAATTTAGACTTCCCATTTTTTTTTCAGAATTTGGGGAAAAATTATCTAATTAGAAGTCCATTTTTACAAATGGTACATTTTATCATTCTCATGTCTGTGTTGCTTCTTCGAAACAATCACAACTATATATTCTCAGAGCTATGCCCATTTGCAAATTCCTAAATATACAAACCAAATAATTTTACAGTGCTATGTTTAGATAAAATTTCCCAGAAAACTTCTGAAATTCTACATTTTCAGACTTGATTTCTACTTGTTCTTTTGTTAAATGAAAACTCAAGTCTAAAAAAATACTACAATGTCTCTGGAGCTTTCCAATGTACCAAGTAATTATTCAAATTAGATTATAAAGCTAAAATAAAATTAATGACAATGATCTTGAATCCTGGTTAACCAGGAGAAAGGTTTTCTTTTTTTAGCTGGATAAGATTAAAGATAATAACTGTATAAAAAGTACAGTTAATCTCTATGAATTGAAAATATATTCTGCATCTCATACAACAGAATATACAGATTAATAATTTATGTTTTATTAATATGCATGTATTACCTCTGTTGAATTCCATTTTATAAAGTTTTGCATAATTAATGTGGTATTTTAATCATGTTACAATAACAGAAGTCAGTCTGGAAACATAACTGGGTTAGGCACATTTAGTGATGTCTAGTGGGAAGCATTCTTATATCAGCCTTAAATAACTAATTAGAGAGAGCAACAAAAAATGTGTCACTAGCATTATTAAGAAAAGAGGGTCTATATATTAATTTAAAATATCAACCTACAACTGGGAAAAGGAAATTGTGACTGTTTAAAATAATGTATATACAGAGAATATCAGGAAAGTAATCAGTGGCTTCTCATTATTATATCATTATGAGACATCATGAGCCCAATATAGTTTTTTTGTCTTTTTAAATCAAGAGTGTTGTTCACCCAGTAATAAGAAAAAAAGTTGACAAGGAAGTGGTCAGCAGAAAAATGAGCACAAAGATCTCCCTAAGTGAACATGTCAGAGTATATATACATCATGTTAGTTCAAGACACGCTGAGGGTTGGATCCACGCAACACCAAAGAAGGCTCTTTTGAAACCTGCCCTTATGAGATTCCAAATATAAACTCATAACTGCGTTATGGCACAGTGGCATAACTCAATTTATTACCGTGCCTTGGGAACACTCATTTTGAAACAGGTTGACAATCTAGTTTAAACGGTAATTTTAGTCTGTTTTAATTTCCTAACCCATACAAACTCCATCTAAATGTAGGACCTCTATTTAAAGTCCATGCCCCAATAGTTCCTGGTAGATGTTGTCATTTAATCTCATAATTGGGAGTATATTTACTGATTGGAAGTTATAAGTTTTATTAACACATACCCTCACTGTGGGGGAGGGTCAAAATTATAAAATTTTACTCTCTGTGTTTTCCTTTCAGAGGAAAAAATCATTCTATGAATGAAGACTTACACCAACAATTTAAAATGGCTTCCTGATGGAAATATTTCCCATACAAAAATAATCAAGGTAGTGTTCTATAAATATTGCCCTTGAGAATCCTAAGGAGGTTTCTATTCTCTACAAGGAGCAATATTGTATGTCCTTAAGGAAAGATTATCAACAACAACAACAAAAATAACTAAAGAAAGAAAAGATAAACAATATACACATACAATGTGCTGGCAATTTTCAAATATATGTAGAATATTGCTATATGAACTATAAAGGGAAGAGTTAAAAATGAATTAATTTTGCTCTCTAATAATCATCATTGACAAACAAGTGTTGGAGTCTTAAAGTTTGTCAATATTCATTTCACACTAACAAGGTTGTAAAGTTCTTATTCTATTAGGAGGTACCCATGATATAAAGATAAATATTTCTAGGGGCACCTGGGTGGCTCAGTCGGTTAAGCGTCCGACTTCGGCTCAGGTCATGATCTCACGGTTCATGGGTTCAAGCCCCGCATCAGGCTCTGTGCTGACAGCTCAGAGCCTGGAGCCTGTTTCAGATTCTGTGTCTCCCTCTCTCTCTGCCCCTCCCCTGTTCACACTCTGTCTCTGTCTCAAAAATAAATAAACATTATAAAGAATTTTTTTAAAAAGATAAATATTTCTCAAATAGGGAGAGACGAAATATTGAAGGTGCTTATTTGATTGAAAAAAATACTTTGAGATTTAGCTCATAATATATTTTATTTCTGTAGCTAATAAGCAATGTTCCAATAAATGATTTCACCTCTTGACTGAACGAGCTTGTAGAAAGGAACTGACAAATGCAAATGACCTGTTGGGGGTAGACAAATCTCCTGATAGAAATTAGTATTTTGTTAGCCTAGTTAACAAGAATGAATGCCCCAGAACCTCATCACTTATACAGATCATTTGTTAAAGTGAAGTTTCACAATCTGTAAGGTGAAAAACAAAACAAAACAAAACCCTCTTTGACCTCAAAGGACCCCACTAGCTAATCCTGTGAGACCAAGCTAGATATAATCTACAGTTTTCTTCCTTCCTCCCTCCCTTCCTCCCTACCTCCCTTCCTTCCTCTCTCTCTCTCTCTCTCTTTCTCTGTCTCTCACTCTCTCTCTGTCTTTTTTATTTTAGCGAGAGAAAAAGAGACAGAGAGAGAGAGAGAGAGAGAGAGAGAGAGAATCTTAAGCAGGCTCCACACTCAGCATGAAACTGGATGCAGGGCTCAATCCCAAGACCCAAGTCAAAATCAAGAGTCAGGTGTGTGGGGCACCTGGGTGGCTCAGTAGGTTAAGTGTCAGACTCTTGATTTCAGCTCAGGTCATGATCTCATGTCTCATGGTTTCAAGCCCCACATTGGGCTCTGAACTGACAGTGTGGAGCCTGCTTGGGATTCTCTCTCCTTCTCTCTATCTGACCCTCCCCAACTTGCATGCATGTGTACACGCTGTCTCTCTCTCTCTTTCAAAATAAATTTGAAAAACTTAAAAAGGTTTTAAGGGGTGCCTGGGTGGCTCAGTCGGTTAAGCATGAGACTCTTGGTTTCAGCTCAGGTCATGATCTCACAGTTTCGTGAGTTTGAGCCCCTCATCGGGTTCTGTGCTGGTGGTACAGAGCCTGCTTGGGATTCTCTCTCTCTCTCTCTCTCTCTCTCTCTCTCTCTCTCTGCTCCTCCCCTCTCATACTGTCTCTGTCTCTCTAAAAAAATAAATAAACTTAAAAAAAATTTTAAAGAAAGAATCGGATGCTCAAACAACTGAGCCACCCAGGCACCTCTACAGTTTTCTTTCTAATCATCTTTATAATTATGGGAAAGAGTAACACTCTACTCAGACAAATTCTGTGTAGGTATTACTGTGGGTGAAAAACCATATATCCCCTATAGACTGTTCAGTGTTTTTATTTCATAAAAGAATTTATTCTTTAGTTATAAAACATCTCAAATCGTGTAACCTGTTAACAAATTATCTATACAGGCAGGCTCATTTATGTATCTTTTATATGTATGAATTTTAGTTACCTTAATTTAAAACACACCAGTCTCCTGACAACATGGCTCAAATTTCAGTTCCCACAGTGGCTGATATGCAGTTTGTAAAGTTACACAGCAAAAAATTTGCTGCTAGCTGTTCAGTCCACAAATCACTATGTATTTATCAGTGACCAATGTTGGCACTTCTTTCAAAATGCACAGACATCGAAGCATATAGTTCTGTTGCCTTCTGTCTCCCAGTGATAAACCCACATGACATTGTACATAAATGGGCGACTGAAAGAGGCAATTGGCCAACAAAGGTGAAAATGCAGGAAAGAAACAAAAGTGATAATATCACAAGTAAAATTTGGATAGAATATAAATGAGTTATAGAAGAAATAACTGAGTGTAGGAATATTGATCCTGGTACTGTTCACAAGACTCTAGATCTACAGCTAGAGGAACTTAGTGAAGGCAAAACTATTGATGTAAATGAACAAAGAGGCTGTGATAGAAAGGATGACGATGTCCCAGAAGAAATGACCTTGGCAAAGTAATGGAACTCTCAGAGGCTATTCAAAACATTGAAACTGCAAATGATAAAATGTTGCTAGCTGATCCAAACTTAGAAAGGAATATGACATTTCACCAAGACATAGAAAAGATGCTTTTTCTGTACTCTAAGTTATATGAGATGAAAAAGGCAAGCACTGTTTAAACTCCTCTTGATAAGTTTTTTTTTTTGCAAAGAAAAAACAATTTAATCCTCAATGTTTCTGACGTTTTTAATTATAGTGTACTAAATAAATATAGGTTTTACTATTTGTTCACTTCTCTATACCTGTATAGCCATTAGGAAGAGAGTTTTCAATGTTTGGGGAAAAAAAGTGACAGAACAGTTGTATTTTTCCCATCAATTATTAAGATCTCTTTGCAAAGCTTCAGCTACCAGTCATTTTTAAGGTCCTTCCCTAGTGAGTAACACCAGGACTGCCTGTATTTCAACGAAGAGGCTTTACTAGTCCCTCTGCTAAAATCCTCCACTAGGGTTCTTAGTTGGAGGCCTTAAAAAAGTATTTGATATGCTCCACGAGAGCAAAGATTAAAGGATATAGGAATAAATCTTCTTAGTACCAATTTTACAAATATGTCGAAAACCCCATTTTATTCTAATCTACAGAGAGAAAGGTTTATACTTTCTAATCTTCCTTAAGAAATAAATTTTAATATAGTAAGTAATTCAACCATTACTAAAATATAAATGGTAAATGCAAGTGATAAGCGTTAAAAAATGTTTTCAGTGCTCATCTCTTAGTCTCCATGAACTGCAGCATGCTGCGGAACTGTAACACATTCTCCCTCCAAGCTTTGTTCTTCTCAATTGGCAAACATCGGCTGTCCATGCTCCATCCCCCTGTTACACACACTTTACTTATACAACACAAGCCAACACGGTTTTTCTTCTGATGTCTTTTGGATCATGGTAAGCATCATAGACATTTTCATCAGTGATGCCAAGAGAACTGGGAATATGTTAGTTTACTTTTGCTTCCTCTGTTGCTTAGTTGGCTGCTTCTGCAGCAACAGAACAAAAAGAGGATCATGCATGAAATACAGCTATTATTTATGAGAGAATGGCTGGTTTTAAAACAAGATAGATGGTTAGTATTCCGTGGATATTCCCCCACCAGATTGTAACAGTTCTGAATGAGGTTAAATTGTGAGCCAAGACTGTCAAAATTTTCTCTTGATATAGCACCAAAATAGCCTGATCAGCCCAAAAGCTGCTGAGCCTCACTATTAGGAATTGCAGTTACTCTGCAATGTGAAAGATCGGGGATTTGGTCTATTTCATCATTTGGGTTTTTTTTTTTCCCTCCTAGAGTTACTGCCTAAAAGAATAAGAATTTCTGCTTGAATGGCTTGATGTGACATTTAACTCTAGTAGTGTAGATGAGGTCATAGTGTTGTTTAATGTACTATATTAACCCATGTCTCTTGGATCTCAAATCATTTTAGACTGCAGTTCACTTTTAGAAGTGGGTATGCAAACACATTGAGATGATATCCTATACCAAGATTAGTCTGCGGGCCATCCATTCATTCACCAAATTTTATCAAGCATCTACTATGTGCCAGTGATTTAACTTGCATGGACAATTCAGTAGTGACAAAACAGGTTTTTTCTTTTTCTTTTATATCTTCTTCCTGATTTTTCCTTATAAGGCTGATATAAAATAACGTACAATTTTGGCAAAAGTCATAAGGAAACCCTAATGATGAGCTAAGTATCTCAGCTAATAATGTTTATTCATGTCTTTATTTTCAGCTAATAATGTTTAAACTTTTGACAGACTGGCCACTTGTTCTCCTCTAAAAAGGGACACTTATCCCTATTTCCTAGGAGGTCTTAAGGCTTGGGCAGAATTTGCGACAACGTGGATGGAACTAGAAGGTATTGTGCTAAGTGACATAAATCAGTCAGAGAAAGACAGACATCACATGATTTCATTCATATGTGGAATTTGAGAAACTCAACAGATAAACATAAGAGAAGGAAAGGAAAAATAAGAAAAACAGACAGGGAGACAAACCATAAGAGACTCTTTTTTTTTTAATTTTTTTTGATGTTTATTTATTTTTGAGACAGGGAGAGACAGCATGAACGGGGGAGGGTCAGAGAGAGAGGGAGACACAGAATCTGAAACAGGCTCCAGGCTCTGAGCTGTCAGCACAGAGCCCCACGTGGGGCTCGAACTCACGGACCAGACCGTGAGATCATGACCTGAGCCGAAGTCGGATGCTTAACCGACTGAGCCACCCAGGCGCCCCTAAGAGACTCTTAAATACAGAGAACAAACTAAGGGTTGCTGGATGGGAGGTGGGTGAGGGGATGGGCTAAGTGGGTGATGGAGATTAAGGAGGGCACGTATTGGGATGAGCACTGGGTGTCATATGTAAGAGATGAATCACTGGGTTCTGTTCCTGAAGCCAAGACTATACTGCATATTAACTAATTAGAATTTAAGAAGGGTTGGGTAGAGAGTATAATTTTCACTTCATCCAGCAGAAAACAAAGTGTTTTATAATTTGAAGTATATACAGTATTAGGTTTCAGAGTGCTTCAGTCGAGAACTAGGTATTCTGAATTCTGTGAGAATGGTTGTATTATTAAATATATGTTTAAAAAATATTACTAAATGGCTTAAAGACACAATTTTAGCTGTATTTCAGTGAAAAGAACACTACAAGAAAGTCAGTGATTGTCATGTAAGTCTCTTACACCTGAATTAATATTTCAAGTCTTTCTAATCTTAACAATAGAATCATTTTTAAATTTTTAAAAGATTTTAATTTTAAGTAATTTTTAAGTAACCCAACACGGGGCTTGAACTTAAACCCCAAGATCAAAGTCATGCTCCACCAACTGAGCCAGACAGATGCCTCAGAATCATATTTAATTTGTCGCATGGGAGAATAGTAGCTATAAAATTAGACAATATAAGTAGAGAGATGACAGAATTTACTCTCTATAAAAGCATATACATAGACACCCTCTGACTTTTTAATGTTTCTTTTTGTGTATTCATTGCCTTCATTCAATTTTTTTTTACCTAGAAAAGTTTTAAATTTGCTTCAGACTATATATACCAAAAGAAGGAAGAGTAAAAATCATTAATACTGTGTGCTTTATTTCCTAATATCCAATTCCACTCTCAGAGGCAGAATATTATAACAACAAGAAGGAACAATGTGTGTGGAGGATGTATAATTAGAGATTCAAATATCACTTGTCTTCTTTTTCACTTTAATTGTATACAAGTACAGAAATATAATTGCTTAGTTATATAAATTGCATTTTAATTTGCCTTTTTCTAAGTTTGCTATTTATTTACAAAACCCAAAATATATGACCTCAGTGGTCCTTTCCTCAGTGATGAGATAGCAGTAATTCATCTGAAGAACTTTATGTCTCTTGTGAATGAATCCAAATCAAGTTCCATTCAATAAATTTTTATTGAAAAATTTTTTCTGAAAATATAGCATATCCATGTAATGCACTAGGCCATGAATACACAAAGGATAAGAAAATTTGCATTCTGTCTTTATGCAATATAGGGTTTTGTGAAATTTTGTAATTTCTGTTTATAAAAAGTTATATTGTAACAAATAGCCATCTCCTGAAATAGAATTATTTAGACACATGTTATAAATAAAATTATTCTAAACACACAAGAGAAGCTATTCTTATAAAGAATCTCTTTGGTCAAATAATGAATCCCCTAGAACATAAATATTCTCCCCTACATTTATCTGCATTTTAACATTATTTTTCTGTCCCTTTTCAAGTGTTCTTGGAGATCTCAGGGCAAAAAGTACTAAGATCATATTTGGTATCACTTCTTTACACAATTTGTTCCTAGAGCTTTTAGTATACCTGTAAGTACAGTCAGTCACACCTGTAATTTACTAGCATCCCAAATTCACAGAATTGTCCTTATCTTTCTTAATTGCTTCTGGGACCTCTCCCCTAGCTCAAGATAAGATGCTAATTAGTCTGATGAAGTCCTAGCATGGTCATTCCAAATCAACTTTGTCCCCCTTAGTATTCACCATAACCTCAAACAATTAGAATGGAAAAATTTCAAGAAACCAAAATAGGCACTTACTAAGTATCTGAAAGGATGAATTAAATGATGACTAATGAAAACTCCAGGTAGACAAAAGGATTTAGGGCAGTCCTTCTCAAAGGAATTATTTGGGGGAACTTGTGAAAATACAGACTGTGATTCATTACTGCTGGGGTGGGACCTGGTAGTCTGCATTTCAAACATGCTTTCAGGTAATGCTAATATTGTGGTCTCCATCAACACTTTGAATTGGAAGAATTTGGGGTGCTACTGTAAAATGACATTATTGAGTACATGCTTCTTGGCCATAAACACTTGGATTAAACAGCCATTAGAATGAATGATCTTGCATTAAACTTAAAAATAATGATGACATTTGTTTCTTATTTGGTATTTACCATGTGCTTACCACATGGCAGGCATTTTATAAGTTAGGAATTCATAAATCCACTGGAGGGTGAATAAAGAATGTTGTACAACTTAAAGAGAAAAAATAGTTGTAACTGCATTAACCATTATTAGCTATAAAAGCAAAGTTTGTGTAAAATTACAGTGACGTTTTGAAATGCTGAAGAAGGAAAATGAAGAAAATTGTCAAGCTTGATAGAAAAAGAACATATGCTATTACTTGAGGATCTCTTACAATTACAAAGGCTTGAAACAATCACATTTTAGATGCTCGTACTTGTTAATTCTTACGAATAACCTGAGAAACTATTTTGTAGGTGAAAAATGGAAATACAGGAAGGTTAAATTACTTGGTTTAGATCACACAGCTAGGAATTGGTAGAACCAGTATTCACATAAAGTAATTCTATAATCTTCTCTGAAATTATTTTTCTTGGCCATTAAAGAGACTGTAGATCTAACAGTGTGTTATCATTTCTAGAACTTGATTGTACTTTTCCTCAATCCTTGATGTTATATGTGGCAGTGGTTATGAAATGACTCAATTTTAACTTCTTTCTCCTTTGAATCCTTCCTAAAATATTTCACTTTGTTCCTCCTCCAATGAATTTGTAAATTCATAACATGTTTGAACTCAAGTATTAATTTAAATAAATTCTACATCCCTTTGGTGCAATGAAATTTAAAATCACATATGTTCTTTATTTAAATGACTTAAATATTATAAAAGTACATAAAACTGAAATTCAAAACAAAATCTATGTTTTATCTACACAAAAACCCTCATGAAAAATGCAAGAGATGAAGCTAATATGGTGTAGGCTCTGCAAATTTAAATCTACACTGTTCAAAATTACAAAAGCTAAAGTTTATAAAATTGCAACTACAAATATTATCACGTTTTGTTGAATATGAAGATTGCCATGACTTGTAGGATTTGCTGCCAATGTTGTTCTCTTACTGTTATGTACAGATTTTAGCTTACATGCCCAAGAATCTGTGATGGCAGCCAAAACCTTAGAATTTGTTCATATTCACTTTAGTTTGTCATATTTTTAATCTTCCAACATTAATCAAATTATCAGAGACAAATGTCCTCCATTTCAATCATCCTAAGAAATAGTTTCATAAATAGAATGACTATAGGCTCAAGTTTAGACAGCAGGATTGGAGTGCTTTGGAAAACTGCTCCTGGGGGTGCCTGGGTGGCTCACTCCGTTAGGCATCGACTTTGGCTTAAGTCATGATCTCATGGTTCCTGGTTCGAACCCACATCAGGCTCTGTGCTGATAGCTCAGAGCCTGGAGCCTGTTTCTGATTCTGTGTCTCCCCCTCTCTCTCTCTGCCCCTCGCTCTCTCTTTCTTTCTCTCTCTCTCAAAAATAAATACTTAAAAAAAATTAAAAAATTTAAAACTGCTTCCTGACTTTTTCCTTGCTAAGGTAGTTAATAATTATGATAGTAAAAAATCAACAGCTGTATGTGCTCTGTAATTGACAAAACACACATATCATATGACTATTGCATATAAACCAGAGGTGATATTAATACTTCTCTTCACAGATGAGAAAACTGAGGCTCACTAGCCTAAAGGGAAATACTCTGAATTCAGGGGTTGTGAATCAAAATCCTACTGCTATTTATTATACCATGGTTATCTTTTCTACGTATTAAAACTCCTACTTATAACAAATACAAACAGGCACTCAAACATCCTTTCTTTACTTTTATAACCAATACAATTGTGACTTCAGAATCTCCTACAAGGGCTGTGAAATCATTGCCTTTGACATCACACACAGCTGATCCTGCTCTACCCTTTGCTGGCTGCTTTATTTGCAAAATGAAAATACTAACACTCATATAAACATTAAACTTCCAAATCATATGTGAAAATCAGTAGACTATTTAAAACGTTGGCATGGTTCAAATTGTGATAGACCTTTGCCATTAATATTACCTCAGGTATGTCAGAGACACCTTATCTTTTTTTCCTGATATCATTTAGAAAATCAACTATCTAGTGACTCATGAGAAATAAAAATAATCATGTGCTTTCATTCCCAATAAAATGGCTTTATCGATTATTTATTGCTTATTGAGTCTTATGCTTTTTCAAATTGTTTTATAATTATTTTCTGAGGCACAATGTAATCCTTTAAATGGAGTATGTTTTACTTATATCTAAAATATAGAGGGATATCTGGGTAGCTCAGTCGGTTAAGCGTCTGACTTTGGCTCAGGTCATGATCTTGAGGTTCATGAGTTTGAGCCCCGTAACAGTCTCTATGCTGACAGCTCGGAGCCTGGAGCCTGCTTCAGGTTCTGTGTCTCCCTCTCTCTCTCTCTCCCTCCCCCACTCACATTCTGTTTCTCTCTTAAAAATAAGCATTAAAAAAATTTAAAAAATAAAATATAGAGACAAGATTTAAGATTTTGGACATAGGTCAAAAACAGTTCCAGAGTTTCTACACCAATAGGATTTGCTGGTCTACACTGAAATTATCAGTTTTAAATAAACTTACTTTTAAGGTAACAGCACTTTGTCCACTTACTTGGGTGGTTCTGATTTTATGGGATTTAAAAATTTCTTAATATTCACATCCAGGATCTATTCTATATCTAACTTATAAAACATAAATGGAAAGTGATCCCAGTCTTTTATCACTGGAAAATTTTTATTTGAGGTATTTTGCTTTTGACTCTATGGATGAATAGTACTCAATCTGTAGCAGAGTCAACACTTCAATAACTGGCTTATTATTAATCTCTTCATTAAACCTGTACCGAATTGTAAAGAAAATGACTCAATAACAATGTACCTGAATGTATGTATAGCTATTAGAATCCAGGCAAAAACCTAAGGGAGAAAAGCAAAAACCTTATATTTAAGGGCCCATAGAGATTTGGACTACTGCCACAGCCATAACTCTTTCCACACAGTTTATTCCCCCAACTGAGGAGACAGTTCTAATGCCTAATGCCTCTCCAGCCTTCCTTGATGCTAGCATACCTTGTTTGCTAAAGTTGTCATCTCCACAGCACTAAACCACATGATTTCTCCCCTATGTTATTTCATTTTATTTCCCATAAAAAGCACAATGAGAAATATCCTAGGAGCCAGAGCTTTTACTCTCCAACTGTAATGTTCAGTTTTATAACATCATTAAGTTTCTTACAGAAAAATAATAATGTGGGCAATGTGAATGAGTTTCTCATATTGGCTTCAGCATTTCTGAGGCCCAACCAGCTATTAGATTCACTTACTGACTAGAATTCCAGCCATTTAGTGATGTAGATTACCAGGCCAATAGGTAAAGGGGGGGGGGCGCTATAGCAACTTCAAAATTAAGTAATCACACAATTCAGTAACACACTAATAAGATCTGAGCTAAGGATGTTTTGACCCCCAAAAGAGAACTGTTACTTGATACCATCTGAAACCCAAAAGAAGTAGCTATTAGGGAAGTTTAGTTTATACATAAAAAAATAAGATGTGATTAATTTGTCTTTAAAAGAGCAAAAGTGTCAACTATAATCTCAGGACTCTGAAGCAAACAAAAATACCTCAGAATAATACTTCAGATAAAGCTATGCTAATCACTTCTCTCAAAATGATATCTTGCTTCTCTTTCCTCATTAGGAGACTAATACATTTATTTAAATACAACAGATTTGAGGGGATTCCAGCCCCTGCAATCAATACTGGCCTGTAGGATGGCTACACAGTTACAGACACTGGGACCTTCTGAATAGGGCTGTTGGCCATTCAATGACATTACTATCTAGTTCCAACATTAGTTATGCAATTTATCTCAGTAAATTTACTTTCTAGTCTGAGGGAAGTTGGAAGATGAGGTGGTAGAAAAGGTACCAGATATGGAATGTGTAGATTTGGTAGGAAAGAGAAAATGGAACAAGAATTTATTACTCTTCTACTCCAAGGAGTCCTATTGACTACAACAATACTTTGGTTTATATAATTGAAAGTCTTTATACTCCTCTAGTCTTTGGCTGTGATATTAAGTCATAGGAAATACACTCCCTCAAGCAGTTAGAACTTCTGGATATTCAGGAGCAGAACAGGACTTTCCTAAGTAATATCTATAGCAGTGATGGGCATGATTCCAAATCATGGACTAGTAAGAACTCTTGGTGAAAAAGTATTTCAATCATTGTACTATCTCCTTCTCATTTTTCAGTTTCCCAATCCTGTAACTTAGCAAATTTTATCACAAAACCTTCTTGTTGGTGACATAATTTCCACTCTCAGCCTAATGGTCAAGGTTTAATACAAGGGGGGAAAGAATGAAACTGACATTTATGGAAGGCATTCGATGTGTTTTATACTATAGATATTTTGTAGCATTTACCCCTGATTCCTATTCTAAGAAACCCTAGTTTCTTTACTTTGTAGATGATGGAAATAAGTTCATGCAAACTTGCCCAAAGTGACAAGGTACAATAAGAATACCAAGATACAAAGTCATGTCTGACATTGCTGTGTTGTCTATCAAAAAGACTCAGGTGCACCCACTTGGCTCAGTTAAGCTTCTGACTCTTGATTTTGGCTCAGGTTATCATCTCAAGATTCGTGAGGTCAAGCCCCATGTTGGGCTCTGCTTGGGATTCTATCTCTCTCCCTTACCACCCTCCCAGATAAATAAATATGAAAAAAGTATTAATAAAAAAGACCTGACATCTTCTTCATTTTTTGTCTGTATAAACACACTTAATAAAACAGGCATAAATTTCTCTCTGTGTTTTTTTTAAATACTGCCAAGCCAGTATTTTGATTCATGATTCCCTTCTATCCAATTCCCAAATCTTATGAATTTTCTGAATTTCATTCTTGGGGAAATCCAACCATTTACCATTGCTGCCTTCCAACTAAAAGTAGTCCATTCCCTTCAGGTGTCTTACTGATTTGTCTTCTCAGCCCAGAATTTGGCTAAAATCTCAGACTAAAATCAGTAAATAATATTTTAAGAACCAAAAAACAACGCTTAGTTAAAAATCTAGTTGTCTCCCTCAGCTGATGGGAAAACTAAACATTCGGCCCTCCTTATGACATATATTTTGATTTAAAATCTTAAGAGTTTTTTTTTTCCAAAAGACAAATATTCTCTCAAATTGTTTTGTTCATTTTTACCACCTTCACTGAAGCATGAATAGCACAGAAGTAGGCATTAGTCTTTGGCTTGTGTGTGATTCAGTCGAGTGTTACTTGCATTCCAATTACTCAGGCAGCATGGAATACAGCTGTGTCCAAGAAGTATTTCAGAGTTCCTTTAAAAACTCTGTATAAGATGGTATAGAATTCACTTGAATTGCATATGAAGTATTACAGTTTGAATTGGACCCAAGGTGTTTCTTGGTTATTACTTCAAAGTCATGTTTTTTTTTAAATTATTACCAAATTCAGAAAAGATTTTAAATGTGCTGTTTCAAAAAGGTAATATATTTAGGGGGCGCCTGGGTGGCTCAGTTGGTTGGGCATCCGACTTCGGCTCAGGTCTTGATCTCATGGTCCGTGAGTTCAAGCCCCGCATCAGGCTCTGCACTAAGAGCTCAGAGCCTGGAACCTGCTTCAGATTCTGTGTCTCCCTCTCTCTCTGCCCCTCCCTGCTCACAAAAATAAATAAACATTTAAAAAAAATTTTAAAGGTAATATATTTGCGTTCCTCAAGGCCAGTCAGAAAGCACAGCTCAGCATGGTGACCTCTCTATTAAAACAGAAGAGGGTGCATATTTGACTAGAATGAAACATTATCAAATAAGCCATCAGGGCAGTACATTTTACTAAATTCTACCTTTCTTATTTCATAGTTACATGACTTTAGAAGCATTATTAGCTTTCTGCTCTTCAGTTCACTTTAATGGGCTCCTTGTTGTAAAGATTAAATAATGTATATAAAGTACCTATCATACATAGTACTTGTCACCTACCAAGTCTTTGTTACCAAAGAAATGATTAGTTCCTTTCCTTGGCTGAGTGAATCTAAAACAAGGTCTCAGACAATACCTTATTTATCATGAACCGCTGGGCTTGTTATATAACAACACCTGGTCCAAATAACTGCAGTTGGAATCTTTATACTCACAAAAAAGCCACAATTAAATAGAAACTAAATACTGTTTACTAAAAGGCAAAGCTGATTCTCTTACACCAAAGATGAAGCTGTAGTCAAGCCAGTAAGGAAAAGAATGCTAAGTTTTAGAATTATGCACTTTATCTTGGTAAAAATAAGCAAGCACATAATACTCAATGTTTTCTTTTTGCTGAAACATAGTTAATATTTTACAGATAATAATTTTTTTCTTAAGAAACTATAACAGATTTTAATCTATTTGGGGAAAACATTTACTTAACATCTACATAGGAGAACCATTAAAAAGGAGGCAATAAATGATAGATTGTGTGTGTGTGTGTGTGTGTGTGTGTGTGTGTGAAATGTAGGGGAAATGTTTCCTGTATTCTATTTTCCTTATCAGTTTACAGTATTGCTGTCACTATTTTAACTAGATTATCATATAGCAACACAACAAAGCCATAACCCATAAATTTCAACCAAATATTTGAAAAACATTCTATTTCCTAGACTCAGAAGAGTTGCAGAATTTTCAAAAAGTATTCATTTTATTTAAATCTTGTCTCCGTAGAACATTTACCCATTGTATCAACTAAGAGGTATAAAAACTGAATTTATTTTTCTGTAGATAGTTTTTCCCTAGATGGATATAGTTCTCAGCAACACCACAAGACCCCTTAGTAACTCAAGGAACAGGATTCTAATTACATCAGGTTGGCTAAAAGACCACTTTTTAGATGCTGTTCACATCTCTTTAACTGCTCTCATCAGAGGTTCTCTTTTACACCACTGGCTAAGGACAACCATAGTATATAATAGAACAATGATATCTGACATAGTAGTACTGTGGATTTTGTGTTGCCACATTATTTATGCATCTCTGTTATCTTTCTCTGTTAATAGTAAGTGCAAAAAGTATGTGAAACTGGTGTGGGATAGCAATAGCGGGGCAATGCATGTGTGGAAATGGGGGTTATATGGGAACTCTACTTTCTGCTCAATTTTGCTGTGAACCTAAAAAACTGCTCTAAAAATTGAAGTCTATTTTCAAAAACTATGTAAAATTAAAACAATAATTTTCCTGTACCTTGCTTTCATTATCAAATGTGTGACTGGCACAGTTTTAAAGACTTTAAAAAATGTTCAGTTGGGGCTGCCTGGGTGGCAGTCAGTTGAGCATCTGACTCTTGATTTCAGCTCAGGTCATGATCCCAGGGCCTTGGGATCAAGCCCTGCATTGGGCTCTGTGCTGACAGCATGGAGCCTGCTTGAGATCCGCTCTCTCAATTTCTCTCTCTCTCTCCCCCTCTGCCCCTCTGTTTAGCTCACACACTTTCTCTCTCTAAAATTTAAAAAAAAGAAAATTTTAATTGAAATACTTTCCAAATATAATTGCAGGTTTGACTACAAGCTATCTTATTAATTTCTCTTTTCATTTAAGAATTTTACCTGCATTACAAAATAAATGATCTATATTCTTAGGAGTCAGACAATTTGAAAATAAGTCTATCAAATATAACATGAAGCATAGCAATAGGATATTTATTTTATAAAAAATACTTTAACTGCTATGCTGTTTATTATTAGAAAAAAAAGGGACTCATGTTAGCTAAAATAGTAACTGGGCTTTTAAGGACAGGAGTTTTGTAAAAAGTTGTTACAATCTGCCATTAAGTGAACTTTCTGCTCTCATAATCATTTGGTCTATAGTTACTCTTTCCAGTAAAGGAAAAAAAGTAATTTTATTTTTATTTTTATTTTAACATCCTGGAACCCTCGCTAAAGCAAATTTCTAGGGTAAAAAGCATTTATATGCATTCTTGATATAAAGAAAAACTACACAGCTAGAACTGATAAAAACAAGGAACACAACCAATTGAGAGCTAAACAGTTTACTGTTGTGAGGAAACATTATCAGATAAGGACTTTAGAGGACTTGTTATAAATGTGCTAAGTAGTTTTTAATTAGCTACTCCAGACAACATCCTTGTGAAATTAAGTGTTATCCACTTTTATGAATAAAAACTATTAAAAAAAAACTATTGCAGAAGATAAAGTAATTCAAAACCCACTCTTGCAAATTTAGTTAAACACACACAACACACATACACACAATCACATACATAAAAAACACTCACACAACAATTTCTGATCATGAAAGATATCACTGAAAAAGTAAAAATAGTATTATTGGCAGGATTAAAAACAACGTGGATAGTAACGGCAACAAGAACAAGGGACATAGGAAGAAGAAATAACTTTTAAAAAGAACAAATTGAATAGAGCTATAGAATAATGTGCAATACATAAATTAACTTGCAGAATGTCAAAATATTTATATCATCTCTGGACCATGACATTCTGTAAGCATTCACATCTGTTAAGTAATGAGACTAAGTGATCTTTGAAGCATTGCCCAGCTCTGTAATTCTATACATCTAGGAATTAATAATATAATTTTAAAGAATGTTTAAATGCTTAGTAAAAATGCCTATTAAGTGAAATAAAAAAAATCTAGGTATTATTTTATTAAAGGTGGACTTTTTCAAAGTCTCCTAAATGTAATATCTTTTTTTCTTACATCTTCTGATTATAAATAATGAATTTTATTGTGCACAATTATTTTAAAATTCTTTATCTGTACCCTGTTTCTGATTAAATTTCTTTAGACTAAATTTTCTTCAAACTTTATAGTTTGCGTGGCTACTTTATGCCGAAAGTATTAGGAAAAATGAATTTAAAAAGAATGATACCAACAAAAGTGACAATGAGATAGAGAAAATTTGTATTCCTACAACCTGATCTTACTTGATGAACTACATTTTTTATTGCTGGGTGATAGGAAAGGTTGGTTAAAATATCCATAAACCAATATATCCATAAAAACAATATGGTTTATATCCATAAAACCAATGATAAAGTTAAAATGCCAAAAATAAAATAGCAATGAGACAACAGGAGAACTGATTCCTAACTAGAAAGTATGTGATGTTGAGTAGACTAGTTGTTCACTTATTTTTATAAGTGTGGTATATACTGAATAAATCATGAAACATTTGCCCTAAATAACTGTCATGTCAGTTAATCCTTTGCATACAATGATCTGAAGTTAGGCTAGATTCAGAAATCTAGGATTTTACACTAAAATCTGTGGATTCATGTGGTCATTATTCTCTGACTCTAATCCTGAAGTCAACTAAACAACAACAAGGTCAGCAAAGTTTAGAATTAACTTACATAAACCTAGAAATGCTGTGAATACAGTAGATGCCATTTGTCAGACTTTTTAGAATTTTAGCCTGATGCTCTAGTGTTCCTTTTTTTTGGTCAGAGGAATGATTATCAGAGAGCTCACTGAATAGTCTGGCTTGACATATCCTAATGCCCATATTCTCTACATTCTTTTATGTATACTACGTGTCAAAAAACTAATGTGGCCCACATGAAGCCATCCATTTAAGTCAAAAGTCAGTGGACTTTTTTTTGGGGGGGGGGAGCATGGGGGAAGGACAGAGGGAGAGAAAGAGAGAATCTTAACAGGCCCCAATGCACATCAGAGACCGATGTGGGGCTCGATCCCATAATCCTGGGATCATGACCTGAGCCAAAATCAAGAGTTGGATGCTTAACTGACAGAGCCACCCAGGCACCCCAAAAGTCAATGGACTTTTAGGTATCTGTCATTAAATTAAAAATTTAAATGTAAAACTTAAAATAACTGAGGTAAATATCAATGACTTCCAATATTAACTTTTTTATTATCTCATCATATATGTAGAGATATATATGTCTAACTTAAGGGAATGTATTATAGTCAATAAATCTGACATTTGATCCAGAATGTCCTAAATGAAATGATGGAAAGAAATAACTTTTTCTAAATATTCAGAAAGGGAATTTATTGTGTTGTTAAGCACAATTCATCCAACTAGACTGCACAGTGGGAAAAGCTAACTCATCTACAATGCATTAGATAAAGCAGAGGCACTCAGGTGAATGGCCCCGTGGAGAACACAACAGGACTAAGTAGAACTTGATATGAGGGGCTGACACTACAGACTGGATAACATTCATGCTCAGTAGCTGCAAAGGGACAGCGAGTGAGGTGTCTCTAAGGATAATAACTTAGAAATACCTTTCAACCCTTCATCTAACTTCTTCCTCTAGCAAAGGTTAAAAGTAAGTTTGACACCTTGTTCTATTGCCTGCACTTACCCTCAGGTAATAAAAGAGACAATGAAATATAATAATGGGTCCCTGTGCTCCATGGCACTGTATAACATCTATTACACATCTCTAGAAGTTCAAACACACTCTTCCTAGTGATTTTAAATCATTGAACTGCATTTAAAAGAAAATAAAAGAAAACATTAGAGTAGATATGTCACTAAGTCTGTGGCTTTTTGCCCTTGCCTCTGAAGTGGCTGACATCTTCATTAATGCTCCCTCTTCACAGTCCCTAAAGAACATGACATTGCTTAAGTCATTAATGCATTTTAGGTCAGCTAACCTGTAACATACTAATTAATTAAATTATAACCTTACTGGCTTCTTTTGATCCTCATTACACAATCAAGAAATAATATACACTTAGTAATAATAAGAATAATAATGAGGTAATTTACTGGTGCTCGGTATGTACCAGGGACTGTTTTATATGCATTATTTAGTTTAATTGAAATGCAAAAATACTTGAAGAGCACAAAATAACTCACCCCTAAATGTATACATAAAGCACAACCCAGAGAAATATTTCTGTCTTGAATCATACTAAGTTTATCAAAGTAAAGTCTGCTGAAATGGAGGAAATATTTGTATCTTGAATCACATCACTGCATTTAAGGAATGCTATTAATTTAATGGAAGAATTAATACTAAGAAACTGAAGAAATAAGTTCCAAAAAAGTAATCACTGCGGTTTCTATCTTAGGATAGCTTTATCAAAACTTCTTTCAGAAAGACCTTGTAGTTGCTCCTTTCTTTCTCAGAGATACTTGGCACTGTCTTTTGTCACTCTCTTCCTTACTGTCTTCTAATATCAGGAAATACTTGGAGAATTTCCTTCTTTGCCTGCTTGCTTACAAAGTGATCTAAACGATTTATTCCTTCGCAACCTTTTTAGTTGAGCGTGAATATCCATATTTTAGGCTTATTGTGGCATATCTATGGAAAACGTCTCCTAAAGAAGTAACACAACAAAAAGTACAGAAAGAGAGCTAAGAGAGAAAACGCCACAAAAGTAATGTAATCACTCAAAAAATGGGTACATTTCTCTAGAGTGTAAAGTGCCTCGTGAACAGAATCTCTGATTTACCCTTGAAGGGTGTCAGCAAGTGCTTAACTATGTCCATCAGACTGGAAAAGTACTGCCTAGCTGCAGAAGGCAGAACCATTGATACCAAGTGTCTTGTCAGCTCCCCACAGCGATGCTATTCCTTACCCTGATCCCATGCCACTGCCAGCCACCAACGGATTATTTGTCATGTAAACACAATACCAAACACTAACTCCTACCTTTTCATCCATGCTTTCAGGAAACCCTTTAAATGCAATGTGGTTAGAAGCAAGAACATGTTACCCCAAAACTCTAATTATGATGTATACTACCATTTAATCATCACTCACTGAATCAGCTCTGTATGGCTGGGAAAAAGAAGTAGAGCGAGTATATTTTATGTGTTAATAGAAAATATGCAGGGATTTCATATTTAAGCTTTTCTTTTAAAATCCAATGTAATAGCAATTTCTTTAAAAATAAGATAAAAACAGAGAAGGAGGCAAACCATAAGAGACTTATAAATACAGAGAACAAACTGAGAGTTGATCGGGGTGGGGGTGGGGAAAATGGGTGATGGGCATTAAGGAGGGCACTGGTTGGGATGAGCACTGGGTGTTATATGTAAGTGATAAATCACTGGGTTCTACTCCTGAAGCCAAGACTACACTGTATGTTAACTAACTTGAGAATACATTTTTAAAAAAGAAAAAAAAATAGGATTTCTTTAAGAAATTAAAAAGTAGGTTGCCAATAAATTAGCATATAAATTTGCCTCACCCATTTAGCATCCTCTAAATACATGTGTTTATTCATACGTGCATTCATGCATATATGTGTGTGTATACACATACACATACCTACTAAGTGTATCCACAAAATTGAAAATGTAGACCCATGTAAAACAATGTAACTCCAAAATATAGTAAGGAACTTTGTTTTCTATATTGACGTATACATTGAAAATAATATTTTTATATGTATTACTCAATGAGCATTTTAACCCCAGAGAGAATCACCTATTGATTTTTAAGTCTAGGTTTATGTTACACTATTTTCAGCTATGACACATATTTTCTTTCAGGGTAAACATCAGTGAGTGACAATGAAGGAAAAAAGAGTAATGAAAAGAATAAAAGCAAACAATGGATAACCTAGGATGTTACAAGGAATACCAATGCTTGTTATGGGATGGAATAGGTGACACTTCAATGGAATACCAATGCTGCTAAATAATTAAAATTTTCTAAATCTCAACAATTTCTCAGTCCCAAAACTGACTCTTTCTGAGAAAGTTTCTTTCTGTGGTAGCCATAATATTTATGTCCATTTTAATAAGACTTCTCTATCATCAAAGGGCAGAGAGGTCCTTTTCAAAAGTCATCCTCCTACATTGAAAGATCAAACAACTGTAAGTCTTCCAGGGCTTTGATTTAAATGCATCAGATGTGAAGGACATGAGGGACTCTGCACAGTGCCATAGTGAAACTGCTAGAACTTCAAGTCCCATGATTCTTAGCTGTTGCAAACCAGAGCAATGATAGACTTTGCACACAGGCAAAACAAAGACTCCTTCATGAGTTTCTTCAGATTTTGTAATCTTGAGATCTTTCTGAGCCTCAGTGATGTCATCTGTAGTCAAAGGACACCTGCAACTCAACATATTCTGAACATAGAATGATACACAAATATGAATCACTGGCATTTAAAATATTAGTGTTGCCAACAGTGTGCCCTAAAATATAAAACAATAAAAGTCAAACGATCCAAAAAAAGGAAACACTATTAAAAAAAAACAAAAACTACTTCATGTCCAAATTATCATCTTTATTTGTCCTTCATACCTTTCACAGTAAATGAAAAACACATTCAAGCTTTTCTTTACTATCCAGAGGGGACAAGTACAAAGAAAGAATGATTAGACTTGAACTACAGGATATAAAGCATATTATAAACCCACTGTACTATTGGAAGGATAATTGCCAGATGAAAGTGAAAAACAAAAATAAGAGAAACAGATTAGTGTATACAACATGAATTTAGTTCATAATTAAATTGACATGAAAACCATTGGTTTATTAAATACATAGTACCTGGGCGATTGATAAATTTGTTTAAAAGACAATGTTATATTTCTACCTCTCATCCCATACCAAAACAAGGTCCCTATAGAGTAGGGGAATAACACTTTAATACTTACTAATATATATGTAAAAATATAGGTAAGGATTTGCCTAAAATATTTTCTAAGCATTATAGCAAAGGAAACAACCATAAATGAAAAAAAAAAAAAGCTTCACTATGCAAATACTTTTAAATGTTTCTAAAATGTAGCAAAATTTAAGTAAAAACCTGGGGGAAATGTCACGATATGTGACAAAGTGTTAACATTTATTGGGATCTTTAAAATCAATAAAAACACAGTCCTAATACTGGGAAAATAATGAAACCCATGAAAAAATATTCATAAATTTAAAACATTAAATACCAACACATACATGAAGAGGGAAGGGGAAACAAACACAGCACGCTTGCCTTTTGGAAGGCGAATCACTGTGACTTCTTGGTGGACAAAGGTGTTGATAAAAATTGAAAAGGTTTTAAAATTATTTTACCTTGTAATTCAGTAATTCCACTTTCATGTATTTGCAAGTATATTAGAGATACCCACAAACATGTAAACTGTATATTGTAAAATATTAGGAAAAGGAGACGACTTAAGAGAAGCATTACAAACCTCTAAATTCAATATAATTTCAAGCTTGCTAACAATACTAGCAATTAATATTGACTTTCTTCAAGCAGCAGAAAAGTGCTTTTTTTTTTCCTTTTCTGTAATTTCCTAACCTTCTACAATAAACTTGTATTACTTATACAGTCAAGGAAAGTATTTTAAATTATGTTGAAACAGAAGTGATGCATGATGACAAGAAACAGGATAATTCAGCTTGCACTCACAGAAGATAATTTAGCTTGCACTCATAGAAAACGCAGGAGACTGGTGGATTGCATAGGGACTTGGATGCCTGACTAAGGAATTTCTGTCATTGAGTAGGCAGTGGGGAGCCATTGATGTCCTTTGAGCAGGGAATTCACACAGTCAATTTGATGGTTATGTGCAGGGCTAAGTGAAATACTTTGAATCTAGTTGCAAAGAGGCCAATTGAGATCAAATTACAGTCGTGACGGTATGGTTAGAGTTTAGTGATCTTAAGACTATTGCATGAGACATTACAAGATAATCAAATACACTTGACTGATACATAGTTTTTATATGAGATATTCAAAGTTAGACCTTGCTGTCAACCGTCATGAAATGCAGGAACGTTTTAAGCTTAGTGTTTCCCTCTAGATAGATTATCCCTTGAAAAGAATGGTGTGAAGTTCATATGATTCATGTGAAGAAGCAACCGGCAGCCCCTCATCTAAAATATGGGTCCTAGAGTTTAAATATATCATGTTGAGTTTAGGTTAGGTTTTACTGTGAGGATTACGGAAATGCATATCTTTATTACTTCTAATGAGTCTGTTTATGCATTGAACTGCTGGAAACTCAAATATTTCAGGATTCTCTGGCAAAAATAATAAACTCACAGGGAAAATTTAAAGGGTACTTAGATATTTAGAACATTGTCAGATTAGTTATGTCAACTATAGGGGCTGTTTGACATTCCCCCCACCTCCCTTTGGGGTCACGATCCTTCCCAGTTACAATATAGATTTTTAACTGATTGCAAATTTGCTCAGCAAGACACTTTACAAATGATCCCTTTGGATTACTAAACGTATAAATCATATCTGCTTATACAGTGAAATGGTTTTAACCTTTAGGATCTCTCCCTTTCTATAAGAAAAATTTTAGACTGGATTTATCAGATAATTTTTAATCTCACTTTTTAAATCAGTTCAACTTCACTGAAGTGAAAACCATTGCCTCTTCCCTAGAATGTTCTTTTGAAACTTTTGCTTCACAAAATTACCTCACTCTTGAACTCAAGTCCTGTCCCATCACACACTGCTACATCTACAGTCACATATCTTTTTTTTTTTAATTTTTTTTAACATTATTTATTTTTGAGACAGAGAGAGACAGAGCATGAATGGGGGAGGGTCAGAGAGAGGGAGACACAGAATCTGAAACAGGCTCCAGGCTCTGAGCTGTCAGCACAGAGCCCAGATGCAGGGCTTGAACTCACGGACCGCGAGATCATGACCTGAGCCGAAGTCGGCCGCTTAACCGACTGAGCCACCCAGGCGCCCCTACAGTCACATATCTTGCCACTCACACTCTATTAAAATTGAAACCTCCTGGCCTTTGAGTTGCTGTTCCATTCACTCAGTATTTTATGTCTCTTTTCTATAGTTAGATCACCAACTGATTTGGAAAGAAGATCATGGGAAATTGCATACACTTTTTTGGCAAAAGACTGAAAATATGGAGGACTGTACTATTTTTTATTCCAAGAAAAAAAATTAGATAAAAGGCAAGTCTTCCTTCACCTGTCAATAATTTTGTAAATTAAAATCCTATTGGGTAAAGAACACTAAACTTTTAAAACAAAAACACAAGAAACAGGGCACTTTATTTTAGACCATAAAACACCATATTCTTTGGCTACAGGTTTTGAGAATTGCATTCTAGATTACTGGAAAAGAATGGGTCATTGACAGGAAAGTCCTAAAATAAATAATTCTAGCTGCAAATTCTCTGTGTACCCAGAGATGAAGTGAGCACACGAATTAACTATAATAAAACTTACGTATTTGTGAAATACATGGGTACTTTTTAACTAAAAATTGAAAGACATTATGATTTTTATGATGTGCATTCAGAAATTATCTAACTTGGGGCACCTGGGTGGCTCAGTTGGCTAAGTATCCATCCGATTCTTGGTTTGGGCTCAGGTCATGATCTCAGGGTCCATGAGTTTGAACCCTGCATGGGGCTGTGCACTAACAGTGTGGAGCCTGCTTGGAATTCTTTCTCTCTCCTTCTTTGCCCCTCCCCTGCTCTCAGACATGCTCTATCTCAAAATAAAAAAAAAGAAAAAAAGATCTAATTTTACAGAGTAAGAGCAGCCTCCTTAGAAAATGCGTGACAAGAGCAATGATACAGCATCTTTTAAAACTAAGGGACAAATCCATTTTTTCGTCTTTTGTTTCCTTTCTTTTTTTTAATGAGCAGTTATTGATTTTATTTTATGCCATTAAATTCATCCATAAGTGAGTAATATTTATAAAATTCTAAAGCTTGTATTTTGACATTTGCTTAAATGTAAAATATACTAATAGCCCCAAGATAAGCATAATTAGTACATCAAATACATAACATGTAATTCTATCCAATCTCTCTCTCTCTCTCTCTCTCTATATATATATATATGCATATATATACATATCTTTATATATATGTATATGTATATATACATATCTTTATATATATATATATATGTGTGTGTGTGTGTGTGTGTATACATATACACAATCTCAATACATATAGTAGTTTATGGTATAAGGAAAGAAATTTTGGTGGACTTCTGAGTCAGCTAGAACTTTCATCGATACTCACTTGACCACTAAGATAATGATGTCATTGACCAAATCACCCAATTTTTCAAATCTCTTTCTTCAAGAGTAAATTGAAGATAATGCTATTAAAATTAAGGAATATTAAGTCTATAAGGAGCCTCACATGTGGAAGACAGTCAGTAAAATACCCTTGTTTGTGTCAAAGTCACTATGAGGATTAAATTGGACAATTTGTTAAAACTTTTGGGGCCCTGCTTTATATGCAATTGCTTTGTATCCATTTATTCATTCATCCAACACATATATGTTAAGTACTTACTGTGTGCTAGATATTTGAAGAGCTTTACTTTAAAAGAGTGTTTTATGTAAAATATAAATGTAAGATCATCAAGGTTATCTTAAACATTAACTATATTCCTGGACTTGCTCTGTATTTAACATAACAAAGGTTTATATCATCTTTAAGTGAAAAGCAGCAGGTTCATCATCAGTTGTGATTATTTCATATTTTATGATTAAAGTTAACTTGGCCATATTATAATTCTAATTTTAATATGGTAAATTAAGGGTAATGCAGTTCTGATTCAGGATATTATCTTTCAAAATAATTAAATTACTTACTAGTAAGCTGATAGCATAATTATACGAAACTGAAGATTATTCATAATAAGCAATGTATAATGTTTTAAATTGTGACAGTGAGAATGAGGCAGATGTGCCAGAAAGGACACCCATGACAAAGCAATAAATAAGTTGTTTTGTCAATTTCAGCATAGAAAAAATCCCTCTTCAGGACAACAAAAAATTCCTATTTCAGAGGAAGAGCTCATCCCTATTTGTACCATTTCTACCATACAGCATATAGCCTGATATAACATTTATTACAGGAATAGAGAATATATAAGGATACAGCAGGGACTGATTAAACTCACAAATATAAACATGAAAATCACTATTTCTTTGTCAAATAAATACACAACTTTAATTAAACTGGGCATTATATTAAATAGCTAGGAAGAAACAAGGTGAACCTTTTTTGTTTGTTTCTTTAGAGAGAGAGAGAGTGCAAGCTGGGAGGGAAGGCAGAGGGGCTGAAGGAGAGAGAACCTTAAGCAGGCTCTGCGCTCAACATGAAGCCCAACACAGGGCTTGATCCCATGACCCTGGGATCATGACTTGAGCCAAAATCAAGAGTTGGACACTCAACCAACTGAGCCATCCAGGCGCCCCAAAGTGAATATTTTAATAGATTTGAATAAATATCAATTTTACACCAGTGAATGCGTATTTGAGGAAATATGCAACATTTTCTATTTTAATAATTCATAAAGAATAACACTGCAGTATGGACACACAAAACTATTAATCAGGCCACCAAAATATTTAGCATAAACTTAGCAGTTTGGTTCAATATCATTGCCATGTCATATTTAGTCAATTTTAGTCAAAATCATGTGACCTATTGGAATTGAGGTAAGTGGCCCCAGTTCTATGTCTAGAAAACATCTATGCAAATTCAAAAATATACATATTTTGTAAAATTTTCTTACAATAATACCTAACCCACTACAAATTCACACATATGAAATTTTAAAGAGATAATGGAGATTAATCATGTCTCAAAAGAAAAAATAAAAGGTGATCTCTGATGTACTGAAAGAGGGTGTTCTGATTTTGCCACTTTTTCTCTTTTCTCTACACTTCCTCATCTTCTCCCTAGGTTCATAACTAACATTTTACTGGCTATGATCTTGATTTATTTTGAAGTTCTATTTTGCCAATGGGACTTAGGTAATTGTGTGTTATGAAAATGATCAAATTCATTTTCCTAAGTAAGCCAATAATGTAGCCTACTCACGTCGTTTGGCGTATTTCATTTTTCAAATGCATCTGTCTTTAATTGGTATGCTTATAGTCTGGACATCTTCCCTATTCATAAGCACACATAAACCTTCATTACTGATTTTTTAAAAGGTTTCTTTAAAATTTGTGCCTGATACTTTCTAACCCACAATCAATATTTATACCACCCATTTGAATAAAAGTCTCTAGAAAATCCTGATATTTAGTATCATAATGACATAAGAACTGTTTCAAATCTCATCCTCCAGTAAGGATAAATTGATTTTCATACTATCTAGAAATAGTGAAATATTTTATTTTAGATCAAAATGGTTCTTTGAGATCATGAAAAAAAGCTGTTTCAAATTTCTCTATTTAGTTTTAGGACAGGCTATTTTGCATCTTGAAGCTTTGATTTCTTATTTATAAAATGAAAAATCAAAGCTTTTGTGATGAATCCCCAGTGTAATGACAACATGCTTTTTGAAATGCATCATATAACATAATTACATTTAACCATAACAAGTGACCCTTACTATGTACATAACACTTACTTTGCGTACTAATTTTCATAATATTTTAAAGAAGTAGATGAGTCCTTGATCTCAAAGGCTTGACAATTTAGTGGAGGAGGCTTTATACACACACGAAAGAATTTAATAATAAATAGACTGACAAAGCGACATCTAAGTAAAGTGCACATTTTAAGAGCCCTTGCAATCTAGGTTTAAGCTCCTCATATGGAAAACTACTATGCAAAAATGGACATTTACAGAAAATTAAAGAATAGAAAGGATTATTTTAAAGTCACACAGCCTGTTGTTGTTTGGACAATAAGCCAGGTGGCCCCAGAAATGCAAACTGGTAGTAATGCATTTGGACTAGTTTCACCGAGATCAATAATTTCCTAAAATACCAAATGAGCATGTCACCACCATCTCTTCATCCTTTTAGAGGAGTAAAAACTCCCGACCAAGGAAGAATTATGCCATTTATATACGAATTAAAAGTTAAATACAAATACCTATTTATTTAGTTTATGAGGCCTTTGAAAAAGCAATTCTAGTGGTGCCTGGGTGGTTCAGGTGGTTGAGCATCTGACTTCAGCTCAGGTCATGGTCTCATGGTTCGTGAGTTTGAGCCCCACATCAGGCTCTGTGCTATCAGCAGTGAGCCCCCTTCAGATCTTCTGTCCACTGCTATCTCCCCCCACCCCTCTCTCATTCAAAAACAAACAAACAAAAAGGCAATTCTAAAAGAAAGAGACATTATAGACAAGATACAACCACTTGAGAGATCTTCATGGCTTTTATTATGTGGCTTTTAATGATTACAATTATTGAAGACCTTCTATGCACCAAAAATTATACACATAATATTTGTAACCTCACATAATTCTGCAAGGTTGGTGCGATCCTCCTTATCCTGAAAGGAAACAGAAGTTCACTGACCCTGAATAACATACATACTCAGCAAATGGCTGAGCCTTGACTGATATATATATCTCTCTGTTTACCTCTCTGACTCTAGGCCTGTGCTTGTTTTTATATTATTCCCCAGTAAAGCACTCCCACCCAATCCATTTTTACCTATTACCCTGCTTTATATTCTTTCTTCCATGAAGTCAATACTTTCTGTGTTCCTAGCATTTAGAACATAGTGATTATTCAGTGCATATTAATTGACATTGTCTAAATAAATAAACAGTTTGAACTTACTGAATCTCATCCCCCTTTCATTATCTGGTTTGCCATTCTTTCAGGTGGCTTTCAGGTGGCTTCCTGTAGCAACATTTATTTGTTTAACCAAAGTGAGTCAAAATTCCAATTCTGTCTCTAAAGTCATATTTTCAAGTTCCTTTTCATAAAGTAAGCATAACAGGTAAATAAATAAACCTGGGATAGCAAGAGAAATAATGAATCTAGTAACATGTGGGATTTAGATATAGTTATTATCATTCCGAGATATTAGTATACCATATTTCCATATTATCCCTTTAGGCAAATGGTCCCATAAGCTAGAGCTTTACATAAAATAAACAAACATACTCATCTTCAGGAGAGGTGAGCACCAGGCCAAAAGACCAAGTCTTAGATTATGCTATGTACGCATGGCCTATTGCAAGGGATAAGTAATAAATACCAGCCAAGGAGTGAAATATTGTGAAAATGGCAAATTCCTGTCAATGCTACCAAATAGTTTTCTTTTTTCCTCTTAAGGAAGATGGGAGAAATTTGAAATTCACTGTCACCTTACTGATTAATTATCCATTGGAACTTTTTTTTTGCCATTCATTCTTCTAAAGGTATATTTTCTTATTTATTTCAAAGGAGATGGGTTCAGTCACTGGAAATTAGTACGTCAAATCTTATTTTGAGTGGCATTGAAAAGATTGATGGAACAGAATATAATAGCTATAAAATAACTATTAATATATTATATATATAAACATATATAAGCATATATAATATATATTATATATAAACATATGTTTTTATATATTATATATAAACATATATAATTTATGTAAATATAATAGCTGCCAAAATGTCGATTATACGTAACTTTCACCTCTTTATGCTAATTAAGCCTCTCATTCTGCTATTGTCATTCATTTATAAATAAGTTGTTAATTTTATGTAACTAATTGTGTTACTGTCTTAACCTAGAGCTAAATTTCAGGAAATTCACCCATATTTAGTCTAATTCAATCATTAGATATGTTATGCTGCTATTCCTCTTGCCATATTAGCAAGCACATTAGTTTCATACATATTTTTAACAGTGCCATTTGACTTCAGGATAAAGCCTGTTAGGTTATTTCTGAGTTATTTTCTGCATTTAAGTCATAACCAACTTGGAATAGCATCTGGCCCCAACGTCCATATGCACCCCTGCTCAGGGCTCCTTCCAAGACTGGGTATACAATTATTATTAATGTCATTTCCTTTGTCCCTAATATTAGACTTTCTTTCAACACACTGTGCTAGGCAGGGTGTTTTGTCAAATTATATGTATTTACCTTCAAAATAGCTTCGTGATACAATCATCATGGTTATCACTCAATAGGTGAGGTAACACATCTCTCCAAGGACCCATAGGCAACATGTGGAAGGTCCACATTTAGACTCACAGTGTTACTGCATTCTGAGACAGAACACATCCACAGAAGACACATTCTGCTTTAACTCTCCATGCATACTGCTTCCTTGCCCTCAGCAACACAACTCTTCCGGAAAAGGGATTCTCATTTGCCCTGATCTGTTGTTCCTAATAGAGTATATATACTAATCAAGTATTTATTAAACAATTAAAAGAATAAATGAAGCTACAAATTTTCCAGTTTTTTAAAAAGCTAGTAACATTTTGGGGGCACCTGGGTGGCTCAGTCGGTTAAGCATGCAACTCTTGGTTTTGGCTCAAGTCACGATCCCACAGTTTGTGAGTTTGAGCCCCATATGGGCTCCATGCTCAGCAGTGTGGAGCCTGCTTGGGATTCTCGCTTTCTCCGCATCTTTCTCTGTCCCTCCCTCGCTAGCACGCACTTCTCTCTCTAAAAATAAATAAAACTTAACAAAAATGAGTAACATTTTCATGTCATTTGCTAAAATGCAAAAATGTGTAAGGCCTCCACAAGATGATGTTGTGTATCTGTTTGGGCCTCCTTTGCCTTGTGATGTTAGCCCAATTTCACTACAAATTAAATTTCACTATTTAATTTTCCAGTTAAAATCATATTACTGACCTCAGCATGATCTTACTTCCTACTCTTAGACCCTATTCCTTATTAATACTTTGCCTTCAGGCTAAAACTTTATTAGAATTAATTTTGAATCCACAATGTAATACTAAGTAAAAGTACAGCACCCAGATCTAATGAAGTAGATCAAATCAGCCTTTAATCTTAATTAGATAAATATAGCTCTATCCAAACAAAAACCACACAAAATATCTGTGGCTATATTTCTTCTGCCTTTGTCCCTAGAAAAAGGCAAAGGAAAATATTTTTTACACTGCTAACACAGGTGACTTACAGTGTTCCATGTCTTATAACTTCAACATCAACACTGTCATCTATGAGGAATATTTCTCAACAAACTGCAAGTGATAAAATTGCTCTACCTTCCATCATTAGTAATTACTTTTGTTCCATATGGTAACAGAAAGAACACTTTACATTAGATTATGCATTGCCAAGTCACGTTTCCTTCTGATACAGTAACTGCCAAAACTTTGCCCATCAAACACCTGGATCACACTGAGAAATGCAATCACTGAGGTAGGCAATAAAATGTTCCTGTTTTGCTGGATAGAGCTAATTAAAAGTCAAGGTGTTCAATTTGGTACATCACAGAGAGTAATGCTTTATACAGTGTAGCCCAAGTTTTATTTATTTACTTTTTTGAATCAAATTAGAGAACATAACATAGCATAATTTTAAATTATCAGAAAAGTCTGAGTACAATCTACTTAAAGTCAAAACAATTGATCAGTTCAAGGTTTAAAAAAAAGGTAGACAAAAATCATCTCTTGACTATATTGTAATTCACTGTTCCATGAACTACACAGAGGTTGTGTCTGTCAACCTTTTTTTCATTTTTCCCCAGGTAGCCTTTTACAGCTTTTTTTTTCTTAATTGTTAACTCGATGAAATTTTAATGCTACAGATAAAGGGTATAAATGTTTCTGTAATGTATGTATATCTGTGCTTTGTACATACAAAGAGTAAGATTTCTTTCACCACCCTCCCTCCAGGAACCAATTTTAGCCCCTTTGGGAGCTATATCTCCCATTGAGAAGGTATGAGTAGACAAAGCTCAAAGTTTTAAATTATGGAAAATATATTTTTATTTCATTTCAATGAAGCATTTATTTGCCAGTCACATAGTTTAACCCACTCTCAGATTTTTTTTTGTAGAAAGAATTTTGAATGAAAGAAATGAGACAAATGAAGAGAAGCAGAGAAACTCTTTTTTTAACCATCTTTAAAGCAATATACTGCAGTTACTTCATGAGATGAGTTATTTCTGAATGTACAATTTCAACTATATTTACAAAAAAAGAGTTTTAAATTAACTCCAGAACTATGCAACAGCCCCTTTCTGTGAATTCTAATTTTGTAAACTATACTCTCAATGGGGAGGGTGAGGATATGCAGGGGAAGAGGAACAAAGGAGAAAGTCAGCAATAAATATATCCACGTATCAGAAATTTTGGTTCTAGATAGAAACACAAGGAGAAGATTGCCTGGGTTTTTTTTACTTTTTATCTGGTTAGACTGGTATTATATAGCAACTGTCTTACTTTTGAGTACACTTTATATGAAAAAATTATGAAAGACTAAAATTTGTCCTATCACTAATCTGTGCTACATCTCTACTTCATTGTTATATAATTGTCTTTGTGTATTTTTTAAATGGCTCTGTAGAGATAGAATTTAAACTATCAAAAAATGCATGACTTAATTTCAACTGGTTTAGATTGACCACACACTAATCCCCATGGCTACTGACCCAATGCTATAAAATCTATTAACTAATGATGAATGCTATTCAGTAACCATGAATCTACATGTTTTGGAGTATGCTGTATCAAGCTATTAGCATTGTTAAATAGTAATTGGATTTATGATTTGCATCTAGTTTTGGCGAGTGGGGATTTAAAGGTTAATGCTGGTCATCTAGCTAGGATAGGCCTATGTGAACAGCATGCCTCCCACAATGAGCAGACTTTGGGACACCTGGCACAGAGGTGCTTTGCATATACCCTGGTGATGGTTTAAGTCCTGTGCAACCCACCCAGGAGTGCGAGTACAACAGAGCCTTTGCCTAACAGCTCTGGACTCTTTTCATTGCAGATACTCCTGCTGCTGCTGTTTTAAATCTTTTGCCTGTAATCAAGGTGTCCCATAAGAACCAAGTGACTCTTGAGGGTCCTTTTAGCAGTGGGAAAATTAAGGGGATTCTGAATGTGTAATTAATATAGATAGTAATACAAATAATTCTCATCCATAAAAATATAAATTGTCTAGTGGAATGCAATTCATGAGGCCCCTCTGGTGACTGGCCTGTTTTGCCAGTTTGCATCCCTTTATTTATTATTTTTATTTTTAATGTTTATTCTTTGAGAGAGAGAGAGAGAGAGCACAAGAAGTGGAGGGGCAGAGAGAGGGAGACACAGAATCTGAAGCAGTATCCAGGCTCTGAGCTGTCAGCACAGAGCCCAACATGGGGCTTGAACTCAGGAACCGCGAGATCATGACCTGAGCTGAAGTCTGATGCTTAACCGACTGAGCCACCCAGGCATCCAAGTTTGCATCCCTTTATAAATTTATTGCAGCATTCTTTATCTGACTTTAATGTGTGGAATTTGGGGTTCCCCTTGAATTAAATGTAATAACTTATTGACTCCCTCATTAATTAATGAATTAAATAAAATCTTTGTCATGTTTTAATTTTATATCTGGATGAGAGTAATACTTTTATCCTGTTTACATTTTATCTTTTATCAACTCAAATAAGGAGTGGCAGCACAGCATAGTTTTAGGAACAAAGACACTAGTTAGACTTTTTCAGTTAGAATCCAAATGTTGCCAGCTTTGTGATTTTGGCAAAGTTACTTAAATCCTCCAAGTATCCATTTCAGCAATAGACAAAGGGTTTGCATAATATACACTCCTTATATATTTAAAAAAAAAATCAATGTGCCTTTGTTTCCTATCAATGAATTGGGAACACCATCAGCTCCTCTCTCATGGGATTTTAAATTGAATAAATGAGAAAATACATGCAATGAATGTAGACAGCCAAACTGCTGTAGCTAAATATTAGAAACTACTTGGAGTAGAAATGGGAGTAGTAGTGGTATTTGAATTGCTATCATTTCCTTTTTTCTTTTTTCTTTGTGACTGACAAAATGTTGGTTTTCTTCTTTCCTAATCTGTTAAATACATGCATTCTTTTTTTCAGCCTCTTTCTCTTAGATTTATTCAAAGATTGTCATATTTCTTTTGGTATTTGAAAACCCTCCAAACCTAGATGGAAACCCTCAAACCTAGATATTTGGATGCAGATCACTTTATCAGTCAGAGAATGCTGGAAACATAGCCACACAGAATCAGAGGAAATTAGATGGAAGTATTGCATTGGTCCTTATAAATTACTTTTTATTACCCCTCTCCGTTAAAAAAAAATAAATGTTATTTACCTCAAAAGTAGATCCTGACAAGGTTTGATAACTTTCAAAAATCAACTAGTGATTTTCCCAGATTCTTCAAAAGTTTATCCAGTTGGAGGTGGGGGGTGGGGAGAAAAGATTAGGTAGGCCAGTTGAAAAATAAAGTACTAATCATTCCCACTCTTAGCATCTGACTACACTACTATTGAAATCAACCTGATAAAAAAAAATATCATCTTGGGAGTGAGGCTTAGTCAAGTGACCTACAAAACACATGGATGAGCAGTCACTGATATTTTTTCACTCTAAGTGGAACTGACTGTAATCAGGCTAGAGCTATTGATAAAAGCAAACACATTTCTCCTTTGTTCCACACATCTAAGTAGGCAAGAAAATACTACTAAAATCATTATGTTCAAGAGGAGAAAATAAGAGGTTAACTTAAAGTGCTATGCTCTATTGAACCCAATATACATACTTTCCCCAAAGCAACAACAAATACACCTCAGAAATGCAATCAAGGTCTCAGATTCATTCTAGCAAACTTATTGTGCCAACCCATTATTAATGTTGCCTCTCAGGGAATTTCCATTTCCACATGAGTTGGGCCAAATATTATTCACAACTTTATCGTATCTTACATTATCCATTTAAAAAGGGAAGAAATTTATATAATGAAGGAGGATGAACTTTAAGGTATGATAACAGAACCCATCTTTAAAAAAAGAAAAGAAAAAGGAAAAGAAAGTGTCTTGACATATTTGTAAAGAATTTATGATACTGACACTAATTGGTGGCAAATTTGATAGGTTATAGATAAGTGAGTTGTCTTAGTTGAGGAGCAATTCTGTAGCTCCACTTTTCTGTATTCCTTTCCACGCCAATCACGGAAAATGCCGGTGAACGGGCCCAGCTGAATTGAGCCATTGAAGGCAAGAGTAGGGAATTAATTGTGTTCTCTTGCTTCTTTTCCTACTACCAGAGAAAAGCACTATTGTCCTCCTTGAAGGATTCCCTTTCAGCCTTAAGGATCACTGCCAACTTCATTGAGAAAGTCAAACTGCATATCCAAGTGGAATTAAGGGGGGCTCACCGCCAGCTTTGTTCTTAGGAGAGGGAAGTGTGATGGGTTCTAAACATAAGCATCACTGAATATCACATTTTAAATTTACTTTAAAGTGGCTTAATGAAAAATGAGAAACACAGAAGAGTGAGAAAGAAAACAGAATAAACTATGAATTTATAGCCTGAATAAAAGTTACACTGAATGCTATTTATAATGTCGTCTATGTACGTATGCTATGAAATTACACTTGTTAAATGCATCAGAGCCTCTGAACCACAGAGAGCAATCTTATCTGAAGTAATAATATAAATGTCCACTTTCACAGATGAATGGATACATTGGATTAAAAAAAAAAGCACTTTTCTTAATGTGACCTAATTAAGGGTGTAAATTAAAAAAGATTTTGAGCCATAAAAATGTCAGATCTCAAGTATAACTTACTTGAGGATTTGAAGATAACCCACATAAAATGCAAGAACTATTCAGTTACTACCCAAGGAAAGGACGTTCTAGTATTCCTTATGGAATTCGGGTATGTTGACTCAATGATCAGGACTAGAATATATGAAATATTAAGAACAGTGTAACATCACTATATAAATGAGAAATGACATTAAATTTCCAACACTGAGTTTGTCTGAACTCAATACAATTTAGCAGCCTAACTGGCAGTTAAGGCTTCGTATGGGCAATGTTAAACAATTGTACAGTAAGGAAATACCTACTTTCTCTTTAGGAGCAAAAGATTATATGCTGCAGAAGCTTTTGCTGTGGATACTGGATAGAAGGATACACCTCTCCATAACCAAACAAGATGTTATATTCATTAGGTTAAATGTCTTCATAGCTCTTGGCACTTGCAATAGAACTGGGCAGGAACTAGTCTGTAATTTTGTTCACTGTTCTAGCTGGGATTTCATTTTCCTACACTTCCCACAACAAAGACACATTGTTATTTTTTGTTGTTGAATTCTGGGCAAATAACCCTACAGAAAACCTCTAAGAAATACTGGATATGTATAGTAAAAACTGTGAAATGCATAAGCCAACAGTTTTATTCGGTAATAAATTCAATCATATGGCATAATTGCCATATGGCACAATGGATTTTGTTTGTTTATCTGTGCTTCATTAAAGTGAGCTCCCAGCATTTCTTCTTTGTTTGTGAAAGATCTATTATAAAAGTGACTTCTTGCAAGCCAAGCCAGGTGAAATGTATGTGTACACCTTAAATTAACTTTCCAAGTGGCCACAGCTTTCTGAAAAGTATGAAGCCATAGAACATGATAGTATTCAATGGAAGATTGGCCTGAACTAAAGATCAAAATTTAATCAAGCTCCCAAATATTTATATCTATGGCATTGCAGCACCTTCACACTGTAACCCATTTATCCTAAATACCTTTTCCTAACAAGTAATTTTCTGGATGTCACCACAATTTACCAGGGTCAGCATCTAAATGTAGAACAAGTAACTTATTTAAATTAGTTTATTTGGTCAGAAAAAAAGCTGGATGACCTGGCATGCATCATATGATTATTAATGTAGTTGTGCTTGGGATTTAAAACATCTTTGCAGTAGCAGGTGGTTTATAACAGTGAATTAAAGCACAGACAGTTAAGATCACGTTTAGAATATATCAAGTAAGAAATAGAATGTCCTTTCAGCAAGGCTGTAGTGAACGGAAAAACAAAAGCTTAAATGAAAATCCATTGTAGGCCTAAAGCCTTAAGAGGTTTACAAGTTTGCTTCTTTTTCCTTTTTGGGTTTGTTGATTTTGTTGTTGTTATTGTTGTTGTTATGATCTTCATCATTTAATCAACTGGGTTTTGGATCTTAAACTGGAATAAAATACATAATGCACCCTTACATTATCTAAAAGTAATCATCTATGAGAGCTTAATTGTTATAACACGATCAACACAACACCAACTACTTCTTTCTGACACTACCATTGCAACAGTAAATAAGGAAAGATTTCATTCATTTCCACATCAATCTTTCTTCTTTTTAAAAATTAAGTGACTATTAAAATATCTTTCAAACATATTCTTAGCCTATGCTGTCTAGTATAAAATGGGTAAATGCACAATGTACCACTCAGCAATACACTAGCAGAGAAAAAAGAACATGGAACAAAATACAGTCAAGGAGACAAAACAAAACATATGATCTGGAATTGTGGTGACTTACACAGGGAAATGACACCAACTCATTTGTTCTCTCAAGATGCAGCAGAACTTAAACTCACGCACTAATTGGCCAAATGATGTAATCTGCCTTGAGATGTGGAAACGGACACGTTTTAGAGACCTACCCTATGACCCAGCAATAGCACTGCTAGGAATCTACCCAAGGGATACAGGAGTACTGATGCATAGGGGCACTTGTACCCCAATGTTCATAGCAGCACTCTCAACAATAGCCAAATTATGGAAAGAGCCTAAATGTCCATCAACTGATGAATGGATAAAGAAATTGTGGTTTATATACACAATGGAATACTACGTGGCAATGAGAAAAAATGAAATATGGCCTTTTGTAGCAACGTGGATGGAACTGGAGAGTGTGATGCTAAGTGAAATAAGCCATACAGAGAAAGACAGATACCATATGGTTTCACTCTTATGTGGATCCTGAGAAACTTAACAGGAACCCATGGGGGAGGGGAAGGTAAAAAAAAAAAAAAAAAAGGACGTTAGAGTGGGAGAGAGCCAAAGCATAAGAGACTGTTAAAAACTGAGAACAAACTGAGGGTTGATGGGGGGTGGGAGGGAGGGGCGGGTGGGTGATGGGTATTGAGGAGGGCACCTTTTGGGATGAGCACTGGGTGTTGTATGGAAACCAATTTGTCAATAAACTTCATATAAAAAAAAAAAAGAAATGTGTAAGCAATGATTTGTAATGGCTCTTAAACCACTAAGATAGGGTATGCAGGAGCGAGCCAGATTAATAACCTCACGACCTCAAAGAATGGTGCAAGTTAGTTAGGAAGATACTGAGCTAGATATTCATGAGTGGGTTGGGTTTAGAACATTGTGTCTTAAGCACATTAATGGCTTTCGTTGTATACAGATCTTTCATTGTCAATTTTTTTTAGAAACTATGTAACTACATGCAGAAAACAACAATGATTATGCATTAATCTTACTCTAACTTTATAACTTCATATGCCGCTTCTTTAATAATCTCATGCCATCCATAAGAACAGAAAATATTTTTAAACATATGAGGAATTTAAGAAGACTTTCTATTTTTTCCCAAGCCTGTATATGTAGGTAGCATGTAAATTAAAAAACAAGTCTTCTAAACTGTACTACATATCATGCCTGTGCATTAAGAGAGAAGTATCTTCATAAAGGCCCTGGAGAAAGCTGATGGCATTTTCAGAAAACACATTAATACTTATGTCATTGTTCTTACTCTGGGACTATATGCAATCACATGATGAAATGTGCAATATAGATTTTTTCTTTGTATACAGGCCACCTCTGTGGACGCTGATACTGTCTGTTATGAATATGAATCTTTACTAGCCCTCACTCATGGCTAACACCTAGAATGTGGGGTTAGAAATGAGTGTTGAATTCCTTTCTCTGCCACTCAACAATGTGGCGTTTCCTACTGGAACCCTTTCCTTTTGCTTCTCCCTTTTCTCCTTTAATCTTTGTACTACTCAATCTTGGAGATTCAGTTTAAAGTATGAATTTCTCTAATTATCTCTAACTCTTCCCTGGCACAACAAAGTTGCTTTTTCATTATTGCTTACATAGTACTTTACACATAGTTCAATTACATTGTATCAGTATTTAGTCACGGGAATACTTGACCCAATATGACAAATATTAGGTTTCATTAGTATTTGAGTCCTCAGTGTCATATAATAAGCCCTCTTTAAAACCTTGCTAAAATAAATTGGTGTTTCTTCTCTTTATGTAACATTTGGTAGTTTTCAATTTACTTTCTCATATATTAAAACACAGAAAAATATAGATTTTGTAATAAGGAGTCAGCATATGTTTAAGTAGCTTAAAAACATCTGTTTTGAGGAAATTACTCAGACCACTGCAGAGGAAATTGGCCTAGAGGCACTATTCTATTGAGAAGGAACATTCCACTGTTAACAAACTCTACCTACTTATTAATTAATCTATTTAACAACTACTGACTTCCTACCATATACTCTGCAAGATTCTGAAGACACCAAATAATGACAAAGTCAGTACCTCAAAACAACTCAGAATTGAGCAGTGAGACAGACATATATACAAAGCTATCATAAAATAATCTTTATCTGGGGGCTCCAAGGTGGCTCAGTCTGTTAAGGATCCGACTTCGGCTCAGGTCAGGATCTCACAGTTCATGGGTTCGGGCCCTGCATCAGGTTCTGTGCTGACAGCTCAGAGCCTGGAGGCTGCTTCAGATTCTGTGTCTCCCTCTCTCTCTCTGCCCCATCCTGCTTGTGCTGTCTCTCTCTCAAAAATAAATAAATAAATAAATAAATAAATAAATAAATAAACAAACATTAAAATAATAAAATAACCTTCATATGTTTCAGGGTACTCCTGCATAATAATAATTATTTTTAAAATGTGGGAATTGTAAAATGTCAGAATAAATGGACATTATAAGATTTGCAAATATAATTTATTTTGGCCTTATGTGTAGTCAGAGACAT
This sequence comes from Lynx rufus, assembly GCF_022079265.1. Classification (NCBI taxonomy): domain Eukaryota; kingdom Metazoa; phylum Chordata; class Mammalia; order Carnivora; family Felidae; genus Lynx; species Lynx rufus. Next base: position 42,571,432 of record NW_025814823.1, read on the forward strand.
ATAGATTTTTATTCTTCCTTCTCCTAGAAGCTCCAACTATTTGTCTCACAAGCAAACAATGAGCATGAGTTATTATTTTAAAATGTGTTGAACCTGCAGGCCCCATGAGTTACTGTATTGGGACTGAGGAAATCCGCTCTGTGTTCTTCCAGAGAATTACAACATATTGCTGCCTAGAGCAATGTTAACTTTTAATGTCTTTGTTGTGGTATCTTAAACTTTTTTTTCCCCATCATACAGAATAGTTATTCTTCTCTGCCCTTTTCCACATTACTTTGTATTGTGCGCTCTAATCTTTGTTACATACTATCAGCAATCTCAAGAGAATGCCACTTAAGAGTATACCCCTTTCAGAATTTTGAGTTAGAAAAAGTCCTTGTATAATAGCAATGAATAGAATCCTCTAGATGCATGATCATATGGATGTTGCTCTCTGTAAGAAAAAAATCTTTTGTTATATAGTGGAAAGGTGTCTGAAATTGAGAGTGAAAGAGATTTGGCACGACTTGGGATCTGCCATTAAATAAATGTGTGTAATCTTATAGAACTCGTGTAGTTGCCAGGGGCTTCAGTGTTCTCACTAGCTCTAGATTGCTTGCTTAGTTCCTTTTTTTTTTTTTTTTTTTTTGATGGTCTAATTGATCATAATGAATATACTCAAAACACATTATTTTAAAGAAGAACTTGAAGAGCTCCGGGGCAGCTTAGTCGGTTGAGTGTCCAACTTCGGCTCAGATCATCTCACGGCTTGTGAGTTTGAGCCTCACGTTTGTGTGCTGGCAGCACAGAGCCTGGAGCCTGCTTTGGATTCTGTGTCTCCCTCTCTCTCTGACCCTCCCCTGCTTGCACTCTGTCACTCTCTCTCTCTCTCACAAAATACATAAACATTAAAAAAAAAAAAAGAAAAAGAACTTGAATCTATCTTAAGATGACCAAGTTGGATTTATTGACAAGGCCTCTCCCAATGTCCATTAATTGGTCTAGATTCCTGATTGTGTTTTTATGTTGTTTTTTTGTTCTTATTTATGAATAACTGTATTACAGATGGGACACTTCCAACTGCAATAAAGGAAATTAATTTCTATATAAATACAATATGGCACTGTAACCACCAAGCATTTTCTCACAGACTGGAGATACCTGCATAGAGGGATCAATATCTCTGAAATGTCTTACCTCTTTACTACATTATATATATACATTTTCTAGGTTACTCCTAACAAGAACCACATGAAGAATATGTTTTTGTCATTTATAGATGAAAAAGTTGAGGCTCAGTGTGAAGTTAACAGTTAGGAAGCAAGCATTCTACTCAGCTGAATGTAACTTTCCCATTCCAGAAATCCTCCAAGGAGATGAAGCAAATAATATTGCTTTTAAAGTATAGATTAGTTAACCCATGAAATTAATTTTATTCTTTCTGAAAAATTATCTGTTGCTATTTTGTTAGTGACACAAATATTGAAAATAGTTACTCAAGAGAGCTAATCAAAATTAGTATGCAAATTCCCTACTTTTGCCGTAGGCTTTCTCATTCATTCATTCGTTCAATCAGGTATTAATATCACTGCTTTTAAATTAGTTTGGTTCTGCCCTTTAAACTTGGAAAGACAAAAATCTATTCACTTGTATGGACATGTTGTCATAAAGGACCTCCTTCTACCCATCTTTATACACTTACCTGATTCACAAAAGATAGGTTCCTAGAAGCAAAAAGCAAATAAATCGAGACTGCCATGGTTTGCTACTTTTAAATGGACATATGGCAGCATATTTCCTGTAAGAAATGCTGAGAGATGTAACCACCCAGAACTCCTCTTTCCTCTCCTAGCTGATCTCCAGTTCGAGCAAATCAAGACGTGGCTGTGTTCCAACATAGCATCTTTATTCACATGTTCAAGGCAAAGAAGAATGCTCTCCATCCTTTATAAACATACACTTGGTTGAGGAGAAAAACTGTCATTACTTATGTTTCCTTTTTGTTTTTAGCATAAGCTGAAGACCTACTTTCATTTTCTTTTACTCAGATATGTGTCTTTCTAAAGCAGTTTTATGACACCCATCATTGGTTACTATAATTATTAAATTATGAAAGCATGGTTAGGAGAGAGTCTGTGCTTACACTTAAACTCAATATTGTCATCTCATTCTTGTTTCATCTAAAGACAATATAAGGTATTAGAGAACCAACTTATTCTGTATATTAAGAGGAAATTAAAATTTTCCAAAAAGTTATTTAAAAAAACAAGTTTCTCTACTTTTCCTTCATAAAACACCCACAGTAAATTATAAAACATCTGTTATTTATATGTATGTTATATACTATTGCTCAAAAATAGTTCAGATTAATTAAACAATCTGTACTAAGGAATAACCTAGGGGCACCTGGGTGGCTCAATCAGTTGAGCATCTGACTCTTACTTTTGGCTCAGGTCATGATCACGTGGTTCATGGGATTGAGCCCCGCTTTGGGTTTTGTGCTGACAGTGTAGAGCCTGCTTGGGATTCTCTCCCCCTCTCTCTACCCCTCCCCTGCTTGCATGTGCACTCTCTCTCTCTCTCTCTCAAAATAAATAAATAAACTTAAAAAAAAAAGAATCACCCCACTCTTAATTCTCAAAATGTGCTTCATGTAAAGAGTTAAACAAAAACAAACAAAAAAAAATTCTTGCTATCATGCCTAGCCATGACTGAATATAAGTCTTCACTTTTATTGTAATTTATACAATTGTTATGAATCATAACTTTGTTTTCTTTATTTTCAAATACTAAATAATAATGAATCCACAGTCTCAAAAGAGTAAAATGCATGCATTCCATAACTGCTAAGTATTGTTAAAACAATGGCATTTGTAGTATGCCATACTGCTATCCACTAGAGACAAGGAAGATCAAACTGAGTTTTAAGTATGCTTAGGTCTTTGTTATTCATGACAAATAAATACAGTAAATGAAAACCCTAAACTCAACTAGATAAATGATTAGAGAGGGTCTCAGATGTTGTAGGCATATATATTCATTTGAAGACTTTAATAAATACTTACTAAATATCCAAAATGTATATAGGAATATTATAGGTATAATGAAAAATAAGGATATATAAACAACCTATTCTCTTTCCTCAAGCATTTTTCAATCGTGTGAAGTAGAAAAGGATGTTAAAAATTAATTCTGTAACAAGGTAGAAGGTCCTATGAGGCTTTGTAATCAGTTCTTAGCTGTAAAACAATAAACATATTGTTGGCTGCCCAGTATTAATTTATGACAAACCCAAAGCACTTTTCAAGCTACATTATTCTTTATTAAATTTAATAACCTAACATCTACTAGAGTATTACCCCTACCTTTCTTGCGGTATTATTTGTTGATGTAGATCACTGACCTCACCTGAAGTAATTCTCTCTTGTTTTGATTAATTTTTTGGAGGAGGAAGTGGAGGAGGAGGAGGAAACAAAAGGAACCTTCTTTTGAAATACACAGTGAATTAGAAGAAATGGGAATAGAAGGCAGATTTTGGATTCTCTTTGATTTTTCATCTTTCCCCCCCTATGGTCATTGCTTGTCTACATTAGATTTCAGCTGACCTGGCAGAGTAATATTATTGTTCAGGATGCCTTATTCTTGTGGGACTAAAACCTTTCACTGGTGTTGAGAAGGGATTTCTGTGTGCCTTCTGTGTGATGCATTCCTGTCAATGGCATGAGTGTATTCAGTTTCACCCCTTTAGGTTTTACTCTTTTACAGATTCCCAAGATCTATACCAGATGGGACCTGGTACAACTACATAAATTAACACATTAGGGAAGTGACTTGTTTATGTCAACATAGCCAATGGCAGGCCTAAAACTAGAAATCAGGTCATGTGGAAGCAAAAGGATCCTGGGCTTGGAATCAGAGCAGAGTGCAAATCCTAGTTCTGCATCTCATGAAACTTCTGATTTGGGGCAAGTTTTGAGCCTCAGTTTTCCTGTCTGCAAAATTGGAAATTTGCAGAAACGTGTGAAAATTTAGTGGAATAATTGATATAAAGTGTCTGTGTCTGACAGAGCAGACATGCATAAGATGTTCACCCCTCTTTCTTCTTAGTTTCTAGATCAGTACTCTCCATGGTATGCCACTGGGCCTCCCACAGACATGGATTTAGACCTATGATGTCATCGTATCTGGAAGCTCCTCTGTGACTCTGCAGCTTGTGCCTCAGTGCATAAACACAGTGCATGTGCGTTAGTGTTGCTGATGCACGAAGAATCAACTGGGTTAGGGAAAAATTAATTCTTATCCTTTATTCTTAATCCTTGTTCCCTTTGCCCACACCTGTGTAGGTGTTGTGTAGAGGCCATGGCTTGAAATAAAAGCTCTTTGACCTTACCTGGTCAGAGGTAGGAGAGAACAAAAATATGAGTGGGGGGGGGGGAAGAATCTCTCCTCTCCCCTGTGCAGAAATATTAAGCTGCAGAAAAATTACAGCATGAGTATGGACATGGTAATACATGAAGGAGGAGAAGTAAGAAAGTTCTGGAAATTTTTGAAACCATGTTTCACTTACCTCTTTCATTATCAATATCACCATCATCCAGTCTATGATGCATTTGAAATTTATTTATTCTTAGTTCTAAACTCAATAAAGTGAAGAGTAAGTGATCTATAATCACTACTCATATATTCCAATGGACTTGTCTCTCTTAAATTATCACTTATTTTTGCTTGATTTGTCTTAGATTGATCTGACATTTTTGACATTTATAGTGTCCATTTAAAAAGATTCTTCTAATGCTATAATGTCAATCATTACAATATATAAATGTAGCAAATCAACATGTTATATACCTTAAACTTACACAATGTTATATGTCAAATATATTTCAATTAAAGAAAGTTTCTTCTTAGGGTTCCTGGATGGCTCAGTTGGTTAAGTGTGGACTCCTGATTTCAGCTCAGGTCATGATTTCACAGTCATGAGATTGAGTCCCGTGTCCAGCTCCATGCTGGGCGTAGAACCTGCTTGAGATTCTCTCTCTCCCTCTCTCTCTCTGCTCCTCCCCTGTTCGCAGCACACACGCACACACTCTCTCTCTCAAAAATAAAACAAACAAATAAAAATAAAGAAATAAAGAAACAAAACATTTAAAAATTAAAGTCTCTTCTTAAAGTTTATATGTTTTGCTCAGTCTGTTAAGCGTTCGACTTTGGCTCAGGTCATGATCCCACAGGTTATGGGTTCGAGCCCCACATCGGGCTCAGTGCTGACAGCTCAGAGCCTAGAGCCTAGATCCTGCTTCAGATTCTGAGTCTGTCTCTCTCTGACCCTTCCCTGCTTGCCCTCTGTCTCTCTCTCTCTCGCTCGCTCACTCTCAAAAATAAATAAACATTAAAAAAAAATAACTGAGTGGAGAAAAATGAGAACATGATTTAACATGTGAAGTATCCTAATCTCCTATTCCTGCAACATTCCTTGTATTTTAGGAATTTCAAAGCATCTCTTTTTACATTTTCCTTCATGTATTAACATACAAAGAGTTGAGAGTTTTGAGAAATATGATATTAAAAATTTACAAAATAGGTGTTATGTTTATATACCTAGTTTCCGTGATTAATTTAGTATTATTAATATATTAATATATGATATTTACTTTTTGATTAAAATTCTTCAAAATAATCTAAATAATCCACTAATATTTAATATTATATAGCTGATATTTATTGAGCACTTCTCATGTGCCAGTCAATGTTTTCAGTGTATTACTTCTATTAATTTAATAGTCCTGGTGGTCTATTAATATCCTTATTTTCCAGATCAGAAGACTGAGGTACAAAAAGGTTAAAAAAATTAGATATGTAATATATTTAGTAGGTAGTGATCAAGACTCAAATTTAGACTATGTGGTTCCTCAGCCCGGGCTTTTAGCTGATACGCTGTAGTAGGTTAATTAACATATTGAAGCTATTTCACCATCTTAATCGACCAATAACATTGTTCTCTAGTACACTCTAGTATACTCATAGTGTGAAATTTTCCTCCATTAAATAAGTTCTCATTAGATCAATGTACCTAAGATATTAGTATAAATGGATTGTTTTTTTCAAGGTATAGAGATCAGTTATTTACATATGGAAACAATATTACAAATAGTGGTTAGATATCACGGATAGTTATAAAGCCCTGTTTATTATTAATAAACTAATCATTAATTAAAGCATTAAAGTTCCTATTTCCTGGCAGCAAGGAGAGAGGTATGACCAAGAACAGTAGAGAGAAGTTTCTTCCCTTTCCTAAAAAGGAGTAGGTCTGACTGTAGGCAAAAATTTTAAATAAGTGAAATCTAATTTTGCTACTTCCCAAATATCCCTAGTGTCCTCAAGCTATTTTACCCCATCATATTTCATTTCCATGGCAATCAAGATTTTTATTTCATTAAACCAATTGATCTTTGCAATGTGTTGGTGGGGAGTGCAGACTTTAGCTGAATAATAATATATAAATGACAATCGTCCCATAATGGACCCAGAAATATTTATATTATAAAAAGATAGTCCTTACCAACATTAAGAGTGAATTAATTCAATTTGGTCTCTAAATGAGGAGAGACAATCCAGATGGCCCTAGAAGCAGATTTTTCCCCCCTGTTTTTGGTAGTTTCATAAAAAGCTTGCCCAGCAGACCCAATGAGTTTAATGAAAGAGATGACTGATGTGGTGTTCTCTGAAGGTGTCACCTTCCAAGGCCACTTTGTTGCCTGGAAATTCTAGAATTCTAGCTGTACATAGTTGTCCAGATGTTTCTGTCCTTTGGTCTCTAATATGTAAGGCATTGTTGGGGTGGATTACCCCTCCTAGAGCATTTTCCCTGTTGTGATTGGTCTAGCCATGCCCAGGTTTGGCCATCTGCTCTGTGGGATGATAAGAGTTTGGAGGGGACCTTGGTAGTGACCCTTTCCCTGATAACCCAATCCGCATGGTGTGTGTGTGTGTGTGTGTGTGTGTGAGAGAGAGAGAGAGAGAGAGAGAGAGAGAGAATGTGTGTGTGCGTGTGTGCCCTCCTTGCACTACAACAGAACAATGGTTCATGCTGTGGGGAAGGGCATTTGAGCATATCCTTGCTTGAGCCGTCTAGGGGTCAGTTCCCCTATGCATTTCAAGGTCTTTTGCTTTTGTTATATGTATGTATGTATAACATACCAAGCTATAGTTTCCCTAATTGCACTAGTGTGGATACCAACAGCTCATGTCATTTGTTGCAAGGGAGTCAGTACTGGGGTCTAAAGCACTTCTTTGTCCATAAGGATCATTTGCAAATCAATCGTTTATATGTCTGGCATTTTGTTAATGGAGGGAATGCTTTTTATTATTTTTTTCTACATGAAGTAGATGCTTTGGGATCTTTTTAGCACCACCTGTTTTTGCCAAGTAGAAGGATATTACACAGGTATTCTCATCAAAGTAATTAGGTTGTTAGATAGGCTGTGCATGTGGCAGTTAATGTGATACATTAGTTAAATTGTAGCCCCAAAGGCTTGTAGGATCAGAATTGCAAACACAGTCTGAGTTCCCAAGTCCTATAAATTTACCCCTTTAGGATATACCTCATCTATAGTAAGAGGGAACACTGCAATAACAGATTATCATCATAAGGGTATGAGCTGATTCTCCTGGAGAAAACACTTGTGTAAATATGTTCAGTATTTAGAGAAGCACATTTGGATATGCTGGAATTTTTTCCACAACTCCCAGACATGCCAATCAAAGATAACACAATGCAAGTATCTCTGAGTGACACTTCAAGCTGCATTCATAAGCAACCTGCCTCATTCAAAGTCAATGAAGAGACAGGACTTACAAGCCCATGCTGAAAAGTTATTGAAATGTGACTGACATCTCAAAGAAACTGTGTCAAAGGCTTGCATGACCCAGTGCTGAAACACAGTGAGGTTAATCAAAGTGATGGCAGTTGGGTACCACAAAGGTCTTTCCTAAGTTTATTTATTTATTTAATTGAATTCATACACTCAGTGGGTTTATTATCACCCTCTGCTCTCCCTCTATCATTTAACCCCCAGTTTGTATTGTTGGTTGTAAACTTTTGCTTCAGTTGCTGTTTAGAAAAGAGGATGTAGTGTCATTACTAGTGAGGTCTCTGTGGATAAACACTGCTGTTACACCTCCTTCCATTTCTTGAATTCCCCTAGGAGATACTAAGCCTCCACAAGTATGTTCCCACATGAGGTGCCACCTAGGAAAGGGTGATTGAACAGCTAGCAAACAATCCTGTTCAAAAAATTCTCCACTAGGACATGAGTTTGATGATTTAGTGAAACCCTACTTACTCTCAGAAAGCATTAAAGAGGGGACAGCAGAGGTTAAGTTTGATCTTGGTCTATCTATCCATTTTGTCTCTTCCCAATAACAGTTATATTCTCCTGCCTAGTGTAACCACTTGAATATAGGCAACCATTTTTTGTTTTGTTTTGTTTTGTTTTTTCAACTGGATGCCACCTCAGGACAGAAGGCAATCCTCTGAGAATAGTTGTAACAATCATGAATAATGGTTATCAGCAGTTCTGTTATATTCACATTTTATGCTGAATGTTTCCATGGGTTCTCTTCAATATCATTGTAAAATGCAGAAAGTCGATCATCATCTGACAGTGAAATTAGCTAATAACCTTTCCTAACAAAAGAAGGGGAGAAAGGGAAAGGAAATCTCTCTATGACAAACAGAATCTGGAAAATGCTATAATTATGTTCATGGTAATTATGCCCATGGTTTAAAAAGTGCAAGCAATTATGAGTTATGTTTATAGATGTAGAAGGTAACAATGCATGATATAAATTATATGCATGAAAAAAAAAGAAATTATACACATGAGGAATGTGGGCATGAGCATGTGTGTGTGTGTTTCAATCCAATATTACAGCCTTATTTCAACTGTACATTTGGGTCCGATATTTCTTTGCTTTTTTTTTTTTTACCTTATGAATCTATTAGAAATAAGTCCCTGATTAAAATAGTATAATCACAAACTTCAACATGATTGGCTGCTAAGTGCTCACATATCTGCTCTTCCCTTGAATCAAATATATATATGTATATGTAAATCTATAACAGAATAAATGTCATATATTTACTTATATATGTAATATGTAATGAATATATATTATGAAAATATATAATATGTATTTATTTTCTATAGCTACAAGATCTAGAAAAGAAATTTGTTTTTCTATCCTGTCAGACAATTCTACCACAAAATAAGTCTAGGTCAGATAACATCAAAGGAATTCTCTATTCTGGAATCAATCCACAATTCATATGAAAGTCTGTCACAATAATGCAAGAAAAAAAAAGAGGAAAATGACATTAAAATGACTACATTCCTTGTTATTATTTTAAAAATTTTAAGAAGGATGAGAGCTAAGACTTGGGAAAGATCACCTTGGAAAGAAAGTATATCAAACATGACTAGCAATGGACTTTTCTTTTATGAAGAATAATGGTTTAATGTTTAATTAATCTTATCCATTTCTGCATTTATGGGAAGGCAGAGAAGAGTCTGCTTTATAATGTGGAAAATTAAATATTAAAACCTTGGTGCCTACCAGACTTACATTTTCTTATTATGAATGGGCATTTTCACTTTCTGCACACACAAAGAAAGAAACAGGAGACAGATGTAGTCACTTAGCTCTGCAGGAAAGGATTATTTCAGTGTATCTCTGATACCATCTTGCTATTAGAAACAAAACACATCCAAATGAATAAATGTTTAAAATCAAAACAACAAGAAGCAGAACTAGAAGACGACCATCATATATAATATTAAGCCTCAATTTTAAATGTAGTGAAGTAATTCATTAGTTTTTTTTTTAATGTATGAATTATCTTAAAATTCATAGATCTAATACTCTAAAATGGTAGGTTGCTTACAGGATATAACATCAGTTTTCATGTTCTATGATGTATTTTGCAGTGAGAAAACTGACATATTTGTTAAAAAAATAAAATTTTGCCAGGTTAAAATGTAGAAATATCAATTGAGAACAACGAAAAGAAAGATCAGACACTTAAATGTTTAATTCAAATTGGGGCTTACTTACATTACTTATAGTTTGGGCCAGATGATATATTTTGTAACTAAATATGGAGTTTCGACTTATATTTTAAACTATCATTTAGACCTCTGGTCTCCAATGTATTATATATCCCAAAACAGGAATTGTAGAAAGGGTCAAGGAAGTGTCCATAGCACAGGAGACCTACCTCTTTGGAGATGGATGCTAAATAAATTCATCTCCACTGATCATCAGAGATACTTTGCCTCTCTGTGACTGGTTTATCGCTCCTGGAAAATGGATTTATTTGAAAGGAAAAGAAGGCACACTTCACACACATTGCTCCTAAACTAAAAGGGTTAACATGTATGATTTAACATTGCAAATTCTTCCAATTTTTTGTGTGCATTACTGAACTTGTTGGCACCATGATTACTAACCCTATAATTTGCACCTTCTAAGGTTAAACTAGGATAGAAAATATTACATTCACAAGATCTCGGTGATGTGATTTTTTTCCAATATTGCTTATGAGAAAGCATTAATAACAATTATGGGGTAATGTTGCAGAAAAATTTGGGGAAGTTCAGAGAGAATTTGGAAGATAAATAAAATCCAAAGAAACAAAGTACATGCCTTATTTTCACACAACTTGTGGTTTCTACCTCAGTGATCACCTTCAACCACACAGTACAGTCTTGCTAGAGCAAGCTCCTATGAGACAGGAATCATAGGTATGAGAAACATGATTGCACTTAAAATAGACTCTGTAATGGCCTGCAGACCTCCACCTTTGTTCTGATAATAGAAGACCACCTTTCATTGAGAACTCACTGCTGCCCATTCACCTGGCCACACATTTAATTCTGTGATCTACCCCAAACCAGTCAAATGCCTACCTGGAATACCTGCTGCTATTATCGGGAAGGAGGTGTCCTCTTCTCACAGGGATTATAAACACAAGTGTCTAGTTCAGTTTAATTATCCATCAAATTGCTTTATGTACCTATAGCTATTACTTACATTTCAACTGGTAAGTTATACGATAGTATAAGGGATCAGAAAGTTAGAAAATTAAAGCTGATTTTCTGATCAGGGGAAACGAAATTATGGATATTACTTCAGCCTCAGTTTTTGTTTCTTCCCTATTAGCAACCGATGCTTCCATTTAACCATGTTACTGTGCCTTCTCACCTCCAGGAATATATTTGAATTACTTGAAGCAAACTCCTCATTCTCCTCTCCTTTCACTTCTAGTCCACAATTAAAAGGCTATACCTTTTAAGAAATTGTTCCTGGGGCACCTGATGTCTGAGCCTGGGTGGCTCAGTGGGTTAAGTGTCCAATTTTTGACTTCAGTTCAGGTCATGATCTTTCAGTTTGTGAGATCAAACCCTGCATCAGGCTCTGTGCTGACAGTGCAGAGACTGCTTGGGACTCTCTCTCTCTCCCTCTCTCTCTGCCCCCCCCCCCCCGCCCATGTGCACTCACTCTCTCTCTCAAAATAAATAAACTTAAAAAAAAAAAGAAATTGTTCCTGATTTCTCCAGGTAGAAATATCTTAGGGATTCACAATTGAGCTTACTTTCTGATACCTATGTAAACTGAAACTTTAGTTCAAAGACCTTCCATTTTCACCATGTTTAAATCAATAACTTAATTAAGATATAGAAGGCATGTGTGTCAAATAGAAAGTATCACATAGATCACAACAATGACAGGTACAGCAAAAATTCAAAATAATTTTTAAAGGCTATAATAGTGGGTCAAAATCAACAACAGAGAACTTAGTAGTAATTCATGCCAAGGGCAGAACATAGCATTAAAAAAAGTGAGTTTAAACATATGACTACAGATATGGTTGACAAAGTATATGTGAGAAAGACTGAGGTTCTTAATGTATTAGACGGGGTCAATAAAATTCAAGAATTCAATACAAAATGTTTTGTTAGATGGAAAATACTCCTGATCCTTTTTTTCTACTTAAAACTCTGCATTCCTTAAGGCTGTACTCAGATGCAATTATATCCAGGAAATCTATCCTGAGTTCTTTATGTGTTTTCTGAATGTCTACAATAATCATTTGGTGTACCAGAGCTTAAGATGACATCTTCTTGTAAGATATTTTAGTAATGTTTTTCAAAAGATGCATTCATGGATTGGGTACCTATGTAATGAACAATAACACTTCAAAAGTACTCTGCCACAGTCAGACCATACACGGCCAATTCTGTGCTCATATAAAATCTGCATATCAGATTTTCAAGCAAGAAATGCAAGATCTCAAAAATCAAAAAATAAACTTAATTTGGCATGTGACATCATGATCTATCTACAGTAGAAGAGGACTGTGATAAATTGCTTCAAAATTTTGATGGGTCTTAAGTTGGAGAAAAGTTCATCTACTCATTTTTTTCAGTGGATAGAAAGAGGAACAACAGATAAAAGTAGCAGAGAAGTGGATTTTATTTTATTTTTAAATTTTTTTTCATTATGAACACATATTTTAATGATTTTTTTATTCCTTCACCTTTCCATGTAATTTTATTTCATTTCATTTCATTTTTCTATTTTATTTTATTTTATTTTATTTTATTTTATTTTATTTTAATCCAGGTAAGTTAACATATAGTGTAATAATGGTTTCAGTAGTAGAATTTAGTGATTCATCACTTAAATATAATACCCAGTGCTCATCCCAACAAGTGCCCTCCTTAATGCCCATCATTCATTTAGCCCATACCCCTGTCCAACACCCCTTCAGCAACCCTCAGTTTGTTCTCCGTATTTAAGAGTCTCTTATGGTTTGCCTCCTTCTCTGTTTTTATCTTATTTTTGCTTCCTTTCCACTCTGTTCACCTGTTTCGTTTCTCAAATTCCTCATATGAGTGAAATCATATGATATTTTTCTTTCTCTTACTGACTTATTTCACTTAACATAATACACTCTAGTTCCATCCATGTTGTTGCAAATGGAAAGATTTCATTCTTTTTGATCGCCAAGTAGTATTCTATTGTATATATGTACCACATCTTCTTTACTACTCATCAGTCAGCAGACATTTGGACCATTTCTGTAATTTGGCTATTGTTGATAATGCTGAGAAGTGGATTTTAGCTTGACGTAACTGAAGCCCCATAGTGAAATAAGCTACCTATAAAAATGATAAGTTATATATATATATGGATACACTTGCATAGAGGAATGACCTGCAAGGAATTCTGAATCGGAATTCTTACATTGCTTGGAAAGTTAGATTACATGCCTATAAGGTCTTCTTCAATTCCACAACTTTATAATATCATATCAAAACTCTATGTCATAACATTAGAGAAAAAGACAATCCTTTTTCATTAGTTTAGTGCTCTATAGAACCCTTGTCTACATCAAAGGGAGATAAAGGATTTGCCTAAGAGGAAAACTGGAACAAACCCAGGTTCCCTGGCAGGCAGTTTGAGCTTTATCTAAATGGCTGCATTACCTCTTCTTGTGTTGCTCACCCACAAATGAAAGGTTATAAAAAGACATCACTAAGAAAATATCTCAATAGTCAAGGTTAGATTCTCCATGCAGTAAATTAATCAAAACCAATGCTAGAAACAGTGACTGTTTCATAGATTAGTTTAGGAATACATGGAAATCTCGTGCTCTTTTAAAAAGTCCACAGTGTGGGTAGTATGAGAAAGACTTCGACCTAATGATACCAGGGAATGGTCACAGTCAGAGAGGTGTCTTAGAAGATAATAGCAATGAAAATTCATTAAAGAAAGTCAGGGAGACTCCCATGCTTAAAAATTTTCATCAATGGCATTTTGATGATTTTAAAATATTTATGTCCAATAGTTATATTTTCATGTTGAGCAATTTAACTTCTAATAAAAATGATTTTTCTTCATAAAACCTAAGACAGTTTCCAAGTATTTTCAAAGTCACTATGAAACCCAATGTTGACAAAAATATGCAATCTAAGAAACAAAAACCCTAATAGTTGTATCTTCTTCTTTTCCCATTTTCAAATAAGAAAGATCAGGATTCAGGAGAATTTAAAATTCAAAACACTCCCTGAGGTTCTTCGCTATAGGTCATTTCATTTAGATAAAAACACAAACTTATAATAAGTGATATAAATCACCCTTTATCACAGAATTAGCTGTTTTAATAATCCTGAATAAGCCGTTCTTTTCAGCACTCTGATTCACCATGGTTCATATACGTGACCACCCCAAGGGGACTCGGAATCACTAGCCCTGGTGCTTAGGCAGCAGTAAGATGACCCTGGAGAATCAGAGTCACTGGAATTTTGCTCCCACTGCCAATTCTCTCTTGCTGCATTTGCCTCTAACGTATATGTGCTTCTTTATTTAAAGCTTGTTTTTCCCCCCTTTCTTTATTTTTGTTTTGTTTTTGTTTTTCAAAAGCGCATTCTTCTGGAATACAGGGCCAAACTACAGGGTCGTTTGCTACTACAGTTCATCTGAAAATACTTCCAGAAAGCAGCGTGTATAAACCTAGTAACACGCATGAGATAAACAAGCCATCTCTAAATACGCTCCAGGAATTTCTAAAACAATGTGAAAGTGGCATCTGGGTGAGACGGCAATTTAAACTTCTCAACTCTTCACTCACATTTGTTTAAAACTTCTTCAAACAACTGATCATGTAAAGAGGAAAAAAGGGGCGCCTGGGTGGCTCAGTTGGTTAAGCATCTGACTTCGGCTCAGGTCGTGATCTTGCAGTTTGTGGGTTCAAGCCCCGCGTTGGGCTGTGTGCTGACAGCTCAGAGCCTGGAGCCTGCTTCGGATTCTGTGTCTCCCTATCTCTCTGCCCCTCCTCTCTCATGCTCTCTCTCTCTCTCTTAAAAATAAATAACAAATTAAAAAAAAATTTAAAAAGAGGAAAAAATCATGTTGTGATTGTTGGTTATTATGCTGCAGAAACTGGAGAGAGGCTATAGTTATGAGGTAGCAATGTCATGTGAGGAATAAGAAATCTCCAGGCCCCTGTGTAATATGCATAGGTTTACAAAAATCATTCCTGGGTAGGAAAGATCACTGTTAACTATTATTGCTAATAATAATGCATTTCATTGACTCTAAGATGCCAACAATTATACAATGTATTATAATTCCATTTGCCATTAAAAATGTTATCAACTAGTTTTATGATAGCAAGATTACAAGATGCAGCAAAATCTCAGAAATATCACAATGTCTGTTGTGAATCGTTAAAATGTTAATATTTTTTCATTTTTATTTTGTTTGGAGGTTTACGATGCCATACGTTAGGGTAGGGCAGAGGCATGTGGAGGTATCACAGGTAGCTCAAACTGGACATCTGGCTTCAGAGCCCAGCTTGGGAAAAATAATCTAATCTCCAGCTGCGCGTATCCAATTTATAGTTTCTATGTCTCCCTCCATGTTCCTTGCCACAGATCTCATTTTATAAGGAATATTTCCTTTCTTTCCCCCCCCCTTTTTCCAATCTGTCTCACTTTAATTCACATAAAGCTTAAGGTTTTGTAAAATTATGAGGTAGAACATCTAACCAAATACCAGTACTTCCCTAGCCAAGGCAATGTCACAATAAGAACACAGGGGGGGCAGTGCTTAGGAGATACGAACAATCAGTGGTTTACAAAGAGAGCTCTGAGGGGAGGTTGTACAATGAGAGCAGACAAGGGGGATTTGAAAATGCAAGCAGTAAACTTGTCAGGAGTCAATGGGAAAAAAAAAACAGTTGCAGACAACACAAGTGGGAGAAATTATAGTACATTTGCAAAGTGGGGAGAGGTATTGGCCTATTTTCCCACCATACGTTTTTTTTCTCTTCTTGGACAGTGGGAGAATAGGAGATCTGGTAGTGTTGACTATAGTGAACTACACCATTCTCATATACAATAAGATTTTCTGTTCCTAAAAAACAAGAAAGGGCATCTCTGATGTGTCTGCTACAGTGCTCCTCAATTGCTATTCCTTCCTCTCCACCCATACTGAATATCCTTAAACTCGAACTACAAGCGATGAGGTAGAGAATGAATCAATGCTTCACTGCAGCAGCTAGTCTTCTTAAGAGTACCTGTATTCAAGATGACATCACAGCCAAGAGCTATAGTTGGTCTTCTGAGCTTGCTACATCATCTAGTGCTAAAGTAAAGCAGATTGGGAGGTATATTAAGTATATGCTTTGGGAATTTGATATGTTATATTTAATTGCACTCACTAGAAATGAGGGGTAACTAAACTGTCTATATAATGCTATAGTTTCAGATGAATAGCACTATCTAATCTCTTGAAACGGAGACTAAAGTTGCCATCTGAATCAATCACTTGGACTTTAATTTGACAATTTACAAAGTAGGTAATAATAACAGGAAAGAACAGTAAAGTATCTGTGGCTCCATTTTCTTTTTTCCCAAATTTTATGCAATGTGTCAGTAGAAGGCTCTGTCAAATGACTTACAGAAATTATTTATATTTATGTGCACTGGAATGTTATTGTGTTGCAACACAAGAAGCCATTGAGAAGAACTTCTCACTCATTCATTTTACTCAGTAAACATTTTATCACTGCCTGTATAAGACCAGAAACTGATACACGTAAGCCAAGTCATCTTCAGGTAATAATGTAAGGATGAAGACTAGCTGATAATCTATTTAAAGCAAATCTTGTCTATTGAAATCTACAACCATAAGCTCAATGAAAGCATGAGAGTATCTATCACTATTTCCTCAGTCTGCTTTATCAAGTGCAATTTTATAGGTCAAAACTTTGGGGTGATCTTCTTGCCTCTATCTGAGGGTGAAAATATAGCATGAATTATCTTTAGTGATAAAGAACAGTTACCAAAATAGAGATGACTCAACTTCTGCACAGTGAAGCTATGTGGTAATGGAAATTGGCTTTCAGCTGCTGTGACATGTAATTTTATAATACATTTTAGAACATTTAACCTATCCACATTTATTCAGCTATGTCTGCAATAGTGAGAGGTAGTGCTATTGTTACAGATTCTGCTAAAGCCACTTATGTGCTATTAATATACAAGAACAAAAAGGAGTTCTTTCTTCACTGGTGGTCTCTTCCAGCTATTCGAAAGGCTGCTCGGCCCAAAAATGTCATCAACCACAAGATTTATTTGTTTTTCTTTGTCCATAATCTATACATGGCTTTTACTAAAAATCAAAACTTTAAAAATGTCCAAAAGGGAGAGAAAATCTGTTCAATTCCACATCAAAAATATCTTAAAACTTTGAAAGCTGAAAGGAATGCTCATAACCACTATGATTCCAGTCTTAATTTCAGTAGCTATGCATAAATTATACAGTAATGAAAAAGGAGATTTTCTATACGAGAGAGAGAGAGAGACAGAGAGGGAGACTGGGAAGATGTCCATTTTAGCCATTTAGCAATGGACTGTTGTTGGGAACGTAAATTGGTGCAGCCACTATGGAAAACAACACGGAAACACCTCGAAAAATTGAGAATTAAAATATCATACCATCTAGCAATTTCACTTCTAGGTATTTATCCAAAGAAGACAAAAACACTAATTCAAAAAAATATACACACTGTATGTTCACTATAACATTATTTACATTGTAGCTCAGTGGAAAATGTATGAACTAATCATATAAAGTAGCTTTAAATCCCATCTTTACTATTTATTTTAAAGATTCTGAGCAAAGTATTCTGTCTTATTGAGACTTAGTATCCTTTCCTATAAAAAAAAGTTAAAAATAACATTCCCTTTTTATTGAGTTGTTGTGAGGACCTAATGATCTGGACTCTTCAGAATGTTTAGCGCATTTTCTGACACCTCATAGGTACCCAATACGTAGTGTCCATTATTTATGCAAGTTATGTAAATTTCATGATATGTTTAAGATATGATTATAATGGGTTGTGTGTTCATGTTTTATTTACAGACAGTCTGTTTCTTCTATTGATCTAAAGTATTGAATTCATGGTAATCTGTTAATGTATCATTGAAATAGCCTATACAAATCAGAGTGACTAAATACTTTGATCAAATCACAAAAAAAAAAAATTCTCCATGGAAACAAAATGGAACAGTTCTGGTTTAAAGGAAAATAATGTGAAAGGATATCAACAGTGTGTGTCTCCGTGTGATCCAGGAAATGGATCTTCTACTGTGAGAATCCAAAGCATTAAGATAATACCTGTATCAGGCAGGAAATGATGCACCCCCTCCCCCCAATTCTCAGAGACAAAACTCTAGTCCATGCCATCACATGTGTATCTTCTGCTGTCCTGACATCTGCCATGTCCTACTTTGCATAAGCCATGGTGGATTCCTGTCAAATCACCCAAGTAATAATATAACCATCTGAAACATTAACAGAAGACTCTTCTGACATAAGCTGTCACACTATGCGCAAATCAAGTTTGCTTATTAAAATAATTTAGTTTTTGTTCCGACTGTTCAACGTTGCCATTAGAACCTATGAGCAGTCTTATCGACTCTTCACTGCTATTAACAAGTCTTAATCGCTCAGAGATTCAGCACAGTAGGATATTGCAATCAGAGCAAATTCCCCATTTGATTCCAGCACAGAAGCTACCAATGAAACTAAGAGAGTGATAATACAAAATTCTCTAACTTCATCTCCTTTTCTTCCACTTCACTGTGAATAAAAATGAAACTATCATACAGACTTACTTGTAAGCTGTTATTTCTTAAATTTGCAGTGGCTATTAATATCCAGTATCACCAAGGATTTAACTATATCTAAAATGTTACCATTACGTTAAAATTAAAAGCATCCCAACAATCAGCAGTTTTGCTTTGCAAAGTATATGACTTGTACATCTGGTTACCCAATCCAGTCGAGAGGCAATCGTTGTAATAGGTTCAGGTTGCACCATAGCACGACATCTGCTCTACAGTACACAATCTGACTCTGGATAGGAACCCTTGAAATGGAGTAATTATGCTTTCATTAACTTCAGAACAACTCCCATCAGCTGATATTTGGTCGCAAATGACAAACAGTTAATAAGTAAGTCGTCTGGATTATTTTCAAGTGGTCTTTTCTGGTGTTTGGGGGTTACTTTGGTAACAAGATTGGGTGTTTTTCTTTACCAGAAGTACACTCCTCATAATGTCATTCCATCAGTTGATTTCTCTTTTGCTACTGGAAATGCTTTTTTCTACTCACTCCCCATTGCCTTATTTTTCAAAACAACAATATTCCTGGGGTTTAAAAAAGGGTTAAATCATAAAGGAACATGCTTGCTAGCATCAATGGTCACTGATTTATGATGAGTACTTTTGGTCAATTATTGTCTGAAAGACTAAATGTACCTCCTGGGTCCAGAACTTAGTCATACAAAGTGTCTGACTCACATTGCCAGAATTGACCATTAATTATGATGACCGCAGGTGGCCATCCATGTATATCTTAGCTTTTTCTGGAAAATGTGCAACATGAGAACTATTAGGGGTAAAAGTCCAGTGGTGAAAGAATAAGGAGAAAAATATTGCAAACTTGAAAGGCGCTTTAAAGTAGCTAATTCAACCTCTTTGATTTGGAAATCAGAAAACCTAGGGGAATAATCCTGACAAGCACATATATCTGGTATGTAGCTGCTTCAAGTCTAAGAACCAGTCCTCTCCCACTCTGTGTTAGGTGTTGTCAACCCTGAAGGCACATTATAATTACCTTCAGTGCTTTTTAAAAATAAGAATTATTGATCCTCCTCCCCACAAAGTTTCTGATTTAATTGATCTGGGGCAGGGCCCAGAACTGGTGTTTCTTAAAAGCCCCCAGTTAATTCCAATATGTCTTCCCAACAATATCTATTTGCACCATCAGGAGAAATGTTTCTCTTCTTTTAGGATCAGAAACAGTTCATTCTTATCTTGAGAAATGCATGCTCTGGACACTGAGGACCATGTGCAATACATTTCTCTTGTTGTCTTGGCTACCGGAATGCTTGGTGTGAAGTGTGCAGTGTCTGTGTGGTCCTCCAGAACATACATTCTCTTCAGATTCAGTTTTAAGGCACTACACTTTCTTTCTTTGGCATTTTTTTCCCTCACTGGTTTGTAATAACTGTTATTTTGCTGTTTTGTGTTTTGTTGGAAGCCACCTTTGAGGAATAACTTGGGACATCACAAAAGGTAAGGAACTAGTTCCCTAACTATGGATAAAATATAACACAAACATGTGCTTAAAAGCAGTGAGAGTCCTAAGTAAACTTTAGAATGGTTCTCTATCTATTACTTGGAATTCTGCAAACCCTTTAATATGGACAAAAATAAAAAGAGAAACAAGAGCACATATGCAATAGGAACAGCGGGCTAAGTGCTATGAGTGGGTGGGAAAAGGAGAAACAAGAATTGGAAAGCAGAAGGCATGGAAGTTGAGTGGTGGGAAGAGAGGAAGGGAAGCAAAATGATGGCCGGTGTTGGATTACATGGAATAACCATGATCCTGAGTCTCACCAAATGATTGTACCAACTCTAGAATTCTTCTTTTTCTGGCAACATCATATGAAGTCCATCCTGCATCAGTAATTCTTGATTTACAAAATGCCAGTACTTTCGGTGGCTGAAAGACTTGCCTCTCACCATTTATAAATATGGGGCTTACATTTTTATATGAAACAATTTTAGATGACCTCCTAAATACACTTTGGGTAAGAAAATATTGTGGTGGTATTGGTGACTGCTATTTTATGTTACCATCAGGAAAACAACAATTCTGATATGAAAGTCCGGGAAGATATATGTAAATATTAGAATGTGTTCATTTGAATCCAGAATGTGGACAATTAATCCTATTTCATCCCATTGTTTTGGTATTGTATGTTTTAAGGAAACTGAGCAGAATTAGACTTTTGTATGGTGTGGTAAATTTACAAGCACACCTTGTTTTATTGTGCTTTGCAGAAATTGGGTTTTTTTTTACAAATTAAAGATTTGTGGCAACCTTGTGTTGAGCAAGTTTATTGGCACTATTTTTCCAACAGCAATTTCTCACTTTGTGTCCCTGTCACATTTTGGTAATTCTAGCGATATTTTAGACTTTTAAATAATTATCACATATTCATTATCAGTGATCAGTGATCTTTGATGTTAATATTATAGTTATTTTGGGGCCATGATGAACTGTGCCCATTTAAGACAACAAACTTAATCAGAAATGTTGTGTGTTCTGAGTAATCCACCAACCAGCTGTCCTTCTGTCTGTCTCCCTCTTCTCTCCTATTCCCTGAGATGCAACAATATTGAAATTAAGCCAGTTAATAACCCTACACTGGCCTCCAAGTGTTCGAGTGAAAGTGAGAGTCACATGACTCCACTTTAAATCAAAAGCTAGAAATGATTAAGCTTATAATGAGGAAGGTACCTTGAAAGCTGAGACAGCTTGAAAGATAGGCCTCTTGTGCCAGTTAGCCAAGCTGTGAATGCAAAGGAAAAGTTCTAGAAGGAAATGCGAAAGTGCTACTCTAGTGAACACATGAATGATAAGAGAGCAAAAAGCCTTATTGCTGATAAGAAAGTTTGAGTGGTCTGGGCAGAAGATAAAGCCAACCACAACATTCCCTTAAGCCAAAGCCTAACCCGCAGCAAAACCCAAACTCTTTTCAATTCTGTGAAGGCTGAGACAGATGAGGAAGCTGCAGAAGAGAGTTTGAAGTTAACGGAGGTTGGTTCATGAGATATAAGGAAAGAAGCCATCTCCATAACACAAAAGTGCAAGGAAAAGCAGCAAATGTTGAGGTAGAAGATGCAGCAAGTTATCCAGAAGATCTAAGATAATTAATGAGGGTAGCTATGCTGAACAACAGATTTTCGGTGTAGGTGAAACAGCCTTCTATTGGAAAAAGATGCTATATAGGACTTTCATAGCTAGAGAGAAGTCAGTGCTTGGCATCAAAAGCTCAAATGAAGGACAGTCTGACTCTCTCGTTGGGGGCGAAAGCAGCTGGTGACTTGAAGTTGAAGCCAATGCTCATTGACCATTTCAGAAGTCCTAGGGTCTTGAAGAATTATGCTAAATCTACTCTGCCTGTGCTCTATAAATGGAATAAAGCCTAGATGGTAGCCAATCTGTTTACAGCATGGTTTCCTGAATATTTTAAGCCCACTGTTGAAACCTACCCTTCAGAAAAACATATTCTTTTCAAAATATTACTCCTAATTGACAATGCACCTGGTCATGTGACAGCTCTGATGGAGATATACAATGAGATTAATATTTTTATGCCTGCTAACACAGCAATGCATTCTGCAGCCCATGAATCAAGTAGTAATATCCAAGTCTTATTATTTAAGAAATATATCTTATAAGGCTATTGCTGCCATAGACAGTGATTCCTCTGATGAATCTGCGCAGAGTAAATTGAAAATCTTCTGGAAAGGATTCACCATTCTAGATGCCATTAGGAACATTTGTGATTCATGGGAAAAGGTCAACATATCAACATTAACAGGAGTTTGGCAGAAGTTGATTCCAACCCTCATGGGTGACTTTGACAGTGTTAATATTTCAGTAGAGGAAGTACCTGCAGATGTGGTAGAAATAGCAAGAGAACCAGAAGTAGAGCCTGAAGATGTGACTGAATTTCTGCAGTCTCATGATAAAATTGTAATGCATAAGGAATTGCTTTTTATGGATGAGGAAAGAAATGGCTTCTTGAGATGGAATCTACTTTTGGTGAAGAGGCTGTGAAGATTGTTGAAATGACAAGAAAGGATTTAGAATATTACAAAAACTTAGTTGATAAATCATTGGCACCATTTGAGAGGCCTGACTACAATTTTAACTTAAAAAAATTTTATTAAATATTTATTTTTGAGAGAGAGAGAGAGAGAGAGAGAGAGAGAATGAGTGGGGGAGGGGCAGAGAGAGAAGGAGACACAAAATCTAAAGCAGGCTCCAGGCTCTAAGCTGTCAGCACAGAGCCCAGGGCCCAAGCCCACCAACTGTGAGATCATGACCTGAGCTGAAGTCAAGATGTTTAACTGACTGAGACACCCAGGTGCCCCTGCTCCAATTTTGAAAGAAGGTCTACTGTAAGTAAAACCCTATCAAACAGTATTGCATGCTACAGAGAAAGTGTTCACAAAAGGGAGAGTTAATTGCTGCAGCAAACTTCATTGTCTTACTTGAAGAAATTGACACAGTCACCTCAACCTTCAGCAACCACCACCCTGACCAGTTAGAAGCCATCAACACTGAGGTAAGATTGTGATTTGCTAAACCACAAAAAGATTGTGATTTGCTAAAAGCTCAAATGATGGTCAGCATTTTTTAGTGATAGTGATAGTATATTTTTAAATTCAGGAATGTACATTTTTTCAGATATAATGCTAAACTTAATAGACTGCGGTATAATGTAAGCATAACTTTTATATGCACTGGGAAACCAAAAAATTTATTTGACTCACTTTACCGAAGTATTTGCTTTATTGTAATGATCTAGAACTAAACCTGCAATACCTCCAAGGTATCCTTATATAAGTTTTAATAAACTTTTATATAGTTCCATTTATCAACATTAATTGTCTCAGTTAAGATCTTACATTGATTCAACATGGAAATAAAATAGCTCCGCATCAAAGCCCTAGAAAAATGGCTCAAATTGATTCTAATAAAAGGCTGTTGTTTTAACAATTATGGCTTATAATTCATTTTGATTTTGTGGCTTTTAAATCAGCAACAGTTTCAAGGGCCTCATTCATAGCTGATGTTTGAATTTCAAATGGAAATAAGGATGGTAACCTAGTTCACTACTTTCTACCTAGCAATTAAGAGTGTTTGGCACATAACATGTGCTCAAGAAAATGTTACAGAACGCACAAAGATTAGCTTTGAGAGCACAAAGTGATATTAAGGAAAGGGAAAATGAAAACATTAAGAGAATAAACAAGTACAATGAGTACTAGCATATTTGAATTGGGTTTCTGACATTGAAATCCTGGCAAAATTTAGAAATAACATTTAGATTTTATGAAAGTAAACAAAATGAGAAAACAGGCATTGAAGATTTAGGCTTATTTTCCATAAATATATATTATATATATCAAAACAAATTATCTCATCAAATACATCATTAGTATCACATATAGCAACAGACTAGATTATAATTGTTAAGAACTAATTTTTACTCAATTTTACTCTTTTATATTTTCTCAAAAATATCTTCAGTTGAACTTTACCAACCATCCAATGAGGTAGACGTAGGATTTAATGTTAAGGACCCTAAGGTTTAGAATTAGGAAGTCTCATGCTTAAAGTTTGTTCTGCTCTGGGTTTGGGGTTTTGTACAATGCTCCTTTCTGCTAGTTATTGTAAAAGTGATTTTCATCACACTGACCTCATAATGCAGATGTTTATAAAATATAAATACACTTAGCATAAAATATAAATACAACTAACATAAATAAATGCTCTAGCACAAAATAAAAGACAGCTGTAGCATCGGAACCAAAAAAGTAGAAGAGGTCTCTGAGAAGCTGTTCCTTACAGGTTTAGAAAAATCACAAAAGTTCTGCTGGCTAGACAGAATAGCAGGCCGAACTCTAGGGGAGTGAGTCAAGGGGAAAGGTATACCATCGCATACATGTAGCCTCCCCAGTGATGCAAGCTTCCAACTGAAGTCCTGTTCAATTCAAACTCCTCTAAAACTATCATGGCTGTTACATGCTCAGGCAGACTGTGAGCGGGGGGAACTGAAGAGAAAATGCACCCTGATGTTTAGTGCCTCATCAGCATTATGTACGTGTATATTTTGGGAGAATGAACCCTGTCAGGGAACACACTTCCCATTTCTTCTCCCGAGAAAACGGGTCCTATATCCCCCTAAAAGGCAATAGTAACTATCATGGAAGAACTCCCTTTGGCCTAAGAAAGGCAAAAAGGGTGCATTTTAGGAGCTTTCCAACAAAAAATGAGTAAAGAGGAAATGCAAATAGAACCCTTTAGAGTGACATTTCTCAATCTTCATTTTAGCACACAATTTCCAAAAGAGATGTTTTAATTTGCTTTAAAGATAGTGAGCTTATTCTGTCAGGAAACAAGAAGAAAATGTTTTAAAATGAAAGACAGAGTGCTACAACATTGTAAAATGTGTAACACTTTCTTAGGAACAATGATCCTTGTTTTTCATCCTCATTAACAGTGTTCATGGGAGAAGAAGAGCCTTGCCATATATATCTTACTGTTGGTGTTGTTGTTACTAAAGAAAATACAGTCTGGATAATGAACCAGTGTCTTTTCATCTTGAACCACCTAGGTTAATTAGTGAAGCATTCATACGATTTATAAAATATTCATACTAAGAAATATCTATAGTTCTGGGAACACGCACACATATTAAATGTGTAAAACATTAGGCACTTGCTATATAGCAAACTGACACTGAAGGAGTAAAAATGTCAAGGATCCCAAATCCCTATGTGAACGACTTTTATCATTCACTGTAAAAGAATGCTAATAGAGTGTCCAGAGAATACCTTTGTATATCAGATCCAACGTTCCTTTTGATTCATTCCACTTACATTTTAAAGCTGTTGATAGAAGGTGAGTATGGGATGCATCAGGGAGAAAACATGCAGAGGACATGCAAATGTTCTGCAACTCACTTTGTACTTGCCTTACACAAAAATGAGATGACATAGGAAATACTATCTCAGTGGTCACATTCTTTCAAATTAAAACCTCTCATGTTTGTCAGTTATTTAAATCCCACCTGTCCCTTGACCCCTTGAATTCCTAAAAAAAAAATTTCCTCTAGACACTAAATGACTACTTTACAAGTGTATCCATAGATTTATTTTCTTAAGCTATTTATTTACTTTGGAGAGAGAGAGCAGGCACAGGTGCACAAGCAGGAGAAAGGCAGAGACAGAGGGAGAAAGAGAATCCCAAGCAGGCTCCATGCTGTCAGCACTGAGCCAAAATCAAGAGTCAGACGCTTTACTGACTGAACCACCCAGCCACCCCAGGATGTCCATAGATTTAATTGTGAGGTGGGTGTGTTTACAGATTTTCAGATTCTGCATCTTTGGTGTTTGACATAAAAACAACAAAGAAATGAAAGTTCTGTTAAATCAGACATTCATTAGTCTCCCTAACTGCCTTTAAAGGGAAAATCTATTATGTGCCATTGCACAATGAAATGAAGATACTGAAAAAAAATATCCACTCCAACATGTATTGATGACTGCCCAAAGCATTCTTTGGAGGACTGTCTAAATATTAGCAGCAAACACCCAAGAAATAGAATTCTTCAAGAACTCATGGTTTGGTCTGAACAAGATACTTATAAATGAAGTATCTCTCTATTAAGATTCTTAGGCTGCTTCCAAGTGTTCTGAATTAATTATTTTTACCTTGTCAAATTTTTTTGTTCTTCCTTTTGCATACATGATAGGAATGTTGAGGGATTTTTAGGTACCTCATTTAGTACCAGAGAAGTTCAACAGTCTTAATGAAGACAAAATAATGATTTCTCAATAACAAGTAGAGACCCTTCATGCCTGATAGGAAAGGATACCTTATCCTATTAAATTATCATCCACTATAGTATAGTTTATACCATAGGTTTTATGGTATAAAATTGTAGACTACACAAAGAAAACCTTTTGAAGTTTCAGTCATATATTCAGATGTGCATGTCATAACTTTTCAAATCCAGAAATAAGTAACAGGAATCTTTTATGGATAAAGACTAAGAGAAGCATTAATGCAAAGTAGTCCAGTTCAAAGTCAAATTACTACATGATGGTTACTGTACTATTTTTTATAGGATATAAAAAATTATACTATTTTAATGAATGAAAAGTCTCCCTAAAGTGTTTAGAAAGTCACTTCAATGACATTTCTCAACTTCAGAAGAGAAGATATATCTGTCAATAAAATGACACCAAAATCATATTTTATAAGGGTTTTAGATTAACACGTGCTTTTGAAGGATGACATTATAGGATCTTAATATCTATAATCAGAAAGTCTTTGCTCTTAACTTGCAAGGCAATACGTTTAAGAATTAATTTTGTCTGCTATAAAGCTGGCTTGCCTTTAATCTTCAGATTTAATAGATCTCTTTTCGCTGAATGTTTTAGGCAGGTAATTGAGGAAATAGTCCACGTTCCCTTTCAGTCAACATAAAATGACATTGAAATGTCTTCAAATGTTTCCAGGAAATTCATGCTAAACAGTCTCTGTTATATTTGATATTGAGTAACAGCAGAAATCCCTGTATCTAACAAAGCCTTTCCTATGATTGTATGTAATGAAGCCACGTGCTCGTGATAACTTACTTTACTCATTAAGATGTTGCAAAACTAAGCAGGCATAAAATGCATATAAATTAATGTGTGGACATGTGATGATTTATACAATGGAGGATATCACACATGCCATATGTTCTTTCCTCCAAATGAAATTTCCAGTGTAATTTCGAAGCCAGATTCCTAAAAAGAAACCAAACCAAGATAAAACAAACAAACTAACCAGAATGATTGTCCTTGGTTTGCTCTGATGGACATCTTGATTCAGGCTTTCTGCCATTATTTATGTCAATGGAAATCTTGAAAAATCATCTGCTCAGTAAATTTTGTAAAGTGCACAAAAAATATGCATGGAACATCGGAAACCGGCAAATGACCCTTTCCAAAATAGATCCTTCCAGGAATCTTTGAGACTGTTCACATTTAGAAGCGGCAGTGGTTACATTAAGGACTTATGAAAGGGTTCCAATTCTGAAATGCTTTCAATGCTTGTGGATAACTGGCAACTTCTTTCTCTTTTATTAAAAGTACTCTGCCAGAAAAGCCTTCTTCAGTCAAAACAAACTTCCACTTAAGAGCAGTTTTTTTTTTCTAAACATTTTCATAAAGTAAATAGTGAAGCAGCTTTTTCTCTTCTCCTGTCTTTTTTTTTTTTTTTTTTTTTTTCTGTTAGGAAGTGAGATTTTTGTTTGGCGAGGAACAACTGTGATTTGGGCTTTCTTTTTTAAGTTTAGTTATTCTTTCAAGGTTCTGAATTTTCTTATATAGGTGCCCAGAGGCAAGTAGAAGCATTTTTATACATACAAAGTAGATAAGCAATGTAGGAAAGATGCTCTAATGGACCGTTTCTCTGCTCCCCTCATCTAGCCTACAGCATTTTATCTGTTCTGCAAGTATTACAGTTCATCTGAAAAGACATCTTTTACCATTGCTTTTAGACTTAGCATTCTTTTTGTTTTCAATTTCTTATTTTCAACAGCTGAAAATTGGATGCTTAAACTTTCTCATCAGACCTTCATCTTTTGAATGAGAAATGATCATTTTTGGAAAGATAAAGTGGCTTTACCTTTGCAATTATTTAAATCTACTTATGGTATTTTTTTTTAACAGTACAGGTGGGAGTGGGATAGGAGGAAAGAGTGAGAAGTAGTCTGCATCACACATAGAAGGCCATGATGTGTATTCACTAGGAAAGCAAAATAACGTGCTGTTTGGTCACATCTAACCACACACTGAACTGTTGCTGGAGGGAAAATATACTTGTCTCACTTTAAAGTGACCTCTTTGGCTAATGTTCACAGCTGTGTTAATGAGCTTAAAGAGAGTACCATATTCACTTTTGTTGTTGTTGGTAAGTTTATTTATTTTCAGACAGAGAGAAAGAAAGAATGAGTGGTAGAGAGGCAGAGAGAGAGAGAGAGAGAGGGAGAGAGAGAGAGAATCCCAAGCAGTTTGCATTGTCAGCACAGAGCCGGATACAGGGCTCAAACTCAGGAACTGTGAGATCATGACTGGAGCCAAAACCAAGAGCTGGACACTTAACCGACTGAGACACCCAGGCGCCCCTGTTGTTGTTGTTTTTAACCTAAAGGAATAACAACTGAGATGGAATGATTTTCAAAGAAGGCAAGGACATTTGGGGACTGCTCCACAACAGCAACCTTTTCAAATAGCCAAATCGTTTCCTTCTATTTCAGGGACACATTTACAAGCAGAGACTACTGTTCATTTTTTTTTTTTTTTTGCCCCCATTAGGTATTAGAAAATGCCTTCACAGATGAATTGCTAAGAAATAGCTGGGGTCCGGGCCAGTTCTCTTGCATTTTTGGTCTGTAAACTCACCGTCGTAGTATTGCATTCTTCTCCAACAGGCTCCGTCCTCCCCAGTAAAGGGGCATGATGTACATGCGGGATAAAACTATCATCTCCTTAAACAAATGTCCTTTTCAAAAATATGATATAAAGCAGACCTAGAAAGTCTGCTGCTATAATGATTTCATGTTTTGCTGATCCTGGTCTTTTCTTCTGAAAGGCTTTTTAGTGGTCCCCAGTGAAAAGTTGAGATCAGCATTTAAATGCGGGTCTATCTTTTTAACATACTTTAAGTCCACAGAAGTCACTAAGTCTCAGTGGCTTTGAGAATTTATAAGCATATCTAGGATGTTAAGAATACCTTCCATGTCTTTTTTTTTCCTCCTGCAAAATTACATTAATTGGAATTTGTATTTTTTCTTCCCCTTTGTGATTTGAAGGAAACATACTACAGAATAAAATTTGTTCAAGACCATTTCTATGTGTGAAGCAGCTCTCCCCAGACAGTTAGGGACCAATTATAGGAGTTTCCTCTATTCTTTGGATTTTTACAGCTGATGTACACTACTTCCTCTCCCAGGTAACAGCAGCATGCACTTGTGCAATGAGACACAGAAAAGAAAAAAAAAAAGGAAAAAGTAATTATGTCGTTCCTTGTTACGTGCAATAACCAGCATTTGGTTAGGATGCTTGTATGAGTTTTAATTTTAAGTGAAAAGATTAAGGCAAAAGAAACCAACATTCTCTTTAAAATTACCACTTTTCTGAATCAATCAACATATTCATTTGCATTTAAAACTTGGCATTTTGTGCTTCAGTCATATTTTTCTTACAGGTCCTTTGAAGTCCTTCTCTACATTCTTTACTTGTCATAAAGACATTTTTATTTACCATTAAAAGCCCAAGAAAAATTGATCAAGGCCCGGAGGTTTCATGTTCTTAAAGGCTTGAGTTTACATGTTAAATTGCAAAAATACAGCTACTGAAAACTATCCAGGGATGAATGTAATAAATAGACAAGTTCCTTTGATCTTCAAAAATGTATTATGTGAAGTTTTTCATTCCTAGGATAGAAAACTATCCCATGATCTTGTCAGTTCTAATCAAGCATGGAATCATCCAATGAAACAAACTTTTACTGAGCATCTACTACAGGACTACAACTAGGATGAAGCAAGGGAGGTGCCATGGTTCCCCCCACACCCCCCGCTCCCAGGGTGGTACTCAAACCTGAACACCCAAGTCTCTGCCCTAATCTACTCCAACCCCAATAACCCTGTGACTCTATTTATGAAGCAATCAGGTGCCAAGAGTGTTACTAGATCTTTTGAAGTAATATTAACGGAGTAATTATGTGGGAAAGTGCTAAAATAGAGATCTTTCCTCCTAGAACTTGTGATCCTTCAAAGGCTACCTTCATACTATCGGTAGGAAGACAGCAAGCATAGTGGAACAAGGACACGTGCGCCCACTGCTTGTTCCTCAGCGGGGGTTCTGCTTCTTCCCCCTAGTTCTGTTGTATCAAACATGCTATTTTTAATGTTTCTAAGTCTCATTTTCATTTTATTTGTGAAAGGTGTACAATAGTGCTAGCTTTACAGATGTGATGATAATTCAATGAGATAATCTTCCAAGCATGGTGCCCATGTTCTTGTGGTCATCATCACTTTTACAAGAAAGTAAAGGAACAAACCTGAACAAACATCCACTTTCATAAACAACAAAGTAACATTACGGGGAAAATCAAACTATAAATATTAATAGCTATGAGTTTTTATTTGATTTTTTGGGATTACTCATTAACCTAAACTCACAAAGAAATTGCAATTTCCATTTCCATGAAGAAAAACTACTTTAAAATCTTATTACTTAATAGTTAACTAATTAACAGTCTATTTCTAATATTAACTTGAAAATAATCTAAGATTATTAACTTTAAAACTAGACAATGGCAGTAGTAAAATTACATTTGTATAGAGTTTTAAAAACTCTGCTTTTAGCTAGAGAATTTCACACAAATTATTGTATTTAATCCTTACAAACACTGGGATGTATTTTTATCCCCATTTTATGGATAAAGAACCTAAGACTCAAGGTTACAGAACTTCTTACTGGCAGGAATATCTGACATTCACCTTTAATGACAAAATTCTGAAAATAAATGCTTATAAGGGTCATATGTAGGGAGGAATATTTTCAGTCCTTATTTTAATGATAAAACATAATTTTAGTTTTAATCAAAACAAAAATTCTAAAGCATTGCTTTCCATAATAAGTCCAAAAAATCATAACTAATAGAGATTGTTACACTTATTAAGCCATATATTGACTGCATTGACAAGTAAAATGAACGCGTAATGAAGATAACTTGAACAAATGTTACCAAGAAATATAATCACTGGTTTCTTATTTCTTTCAATGGCCCCACGTTGCTCCCCCACCCTTGGTTTTGCTAAATCAATAAGTATAATTTGTTTAACTCATGTGATTCTTAACCACAATACACCAAAATAAGTGCCTGTAATTATATCAGGGAGTGAGAATAACGATTTGTAAGTAAGTAGAAAACCATTTACAGTTAATGCATACTTGTTGTTAACTTACCAAAAAAAAAAAAAAAACACTGGAAAATCAGAGAAACTAGAACTCGCCCTTTGCAACCACAGGCATTCACACGCCGACAATAACTCTAGGAAGACTGTATCTTTCCATGGCACAACTATTTGCAACAAGAGTTAGTAACTAATCCCTTTTAATCCAACCTACCTGCTACACTAGCTTAGCCTTATCTCACCAATTTTAATTGTGACTCTCCTCTTCCCAAGACCTTCCAATTACTCTCCACTGTCCACTGCATAAATAAAACTTTGTCTATGGAAAAAACTGAATTCGACATTCCCCATATAGGACTTATGCTGTACACGGCCTTGTCTTCTTCTTTTACCTATTTTAAACCAGAAAAGTTCTCCGTTTTTTAAAAATCCAGTGAAATGCTCATCCTCTTCTTGAGGCTTCTTCTCTTTGGCCTTTCTACTCAAAATTATCCCATCCACGAGTATCAAAGTCTCCTGGTTTCTATCACATTTGTGGGTTTTAGCTCTGTACTATCTTGAAATAGGTCCATTTATTATTGTGTGTTCTGTTACTAGAGACAAACTTCTGGTAACTAAGACAGAATCTTTTTTCACGTTTATATTCCCCCACTGCAGCTTAATACAACACTGCATACAGCAGGTGACCAAAAAAATATTGAAGAAAAAATAACATTTCTTCTTCTTTAGGGATATTAATATTTAATGTAGTGAGGGAACATGAGCGTATTTCCTAACTCCCTTGCCATTTCTCCTTATGGGTTGCTGGATGTGGGTGTATGTGTCTGAGCAATGCATGGGGAATGGGGTCAGTTTTTCCTGGTAAATCAATAGCTGTAACTTCTTTGATGACTGGTTTGAAAGAAATGGGCATGATTCTGACTTGGGTAGGAAATCTAAGAGAAAGCACTGCATTCTAAAATACTATAATGTTAGAACTGGAAGACCTCATCTGATCCAAGGACCTCATTTCATACGGCAACTAACAATGGGGAATACTTCCCTTTTAGAAGCTGGGAAAGCTTTTTGCTCAATAGTTAGAGGAAGAAAAAAAAATGATCACTAGAGGAAGAAAAAAACCCTTATCAATCGATCAAACTGAGGCAAATCATAATCAGGAGAAAAATGTCATTAAGCTCAGGGACTTTAGGTGTTTAAGGCCTTGTAAAGACCTCAGAAAGTGACAGCCAGTAGAGCTGAAGGAATATCTCCACTCAATTCTGGACCACACTCTTTTTTAAGGCATCATGGCTCAGGTACACCCAGGGTTCCCATATCATCATTGTGCCTAAAGAGATAATTATTTATTTATTTATTTATTTATGTATTTATTTATTTATTTAATTTTAGGGAGAGAGAATGCATGCTAGTTAAGGAGAGAGACAGGGGGAGAGAGAGAATCTTAAGCAGACTCCACACTCAGTGCACAGCCTGATGTGGGGCCTGATCCCACCACCCTGGGATTATGACTTGAGCTGAAATCAAGAGTCAGACACTCAACCTACTGAGCCACTCAGGAACGCCTAAAGAACTAATTCTTCTGTTGCAAGATGATGCAAATGAATTAAGAGATTCTTAAAAATATTTTTTTTACCTCTTGGGGCACTTGGGTGGTACAGTCGGTTAAGCATCTGACTTCGGCTCAGGTCGTGATCTCACGGTTCATGAGTTTGAGCCCCGCATGAGGCTCTGTGCTGGCAGCTCAGAGCCTGGAGCCTGCTTCGATTCTGTGTCTCTCTCTCTCTGCCCCTCCATCACTCATTATCTGTCTCTGTCTCTCTCTCTCTCTCAAAATAAATATTAATATATATATATATTCACTTCTTAAAACACTCATCCGAATTATAGAAGAGAAATTGCAATGTTTCACAAGTTCACTCAAATTTCACCTTCTCATAAGTAAAGAACTTATAAGACCTTTCTGTGTTGTATTTGCTTCAGGAATTATGTTTTACATTAAATAAAAGCACAAACTGCCTTTTGAAGTGAGACCATTCCATACCCCACAAGAAACCTGTATGCTTTACTGTTGATAGGAGGCAGAACTCTGCCAAACCGTGAACTAATGAATTAGAATTTGGCAGCACTCCATGCCTGACACAATTTAGTTCAAATTTATGAAATCTACTGCTTCCGGAAATCCACTTGTGCCTAAGGCCTCTCTGTACCTTTCAGAGTAAAAAGCATGACATTGCTAGACTTCTGGTTTTACCTTATTGATGAAGAAAGAATTATGAACAACATATGTTTTCTAACTTAAATCTCTAAGCATTTCTTCAATTTTGCAACAACAACGGTAAATCAGTTGAAATCAGCATCTCTTTGGGTAGATGATAACAGAATATTTCTAAATCTCTGATTAAATCCCCTTAGACATGATAGGCTTAAGCATCTCAAGAAAATGTCTGCTGCCACAAAATGATTGATGCCCTTTTGGAAAGGAAGGAATATTAGCTTTGTTCAAAGGCATGTTGTCTTGTCTTTTTACTCTTAAAACAAAAACAGCACCTTTTTTTCTTTTTTCCCCAAGCAAGATGAAAAATAAAACCTTCTATCAATCAATGAGAAAAAGAAATATCATTAATGCTACTTTAAAACTCACTTTCTTTGGGGAAACCTCCTTCAAAATTATACTCCAGAAATAAGAACGAGGAAGATGAGAGAGTGTTACATTTTAAATACCTAGAAAGAATAAATCTAGGATGCTAATTGGAGGACTGAGGCTCAGATCTCAATGAAGCAGTGCCTTCTGTCAAAATGCATATATGATTACTTCTCTTCTTACTGAATTGGAAGAGGTTAGCTACTGCCCCGGGCCCCCACATCTCCGTATGGCATTCCAGATACTTCCCCAACTAACCCTAATCAGTGCCACCTTGACCTTCCCTGTGCCTCTTTCTCACCTCTAGGCTTTATGGCCATGCCATCCTCTCCTCTTATCTTGTGTGCCCAGGGGTACCTTCATGGCCCTATGACCCAGGTCAAGCTCCTCTTTCTAATCTTGTCTAACAGAGCGACTTGTCCTTCCCACAATATATTTTTTAAACTTACAGCACTTCTCACAACATACTTAACTTGTTTAAATGTACTCTCTATTTGTAAAATTGTGAGCTGTATGAGCTTCTCACCTAAGAAAGCTGTGTCATTTTCATCCTTGCATATTTGACATGCCTTACATATTTACGGTATTCCACAGATGTTGATGAAAACAACAACAACAACAACAAACAAAACTTTAATGTCTATCCTTTTGCTTTCCCTCTGGTTTCTTATGTATAGTTACTAGAGATTTACCATTTGCTGAAAGAACACACTTACAGTATAATAGGCACTGATGAAAAATTTAGTTCACCCTGAAATAACTAAATCGCCAAGGGAAATCATTTTGTATGAATGACAAAAGCAATAGCAGTCTCATTTGGCCTTGTGACCTTAGAATTAAAGACACACAATAAACACACACATATACTTGGGCATCTCGCTCAAGGCATATATTGTTTCATGCAACTAATTTCAAAAGAACTGGTGCATTGAATTGAAACAAACGTAAGGAAGGAGAGAATAAAAATAAACAAACTTACAATGACAGAAAGTTCTCCTCCTGTAAGATGTAAAAAGTAAATGTATAAAATAATCCACTGCCAGTTTAGAATACGCAAGGGATACTACCTTGTTTTGGTAACTCATGCTGTATTAAGAAATGTTATCCCATAATGATTTCTTTTTACCTAATTTTCATCACATTCTCTTAATGTGTGTCTTCTGTCAAAGGGATTTTACTTTCCGTACACATGATTTTCAGTTTTGTATTTTGGCATCCTATCTCGGTGTATCAGATATTTCACAGTGTCTCACTAACTTGCCTCTTAAAACTTATATCGGTTATTTTTCAGAAGCAAACTAAAACTGTCTGGAACTGAATGCAATAGGCCAGCAGGCTCAAGTAATTCCAGCATCACTTCTAAATCTCTCAAAACGTTTTCAGAGATAGTTCAATGCTTCCGGCTTGTCTAATTCTTTTAAAACCTGTTATAAGGTTTTGGTTAAGTGATTGCTGGATATTATTGTATCAGAGGCTAGAGCATTACATTAAGCGTGGGAAGATTTCCAAATGGGAAAGAGAGAGGTGTAGAAAACAAATTTTATTTACATGGAAATTGGATTATAACCTTCGTCATAATTACCAAATGTATGGAAAGCAAATATTCTTGTATTTTTTATAACAATGGAGCATACCCTAGATGCATGATGTCTTCCATTAGGTGATTTTATTTTTAAGCCATCTTCTCTCAACTCCCAGAGGCAGTCTCCTTTTTCCTTCTGTATTTGCTGAGGAATTACTCACTGTTGACAGAAGCTAGATACCCTAAAGGAAATATCCAGAATACTAAGAACAGTACGAAGAGGAGTAAAACATTGGACTCACTCTGAAATAACCAACAAAAGAAGCTGTTTTGTGGGAATAAAAAAAGGCAAGATCAAACTCATCTGCCTTTAGGTTTCTGAATTCTATCAATAACTAAGAATCCAAGTCAAATACTAATATGAATGGCAACGTATGACTGTTTCAGAGCTTTTCAGCTTGTTCTGACTGCTTAGAGCATCTACTTCCCTGATTTTCTTCTGGCTGGCCAATTTCATCCTTCAAGCCTCAGCTCAAATACCATATCATTAAGGAGACGAGCCCATATAATATATCGTTCCTCTCAATCTCTAACACATTTCCTCAGATTATTTAACATTACCTGATATTACTTTTTATTTCCTTCTTTGCTTTATAAAAGAAGTTCCTAATCTTTCATTTTATCCCCTGTACCCTTGGTGCCTACATCAATGCCTGACATATATAGAATATTAATTGACTGAGGAAACACCCACCTTTATGGGTATTAATAGATCTTAATTGCACCGTACCTGTTTGTATTTATTCCTGCCCTGACACTGTGTGTGTATTATGTATGTGTGTGTGTACATGTTTATATTTACATTTATATTTATATTTATATATCACCTGGACTACATCACTCTCTGGATTTATGCAATTTAAAAATCTCCTCTACTAAACTATGAACTTCTTGACAGCTGGGTTTTCTTTTATTTGTTTTTGAAATATGCATGTTTCAAAGACCTAGATACACAAAGTGCTCAAGTAATATTTTTTTTTAATTTTTTTAATGTTTATTCATTTTTGAGAGAGACCCAGACAAACAGAGCATGGCCAAGGAAGGGGCAGAGAGAGAAGGAGACACACAATCTGAAGCAGGCTCCAGGCTCTGATCTGTCAGCACAGAGCCCGATGCAGGGCTCAAATTCATGAACCGCGAGATCATGACCTGAGCCAAAGTCTGACATTTAACTGACTGAGCCATCCACGTGCCCCTCAAGTAATATTTTTTAAACGAATGAATGTAAATTACATTAATGGCAAGTTTAAGAACGATTATTTCTTCTTTACCCAGAAGCTTAAAAAATGTTCAGTTTTCTAAAGTCTCTGAGATGGCATCTATATGATTATAGCACTGGCCTGCACTGTGAGAAAACTCTACTGACCCCCAAGCCCATGCAAGATCATGCAAAAGTGTTTATAATTCCAAACAATTTCTTTTATTGAATAGAAATTGGATAGGAAATAAAACACACCATGTGAGATAATGAAATAGTAGTATAATTATGAATGTGGTCTGTTTTTCAGTGATAATACATATTAAAGATATTTCTCTGGTGATCAGAAGGGCACTTAGCAGAAGACAACTTAAGAGTAGCACATAAACACAGATTTTTGTTAAAGTTTCAAACTTGAGTTTGAAACCTTAATGGGCATCATCATTTCTTCATTGCCAGCATAATTCTCTCAGTCTGGGCTCTGGCAGAGAAATCAAACAACTCTCACTGCAACCTGGGGGTTGACATTAATTAAAAACATAAAATCATAAAGCATCTGTGGTGAGTTTAGATGCCAAATGAGATGAAGCGATTTTAAAAGTAAACTTCTTACAAAGGTAACTGAATGTCAGAATCTTATGCTTTTCTCTGAAACAACAATAATTACCATGTCTTTCTGTAGTACATCGAATACACACTCTATAATTGATGTAATTGGTATCACTAGACCTTTTAATGTTTCTATGAGACGAGTTACAAGGATAAGGGTCTCAGTGCTTATTTTAGGCCCCAAGAAAGTAAATACATCTGCTTCTTCATTTTGTTTCACACAGTTCAGCAGTGCCCCCTTACCCGCAGTTTCACTCCCTGAGGTTTCTGTTACCTGCAGTCAACTGTCGTCCAGAAGCAGATGATCCTCTTCCTGACATATCCTCAGGTCAATGGTAGTCTAACACTACATCACAATGTCTGTGTTATTCACCTCCCTTCATCTCATCATCTCACATCATCACAAGACCACATTCATACAGCTTTTATCACAGTATGTTGCTACAATTGTTCTATTTTATTATTATGCTTTCATCTCTCACTGTGCTTAATTTATAAATTAAACCTTATCATAAGTAGATACGTATAGGAAAAAAACATACAAAGTTCGGTAATATCTGTGGTTTCAGGCACCCACCAGGTTCTTAGAACATATCCACCATGGATAAGAGGGGACTACTATCTAAGCTAATAAAACAAAGTATCTATTCATTTCCATATATCCTGGGCTCAAGTGTTTATGTAACAAACAGAGAACAGGAATGAGAAGCACTGACTTCTTTTTTAATGAAAGGATGAAAGGCCCCAAAGCATGGATACCAAAAAAAAAAACAAAAAAAAAAAAAAAAGTTTTTGTTACAGCTTTTACCCTTATGAGACATGGTAAGTGGGACTTGCCTTCTATGGTTTTTACTAGACCTATCTAACCTTAAGAGCACTGAATGAATGATATACGCAAAAGATACACAAACTGCCATGTTGAAATTACACTAGTTCAGTTCCTAACAACAAGAGGAAATAACCATCTCCCTGTAGTCCAAAATAACATCAGGCTAAAAAAACGTATCACTCTATTTATGGATAATAAGATAGACACCAGTCCAGTGACACTATCTTTAACGTTCAAAAAAACCATGAAAGGAAATATTATTACTTCCTCTCTTATGGATGGAGCAATTGAAGATCAGCAAAATAAGAAGATTTCTTCAAGATCATACAACTGGAAATTGTTGAAAGGAAGGAAGGAAGAGATTTGAATGGGAGGATGTTAGAGAGAATTAGGTCGCCATGTAGAGTGATCAACTGTCTTGACTGATGGAGACCTGGGATTTTTGGCTAACCTGGGACAGGCATGGTTAAAGGATGAGAGGAGGGCAACCTATGCAGAGACATAAAATCTACCACAAGGAGTTTAGAATTTATTCTAAAAGAAAAGGTTTGCCACTGAAGAGTTTTCCACAGGAATAACACAACTTGACTCGAGGCCAGTGTGGTCTGTCACATCTGGCACACTATTGGCACACTGGCCCTTCATAGCACTTGTTGAAATCAAATGGAATTTACAAAAAGAAAAGCAATCGGATGAGTTCTTGAACCTCAAGTAGAAAATAATGGAGGTCAGAGAAACAAGACTGCACCCCGGAAGGTGAAGGTAAAATGTTTTTGGAAAATAAAATATAGATATTTTTAGATTTGTGATGTATTCGCACATTTGCATTCCAAGCCTTTAAGCCAGGGGCGCCTGGGTGGCTCAGTTGGTTAAGCATCTGACTCTTGATTTTGTCACGGTTCGTGACATCTAGCCCTGTGTCGGGCTCTGCGCTAAGAACATGGAGCCTGCTTGGGATTCTCTCTCTCCCTCTCTCCCTGTCCCCACTCTGTCTCTCTCAAAATAAATAAATGAACATTTTTGAATGAAAATTTTAAAAACTAAAACCCTTAAGATAACTGGAGAAATGACTGAAGGGACAGGTGGTGAATAATTTTTTGCCTAACAACTGGCAATATATCTTCTTAGAGAATTAATTCGTTCAGTAATTGACTCTTGAAAACAAGTTCGTTCAGGAAAAAAATAAACCTCACATTGAAAAAAAGTATCACTTAGTGCCAATAAACCCAATAATGGTAATAAATAAGTATGCAACCAAAGTATCTTCTTTCTGTAGGCAAGAAGCATTGGCCGCCTTATTTTTGTTTGTTTTTAGCAGAGTTGCTAGAACTCTATGGGTCTCTTTGCTACTGTGCAAGTGGATCAAATCCAGATAAGGACGTCTTTCTTATTTCTTCCATTGTCAAAGTACTGCAGCTCAGAGCCATTCTGAAGAGCCTCTTCCTATGAACATCACTGCCATCTGTGAAATCCTGACCCCTCCGAGTTTTGGAGATTCATTTCTTTTCAGCTTTATAGGTTTCAAACAAATAAATCATCACCCACAAGAGCAACAAAATGCAGCAAAAACAAATACTCCAAAAGTTTCATGAGTTTCCTTTCCTGCAATAGAAAACTGTCTTCATATTTCTGTTTTGATTCAATCATACATAGTCTAATGCTGTTCTTATCTTAAGGTTTCTGGTTTAACTATCATGATCCAAGACAAAATGCAGGCTGTGGCACCCTTTACACCATCATGCTTTTATGAGATATAAATTAGCATTTCTCTGTAATCAGCTACCACAACATCATGTGCCACAAGCCTCGTTCAGGGTCCCTCTTAGGAAAGAATGCTTGTGTTCATAGGCATCTAAGAGAACAATTTGTCCTACTGAGTCAGATTCTGGATACCCTCTGAACATTCATACAGTTTTGAGTACAACTGAATGCTCACAACCTTGAAGTAATGTGGTTAGGAGCTGGTTTGTGGAGCATTGAAGCATTTTTCCTAGTCACTTAGATATTTTAAACATCTCTGAAATCCAAGTACCGTGGGAAAATTTATTTGAAATTTCAGTTAATCTACCTGGAATAACAGTAGTAAATGATGTGGGCAGAGAGATCGTGGGGAAGAGCACTTTTTTTGGGGTGTTTTTCATCACGCTTTCAGATCACAGCACAATTAATGGAATAAAACGATTTAACACCCTGGGTATCTAGAGGAAATCATTTCCAATCCCCTTCCTGATTGCAGAATGAGACAGAATTGTTAGAGGATTCTCTTTAATTTTACTTCAGCTATAAATTTATGTTCAAATACAAGGAAACTCTCAGGGAAACAAAGCATATGCAAACAGACAAACCTCCTAGTTAATGAAATGCCTCCATGAGGATTGCAATCAATAACAGTATAATCTATGTTCGTAAATAAGAGTACAGCCTCGAAAGAGCGTCGGGCAGTGATGAATTATTCAGGAAGTCTTGCTGCCACTTCCACGCTTAGAGCTCTTCAATGACAGAAACACCTGGCTTAGCACTCGTTAACGCCAGCCTCCTCCAAATAGCTACATCCCTTTCTTCCTTCTTGTTCTAAACGTAATTTATCCACAGAGCCCAAGGCTCTCGCAGCTTATCTGAGGGTAAGCTCCAAAGAGAGCCACTGAACTCCAAGAGGCGTAAGTCACTTTCTGCAGGTCACAGTCCCACACGCAGAGCTGTTATTTATGGTGGGGAACTGTTGACTGTAGAAAGTACCGCGGACATTGTATAGAAGACTGGGACCTAATAAACACTTCAATTTCTAAGGACTGTCAATTTCTAAGGGTTAATGTGAGCAGGGAGAGGGAATTGGTAGTTAATAAGGGAGACTGATAGAAAAGGAAACTATTCCCCTCGCCAAATGTCTGTAACTTGTGCCTCTTTCATTCGTTTCACGACTGGAGAAGGCATGGTCATAACAGCAATACCACAATTCCTCCAAGGATTATAAAGAGCTTTGCCCTTCCCTGGACGTACAAAAGTCATAACTGCGATACTCGATGTACGGTCAACAGTGTTTGGGAATTGGAGAGGGCTGAAACCTAATCAGCTGGGCCAACCCACAGTCTAAGCCTTTTGTTCAAATCAGCCTCCTCGAGTGACCCCAGGAGTAGAGACATTGCCACATCTTCTGGGAAACAATTATAAAGCCAATATCTTTTCGTGTTATTAATTTTTCATGTTCAGGCTAAATTTTCCTTGGCTTCATTCCTTCCATGTATTAATACTTATGGGCTACCCTAAATAATGTACATTTGCACAAAACTAATATTTGTAAATGGTAACTTTCGATCAAATAGAAAGATAAGCCAGTGTCTTTCTCAAATTGAATTATAGTTCGAATTTCTCCTCAAATACAAAATTTTCAAAACACATGTTAACTTTGAAAGCATCTGACTGTCTGAAAGCTTCTCTCTGTAACTTTAGTTTCAAATTTTGGGTTGATTAAAGTGGACTAGACATATTCTCTCGGGAATTTCTGTGTGAAATATTTTTATTAAAGTTCACACGCCAAAGACCACAAGCAGTGTTAGCTTCCACTTGCTGGACTCCGAACTCACAGAACAAGCATCAAAAGCCTTTCCTATCTGATCACCAGAAGAAATTGTTCACAGAAGGTCAGCAGTTTTTGACCTAGTTCCTGGCCTGCAGGACTCTGCAACAGAAAATAAAATCGGCCATACTTCAATGCCCTCTTCTAAAACTCCCAAGTGAGGGGAGAAGATAAGGTGCTTCAGAGTCTTTCACATCTTTTTTCATGTCAGAGAGAAAGGAAAACTCATCGAGCCCCCCTCCGCCCCCCAGACGTGGCTGTTTAAGTCATAATGCATGCTGTCCAATGTACAGAAAAAAGATAACTGTCCAATGTACAACTGCCTGCACTATTCTAAACTGAGAAAACAGCATTTTGGTTTGAGGCCGCTAAAAGAGAGAATCTTTCTTAAGCATGCCATTAAATTTAGTAGTGAAAGGTAGAAGTTAACGAGCAAATATGGGCAAGCTCCTGTATGTGTATTTTCGCAGTCTTTTATTGCTATCCATTTCTTCCACATTCAGATCATCATGCACAGTAGCCAGAACAATTAATTAGTTACTATATATAAATAGTAACACTTTTAAGTTCCTGAATATAAAATCAGGGAAGTAACCAACCCTGGGCTTTCAAATGT
The DNA here is from genome assembly GCF_022079265.1 of Lynx rufus. Classification (NCBI taxonomy): domain Eukaryota; kingdom Metazoa; phylum Chordata; class Mammalia; order Carnivora; family Felidae; genus Lynx; species Lynx rufus. The sequence continues at coordinate 42,614,159 of NW_025814823.1, forward strand.
TTCGTTACTGTAGCAACTCTATGTGCATGAATGAGAATCAAAAGGAATCAAATATAAAGAAGTGCACGCAGATCTTAGCCCTGATAAATAAAAATGTGGAAGAACCACAGCTCTCAATTAAAATCTCACTAATTGTTCATAATTTTTTTGAACCAATCTATCTTATTTTAGTATCATGATATAATAAAAATCTATCTATATTCCTTTTTAAAAATTGTATTGTGGCAGGAACCCTTAACATATCTACTCTCTTGACAGATTTTTTAAGGGGACAATACAGTATTGCTATCCATCGGCACAAAGTTGTAGAAATCTGCCGTACCACAATTGTTCATAAATTTATCAGTCTTCAGCAGATAAGAATCAAGCTACTCTCAAGTATAATATGTAGTAAAAATATCTAAAATCCATATTTTAAAAATATGTAATATATAGGATCTTGAATGGTGTTTTCAGAAGGTAGATCAGGTACTTTAATCTCCTTTGTCAAACAGTTATTGCAATTATCCTCTTCGTGTGCTCTAACTTTTCTATCTTAAATTTGCTTCTCTGTCATTATGTTCCAACCATTTAAAATTCCAGTGCGGGTTTTCTGTAACAAGGTCACATCAAAAACATTAAACTCCATAACTTCAAATCATGTAACATTTCATTTTATCATGTAGGACGATATTCAGGAAGTAATTATAATTTCTGTTATAATATTAGTTATTAATATGTCAAAGCAGACCCAAAAAAGTTGATTTTTCCCCAAAACGTGCTGTGTCCAGTAACTGAATTTAAACACTGCATAATATTTTGCAAAGATATATCATCACTTATATTGAGGTGGCCAAACTGTACAATTCTTTAAGTAATAATCAGTGGCTTACATTCTTCATTTTTTCCTATACACAGTCCAGAAATATATCCAGATTTGTTTATTAGTAATCTGAAACCAGGCCATTATAATAAAGAGAAGCATGACAGCCTACAGGAAGTTTGAAGTAAAAGATAAAAGTTGTTCCTGAAGTTTATGAAGGGAATAAATGACATGATTTTTCCCTTACCTTACCGTAAAAAATTAATTAGCTGGAAGTTTAAAGGATTTCAATTTTTAAAAGTCATTAATCCCCTAGAACTTAATTATGTGCTGTGATATCTTCTAGTCATTGCCCATATGCATGTGCATTTGCACATAATGCAGTTATAATACATCTCCAAGTTAATTTTCTGCTTTTCTCACTTTGTCTATAAACATTTTATACTTATTTCTGTATTTTTGAATAGCACAGATCTATACATATTATCAGTTAAAATATCTGGAAATATGTAACATGTCTATATAGAAAAACACTAAAATCAACAGGAGTGTGAAGAAGAAGGAACATTTGACTCCAGCTGGCAAATTTCCCCTGTCCTCCAAGATGCGCCCTCTGGTGGTCATTTTCCCATTGTCACATGGGCGGAGCTTAATCTTCCCCTTCAGGCCTTTGACCAGATTGCTCTTCACATGTCTGTCTTCCTCTTCCTATACTGGTCTCAGTTCATTTCTTAACTCCTCAGATCTCTGACCACAATATACATATATATATGGCTAGCAACTTCTGCCTCCCTCTCTCTACCCAGTCACTTTCTACCTCCTTACTCTGTTTCATGTCCCTATAACAATAACACTGTGAAAATTACCTTATAAATGAATTTCTTTACCTGTCAACTATACACCTCAGTGAAAGCCCCATCAGGCAGAGACCTTGACCATCCTAGCATCTAAAACAGGGCCCTAGCAAAATGTAGGCACTTGATAATGTGAGTTGAAAAACAATATATGAAGGAGTAAATGAAAAAAAATTTAAAATCACATGCAATCCTACCACTCAGAAATAAACTCTGTTAGGGGTGCCTAGGTGGTTCAGTCGGTTAAGCATCCAACTCTTGGTTTCAGTTCAGGTCATGATCTCATGGTGCCCTGGCTGGAACCCAGCATCTGACTCTGCACTGACAGACAGCACTGGGCCTGCTTGAGATTCTCTACCTCTCTCTCTGCCCCTCTCCCACTCCCTCTCTTGGTCTCTCTCTTTCAAAATAAATAAATAAACTTTAAAAAAAGAAATAAACTCTGTTAATTCTTTTGGTATTATTTATTTCTCTTCTTTCATTTGTTTCATTAGGGAACTATTATAATGAATAAAAGAGTTTGAACTACTTAAACAGTGAAACATAAATGTGGTTATACATGATAAAATAAATATTATTTTTACAAGGTAAAATTATACTATAAATATTGTGTTGTAACCTACAGTTTTTATTTATACATAATACATTAATAAAAATTTCAGCATGCTATTAAATTCTAAAGCTGAATTTTACGGCTACAGAATATACCATTATGTATTTTACAACAGTAATAGCTAATATTTTGTGGGTGCTTATTGTACTATGGTCTGGGTTAAAAATCTTATGTTAATTACCTCATTTATGTTCTCAGTAAGTCTGATACTGTTCTGTTTAATGAATTGTCAAAACTGCCTTAGGATTTAATGGCAGAATTGAGATTGAAACCTGGACAAAGGGAACATTTTATTCTATCTATCTATCCATCCATCCATCTATCTATCCATCTATCTATCCTTTCCAGGAAAAAGAAAGTTATTCTAATTTTATTGCCATCAGCTCTTTAAGAGAATGTCTGTTTTTTGAAATGTAAGTCAATTTTAGATACTTAATTTTTTTTATTTTTGACAGGTGGATAGGCATTAATTATTATCTTTTTAATATAATTTTTTTCTTGGTAAATTTAAATAATTTTCCAAGATGTTTTGGCATTTGCATTTTTTCATTAGTGTAATGAATCATACTTAAAGGCCTGATTTGTTGATTTATGTTACTTCTTAACAGTTTATTATGCTGTTAGTTACATAATTCTACCCATTTTACAGACTTAATGTATGTATTACAAGTAATGGCTTACCCACACTTAAACCACTATTATTAATTAGGCTTTCTGAATCTGTTTCTTCTTGGGTGGAAAATGCTGTAGGGTGAAGTCAGTTTGCCTGAAAATTAAGATCGGGGGCTCAGAAATGGCTTCCTCTGGATTCTCCTATCAGCAGAGCCTCTGCTGGCCACTCCATATACAATAATTTTCACATTTGCCATAACTCTGTGGCTCTGTATTCTTCTTTAATTCACTGTTGATATCTTTATGAGCATCTGACGTATAATAAGTTATTTGTTTTTCTCTTCTATTAGATACAGATAAGTGCCATGAGTGTGGAGTCTCAGTTGGGTTCGTGCTATCCCCCCAACGTCTGATACCTATGGATCAGGCATCCAAAAGATGACCACCTAGAGCAAACGTCTGAGAGAATGGACTGATTCATGGCATTCATCACATCCTTACCACTAGACTACATACCCTTGAACAAGTCCCTTAACCCCTTTGAAAATTCAATTTTATATTATACCAAATGTAGATATTTAAGTATGTACCTAAACTCTGAGTGGGAAAAGTTTATATAAATTATTTGCTTAATACATTGTTAAAACCAACTAAAGTTTGGTAACACAGCATAATTGATATTTTTTGTCACATGGGCTTGTCTACTTATTTTATAAGACTCACATATAAAGCATGATCAGTAAGAATTTTTGAGGGTTTTCAGTTTGTTTTGAATGTCTTGTTGTGCTTTTTTACTCTGTGCTATCTTATTATAATGGTAATAGGAGAAATAAGGTTCTTTAGCAGCATAAGAAAAAAGTCTCGTGTTGGAAAAAATGGCCTACAGTGAGTGATCCAAGTCCATGCTTATCTCTGTCTGCATTTCCGCCCAAAGGACCACAACTTACACTTATTTCTATTATCTGAAAAAATTCTTTGGTAGACAAACTAGAAAAGATCTTTGCATAACATTGAGAGTGACATAGTTTATCAAATGGTCATTGAAAAATAAGGGTTGTTAACACTGTCATTAGTAATTACTTAATTCAAGCTTCTTGCCTTAGAACAAGACCCTTCCCTTTTCTCTTTTACTGAATCTGTAAGAATTCATTATGACTTTTTAAGCCTTTGTCCAATGTAAGTGTAAAATATTTAGGTTGTGTTATTTGACTTTAAAAAGTGCCTATGTGTATCATGAGACAGCATAATGAAATGGTTAAGAGCAGAGAGAATCTGGGACCAGACTATATAAGTTTTAATCTGCTTCTACTACTTAATAACTGCATGGCTCTCAGCAAATTGCTTAAACGCTTTGGGGCTCTATTTCCCATATTTTAAAATGATAAGGATAATAACTATATTTACTTCCTAGTGTGACTGTGAAGATTTAAGATGCTAATATAAAAACAATAAGGGCAGCACCTGACTTTGGTAAGGTCTATATCATATAATTCACTAGTACATAAAGTCAAATTTACTGTTTCATAAGGAGAAAAGCCACTCTTCATCAAGCTTTCACTTAACCATAGAAAAGCTTTTGATGTAGCCTTCTAACTCATTTGCTTTAAGTCAATATCCTTTTCTTTACAAGTGTTGACATTCCCCTGTGGCAGGAAAATCAACATTTTGAGTCACTCACTTTAAATAACGGACTCAGGCCCAGCTTTGGCACCTATCCATTTCCAATTTGTTTTCAAAAGCCTTTTAAATATTTTTAAGCCCCATTTTCCATCTAAATATTAGAACATTTTTGGGTGCCTGGCTGACTCAGTCAGAAGAGTGTGAAACTCTTGACCCACAGGTCTTGAGTTTGAGCCCCACCTTGGGTGTAGAGATTACTTCAAAAAATACATAAACCTGAAAAACAATTTTTGAGAGAAAAAAATAAATATTGGAACATTTCTTTTCTTCCTTTTCTTTAGGACTGTGCCATAATAGTAGTTATTGTGCTAGGATGAAACTTAGAAGAGATCAGCTGTCTGGAGTTATATTCATAATCCAATTGATTAGCAAATGTATTAAAATTCATGTATAGAGGAATGTAGATCTACATAAAATAGTCAAAAATAAACCTTCCCCTAATACACCCAAGGAAAAATAAAAGGAGGCAGAGCTGTCTTCGGGAACTTGAGGTCACATCCTTACTATTTCATGCAGAAACAAATTGTTTGCTTTACAGCAATAGATAACAAAAGCCCATATTAAAAATGACAAATACAATGCCAGCAGAGAAGAAAACATACTGATAAAGGCAACCATGTTGTAGACAACTTCTCTGGAAAATCACTTGTTATCCAAAGCAGGTGGCAATCCGTATTCACGTTTATGACAAGTTGTGACAAAACCTTTATTCTTGCAGCCTTCCTCTAATGTAAAATATCTGATTTGGAAATGATTTCAATATATAATCTCACTGCTAAGCCTTGGCATCATATCACCATCTTATATTGCTATAGTTCAAGAACATTGATTCTAAAGGCTGATACAGAATGTTCATAACCATGGGGAAATAAACAGGGAAGAGGAGGAAATATGAGGAGAGACACAGACCTATACCAAGAATACTAAAAAGGTCTTCAATGACTATAAAAATGAATATTAATAATATAGAATAAAAATACAAAAAAAGACTACCAATTGTCAAACTTTATTCAAGATTCATGTAAAATGCTATCTCAATCTTTAAATTATTGTTATCTCTAACTTGAATGAGCACAACTTCCTCTGAGTCTCCAGAGAACCTTTTTTTTTTTTTTTTAAGTTTATGTATTTATTTTGAGAGAGAGAGAGAGAGAGCATGAGCAGGGGAGCGGCAGAGAGAGAGGGAGAAGGAGAATCCCAAGCAGGCTCCACAGGGTCAGCACAGAGCCCAGCTCAGGGCTCGATCTCATGAACTGTGAAATCATGCCCTGAGCCGAGATCAAGAGTCAGACTGAACCATCTCGGTGCCCCTCCACAATACTTTTTAGGATGACTATTAGGGAAACTTTCATGAGCAAGTCTGGATCGCTTTATTATTTCTAAGGATGAGCAATAGTTCCAATAAATGTTTAATAAATGTTTGTTGAACTAGTAGTTATTAATATATGTTTTATCCATTCTTCCCTATTCCTCACACATTCACAAGACACTGCAAACTCGAGTGTAGAGATGTTATTCTATTTACGCTGTTGGCACTGACAGTCATCAGAATCATTGTAGAAAATCAATGGTTGTTTATGAATGGACACCACAGTTATATTTTTCACACAGATTACTGTATTTGACATAAAAACTAAGAATGCAAATATGAGGCCAGAACTATACAACTACTGAAAATTCACACTTTAAGGAAATCAAAGGTATACGATTCTAAGTTCATCAGTTCAAATTATTTATATATATTTTGCAATGTTCATTGTGGTTTGTATATAAATTTAATGCTTCATTAAGAAAATTTAAAACTTATACATGGATGTGTTTCAGTGCTCTTCTATAGAAAAGTTCTTCCATTTTGTTTTTCTGTTGTTGTCAGGAAATATCCTGACAGATTTTACTCATAACATTATTGCTGTTTCCTTCTTTTCGCTTCTTTTAAATAGAATCTTATAGCAGATTGTGTTCATTTTTTAATTACTGTCACCAAAGAGCTCAAATGGACTAAGAGATTATTTTGTAAGTTAAACAATACTTTAAACTTCCTGTGTAGCTGTTGAAACTGTCATGTTAATGTTAACTTACAGAATCACAGGGACCCTTTGTTGAAACAACAAAGACAACAACAACAACAACAACAACAACAACAAAGTATCTATGTATTTTCCTAACAAGATATTGAAAATGACACTTTTTATGATTAGTAAAAAAAGAAGTAAAAGCTTCTTCTCTTAACCATGTAAGTGCTCTTGAACAAGAAAATTAATCTTTTTAGTATTTATTTTCCTCTCTCTATATTTTTGTCCAGCCAGCTCATTTCTGAAAGTTTCACATGGGTCTCGGTTTCTTGTTCTGTTGTATCTCACTGTGTCAAATTGTAATACTGACAATACGCCCAACTCCCCAGATCTCAGGATTAGGTTAGGTGTACCCCCCCCCCCCCCGTGTGCTTGTAGAGCATCCTGTTATCATACTGTTCCTCTTTTGTATCATTTATCACATAATAAGTATCAGCCTATTTACAGGCTGGTCTTTCATTCTAGATGCTACATTCTTTGAGGACAAGAATTGTTTTATGTTATTCAGAGGTATGGGTACTCTAGCATTATAAAATATCAGGTTACTTTTATTTAACGTTCTTTTGCAAAGTTCTTTTTGGCATTCCTATTTGAATTCAGTGCTTCATTAAGAAAGTTTAAAACTTACATAGTCCTGTATCCCCATATCCACTGGAAAGAAATGGTAACATGTACAACATTGCTGTAGACAATTGCTGTTTGCTTATGAAGGGAAATCACACTTATTTTCCTAACACAGAAGACTGCATTTCACATAAGGTTTCAAAAAACATCCCTAAATCTACCTGAGTGAAATCTATGGAAGAAGAATTATTTCTATACTGGATATGGAGAGTAACTGTCTAGAAAGAAGTTCTAACAAGACAACAAGAAGTCTAAAGTGAGAAATACAATTTTGACTTAAGATAGCGAAGGAAACCCTATAAGAGGGTCCTCCCTTAAGAATCACACTTTTTAAACATAACATTAGAATGTTGTAATATAATAACAATGGGGATGCATATTCCAATATATACCTAACCAGAAATAAGACCCGAGAGCCAGGGAGGTAATTTGAAAGCCATATAATCACAAATAAGGGAGAAATATGGCCACCATATCCCTGGAACTATCAAGGAGTGATGTCATAAAGTTTAACAACTCCTGGCCCAAGCACCTTATTTCTCTTACATTAAATAAAGCATATTCAAGTCCCTTTACCATGAACTGGTTCCTTATGCTTAATGAATGATTTTTGTCAGTTTAACTTTTCCAAGTAAGTTTTTCTACAAGGAATTATTTTTTAATTAACTGTATGCAATCCAACCCAAAAAATATTTAAAAGACAAAGGTGAGGGGCGCCTGGGTGGCACAGTCGGTTAAGCGTCCGACTTCAGCCAGGTCACGATCTCGCGGTCTGTGAGTTCGAGCCCCGCGTCGGGCTCTGGGCTGATGGCTCAGAGCCTGGAGCCTGTTTCCGATTCTGTGTCTCCCTCTCTCTCTGCCCCTCCCCCGTTCATGCTCTGTCTCTCTCTGTCCCAAAAATAAATAAACGTTGAAAAAAAAATTTAAAAGACAAAGGTGAAGACAGGGCATCCACATTAAGCAAAGGCAAGCATAAATAGTTACAAATTGGGATAAAATGTTAACATGAGGTTAACAGTTGACTTTTCTAGCTCAGGGTATACCTCAGGGTTCTATTCCCATTAATAGCAGAAAACTTTGTGGTACTAGGTTGTCCTCAATCATTAAAACTCTTAAATTTATTCTCGATATTGTGTCAAGTTGACATATTTCTTCCCTATATGTCAGAAGTGAAACTAAAAGCCTTGAACCAAGACACTGACTTACTTATGATCTCATCCCAAATCTCAAGAACTAGACACAGGCAAAATTGTGATGGTAGTGATATATCTTTGCTCATATGGTTATATCCTCATTTTGTTATATATTTCAACAAAGAGCTTTAATGGTATAGCGCATAGAAAGTAGGCATTGAAGAAATTATCCTCAGGATATAAATCCTGCCTCAGTGACTTATTAGTTTTGTGATCTTAGATATATTGCCTGGGGCCATGAACCTAAGTTTCCTCTTCTATAGAGTAATGATTATACTTTCCTACAAACTGAGAAATTGTAAAGGTAAATGAGATAACCTTTATAAAGTACCTAGTGGCATGATGAATGCGTCATAAGCCCTCAAAAAATGAGAGCAGTGGAATTGATTTCTTTGAAAAGCCTTACTCTTAGCATCTAATTCTCTGCTTACAGATATCTGGATTTCATTGGCTGCTGTAAAAAATGTTAAAGTTTTCATAACACTAAGGGAGTACAATATAATAAACAGAAATGCACCTTCAAAACTTAAGACTACCACTTACTGATTTTATCACATCAGATGAGACCTTAGACTTTAGCTTCTTATCTGTAAATTGGACCTAACAAGATTATTATGGACCCAAATCTCAGAATGTGTGTTAATCCGCCCAAATAAAATGTGCAGTAAGTACCAGCCTCTCTTCCAATTGCCATAATGGAACTATTTCAGGCAAACTTGCCTTCATCTCAAGTGCGTGTCCACTATGGCTGATGTGATTGCTTGCTTCCCCTGGCAAATACTGTAACTCTTAAAGGGTTACTTTGCTGCTTAGGCCACAACCCCAGCATTATTCTTATTGCCCCTCTCCAGGCAGCACATACTAACTTATAAGAATTGCTAGAAAATTTGTAACATCTCTGTTCTTCCTACAGAATGAACAGAAAACTCAAATGACTTCAATGAACCGGCAGTTAAGTAAATAAGTGAAGCTAAAATGGGTGGAAAGATGAAAAATGGCAATGGAGACATGGCCTCAAGTGAAGGGAATGATAGGCAGTATAGGACCAACAAATCTGAGGGAGGCTGTGCTTTCTAAAGTGGCAGCTTTAGAGGGGTTTTGTGGCCATTCGAGAGTAGAGTGGTGTTGGGGTACCTGGATGGCTCAAGGCGGTTCAGTGTCTGACTCTTGATTTCAGCTCAGGTCATGATCTCTGGTGTTTGGGATCAAGCCCCACGTTGGGCTCTGTGCTGACAGTGTGGAGCTTGCTTGAGATTCTCTTTCTCCCTCTCTCTCTGCCGCTTTCCCACTTCCACTCTCTCTCCAAAATAAATAAATAAACTTTAAAAAAAGAGTGGAGTGGAGTTACTGGTTCATCCAAGCATTCAAGGAAAGCTAACATTTCTTAATTCTTAAATACTGGCAGCTAATTCAAATTTGAAACACTTACAATACCAAATAAATCTATGGGCTGCATTTAGACCTCAGGCAGAAACTCATGCCTTTGTACCCATAGCTGCTAAAATCTAAAAATCAAAGAGTCACCCAATTCTCTGAAAGTACGTCCCTTGCAACTCAGAAAATTGAAAATAATGACAATAACAATAACAACAACAACAACAATAATAACTCTTTAAGGACAAATCAAAGAGAGAGAAATTTAGATCACTGTGGTTACCTTGTACAAACAGATCAAAAAACTGGGGCAGGGGTTGGGAGTACTAACAGTTACCCACATTAAAGTTTTTTTTTTTTGCACCCCTCCCATATAACTGTTCTCGAATAAATAGAATTTGCAATTTGCTATATAAAAACAACCAGGAGAGGGAGTGGAGACTGGAGAACGATGCCACCTGAGAAGTATAGGCATTGAATCGACCTTCCAGTGAAAAACATTAAAGTGGAAAATGTAGGGGTGAATATCTTAGTCCCTTGAAACATACATCCTATAAGATCAGCAAATTATATATATTTTTTCCAGCCGCAAGCCTGATTCACAATATGGGGACTCATGGTGCATCTGTCAGTACTTAGCTCCATTTTCCCCTCTGCGGCTTCGCTGCAGGAGTTTCACAAGATGGAAAATTCACTTAGGCTACCTGCTCTGGATAAAAGTCTGGAATGGTGAACTCAAATCCCGAGAGCTTCTGGTACATACTTCAGTTCGACAGAGAAAAAATTTAACTGCACTTGAAAGAAAATGACCCTGGAAAATAGGTTAGCAAGGCAGCAGGAAGTATATGTCTCGGTATGTTTTGAATTTCGAATTCTAAGCACCCTTTATAGGCAGAAAATGCTGTTTTATGCCTCCAGCTATAAGACAAAAATAAAACAGAACCCCACCACCCTCTTATCAAACCATAAACTTCCTCCAAAGAGGCTCGATCTGTAGAGTTGCATGCATGAATTATTTGTGCCTTTAAAAAAAATCATTTTGTACAGACCCAAAAGCTAACTTTTCAACAACTTAGATGACAGGTATTCCTTGTCACATGAAACTATCCATTAAAGGGGACTAAAGGTTAACAGTCCATATAATGTATAGATATTAAATTTTATAATTAATTTATTCATATTATTTTAGATTTTATGGTGGAAGAAAAAAATTAAAAGCATCTTTAATATCCCATAGACCATATGGTCTACATGAAAAACACTGATTAACAGGATTATTTATTTGTGGGAAAATTAAATATCTCTTTCACACATACACATGCACACACTCCAAATATACATCCAACTTGTTCTTATGTACTTGTATATAAAACATTAATTTTAAGATAACACTGATTGCAGATAGTAGATGATACATATATACGTGCCTACATACATACATACATATATGGACGGTGTGGAGGGAGGAAAGAAATTTATTATTTATTACAGTGGCCCTATGTACATAAAGCCCAGCTATGAATGTCCCTTTTATTATGGATTATAAACATTGTTCAAAATAAACTTATTTGTTCATTGAACTAATAGCTAAAGCTACATTCTTCAGGTAAGAGAGGGTCAGGTGGGCTGGATCTGTGGGTGTAATGCTGTAATCCCACAGCATTAAATGCAAGGCTAATGTGTCCATCCTAGATTTCTTATTTCCATCTTCAACTGTTCTTGAATTTGTCTTGTGTTAATGTCAAATTGGTGTGTAATAAGTTTCTATCAATTTGAAAACAAATTAAGCATCTTTCATGTCAGAAAAATACTTATTCATTGATTTTGATCTAAATAAAGCTAAATGCTATTTTATAAAGAGACATTTCTGATGACTGAAATGTTGAGAAGTTTGCTTTCGAAACACTTTTGCATGATATATCCAGATATGGGCAGAAACAAACATTCTTTGTTATTTGATGTATGTATGTATGATGTATGTCTTTAGTGATCCTCTGAACTTGGACAGTATGGTGCTTATGCCTGAGACATTTATGGTATGCTTCAAAGAAACTTGCTTTTTAATGATGAAAAATAATTGTTACTATTATAGAAAAGTAATTTTCACAACCCCAGAAATAAAGGGGTCTTGGTTGGTTTCTACCTACCACAACACAAGATTCATTACAAATAAATCACCTTGATATGGTAAGCTCTCTGATCTGAACTTTACTATATAAATGATCCTAACTATCCATGAGAATACCTTTTGCAGGGCCTGGAACAAACAGGCTATAAAATGAAACACACACACACACACACCACATATGATATCCTATAGACTATATGATCTGCATGATAAAACATGAATTAAAATAACAAGAATATGTATTTGTAAGAAAATTAAATATCTTTTACACGCACACACACACACACACACACACACTGATGGTTGCTTCTGGTAAAGCCCAGCTTCCTGTTTCCACAACTATTTCCCCTAAGCCTTCACTTCACACTTGTTCGTGATACCACCTGTGCCAATGACCCTCCCATTCAAAGCTCAGGGAGCATCCTAGATATGTGAAAAAGATCTTATAAAGATAATTTCCCTTATCATAAGAGCAAATGGAAACTTAATTGTTGCTGCAGAAGGGTTATTTGTTCAAATTCATTCCAGATAGAATAAAGTACTTAATTCTATAACTCTCAAAACTGACTTAAAAGTTATTCCTCCAGTCCCACATTTTAACTAATTATAAAGAGAAACATGATAATACTTACTTTAAAATGCCAGCGCTAGATTTTAGAAATGCACAAATATATACACATAGAAACCATGTCTAATATTCAAACAACATATCCATAGTGTTCTAACAACAAAATCCAGGGAAACCTTTTTTTTTTTTTTTTTTTTTAAACTGATTGGTTCATTCACAGCAAGAAGACATTTCCAGCTGATGTGTTTGATTGAGTTAGCTGGTAAGTTTTATTGCTCTCATGTAGACAATGAAACAAATGCCTAATGGGGGAAATTGCATGAAGTCTTGCTTGGAAGCAAAGTTGGCCTCTGGCTAGTGAGTGAGTCCAGCTGAGAAAACTACTTTCACTCCCCTATAAGGTCTAAAATGTAAAGCAGGAAAGAAAGACAGAAGATGGATATTTCATTAAGATGGATGAACTCAAAAAGAGCGGCGATGCAGAGAAAGTTAATAAGGGAAGTAGGGAATAAGCAGTGTTGCAATTATTACCAGCCTCCAGCAAATTGCTCAGGGTCCCGTAAATCTTTTCAGGTTCAATCCCCCATGTTTAACCAGATGATCTGCCTAGATCTTTGCACATACATCTTGCCCCACTCTCGTCATTTGTTTCCTCTTCAATGAAAAGGCACTTTCCGTTCAACGTTAAAGTTTTTGACTAAAATCATTCTACTATCAAAGCACAATTGTTAAAGTGTCTCTTGAATGGTTCCCAGAAATAAAAACAAAACGCAAAAATAGAAGTCTCTATTAGGACTGAAAACGTATTTAGAGATGTTTCAACTGACAGTGCTACCTGGCTTCACTTATTCCTGCACCACTAATATTTTTAGACTAAGCAAAAATGAATATATACCTATAAGACAACATTAAGAAAAAAGAGATTATTTTTACTCTTTATCTGGCTTTGTCTATTCCACTGCAAACCTGGTTCATTTGTGGGACTTCTCTTTTTTTGCACTGACAGGCATTCCCTTTTTTAAGAGCATGTGAGGAATATTTTTTTTCTACCCTCGTAAGATCTTATTCCTGTGATCTTATTACCAAAAAAATTTGAAGAAAAATATGCTACACCAATTTGCTATTGGAAAGAGAGTGCAATTATTGAGCTATCTTTGGTACTAACTGTAATTTCTCACAGCCATAATATCTCCATTTCTAAAAATGGGAGCAAGAGTCAAACATTCATAATAGGTTGGTATTGGAATTAAAGTATCTTATTGTTAATATGGAATATTGTGTCCAGTCCATAGTAAGCATTCGGTTAAGTACCTTTATCATTGATGCATTATTTTATGATTGCTTTGAATTGTTATGACTTATCACTCATAAGTCATAAAAGTTTCAGGTATTGAAACTACTTGCAAAATTTAGACTTCCTTTTTTAAATTAAAATTCAGAGTATCTACTGTGTTTTGTTACTAAACAATTAACACTTTCTATTTTTTTTAGGTTTATTTATTCTCAGAAAGAGTGCATGAGTGAGGGTTTACAGGATCGGGGGAGGGGCAGAGAGAGGGAGAGAGAGAGAGAGGGAATCCTAAAGAGGCTTCAGGCTGGGAGTGCAGAGTCCCATGCAGGGCTCAGTCTCACAAACCATGAGTGAAATCACAACCTGGGCTGAATCTCATAAACTGTGCCTGAAATCACGACTTGAGCCAATATCAAGAGTCAGATGCTTAACTGACTGAGCCACCCAGGTGACTTTCTGTCTTTAAATAAAATCTTCTGCCACCTGTCACCTCTCCAAACTTCTATATTTTCTCCACCACTTAGACTCTAACTTTTTAAAGAAAGAAATATCTCCATTCAATCCAGTTTTGTCACCACCACTTGCTGCTCAATTGCCTGACTGCCATCTGGATTCTACACCTTGCTGAAATTTCTCACAGGAGTCCTTTCACCAAATCCAGTTGATTTCCCAGTCTTTACCTTATTTAGTATATTGACAGCATTTGACACCTTGACCCTCTCTCGTTGATCTTGGGCCCTTCCTCCTCCCACCCCATACCTCTGTCCAACTTTGAAAATATAACTCCACAATCTCGTTTCTGTGTATAACCTTAAATATTGGGTGTTATCCCCTATGTTGATGTTTCCTCCCTTTGTCCTCTTCTCTCTTATAACTTCTTGTAGAGCAAGATTTCAACTACTGTTTGTTACCATTTACCACTGATGGTCTTCAAATCTCAGCCCTCAGACAGGAAAACATACGTTATTACACCAGGCCTCTCAACTTGGATATGTCTCAGATGTCTCAACCCCAAGATGTCTAAAACTGAACCCATGATGTTTAACCTCCACTCCTAAAACCAGTCTTCTTCGTGTTTTCCGTAGTTCATTCAATGGAAGCAATACTCACCCAATGCCAAAGCCACGCCTGGAACTCATCCCCCCATCATCTTTCTCAAACACAATGTAAATCAGGTATCAAATGCTGTCAACTCTAAATATCTCACAAGCCTTCTTTTTCTTTTTATTTCGCTGCTACTCTCTTAATCCATGCGATATTATTTCCTCAATTCTTACTGCTGCCAATTCCCATATTACCTCTCTGTACACTGAAGGAGATCTTGTTACGATCACCCAGATGGGGGCAAAATCTATCACAGAAGTTAAAGGCAAGGCTAAAATGGATTCCATTTTAGCCTTGCCTTTAACTTCTGTGATAGATTTTGTATACTCTTGGGAAAATGGCTTCTTTCTTTATGTCTTAATCTCTTCAGATGTAAAATGAGGACAGTAAATCTTATATGGGGAGGATTAAATGATATACGTGGCATACAATAACTGTTTATTCTAATATTCAGTAACTGTTCCTTATCATTGTTTTGTCTACATTTGATTATGCCAACTCTTCATATTAAACACTTTTGATGCGTTTCCTCTATAATTTAATATCTACATTTTCTAACTTAGTTTATAATTGGACTTTTCATAACTCTAGCCTTGAATACTCTACCCTGAACTTTCAGTCTGAAATTGTTACTGTATGCAGTCGCCTTTTTTTTCCAGCTCCTCTAAGTGCCAGTCTCATTCAGTCTGGGTCTCTTCACATGCTGTTGTATTTTTCTGAATCATCCGCCCCTCTGCCTTTGCCAGTTAAGTCCTACTAGAGTTAGATCTTTAAAATTTCATCTTAAACGTGTTAATAATAGGTAACATTTGCTGCATGCTTATTTTATGCTAGATACTAAAGATATATATAAATAATTTCATTTTTTAAATTCCTCAAAATAGTCCCATGATGGAGAAAGACTTTCCTGAGCTCCGAAAGAGTAAAAATCGATTACGCTGGCTATAAAACGTTTTGGTACTCTATACTGACCACAAACAGCACAATGCAAAGTCTTACTTTTCTTTCCAGTTCTACTATGAAGTCCATGAGAACAGAGACTTTAAATATAAGGTTGTACAGTTATGCCCATATCCCCAGTTAAACACAGTTGTGGTATACAGTAATGCACAATAAACATTGTTGAGCTCTGAAGACATAAGGGAATGCATTACTACATCCCAGGTATTGTATTGAGTTTGCGTTCTTTACTATGAGTGAGGTAGTAAAATCCCTATTCTACAGAAAAGAAAACAGAGGTTCAGAGAACACCTACTTATTATGCCCATAGTAACTGTCAAGGCCAGCACTCACCTAGATTGTCAGACACAAAAGTCCAGGTAGAATTTTTTTTTCTTTATTTAAAAATCTTCATTAGTAGTCCTTTTAAGGGGATCACTGGGGCTTAATGCAGTGTCTGTGATAGATTCATGGCAATCTATTCAGAGGCCGCCCAACAAAGCCTGTTCAGGACACAGCTGAACCATGAAGTGGGTTGTTAACGTAACTATAGGTCAAATCAAAACTACAGGGACTACATCCTAACAAACCAGGTTAAGCAAAAACAGATTTCTAGTGTTAAATGCTGTTTATTTAATTTATAATAATTATAATAATTACTGGTATTAAATCTAGTTTTTATGCTTGTCATACTCTATTAGAATTAAAGCTAAAAATACCAGAAGTCATGTTGAGGTCATCATTTATGAAGCAAATATTTCATAGATCTTCTTTAACCAAGAGTTGTTATTTTGGAGGAAAATGATAAAAATTAAGCTAAGCTACATTTCTTCCCAGTTTCTTAGATGTGCTCTCATTACTTCTCTTGGGAATCTGTTTCTATCATCTTTTTTAAAACCTATTTCAAAGTCAAGGTTAAGGGGAAGGGAAAAGAGAAATAGAACAGGAAAGCAAATATTGATTGCAATACAGACTTAAAACTATGGCTTGCTAAGAAATCCATGGTCTATATTTCAGTCACCCCAAGAAAACTCCAAACTAAAATATAGGTATCGCTGCATGTGTTTATGGTCAGTTAGACACCTAGAATAGAATTTCTTTTACATTTCCAAACTACCAGTTGCTACTATTTCTTTGAAATTCTTTCTACAAAACTTGACTGCTTGGAAGGTTAGATGAAATAGCTAATGAATATTTGATTTAAGTATGATATATTGAGATGCTTTTTAACAATCTATAATATTTCCTAGAAGATCAGTTTCATCTCTTACCTACAGATGCTTTCTGCTTTATTATTCATCATGGAAAATGGAAGAATGGACAGGCTGTAGAGTGTGAAGCTTCCAAATTTTAAGTCACATCTACAATGTGTATACTACTTTTCAGGAATTTTTTTTTACAGTTATGCCATTTTATAAGTATTATGATTCAAAGCTTTTATTACCTACAAATCTGCCAGTGAAGCTCACTATGGAGCTCACTGTTGGATTCCGCAAGGCTTCCTGCTATTATTACAGGATGCCTTCAACTCCAAGAGTAACTTGTATTAAATCAACCCATCACATTATTTATGTCTTCAAGTTTCCTAATTCACTTTTTGTTATTGATTTTTGGATTTTGCTTTTGACCTATAAGACTCTGAATGGCCTATGCACATTTAAAATAACTATTCAGAATTCCCTCGTTGGTCTTCAGGAGCAGGGCCGACTCAGTGAGCTGCTCCGAGGTCTTGTGTCATTATGATCACCCCCTAGGCTTTTCTATCTATTCCTCCTTCTACCTTCAGAATTAATAGATTGAGAAGATTAGGTCAATTGGCATTTCTAAGGCAAGTCTGAATTAATTTTCTTTGGCTTGTCTTGTTGAATTTCACACTCCCTGAACATTTCTCACTGATAAGCAGATTATGATGCTGGCTCATGTTCAGGGATAGCAACTCCAAATGTGTTTACAGAGTTGTATTGTTACCTTTTAGTACCATCAACTGCAATAAGCATTATCGTTTATAAAGTTAAAGCTCTTCATTTTAAATTTGTGTCAAGAGGCTAATATAACTGTGATTTTAATTACTAAAAATCAATTTCAAATTAATGTGAAATTTAACCGTGGGAGATGTGTAGGAACCCAGAGACAATCAGCTTGGCCTTTACCTTAGGTGTTGTCCTCTGTAAAAGACATTAGCATAATGCTTGTTTTCTAGATCAGTGGCTTTCAAACTAGGGTCTATGAAAAGCTTAAGTCAAAGAGGAGTTCCTGGGGATTTATTATTGAAATTTAAGTCATGGTAAATCAAACTTGCAAATAGTACAAATAATTTTTTTTCAACTTCCTACTTAAAGTAGCTGCATAGAGAGAATAATCATAAAAAGCCACTGGTTTCAGTGTTTAAGAAATCATTGGTGTCATTAAGCAGAGCAATTTCAGGAGAGTTGTAGAGGAAATTCATATTGCAAGAGGTTTGAGAGAGAATAGGAAATGGGAGAAAAAGGATACAGACCCTTTTCAAAGTAAGTTTATAAAATGAATGTGAAAACAATTGGAAAGCATTGGAGGTTAAGATAATTTTTTAATTTGTTAAGATGGGACAGCATTTGAATCTTCATAGGTAATAGTGTAACAGTGGTGGTATAAACATTCCATGTGAAAATCCTAAAAATGGTGGGAATAACCATGTATGCCAGGTGTAAAATCAGAATAATGTGGGTTAATCTTGGAGACATGGAGGGACACTGTAGTTTAGCTATTGCTTTTAAAGTCATCAAAGGGAAGTGAATGAAAATACAGGACATGAGAAAACTACAACAAGACAGGTTCTAGAACCATTCGTCTCAAGGGCACCACCTCTCTTCCAATGGTCCATTCTTTTACTGCATTTATGCACCCTTAGCAGAATTTTACCAGTTAATCACCCCCCTTTCCCAGACACACTCTCTTTACTTGGTTCAAGGACAGTGCCCTGAGACATGCTCACATGCAGGAGGAGGGGAGCCACCAAAGTAAACAGAGAGTAAGATGGGGGCAAATTGAGGACAGTGGTGTCCTAGAAACCATGTAAACACAGTGTGTCTTGAAAAGGGGGTGATTAAGTGGTAAAATTCTGCTAAGGGTGAATGAATGCATTAAAAGACAGAATGGACCTTTCTCCCACATGCTACCTAGATTTCAGGGCATCAAACTATACAACAATGATTCTCAACATAAATCTCCAGATTCAACCTCCCTCCCTCTCAGGACTCGTTAATTAAACTACTTCCTTGATGATTGTGCTTAGATGTCAAATAGGCATCTTAAACTTCTTCTAACTAAAACAGGACTCTTAGTTTCCATCCTAAATCTACTCCAGCCCTAGGATCCTTCATTCAGGCCCAAAACCAAGGAATCAAGAGGTTAGACACAAATCGTCTTTTTCTTTCAACCTCTATATTTAATCTGTTACTATGTCATATTAGCAGAATGTTTGGTAGGTGCCATGGCAAGATATAAATTCTAAAATTACTCTCCTTTTAAATATCTTGAAAAAGGAAAATGAACAAAAATAATGCCTCTATTTCCTCAGTGCAGCTTTCTTAGCTAGATGTTGAGATGAGTTAATTGGATTTAATGAATTTATCTACAGATTAGAATGATCACTACAACTACTGTTACTACTACTATAGCTGATATCATTGATAATAAAAATAATAATTACTATGTATTTAGTGCTAACTCATTAAATCCATTTGAACCTTACCGCAATGCATTTCAGAAAGTATCAGAGGGGCTAAAATTTTGCTTAAAACCAGAAAGCAAGCAATTGCCAGGAATGAAATTCAGTTCAGTTCTATTGACTCTTAAGCCTGGATTCCTAATTACTAAGAAAAAAATACAAAGTTAGCATGTCAGGTGGAATTTGGGGCAGTGTAGGTAAATACATTTTTGAAAAAGCTTGCTATGAACTAGGTTCCTTACAAGTTCCTGTATCCACAGCCTGTTTTCTCCTCCTCTTCCTCCTTCTTCTTTTTAGAATCCAAACATCACTCCAAATTATCTTAGTTTCTATTTTTATTATGTTTCTCTTAAGTCTTTGGGATATTGTTAAAACAAAGCGCTTCAGAGGATAAAGACAATCATTTTTAGTTACAAAATTTCCCATACCTTATGTATTTTATTTTCCAAAAGCCAGAAAGAAAAAAAGGAAAAAAATATCCTGACTGATGTTTGAGATAAAAGAAAAATGGTTTAAGCAGTTTGACTGGTTTTAACCTTTGTAACAAAAGGTTATTACATTTTGAAATAATAATTTGAGTACAGATATAAAATAACAACACTGTTTAAGTGATTAAAATTAAGATCTAATATACAGATTTGCAGCATCTTTTCATGTATATTTTCAAATCATTCTATGACGTATTGATAATTTTCTTACTTAAATACATGGTGTTAGTAAGTGCCCCAGTGGTGTATTTGTCTTCTCCTAAAATAGCTAGTAATTTGTATGTGTCACTAAATTTTCTATGTCTCATGATCAGGTAAAAATACAACAGTGTCTCTTTCTTTAGTTAGTACTTCACAACAACCTGATCAGTAGAAATGCATGATAAAGTTTCCTTCAGGTGCTTGGTGTCTGAACATGCTATTAAATGACACAGGGAACAAGCTAGAAATAAAAGTCACACAGCTTCTTTAAGAGCAAAAAATATGAAGATGAAAGTTATAATGAAAAAAGGTCCTTTTCATGCAATGGATTCTTTGCTAATTCTAAACAAATTATGCCTTTTGTCCATGTGATAATCTAATTTGATCGCCATTATGTCTCTGAATTTCTGGAGGTACAGGATTTTAAAACTAAGGTATGGGGAGGGTGAGGGATGTTCATAAGTTTTAAATGACAACTCTTCCCTATATAATTCATGTATTGTGTTATCAGAGAAAGTAATTTTATTATCTTGGCAAATAAAACCACGAATTCTAGAAATAGAATAGTTTTTCACCATTTTCCATTCATTTAGAGTGACCTTTCCAGACCCCTCAAAAGGTGATTCACCTTTCAAACCTCATGCTAATGAATTTCTTTTTGGTCTTCTCAGTTGACTGCAATAACTCTTGCACAGAATGTCCATATGACATAATCAAGATTTCCCTCATGGCACTGTCATATACAACCTTCTACTATAATTACTTGCCCACTCATCTTCCCTCTTATACCTACCAATGTACTCGAAGGCAGTGAGTTAATGCTATACTAATTTCTTGATCCATTAGAAAGAATGTCAGTTAAAATTCATTTTTTACAAAGAATGCAACAAGTATCAGGCACTTAAAAATGCACAATAAGAAAATAGATCTCATGTTAAGTGTTCTTACCATAACTACACACACACACACACACACACACACACACACACACGGAAAGGAAACATCACCAACACCAAGGACAATTTATGCAGCATTTTCTTTAACAATATTTCTACAATATTGGGGCGCCTAGGTAGCTCAGTCGGTTGGGCGGCCGACTTCAGCTCGGGTCATGATTTCACCACTCCTGAGTTTGAGCCCCTCATCAGGCTCTGTGCTGACAGTTCAGAGCCTGGAGCTTGCTTCAGATTCTGTGTCTCCCTGTATCTCTGCCCCACTTCTGCTCGTGCTCTCTTTCTCTCAAAAATAAACATTAAAAAACATTTCTACAATATATATTTCTATTCTCAATGCCTAATTTTGGGTATTCTATTTATTTAGTGGTGAATAGTGAAAATCTATCTCCAACCCTATATGAGTAACATAAAATAACTTAAAAGTTAAATTGTCTACTTTGCACAGAATTAAATAAAATACATTAATATTTAGCTAGTGTTATAATTAGTAGCTACTTGTGATTAAGCTTCTTAAAATATAGAACTGTGTATTACTTTATGTAATATATATAATACATTTTTAAGAATTTCATGACATTCTGAAAATGTCTGTGCAATTGTATATTGTATTCTGAGAATCCAATGTATCTCTGATTTCTAGTTGAAGATATATGGCCCAGCAAGAAGTAAACTGGTTAAATTAAAAAGAAATGTTTATTAAATGCATTATACTTTATAATTAATGATAAAGCCTTTGATAAACAATTTAAAATGGTATTCTTTCCCAAATTGTTTTCAGAGATGAAAAGTAGTTGAATGTATAGATGACCAAACTAAAAAAAAAAAATTAGATAAAATGGCAGAACAAAGTATTACTCAATTAAATTATATAAGATGGCTAAAATTAGAACCAAGAGAAGAGGATAAATACAGGTTAAAAGTTCACATGTTTGGCATGAGGGGACAGATGTGATGATTAATCAGGATTATAGTTGTCTGTGTGAAATATACTAATATATAAATATGTAACATGTGTACAAGTAATTGCAATATATGAAATAAGTATACATTAAAACACTGTACTTCATCATAGAAATCTTTACATATGAGCTTAACAAGCTGCAGTTAATAAAGCAAAATCAGTCACTTGAAATATTTAATTTGCTCACATATTTAATCTACTATTAAGGCTTTCAAAGACCTGACACTGAGACCATAGATCTCAAACCTTCTGAAAAAAACTCCTTAGTATCATGGGGACACCCTACCACTGATACTCTTCAACTAGTTGGAAATGTTTTTAATAAGCACTTAAGAGTTTTCAAAAGCTAAAACTTGTTCTGGTGTATGAACACATAAGGTACCAATAAACATGAAATGATCTGTTGTTGGAATGAATTATACTTCACACGCTTGAATCCTAAGAGCATATACTCAACAATATGGATCCTGATGGATAAGTATAATGTTAAAATAATTTATGTGGACTGAACCTTTGAGTATGTCGAGGAACAGTGAAGTTAAAAATTCATGTCTTGATGGTTTTATATAATAGATAAGTATAATTTCATTTCAGGCATCAAAAATTTACACAGGATTGGGAAATATCCACTGTAATATAATGTATACACTAAAATATTACTTTGCAAACTTTAATATTCATTCAGATCACTTGGAAATTCTGCTGAAATGCAGACTCTGGTTCAGTAGGAATGGGGATTCTGCATTTCAAACAAGCTCTAAGGTAATGCAGATGTTTCTGGTTCATGGGTGGACTGCATTTTTAGCAGCAAGACCTTAAATAGAATTAGTTAAGTTGTAATGATTTACCACAAAGAGAAGAGATTAGGAAGAAGAGAGGAAAGGGAAAGTGAAAGATCTGACCAAAGATCAAATGGAGAATAACTTTAATTAATGCATAACAATAGTTAGATATAGTAATGTTTATTTCTTACCATATGGGTTCAGTATAACCCCAAAATGAATAAAAACATCAAATTCGGACACGGTAAATTCTTGGGCTGATAAGCCTGCACATAAAATGGTATTGCAAAGCAAAAACTGAAATACTAAGGCCATTTTTTATGGCCTATGCTATGATTAAAAGAGAGGAACCACTGATAATTTGACCAGCAATTTATAAGTATTTTCGTTTGTTCATTTGTTTGTTTGTTTGTTTCAACTTAGGTGAACCCAAATGCTTTTAACGTTTTCCTCTAAACTTTTCAATACAAATGCAGCAAGCATCTGTCTTCCTCTGTACTGTGTTTTATATCTAACCTATCTCTCCCACAGGCATCAAAGCTGAACATGATGGCCATGCTGTTCCATGCAGCCCTGAAAGACAAACAAAAGAACAAACACACCCCAACGACTTACAACCTGGAGCCAAGGGAGCTCTCCAGGTTGCACGATGCCTCTATGATCCTCCCCGTAAATATAAAAGCCGCTTTCTTCAGTAACTGAAAACAATCATAACTGTCTTTCCCTGAGTCTTGTTGAATCTCTGGGGATAGAGGAAAGGCAGTGTATAGAAATGTGCACCAAAGTGTCCACAGATGGATTTGATTTACACAGTATGGTCTGCTATAAACTGTGAAGATTAGATAATGGGTTTTCTTAGATATAGTTTCTATTTCCAGCAGAAGACCTTATAACACCTTTAAGTGGTATATCTATAAATTCTGTTTATATAATGGACAACTGATCAAAACATATTCTGAAGCTACATTATAGATTTTATATGATCTCATATATAAATAGGTATAATCATAAATGTTGTCACATGTCTATGCCTATAAATGGTAATAAAATTTAGAAATCACATCTATTTTTATTTTATTGATACAGGCTAAGAGAAAATGCAGCTGTATCCACAATACAGCAATTTCAAAGCCCATGTTCTTCAGATGAGCAAGTCCATTTCAAGAGTAAAATCTAACCATAAATATTTTATAAGAAATTTTCAGTATTAAAACAAACCAGTTTATATGTTATAATTTACTAATAAAGTTGAATTTTAAACAGAAATGGAAAAAATCTGCATTATTCTTACCCCACCAATTTCTATGCATCTATGTGAGATTACTATTTTAGTGATAACAGTTTTGTTGATAATAATTTACTGGCTTTAGTCATTACTTTGTTACATAGCAACACTATACTGGTATTATTATAAAAGAGATATTTGCTGTCATAAATACTCACCCTCCCATTCCTATCTTAATGTTGTCTAAATTTTTATTAAACCTACTAATGTGAAACAAGTGTAGTTTTTAAAGATAAAGGTTTGGGGATTTTTATTTTTTACTTATTTGGGGATAATGCTGTTATAATTCACAAGGGAGGTATAATTCCTCATGTGATCATGTCCGGTAATACTAATTCTATTTTCCTAACAAATTAATTTTCTGCTAATCTCAGTAAGTTATTTATCTATAAAGAAATATATCTTCTCTTTAAATGAAATACTTGGAATTACACTTCAAAAGAAGAAAAAACTAGTGATTGGCCTTGGAAATCTTTGATTGTTCAGGTAAACAAGGGTCTGGGAGACAGGCTTCACCTTTTCATTTTTATAATATCTTTCATGGCCTGGGAATACTTCCATCTAAAGAAAGCGGAAAATGATAGGTTTTAACTCCAAACATTAGATTTTTGGATTTGCATTTTGACCACTCATTTATTTTGTATCTTTTGTATGTCAATCACTGTAGTGCTGACCACAATACTTCGTGGGATGATGGAAATATGTCTGCACTGTCCAATATAGTAGCCACTAGCCACATCTGACTATTGAGAGCAGATATGTGACTACCGTGACTAAGGAAATACTTTTCTTATGCTGTCACTTTTAACTAAATTGTCACCTATAGCTAGGGTCTACTTTACTGATTAGCAAAGCAAATCTAAGCAATAGGGATACAGCTTTGCTATGAAAAAGGCTCATAAAGCTTATTTCTCATTAGTCACAAAAATACATACAGATAAAAAATAAATGTGCAATATTACCAAAGATAATAATAACAGCACTGGAGGAGTATTGAACAGAGATGTGAATCAAGTGAGAGAGAAAGCCACATGAGAATCTTGGGGGGAAAATGTTCCAGGTGGAGATAAGGAACTTATCTTAGAGGTTACTAAGCTAATACTTCAAGGAAAAAGTAACTTAGCTTCAAAAGAAAATCATGATATTTTAACTTATCTCTATAAATGCAATTAGTGGATATAAACTAATCCACTGAAACAAATACTCCTAAAATAAAATGATCACAACTAATACAACTTTAAATACTGCCACAAAGGCACGTCAAACATTTATGCCATTTTTGATATTTACCTTTATCAATTAAAAGCTTATTTGTCAGTATTGTTTTGTAAGGCCTACACTCTTCAAAATGTTTTGGAGAGGTCCTCACTGAATCTTAATTTCCAAAGAATCTTGGAAATTCTACTCAAAATTTCTGATTGTACAGTAGATAAAGACCTTGAGGTATACAGATATTATATAATTCCTCTCACCAGGCCCTTTGACATCCAGACCTCTGCTTTACTGCATGATGGTGCTAAGCCTGATATTTTTAATACAGCAAACATTAGATAAGCAGAAAGTAAGACAGAAAGTAAGACACTACTTGTGAACAAAATATCAATGTTTGTTAAGTTAATGAGCTAATGATGAATGGTAGTAGAACTAATTTTTACTTTTCCCAAATTTGAAACTCCCAGATTTCTTCATGTTAAGGTCAGTAAGACTTTAATACCTTAAATTAGGAAGAAATGTTTTATTTTGTTGTGTCCGTAATTAATTCAGTATCTAGAGGAAATTGAGTAATTAATGTATCCTTTGGAGAAAGATGAACTAGCAAATTGAATAATGTAGTTTCCATGATGGAACTTTGTATTTCTACTTTGAAAATGCTGAATCCAGCACACTGGGTGGTCAGAATCAAGTAAAAAGCTGTCCATGCAAAATTAGCAATTATAGATAGGAGAAGTGCTCAAATGCATTAAATAATATAGATTTGTCAACAATTTAAATTTTTTTTAAATGTTTTATTCTTGAGAGAGAGAGAGAGAGACAGAGCATCAGTGGGGTAGGGGCAGAGAGGGAGACACAGAACCCGAAGCAGGCTCCAGGCTCCGAGCTGTTAGCACAGAGCCCAATGTGGAGCTTGAACCCACAGACCAAGAGAACATGACCTGAGCCGAAGTCGGATGCTTAACTGACTGAGCCACCCAGGCACCCCTCAACAAAAATTTTTAAATATGATTAGTCTTACTATTTATAATTTGAAAATTTCTGTAATTTTGAATGATATATTTTAAACATAGCAGAAAACTTAATTTTTCTCTTAGAATACACATTGCTTTTTTAGTGTTCCATGTCCCTTAAGTTCTTGATTCTTCTTGGTAATATTTAAAAATGTTAAATGAAAAAAGTAAAATAAATAAAAATAAAAATGTCAAATGAAAGCTAATTTTTCATTTGACCTTCTTATAGATAAGTAGAAAATGGGGGTAACAATGTCACACTGGTAATTTCTATTTTCTATCCTACTGAAAAATACTGCGAAATGATTGTACAAGAAGTTCTCAAGGCCTTGACCTCTATTCTACTCACGTATGATCTCTTAAGACTGAGTCTCTCAAAGCAATGAAATATATTTTTGATGTTTTAATAACCACTAATACTTGGTGGATGTTATGAAAATACTCCTTTTTTTGGAAAATAATTCACTCTTCGAGGTTTTAATCTTTATTGCTAAGTCCTAATTCCAGAAGCAAAACAAATATATACCTAAATATACCTAGTACATACATTATATAACCACTATTATTTCTCTGACTAGAATGTAAATTCCTCGGAAAATATATGTGCCTTGAAAAATGGAAATTCCTTGACAACAGGGAGAATGTCTTGCTTATTTTATTGTCTCAGATTCTAGCACATAGCAGGTTCTCAATAAATACTTGATAAGTATTTGAATGGCTTTGAAGAGTTCATCTCCACAATCTACCACTTTGTTCATGTCCTCTCCTGCTCACAATCTTGGATTGTTCTGCTGGCCAGAACTGTTTCCAGTATTGTAAAAGAAAACAACATATAATTTACATGTTAGGAACATTTCCCCACCCTTCAGGTTGAAAACACTGGAAACAATGGAAACACCTGGCGAATTATTGTTGCTCCCTGTAATTTAACCCCAGATGCTACTTCAGGCACACCTCTAACCACTTGTCTACACAAGGCTCTGCCTGGTCAAACCAGCAGCACCCCCACCTAGACTGTTAATATACTTCTGCACGCTATTATCTCTCCTCTACTGGCCCTGCCTCAGGCATCTCCCAGAGCATTCTCCTTTTTATTTTTTCCTCTACTAATTGTCCTTCAAGAAACTTTATGAAAGAAAGAAAATTGAATCAAATCAGAAACAAAGCCTTCTTACTAGAATTGAACTATCTGTTTCCATGTGACCCAAAGTCACTTCTTGGATTTTTAACTTGTAAAAATTGGGGCAAACCAAATTATAATTAGAAGTTGGAAGACTTAAAAGAAATTAATATAGTTCTTATTATCTATTAAGAATATAATATATATTTTTCTTCCACTATGCAGTCCATCATTCAATCTTAATTTTACCAATGGTAAGACGTGGGGAAAAAAAAATCTGACTTTCCAAACCCATTTGTTGTGAGTAATGGAGAGAATAAATATTAAAGTGATATGAAAAGACTAAAAACCAAACAAATATGTGATTGCCAACCTAAACTTTGAGACACTTTCTTAAGTTTCAATCTCTTCTGTAAAGTTTTCCTGACCATCCCACTCATAGTTACAGAACCTGTTGGTTGCAGAACCTTTTGGCTGCATATATATTGTCTAATCTTATTATATAAAATCCATAGATTTATAAGTGCTTTTATAAAACGCTTTTAGGATCCTTGGGTTCCACACATACCCAGTGTGACTTAATGACAATAAATTCAAAGCTAGAGGGGTGGAGTTAGAAATGTATCAGAGGGGTCCAGGACTTTCTCACAAAATGGAAGGACAGCTGAATAAGCATTGGTGGCTAAACTCAGAAAAGTAGAATTAATTGTGAGTAAAGCAGATTCCCTGGGAGATGTCATTTAAAATAATATAGATATCCTATGTGAGAGATAGTCCTTTCCTTACTTTTGTGTACAAAGCTGCAACATTTGCAACCATTCAATTTAAACACTTTGGTCATTGAACTATTTATTGCCAGAAGCATATATGACTTCCAAGTGTTATAAGAAGTGTGTATGCAAAATTCTAGTATCTTTCATCAAGTAGCCAGAAGGGAAAACTGTTTAGTAGGAACCATCTTTTCTACCCAATTCTTTTTTTTTCTCCCCAGTTCTGTTGTGGGTTTCTTCCTCCCATTGCTCCTTTCTCAGTCCATTTACACTCAATTTAATTTTGTAAAAACTAGGGGAGATAAACTGAAAGTTTGCACGTGAAACCTAATTATAGCACAATAAATTACTACTGTGCCCACATACACCCAATGAAATTCTCATTTAGTTATAATCAAACATACATCCAGTGTCATGCCAAATTCAAGCTATGTCTAGGATAAATTCTTCAGCCTGGTGAAATAAAGATATCTGATAAATTAATCCCACACCAGAATGGTTACTGTCATCAGATCTTCCTTTTCCTTGAAGCTTTAGTTCTTGGTCAGTTATATATAAGGAATCATGCTGTGTGCCACAGGATGTTGAACACACACACACACACACACACACACAGAAAAAGAAAAAAGAAAGCCTCTGTCACACTTCCCTGATAACTTTATCCCTTCCATTCACACAATTCCTTTTGTGTAGTCATTTATCTATTTTTTCTCTATTTAAGTTTCATTACATCTGATATAAGTAAATGCATAAAAGCACAATATCTCAAATCTGATCCGATGTTGAATGGACTTAAGAAGAGAATCTGAATCCCAACTATATTACTTATCTGTTAAAGTCCAAAACATGAGTGTTTTCAAAAGAAATCAGTCGTAAAAATAAGGAACCTCTCATGCAAATCTGTATTACTGTAGGTCACCTTGGATATATATTCTTAGTTCACTTCCTTATAAGTGAGAAAAGAAAAACTCTAATTACAAGTAATGATGAAAAAAAAAGCCTACAGTTATGTTTATAGGAGTTTCAAAAAAAAGGCTCTTTTAATTTTTCAAATTTGAAAGTCTCTTATAATCCCCATGGCAACATCCTTTTACTAGTTCTGTCCATATTTCTATAGAAGTGAAGTTAGTTTTAAATATTTCTGTTACATCAGATCTGATTCTACAAACAGGGCTATTATTAACAGTGTCAGTGATATTTAAGCTACACATACACATACAGGA
The DNA here is from genome assembly GCF_022079265.1 of Lynx rufus. Taxonomy (NCBI): domain Eukaryota; kingdom Metazoa; phylum Chordata; class Mammalia; order Carnivora; family Felidae; genus Lynx; species Lynx rufus. The sequence goes on from NW_025814823.1 coordinate 42,643,730, forward strand.
ATAAAAAACAATGTGACTTCCAAATTTTATACATTTAGATTATTTTGATTTTTTTCTTTCATACAAGTCAAGATGAATCTTTTTTAAAAAACTGACTGGACAGAATACTGTTAAAACAAAAAAAAAAGTTGTTAAACTGAGAGGAAATCTTTGTTTTGTTTAGCAATATTATTTATCACTTTATGATGTTCACCATGTCCCATGTACTATTATAAGCCCTTTCAAATCATATTAATTTATTGATTATTGCACTCATATAAGCATGATACAAATGTTGATACATTTAATATTTCTCTGTTTCACAAACATTGAGACACTTGCAAACTCACTGGCTCCAAATGAAAAGAGGGGACAAAGACAAAAAATTCAATATTGACCACGGAAGATGAAAATAAGCTTTGTAACTTCATTTTCCTCTCCATTATTTTTATGTACTTCATTCTTCATAGGGATGATGCATCTTCAGTGAACTATTGGCCTGTTACGGACTGTGTCTGGTCATCTCCTCATATTACCACCTGCTTACTATTTGCCCAGAGAATAAAATCATTGAAATATTGGCCCAAAATTACAATTGAGGAATTAAATTTACTACCAAAACCCAGGAATGATATCTTAAGATAAAAACAGATATAATTGGATAGTCTGCTGTTTTGTAATGTATATTATCATTGTTTCTCCAATATATTAATATTCCTATTTATTATTTTATTAGCTTGATTATCCTTTAAACTTGAAGTTTTTTGTTCTAATGACCTCTGTAAATAATTGCAAGGAAATTGTTGGTAGTTTGTTTCTGCTCATGTATCTTCCTGAGGGAGAACTGATAGTTTTTTATGGTTCTGTAACTTTTCTGACAAAAGCGCACTGTTGGAACCACTCTGCCGTTAGAATACACGTAGAAATAGAGTAAGAAAACTAACATGTCTCCAAAACATAATGAAGAGACACGATTGATATAAAGGAGGGAATATCTACCAAGAGCCAGTAGTAATTACAATGGTGTGATATAGGTCAAGGAAGAGTTGCCAGTTTAAATGAAGGTGAATTCTGTGTGTGAATCTCCTAACAGGAGGTCATCAGAGCCACATCCAAATCACTGCCAAAAAAATGCTTATAAAAATGCAGTAAGTACAGCCCCACCCAGTAAATTAATAACAAGGGTTATTGTGGGGGATGATTCATGGTCATGGGAATGTAGGAAGATGTTATTATATTTTCACAGTACTAAATCTATAAAGATAGGTAGTAAATTAGTGATTGCCTAGGGCCAAGGTTTGGGGGCTGAAGGTTGGGGGGAAGAGATCAACAGTAAATAGACACAGGGATCTCATTGAACTGATAAAGATGTTCTAAAAGTGAGTTATAGTGTGCACAACTTGCTAAATTCACTAAAAGTTGTGCAATTGTTCACTATGAATGGTGAACAATATGATATGTAAAATGTGCTTCAATAAAGTCATAAAAAATAAAGGGATTGCTAACTTTTAAAGGAAAAGTTGAAGTGATTTACTACTTAATCTTGTAATAGTTTGTTATGAAGTTGAAACAAACTTTTTGGATACATTACTTAGTGTCTTTGATGCTTAAGTTTCCTCATCAGTGAAATGAGGATAAGAGTAACATTTACTTCATAGGGCTGTTTTGTGGGTTAAAAAAATCCATGAATAAAAGAATGTGTGGAATGTATTTAATGCATAATAATTACTACATATAGCAGTTCTGGTAAGAATATCAGTTCACCCAAGCTGAAGAGGAATCGTAACTGGAGGGGAATAAAGACAGAAATGCATCCTCAAGAAACGGACTGGTAAAGAATCATACTCAGGACGTGGAAGTAAGTTTGTGTTGGTTAGAATTCTCATTCAGGACATCTTACCCCTGAAAGATGAGAGAAACTACATTTATCTTTCAATTCTGGCAGAAGACTCACACACTTGAAAAGAAGGAAGAAAGGGAGGGAGGGAGGGAGGAAGGACAAAGGACGGAGAAATAGACACACAGACAGAAAGACAGACAACTATTTCACCTACTTTGAAATGTCTCTGATCAGGAATTAGAGAAAACTATAGATAGTGAAAATGTACAGTGAAAAGTCTCTCTGCATATATATATATATGACAAATACTATTAAAATATTATAATAAACACCTTAAAGTTTTGAACATACTTTCAAAGATGAATTCTTGGCAAATACATTTTTGACGTATGCTTATATAATGTTTCATATCATTGTCATTAACATACTTTTGTCTCTTTTTCAAATCAATCCTGACTCCTGGAATGAGTGTTGGAAGATTAAAAAAAAAATCCTAGCTGAGTCACACAGGAGCTTGAAAAAGGCTCAGACACTGAGCTTTAATTTTCTCAGAAACGAGGATAGAAACCAAATTCGTACACTTTTTGTGGGGTCCAAACACACTATTTGATGTGAAATTACTTTATAAATTTATGTGGCTATGGGCAATAAAGAAAAACATTGTTGTTATTATTTTCTTTGTAAGAAGAAAGAAAATGTCAGGCAAAATCTAGGTTGGAAATGTGAGGGTGAAAGGAAATTACACCTGTGTTATGTCACTCCATGGGGACTGTCTGTGCACCTTATAGCAGCAAAAGGATAATGGACAAAATATAAAAAAGAAATCAAATTTAACAAATAGTGAGGACTGCATACATCAAAGAGAGTTTAAATTTAAAGCTGCCTATTTCATTCGGCTGGCTGTCTAGCTGCTTATTTGCATTTCTGCTCACAGCATCAATTATATATGTGATGAAGAACATTTTATTAATGTGATCAAAGTATCCATTCCTATGGCAAAATGTATGTTTTTAATGTGCTATCTTATTTTTCCTATTGTATGTACAAGATAAGGAAGGACAAATATTTCTAGGTTCTCTCCATTATCATAAGAGAAATTATCCCCCAAAAAGTTCATTTTCTAAAAAACTGTGCTAAGAATATTAGATTTCTTTTATTTGAAATACTTTAACTATTTTCAAAGAATATTTAGTAGGAGTTGCATAGAGAGCCCAATAATTTATATGTATTTGGTTTATTACCCAGGGCCATAGGTCCCTGGCAGATTTCATAGATGGGCTTCACAGGATCTGTGGAAACTTTGAATGATTTGCAATTAAAAAAAAATATATGTGGGTATATGATTTTTTCTGGAGAGTGAGCCTACAGCTTTTAAATGATAATCAAAGGAGTCAGAACACAAAACATTTAAGCACTACTGGTTATAAAATGAAATACTTAAAGTAACAAATATATTTGTTATATTAATAACCATTTATATGCTTGAGGCTATTGTACATTTCCGAAATGACTAAAATAAGTAATTGCTAAAAGGCACAAAATAACATGCGTGCATTTAATCCATATATTTAGGAATAGTCCCTTAACTGTGCCAATTAATAGTTACTATTCATAAATGGATTAATTTCAGCATTCTTACTCTTATATGTAAGACATGAAGTAACGATGCAAAGAAAATAACACATGCTTATCAAAACCAAAGTTTACCAGGATTTGCTTTCAATACTTTAAAAGTAGAATACCATTTTATTAAATATAGACTTATACTCAAACTGGCAAATAGGTGGATGATGACTTTTCTGGACTGTAAAAAAAATATATATTTTAAATATCAAGTATGCTCTATAACAAAACAAAAAATAGTTATTTTCCCCATTGTATAGGAAACATACCTTTTTCTATCTTCCAAGTATAGTGAGGAAAAAGTAATGAAAATAAAGTCACCTTAGCATACATCTTGCTATCTAACAAGATTAACTGAAATTTTATTTGAAAAAATATATGTAAATTATAATTGCTAATATGCATTAATAAAAACAACAACTCTGTCATCAGGTGTCTTCTGTAATTCATTTTGCCATAAAGTATTTGAGTTCCTACTATAAACCAGGAATTCTGCCAGAATTCTTTTGAATTTGCAGCATATTATTAAATCCCATTTGGCATACAAAACTCTGCTTTATCCCCTTCACCCACCCCCCCACCCCCCCAAAAAAAACCTAGTCACCTTAGAAATGAAGGCTGTAAGTACAGCATGCAAAACACATCAAATTATGCGTAAAGAAGACGCTTGGCAAAAATACACGCCATAATAAAGGCGATCAGTAGATATTTCGTCAATAAACTATAGAATCACCCTTTTTCTTCTGACATGTATTTTAAAGTAACCAAAAAAAGAAAGTTAAAAGAACAATTCATTTACACTGGAGAATTCTGAATTTTTTAATATATTCATATGAATAAATGGTTACTTGTACACTTTCAAAGATTCAGTAGGTGCTTTACTAAAGCTTTACTAGAGGAAATATATTTAAATATCAAAAGCAACTATATAAAAATAATGACCTCAGCCTATGATGCTTAGGCTAATAAAAATATTAATAGTAATTTCAAAGGCTCTATTCAAAAATTTAAAACTGAAAGCTGATATGTTATTTCAAAGAATATCAAAAGCAATTGCTGGCATTAAAATATTTATTAAAATTTGATTGTATAGTAGATAGGTAGCTCATTACATTTAATAAATAACAATAATTAGGTTTTACAATATAAAAGAATTAATGTCCCAATCATTCTCAATCTACCTAAATATACATATATTCTTATATATATATATATATATACAAATTATATAAAAATCTATGAACACATACCCATATACATCTCTAAGATTAAGCACTTTATTTCTAGTCATCAAATACTTAAAAATATAGACTACATTAGCTGGCGTTGTCTATCAGAACATATTGGTGTCAGGCATAATATTCATTCTTTTCCACTACTGATTCTTGTTTAAAAATCACTTGCACCTTATAAAATATGACTAATATTTTTTATTTAACCCTCCAGGTTAATATCAGAATGCATGTTTCAGGTGCAATTAAGTGGTGAAAGTGGTTTGGATAATGTGCTATATTCTTATGTTTTAATATGTTTCAGCCCAGGTCATGATCTCACGGTTCATGAGTTTGAGCTGCATAGGGCTCTGTGCTGACAGGGGAGAGCCTGTTTGGGATTCTCTCTCTCTCCCTCTATCTGTTCCTTATCTGCTCTCATGCACATGCTCTCTCTCTTTCTGTCTCTCAAAAAACAAAAACAAAAACATAAAAAACAAAAACAAAAAACAAAAGCAAAAAACAGAACTAATCCAACGGGGGGAATGCATATTTGGGATCGCTCCACTTCTCCAATAGAAAAAGCACCCTGTTATCCCTGGCTGTTTAATATTTAAGATACCAACAAGCCACTTGCCCAGCTCCTATTTGTCCTCACATCTAACTACGTCAGTATTCAAAATATTTTTCGTCATATGAATGGAAGGTAAAAAAATGTTCTGTTTTATGTGTAGCATCAGAATGTCAGCACAGGAGAAAATATTTTCATTCAACAACATTTGATGATTGGATTTGACCAATTTACTCTTTTTAAGGGGAAAAATCTGCAAAAACAAAATCAGCAAATAGGGAAGATGGGCTAAATCTCTCTGGGCTAACATATAATAAATCCAAGGGCAACAGCAATCTTATAATATGCATTCCATATTTATGATTAGTAACTTTTCATCTCTGCTATTTCAAATGGAATCCTTTCACATGAAAAATGCCGGGAACTTTTAAATTTTATTATATGGATAAAATAATCAATATGCAGCTGGTAAAGTGGTTATGAAAATTTAACTCCCCGCTTCTTTTTTTTTTTTTTTAATTTTTTTTTCAACGTTTATTTATTTTTGGGACAGAGAGAGACAGAGCATGAACGGGGGAGGGGCAGAGAGAGAGGGAGACACAGAATCGGAAACAGGCTCCAGGCTCTGAGCCATCAGCCCAGAGCCCGATGCGGGGCTCGAACTCACGGACCGCGAGATCGTGACCTGGCTGAAGTCGGACGCTTAACCGACTGCGCCACCCAGGCGCCCCTCCCCGCTTCTTATTGTAGGAAATCTAAACATGAAACACACACTTATCCCCATCCAGCATGTAGGGGTACATGTGTTTCATGTGGAAATGGCCAACTGGTTGTGCCCCAGCAGGCTTCAAGTGTGATTTGAACTACCGTGGCGAACTCACATAAGAAACCTGAATTTTCTTAGCAAAATAAGTGAGTCTATACCTCAGTGAACTAACCCAAACCAAATATGGACATTTACATTTACTGTATTTGGGAGTCTAGCCTTATCTTTTTAGTGGGATGTCAAAGGTAACTCGCCAAACTTTCACTCTCAAATCTCCACTTAACTTCTGTCACTAGAGCATTAACAAGTTTGATTAACGGATCTGCATAGATTTTCTCCACATTACCTCCATGTAACTGCTTCTCCTCATTCTAGAGCACTCAGTTAAAGTCCAAACTCTTTGACATCCCAATGCTGCAAACTGGACATAATGAGTTACTAGAAATTTGAGGGGGAAGCACATTTGGTGTCTTTTAGCCAAGGTTCCACAGGTGTTAGCAATTCACCACTTAGGAGAACAGCCTCCCGATTAAACAGGGGCTAACTATTCACCACACCAATGTTGTAACTCATCGTTTGATCAATAAGGTTAAGTTCAGGGAACCCTTATTAGAAAACCAGAGAACAATTTCAAAAAATGTTCACAAACAAATTCAACACAAAATCTCAACATTGTACAAAACAATTTCTGAAACTTTATTGTGAATTTTAAGATACATTTAGTAAAGTATGTTTTCCTTAATATAATTAATTAAAATAAATTGGAAAGAAATGCACATACTACTTTTTTAAAGCAAGGATAAGTACAGACTTTTGAAGTCACAATATATACAATTATATGAGTGCAATAAGCTTCCAAATACATTAGGTATATATCTGTTTAAATAAATAGTAAAATACTTGATTTGACATATGTGAGAGTCATACTGATTACACCAAAAATGTTTTACAAAATATAGCCAAAAATGGAATGTTACACATTTGATATACAACTTTTTAAAATACGTTATATATTCATTACTTAATTCAAATTATAGTGTACAAAAGTCCATTTTAATGAGGACAGTTTTGTGTTTTTAACACTGTTCAGCAAATATAGATATTAAGATGCATCCCTATACATGTTACTAAAGCCCCATCAACTGAAATCACTAGCACAGGGAGGAAAAAAATTCTACCAATTATTAATAGTAATAATTTTTATTGATAAATTACTAATGTAACACACTGCGACATTATTTTGGTTATTTTAAGTCTTCTAAAATATATTACCTAATACTTGAGGCAAATTGTTTTTGTGTATATAGAAACTTAATTTGAAACCAAAATAGAAAGATATTGCTACATTGAACTTATCTACTCTGTAATATATTTCTTTTAAATAATACCTTCAGTTACCAGTTTTCAGTTGGGAAAATTTTCCCTATAATTCTTTAATAATAATGCTTTGTGTAGTGCCTTACTATGAATCTCAAGAACTCATTTCACAAAGTAGCAATAGAATATACTGTATTGTGAATGGTACCTATAGAATATTGGTATTATAGGAAAATGTCATGTTAACTGTTTACATCTATAATTATTCATACATTGTAGTACAATAAGGGAAATTATTTTCAGCCATATTTCATCATTTGTAGCATATAGTTACACGTGACAATTTATTTGGAGTATATAAAAATGTGGTTATTTTGCAGAAGTAAAACAATATAATTACCAGGGTTTTTTTTTTTTTAATTGAAAACAAATGTTTTATTTTCCCTAAGGTTCTTTTAATAATAAAAGAATGGAAAAGGAATCAAACATATCCACCTGCCTTAGAGTGGTGAAGTGGGAAGATGGACAACTCAATGGTCATTCTCTAAAAATTACTTAGGCAATAATGATTGAAAAGATGCATTTTGCATTTACATAATGAACAATGTGCTTATCTGACTATGTCTACAAAAACTGCCTGGTAATATCAGAACACAATTATAGAATGACTAGGAGCACATTATCAGTTTTTTTTCTTTTTTTACACTTGAACTACAAAAGCAAAATAAGGAAACCTATTGTATGTGAACTAAACTTGCATTATTATATTTTTAGAATATTAGGATATCAACATATCTGAAAACAAGCAAGACAAGTTAAATTCTCCTAAACCTCCCCAGTACCAATTGCCTACTGTTTTATTGGAGCAGCACCACATGTCAAGCACCCAGTCAATCTCTATAACTCACCAAGTTGCCTTTTATTGGTCAGAATGAAAAGCATATACATTTTCTGCAAGAAGTCAGTTGATATTAGGGAGCTGGGTAGAGGAAACACACAAATGCAGATTTATCTACTTTTAGGCCATAAACCTCTAAAACATGAGCTCTGCCTTACTAACTATGGCACCTTATTTTTTTCCATCAGAGCTATTAACATTGTTTGTATGTTAGAAAGAAATATACTGGTTTATGATGGGGGGATTCCTTCTGTCTATATTTGCATTAGGGGTTGTGTGTGTGAGTGTGCTGGTATGTTTTCAGGTTAACACAAGATTAAATATAATTCAAGTAACATGTGATTGCCAAAGAGTAATTTTATTTCTTGCCCTGTAAAAAGAACAGGGGTTAATTAAGCAAATTGCTATGTCTTCTCAACACTTTGCACTTTAAAAGCTGGACGGTAGCATAGCAATGATTTGTTTAACTACATTCACACTAAGAGAAGACATTTCCAGTCTCTTGGCCACTCTCTCAGAATGTTAAAAACTAAATAATTCCTTAATTATTTCTTAATTTTTTGAAGTTAAATAAACATAAATAAGGGCTCATAGGCTCCAAATATCCCTAAGTTAGGTAACAAATTTATTGAAAGTTTAAAGACAGTCATCTCATTTATCGATATCTGGAACTCCATTACTATGGTCCATAGACTATATTTCTACTTTAATGCCACCCTGTATATCAAAAACTCACCCATAATCACCTCAAATGTCATATGATTATCAAATCTGGGACTTATTTTTTATAAATGATCTTATATTCAGCATATTTCTCATCCTTCTGGCTTTAATAATTATCATTATAAGACTTAATTTTTAAAAGCTTTAAAAAAAATACTGTGAATTGCTAGAGTCCATTGCCTGATCTATAAGTGGTACCAAATAAGTTATTTTCATGTTGCTATAGTTCACTTCTGTCAATCCATGCACAGCATTCATATACATTTTGTGGTTTAAAAAAATCAAATGCATGCAATAGAGATATCTGCTGAGAAGATATCTCAAATTAGGAATTGGTGTCCATTTGCTTTTTCTACCACATCACTGAAGAAAAACCACTACAGAACTTTTACCTACTACTGTAATGTTGTCCAGTTCCATTAATCCTCTCCAAAGAGTCACACTCAAAAATCTAAAGATTAGCACTCCCATCAGAAATCTATGTAAAAATATATTCAAGAGCTTGCCAAATCAAAATAGTAATTTTATTAAGACACACAATCGATTTGCAATAAAAACAACTGAAAAGTTCTCAGATAACTTGAAAAAACACACAGCCTTAGCAGAAGGCATTTAATGCTTGAACAACACAGTGGTTAGGGACACGGTCAAAAATCTGTGCACAACTTTGACTCCCCCAAATCTTAATAGCCTGCTGTTTCCTGGAAGCCCTACTGAAAATGTAAACAGTTGATTAACACATATGTTGTCTATGTATTATATACCATATTATTACAATACGGGCTACAGAAAAGAAACTGTTAAGAAAATAATAAGAGGAAAGAAGTTTACTGTACTGTATCTGGTAAAAAAAAATCCACATGTAAGTGGATCTGAGCCAGTTCAAACCCATGTTGTTAAAGGGTCAACAGTATATTGCCATAATTCTACCACTATCATAGATAAGTTTGTAGCTGAAAAAAGAGCTGAAGGAAGCCTTCAATAGATGATAGTTAAAATATTTTTATTAAAACTTTTGGTAAGATATGGGAAAATCTTTTCACTTCAGACAATTCATACAGCAATATGTATATGGTTATATAGATGCATACAATCATTGTATCTAGTTTTCTTATTACGGTCAGGCTAAGCATACCTTTCCAGTGAATATTTTTAAGAGATAAAAGTGGTTGTAATTAAAAGGACAAAAGCATACAATACATAGACTATCAGGCCTCTTTGTTGAATCAATTCTTGATACTTGTGAAAAATTATTTGATGAGCAAAAACGCATCAGCTTAAGTTACATAACTGTTTTCCACTTTTCTTTTTATTCGTTTTCTTGAAATTCTGAATGTGCAAAGGCTAGGAATTGGTGTCCATGTGCCTTTTCTACTACCTCCCTGCAGAAAAACCACTACAGAACTTTTACTCCAATACTAATGTTGTCCAGTTCCATTATTCTTCTCATGTCCTTCCTCAACTTCCAAGAGTTGATGTATATTAATACATAATTATGGAGGCAGAAAACAAAGTACATGCTGGAGAGCCTCTGCTCTCCTTAAGGCAGAAATTTCCATTAGTAAGACTATTAAATTTGGCTCTTGTAATGTCCATTTGGATGGAGCTTCTGATTCACAATCGTAACCAATAGGCATAATGTTACTACAAATTATCACCAACACCCAGAATGTCAATGCAAAATTAATTTAGTTTCTCACAAGGCCTTGTCTGTTTAGTTTCTAAATACAGAAGAACTCCAGCCATATTTTAAGTCTTCTAGAAAGCTAAAGCAACACATTATGTTAAACAACTATATTCATGTCTGCACGCCAGGATTATAGTTTCCAAACCCCGTCTTGGAACTTTATCATAAGACTGTAACCTATTGTAAAACCAAAACAGTCTGGCAGTCTTCTACCTAAACCTGATAAATAGAGATGACTAAAAGTGTTTGCTTTTATGTTTGGTCTCATTGAACATGAGTTACATCAAAAAACTGTAATTTAAAAAAAAAGATTACTTCTCTAAAAATGACTCTTTAAACAGACATACAAAAATCATTCCTCACAGCCCTACCACAAATTGATTTCTATCCTTACATGTTATTGAGTTCAAAGTAACCTGCCTGTATGCCTTTGAGTTCACATCTGAGAATTACGTTTTTCCAATATCTCACCTTAATAATTTAAAGAAATCTTGCCACTCTAGTTCACTGACAAATTAGCAGATAAACTTAAGTTTCTTACACCAGTGGTTGATCTAAAAGTATGCCCTTACCAGCTTCTTGTTTTCTAATTAGCAACATGGAATCTTTGGTCAACATGTTCAATTCTGCTCTTTAATTAGAGTAATTGAAGATTTTCTGCCAATTAAAGCTTATTAGTAAGGGTCATCAAGAAAAACCTGCTGCCCCCAAATCATACTAAACCTTAAGTAATAACTGAGGCCACAAAATCATAATGTAAGCGATGCAAGTTTCAAAACTATAGGGTTTTAAAAGGATAAGTCAATCTGCTTGTCTCATATCAAACTTTTTCAAAGAGCTAATTTTTGTATTCTTTGGGAATGTGACAGTATGTTCTAAATAAAAGTAGCATTCATGAAAGCTACTCAATGATCCACATGCACTGGACACAACGGACAGAAAGTTTAGCATGTTGTACCCAGAATCGATTTCCTTTGCCAAATGGAATAAGGGAAGCTGTGTATGCCTAACACCTCAGTATTTCATTTTAACCTTCAAATGTACCTCAGATCTGCAACTTCCTTAGAAGTTTTATCATAATGCATCCTTTATAAGAATCAATGATAAAGAAATTCTATTTGACTATAGGGCTGAAATCATTCTCCCCAGTTCTCAGACTTCAGAGGGATCTTAAAAGTCCAATAGGAGGTTGACAAGTGTTTACCATCTATTGTTAGAGTTGTAAGCAAGGAGGTATTAAGCCAGTAATGAAATATGGTATATTTATCAAACTATATAAAATTAATGGATAATTTTGGGGGTTGTGGGTGATAAATCTGAAAAACCTAAGCAAGAAAATGGTTAAAATTGAATAAACAATAACTTATATGCATGTTTCTAAATAGACTCGAGGATGTGTTCCCTCAGTACATTAGAAATAGGTTGGGAGAAGGCCCGTGCTGATGTTAGCTGGCTCCTTTGTGCAGAGGTGGACGGTGGTTGATATTTCTGACCCATGCAGAAACAGGGGCTGGAATAAAATTTTTTGTTTAAGTCAGAAAGCATCATTCTAGTCTACAGGGAGAAGAAAGATCTTTTTGTTATCGTTATGGTTTGACCTCCCCCTCTTCTCCATGCCTTCTTATCAGACATGAGTAGTTTAAAAAGAGGATAATCAAAAAACTCTTGTTCTATTTTGAGCTTAGCAGAATGTTTTAAATTCATTGCTAAAATCCACTGTTTGTGAAAAGCATTCAGAATCCTACTGCCTAAAAGATACAAATGTTCTTCCTGCTCTTCCTACCTACTGCCTGTGAAGGTTCACTGCAACCTGGAAAGAAGTGCACAAGCCCCAGGTACAGTTGCATCACCGTGCCATGTGCTCAACGGCAAAATGCGTATGTGAAAGGAATTAAAAACAAAACACAGTAGACTTTATCCTTTTTTGCCTTCATACAAAGAATTTATTTTTGGCACAACTGACTCTTGGTGATGCACCACAATTTCATCTTTTTAACTTAAAGTGCAATCAAGAGGCAGTATTGCCTAGCAACTACGAGCAAAGCCTCTGGTAGAACACTGGGAGGGTTCAAGTCCTGGACTACTCTTCACTTACAGGAACTGTGACCTTAAGCAAATCATTTAACTTCGTCTCAGCTATAAAAGAGATATTAATAATAGTACCTGACTCACAAGGTCACTGTTCCTATTTAAGTAGTTAATACCTGTAAAGTGTTGAGAAGAATGCCAGGCACACAGTGAATTCTCAAGTAAATGTTGGCTATTATCATTGTCTGGTGTTGGAAATCTAGTTTCAAAGCACTGTAAACTATGTTTTAGAAACAAAGGGATAATGGTGCCAAAGTGAATATTGTGATCTCTTTCAGAGCCCAAAATGCCCCCCATTTCTCCTGTGAAACTGTTTGCTATTTCACTGAAATTACTGTGGTTTATTTTGACCAGTTACTTTAATATACGCTTAAAGCATGTTTATATTTTTTTAGTAATAAAGCAATAACTAGTCATGTTAAAGTACTCAATAATTAGTTTCAACCTCAATAACATACTATTAGGATTAAGGAGTTTATTCTTCTTCTTAATGTTAGCTTTTCCTCGATACAGGTTACTCCAGCTCTATTATGGTTATCTCATGTTGCTTTTGTCCAAATTCCTAATGAATTTCTTTTCCAGGCAAAACATTGGAGGGCACAGTCTACACAAATTCATTAATATACAAGCATTCAATTCCAAATCAGATGCCAACACATCATTCTCTTTGTACTTTAGAATAGAGGACTGATCTGATTAATCATATAGCTGTGATTCACTGTATTGTCCACAGAATGGCTCACACTGACAACGCTCCCTAAACTCACAGGATTTTAAGATTTAGCTTGTCCAGCTTCTCACCTTGCCAGTGACTGTTTACATCTCATTCCATCAATTACTGCTCAAAATAGCTAAGACGCCTCTTAGGCAAAAATCATAGAGTACTCATTTGACACTAATCTATGCAGTTTTTTGTTTTGTTTTATATTACTTTTAGATTCTTTATAATTTGTTGCTGCCTGCATTAGTAACATTAAATAGTTTGGGGGTTTTATTTTAAATAACTTCCAAACGACCTTATATCCATGGAAGGAATATTTTTAAATATCAGGTCCATATAGCCATATGGTTAAGAAAGGCATCTCTCTTGCTGCACATTTAAGATGTGAGCAGTGGGATAAGGTTGCTTAATACGAAAAACAAAAACAAACGTGTCTGTGGCCAATATGTGGCATTCCTAGAACTGTACTTCCTCCGTCTTTGTCAACTCCTAAACCCATCCACCTATGGTGTAAAATTGTTTGTTTGTTTGTTTTTGGTAGTACCTCCACCAAAATCCTGATAGAATTGCTCTTTCCTGAAGTTTTCATAATTTGACAGAGCACAGGGCAGTAAGTCATGATAAATGTAAGCAAATGGTTCAGAAATCACTGAGGTAGTAGATATATAAAAATAAGCACTCCTGGGCTACTGTCCAGGTTTCAGAACCATCCTGAAAGGCCCTGTTTCTGCATTGTCCTGGAGAGAATATGGTAGGCTGCTCTGTTGTGGCAAAACATAGCTCCAATTTATGTACCTGTAAGCAAATAGCACTTGCTGTTTGACATTCAGGTGGCATATTTGGGGGCTATTTCAGCTAATTTGCAATTCAGTCCTTTTAATCCCAAACTTGATTTTCCTTCAGCAGATTGACAGTTCTGATTATTTACATTATTTCTTCAGTTTAACTCTATTTTGTCTTTGAATGAACAGGCTGCCAATGAAAACAACAAGCATTAATTAGCTTTTCTAAGACACATCCTGGTAATAAACACCAGCAATCCAAATGATCAGTTTGACTTTTCAAAAATTATATTTACACATTATCCCAAAACTATGTGTCTCCAATATTCACAAAAGTTAAAGTACTAAATTCATCTTCATGCTTTACTACAGCAAAAAAAAAAAAAAAACAATCAGAGTAATATTACTGACAAAAATAGGGTAGCTACGTACTATTTCAAGTGGATAATTTTCTAATCAAATTATAAACACCAATAATCTGCTTCAGATTTTAGAGTCCTTCTGTTTTGTGATTTTTTTATTTAGGAGGAAAAAGTTAGTTTTCTAGTTCAGAAGGGAAAAATTAATCAGGCAGAGACAAAGAAGATAAAGGCAGTGCTCTGTTATCAACACTAAGGCAAGAGAGTGACAACAGATCATACAATGGGGATATTGCAAATTGTTCATTGTCAGGAGAGACTGAACCACAGGGTTTATTTTGTAATTGTTTTTCATGAGTCAATGTCAACATTGATTTGCACTGTTTGAACATGTATAAAATGATAAAAAGAAATAGGCCAGACAGATGTTGGGTAGTATGAGTAAGTCTGCCAAAAAGGATGACTAAGTTATTAATTAAAGACATAGTTCAATTTTTAATAAAAATGAAAAAAAAAAGGCTGAATCCAATGATCTAATTTTCAGATGAGAAAATCTAATTCTTAAGATGCTAAGTGAAACTTCAGCCAAGTATAAGTGGTTTTGGATAGATAGGACTATTGCCAAAAATTAGTAAGAAATACCTAAGTTTTGAAAATTGGAAAATCTATTTATTTTAATAACCCCTACTGGTTCATTTTCTTTGGTAAAGCAATGCATAGTCACTTCCAAAAATCATAATAAGAAATTAAAACTGGGTAAAAACACCAAGTCAACAATCACTGTAATGATGAGATTGACACATTTCTAATTGTGTATGGAAATTATTTACTGCCAACAGAGTAACACTCATGTGATTTCCACACCAACCTTTGTTTAAATGTATCTGTTATCCTAAGCTTAATCTATCCTGTTTCTTGGTTTGAAATTAGCTTACCTAACTGTCCGTATTTTCACACTGAAAATGGATTACATTAGTTATATGGTGGGTCATAGCAATACATTTATTATTTCCCCCCAAATTGCTTATATTTTAATCAGTATATTTAAGTGCCATTACACATTTTATTTCTAAGGTATATCATATTTTACCAGGTTTCAATTTTGTAGCTCATTTACATTATCATAATTACTTAGAGATAGTTGCCTAAGTATCCACAGAACAGTTGGAAAGATCTTTCTGGAGTTAGGCACCAGCTTGATGGTTATCACTGAAGCCTAACTGCAATTAAAATAGTACATTTGCTGGAAGTAAAAATTTATCTTAAAAAATGTCTGCACAAAAAAGTGCAGGTGAGGCATTAAGTGCATTATTTTTCAAAAAACCACCATAGCATTTAAATGCTATGTTAAAATTTCAAAATGACCTGCTCATATAAACATCATCCATATGCAAATTAGTTTGAGAAATGATTACAGTTAAAAATAACATAGTCTGTCTTGCCTGAAATGTAAAGCTCAATTATGACATTTTCCTCTGTGATTAAAGGAAACCAAATTTTTAGGATATGAATGTTTCTCAATATAAGAAATAATATATATATACACATACATATGTATATATATGTGTATA
The DNA here is from genome assembly GCF_022079265.1 of Lynx rufus. NCBI lineage: Eukaryota > Metazoa > Chordata > Mammalia > Carnivora > Felidae > Lynx > Lynx rufus. The sequence goes on from NW_025814823.1 coordinate 42,659,866, forward strand.
TATATACATATATATGTGTATATATATGTATATATGTATATATATATAATAAAGGCCTCTAGTTTTTAGTATTTTATTGCATCGATTCCTTGAAATATTGTGATAAATATTCATAAAGAAAATGGACTTTCCCAAATCATAACCATCTGGAGGTAAAAACCAATTAAACCAAACATTTATTCTGGCCAGAGTTTAACATCTCTGTTCCACTTATGCTTATGTCTTTTCAAAGGGTGAAGGTTGAAACACTGCTTTGCAGAATATCATGATTCAAAATACCCTTTTCTAAATGGATCCCTGTGTAAGTGGATCTCCATCTGTAGAGAACACTGTCTTCTTCAACTTAGGTTATTACTCAACATTATCAATGTATGCCATGTTTTTAAAGTGATTTTTAATATGGCAAATATGCTAATCTCAGAGTTACAGAAATGAAGTTTTCTTGCAACTATATTTTATTAACACCTTTGCCTGTGGAAGAAGTGTGATTTTAAGGATGAAAAAGTGTATTTCCCTCTAAATTAACCAAAGGATAAATTTAAATGTGGCATTCTTATAATTGAAGTAATAGATCTTAGAATTTTATTACCCTACTGAAAGATCAAGTCTCCAGCACTAGTTTAAAAAAAAAGGCTTTAAAAAATATATTTCAGGGAAATGATGACATCAATTTAAAACAGAGAGAACTCATATTTTAAGTAAGGGAATTCCAAGAAAAAAAGTATTGTGTTTAAAACCCACTGGAATCTTTTAAGGCAAATAAAATATCTTATTTTCTTAAAACTTCCCACTGTCAAACACTGTTTCAGGACCACTGAAGTTACACAATAGATGTCTGTTGAATAAAAGAATTAACAAAAAAATATAGATTAATTTTTGTATATATCAGTAGAGGTCTTTGGCAAGAAAAATCATAGTTATGTATTTTTAAGATAAAAAATATTCTTAAAAAAGCATACATTTAAAACTATAGGATATTAATTCTGGAACACATTTTAGTATCCCTTAAGGAAAATATAATATGGTTTAATAGTCCAGTGATAAGTCTGGATATTGTCTGGTTGTCAGGCTTATACCCAAGTAGGGGTTCCAGGCAGAAAAAATCCTTCACATTGCTAGATGAGAAAATCAAGTGGACCCTGTTTACATAAGGAGAGATGTGAGAATTGCAGTACAAGAAATATAATTTTCTTCATAGAATAAGTGTTTGGTCATTATCTGAACTGAAACTCATATATACTTCCAGGGGTGTACAATCACCTCTCTATTCTAAGAGTTAATAAAGGTTTATCACTGAGATGAACAACACATGATGGTGGCCATCTTAACTTACATTAAGCCATGTTTAGTATACATTTATATGTGCTTGATGTCATGAGAAAACTAAATTTTTTTTTTAACAAAAGCAATGAATCTAAATCCTTGAAGCCTGATTCTTGCCATTTACCTTCATTTTACCTGATTATCTCCATGTTTGTCCTTATGGTGACATTAAGTAAAATTTACTGAACATCTATAATGCCATGCTATAATCCTTACAACTCCATGACGTTTGATACTCGAGGTAATATTCATACTATATGCCCCCTCTGTTCACTATCTTAGTATATTACATCTTAGTATAAAACAAGCAGTAGTCTAAAGGAAATCACACTAGTGTGTCATGTTATATCTGTTTGATTCAATTTTTCCAAGCACAAGGAATAAGTTTTCATATTGTTCTTGTTCTAAAGTCCTTTTTTCTTACTTAGCCACTGTCTATATATAAAATTAGAACTAAACTAAAAGGCCAATACAAAAATAATTTTATCACACTGAGAAAGTAGTAAAGGTCAGTAAGAAGTTAAAAATTTAATTTCTACAATCCTAGTTACATTGAGGCCAACTAAAAATTGGCTATATCTACTTATTTAGTTGATCAAGTTAATTGAATTAGTAACAAATCCCCACTACATTCTGCTCCAAATCCAAATCAATAACTTTGTCTTGATGATTTCAGCTAAGCTACCATAAGGCAATGATTTTGACCTCTGGTATATTAAGAAAAGGTATTTTTTCAGATACTATCATATTGTGTTATATTTTTATTTGTTGGGTCTCATTTATGTTATTATGTCACCCATATACTCAAATGTTATAAACTTGCATATTCAAACATTAAAAACTCATTTATAAGTGAATATGGTATTTTAAAATAAGAAAGAAAAAAAAACTATTGGTTATTATGCTTCTGGCTTAAATTTGATGAATCTCAGAAATATGATCCATATACTCCAAGGCATTTTAACTAGTTTGATTACACCATGGATGTCACTACTTCAACGGAGATGCTTTCTAGTCTATGGAATAATTGGAAGCAAAACCCAGCAGGTTTCAAATGGTTCCAGCTGTGTTAAGTACTGACTGTGAAACAGATTCTCTCTCTTATATGTTGTTTTGTAATAGGAGTGATGTATAAGGTGAAAATCCCCAGACGGGTGGAGTTCCTATGGGTAATCAACAGGGAAGTGAATTAATAACAAACGCTAAAAGCAGAATAATTTTAAATACAACATGTGAATGAAAATGGCGAAATACTCAAAATGAAAGATAAAGCAATTATATAAATGTGGCATAATAGGGACTAAGTTCAAAAGAAAACATAGGATCCTGTCTGTACTATTCAGATGCTGTTACAAGACCAACTTTCCAGAAATCCTAAATATCCAAAAAAAAAAAAATTAACCAAAAGCAGATTAACAGCTGACATGCTTATTAAAAAGACATAAAACTCATATTCCAAAAAACCACCAAGAACAAAACTAAGAGGACACACATTAAGTGCAATCTTCACCTCTGTCAGTGGCAAACTGGTATCCTTGAAGACAAAAGAGAGAAAAGCAGGTAGGTTTTGTTTTTTGGGGGTTTTTTGAAGTGTCTGCCTACCATGGAACAGACGTTGACGGGATCCATGTACCCGTTCACTTAATCTCATGATAACCTTATGGATTAGGCACGATTACACTCATTTTACAGACAAGGAAAGAAAGAACTGGTACATTTAAATGATGTGCCCAATGTCACAGTTTCTAAGTAGCAGTTCTTGGAGTCATTTTTCCTACGCCAAATATCAAATTACTTCTTGGGTCTCAGTTTTTTTCATCTAGAAAAAGAATTAAATAGGCCAAATAGTCTCAAAGGCCCATTTGAGTCTTGAGAAACTATCCTGTGAGTTCTTTTAGACACCAAATTTATCTTTCCAAAATTAATATAGTAGCTAGACACTGCTCTAGTCACTATTCAATTATTATTTTGCTTCTTTTTATAGAATTCATACGTGATTCTAGGGTGATGTCTAGATGACTCAAAAGTCTATTAAGGGAACGATCACGTGACAACTTTTTTCCCTCTAAAACACCTGTCCCTAACAAGCAGATAACAAAGTAAATCTATTGATCATTATGTTTAGAGGTAATGACTCAATCTAAGTATTGAAAGGTATAAGTACAAATTTTTGATAAGGAGGCAAAGGAATCTGACCCTGTTTATTTAGTTTACCCTTTCTTTTCCCATTATATCCCAATTTAAGAAAAAAAATGTTATGATGGACAAACATAGTGGTGTGGAATAAGGGAGAAAATGGAAACCAGAGATATCTGTTTATGTGACAGAAGAGTATTTATGTACCTCAGAATCAGCAGCTTTCTAATTTTCTGCTTCTCTCTGTCCTACATGCTGAAATCATTGAGTCAAGACACTGATAAATGATATAAAGGTGTTAATTGTACTTCACTGTTAAAAAATCAAAATGGTAAAATGCAGAGTCTAACAAGGCCTATACTTCCTCATCTGTAAGTTAGACCTCCAGAAATATGAATGGAGGGTGTCAGGGAGATCATAATTTCTTAGATTGGAGAGCACAAGGACTCCTCAGCCACAAAAAATTCTTCAAACTAATTAGAGCTTTCGTCATCAGGCCGAAGATGTTACAGAGGAAAATATGGACAGCAGCTGAAACCAAACATTCACTCTCCACATATACTTTATTCCTTTGCCCTCTGTCACAGCCGCAATGGATACAGATGTGCTTTGGGTGTCATATGCTTACCACATTTCAATATAATCTAGAGTTGGTTTACTCAGAGGTAACCTGTAAAGAACAATTTTGGGTACACTGAGTTGCCCTGTAATATATTTGTTTATTTTTTTTAATATATAAATGGGTTGCAATCCTTTCCAGTGAAATTATATCCCTAATGAAGAAAATGTTTCAAACTAATATATAGCCTAAAAATAGTGTTTTACAAGTAAAAGTAGGCCACACATAAGGAAGAAATACCAGTGTAAAGGCAGGGCTCTGGATTGGAAATAAAAGCCATTGGCTTTAGCCATGTTACTTGGGAAAAAAAACAAACAAACAAGCAACATTTTCTGAATCTCAGTTTCTACATAAAGAATGGATTGTCTTCTTTATATGGTTATAGGAATGAAATCAATGGAACTGTTATACATACATAAAGTATGATTCCATTATCAGCTTATCTCTCAGGCTAAGTCAATATTTGCTGACTGCCTACTAAGTTCACTCTTAGGCATTGTAGATTTGGTCTTGGAAATACAAAGGTAAGAAAGGTTCAGTCTCTTACTCTAAAGAACTTTCTTACAGTTTCCTTAATTATTAAGTTTTAAATTATGATATACCAGTATTTGATTTAACTGAATTACCACTTGAGACTGAAGGATCATGAGGAACCAGGGCCGTGTTTTGAACAATCCTGAATATACGACTGGGGTTGATACTGCTTTGGCTGGAGAGGATGCACAGCCTTGCCAATAACAGATGGTCCTACAGGAATAGTTTAAACCCTGAGGAGTGTTGCTTTCAGTACCATCCAGAAGTCAATAACCTTAGCTAAAGCAGAATTTAATTGTCTAAAACAGAGACTTTAGGTGTCAAAATGATTTTGCTTAATTATTACCATGTTTAAAAATCAATCAATGAATTCAACATATTTTGCCATCACTGCTTGGCAGAAGATTTTGCTGTCAAGACCAAGAATGAGCTCATGTCAAACTAAAATATCCTAACGACTGTCTGTTTTTACTACAACTTAATGTAATTTTGATACTCATTTCAATTCTGCAGCAAAAAGAATTTATTTTTATAAAATTTTGACATCTTTTTTTATGTTGGAAATTTGAAGATTAGGAATGGCAACATTAATCCATACAGTTAAATTTAGCATTATATCTTCACCTTGAAAATGGTATCAGTGAGAAAAACTCAATTTTAAAAATTGCAAAGGAAAAAATATAGATATTTTCTATTTCTAGGAAGAAAGGACACACTGTGGGTATTGTGATACCTTAGGGATGTTCTTGAGCAATATATATATATATATATATATATATATATATGTGTATATATGTATGTGTATATATGTATATACATACATATATATGGATGTATGTGTATATATATATGTGTATATATGTATGTATATATATGTATATACATACATATATATGGATGTATGTGTATATATATATACACATATATATATGGATGGATGTATATATATACATATATATGGATGGATGGATATATATATACATATACATATATACATATATATGTATATGTATATATATATCCATCCATCCATATATATGTATATATATCAAGAAACTTATCTGTGTATTTTAAAATCTATCAAGAAATTTAAGAAAGCAGACGTATATTAAGTAACATAAATGAATATAATCCACCTAGTGAATGATAAGAAATGGAGGAAAGAAAAGTTGCCAGTGCAGGTGTGTTTACAGCTGACAAACAGAGGTAAGGCTATTGTGATTCTAGGTTTCCAATGTGAAAATTGGTTCAATGACATGAATATATGACACAGGAGGGCATCAACTCACAACTCAGAACTCACTCCATTTTGTCTCCATTTGTCACTTGCACCTTCTACAAAAAGTTTCCTGCAGAATCCTGTGTAGCTGTGTATTTGAAAGTCCTCAGCGTGCAGCTGCTATCACACAGAGGCACAGATTGGTTGTATCCTCCGAATCCAAAAAAGCACTGTTTTTTTTTTTTTCCTCAAAGAAAAGATCTACTATGGAACTACTGTCAGCAGAAGACATTTTCTTCCTATAAAAGAAAGGGTTTCACTTTATATATCCTTCTGTGTCTCCATTCTTCTCCATATTGAGGTTTGTTTAAAGAGGAAAAAATTTTAAAAAACCTCATTCACTGAATTGCGGTTGCTATTGTCTTGCACAAAAACAGTTTTGTTTTAAAAATCAATCATCTATGAAGATTCTCAGCAAGTCCACCATACCTACTGTGTACTGCACGTGGATTATATGCTCTTTCTAGTAGGCAAAAATATAGTATTTGTAAAATCATTTAAAAATATACATGGCTCTTTCCACTGATTTATATCTAACAGGGCCAAACATGTGAAGTATTGAAGAACTGCGAGGCATTTTACTGAACACTGTCATGAGGTAAATATATTGAAATACACGTATGTCTGGAATGAGATGCCGTGCTACACACACACACACACACACTATTTACAAATGGAGCAAGGATGAATTCTAAAAATACAGCTTGAGAAGTGATTCAATATCAATTCCTATGAGGATCAAAGCACTCACTTAGTAGCCAGCCCTCTTCATTATGGTAATGCTATGGTTTTATGGATACCTAGGGTTTTCATCTGATTTACTTTTGGAGGAGAGTCGACACACACAACTGAGAGTTTCTTCTCAGGAAGAGTTGAAAGCCAGATCACGGGCATCGGAGGTACCAAAGGTAAGTGTGAGCAGGCCTGCACTGTCCACTTGGAATAACTAGATTCATCAAAAAGTAAATCTGTCTATTCCAAGGCGTGTGTTTGAGATTTTTATTCTTTCAGACACATCCAATGTTTCTGCTTTTGGAAAAAATAGGCAAGACTAATTCTCTAGGCTATAAATCACTCTAATGTGGAGGGAAATGTGTTAGCTGGTTGTATTACAAAGCCTTTACTTCATATTTAATAGGCACCTGCAATACCAGCATTATACAAAGCTCTCTACTTTGCAAATCTTTAAAACCCCACTTAATTTTCAGTACCGATTTCCTGCAATCTAAGAGCTTATGAAGGGTTCACTGTGTTCATACAGATCTATGCAAAATGTGCCAGAATTTCCCTGTCTGTGATGGCATTCATTTGGAGGTGAATCCCAAATTTTTATCACTGGCGTGCTTATTTCTGACCAAAATAAATATCCTTAGAATGAAAGCTGAAGATTACGAGGACAAAAAGGAGGCAAAGTAACTAGCACTGGGAGAGATATATGCAAATATCAGCTCAATGACAATTCTTCATACCATTTACAATTGAAGCTTAAAGACCCAAATACTCTGCAATCCATTAGTTTCTCAATATCCTGGAAGGGATTAGAGTATTTCTTAATCAACTGCTAACAGACTGAAAAAGGCCAGAGAGTGGATATTAACAAAGCAGGGTAATACTAAAATGCAGAGATGGCCAGATAGAAAGACAAATTGTGGAAGAATGTTAAAATATATTATACAAACGTGGTAAAATCAACCCAATTTCCACCTCCTTGCAGCCCACATAATTAAAAATCTATATAAATGAATGAATGCTGAGGCTGTAATAGAATCCTTTTAAGAAAAGATAAGTTCACTTGTTAACAAATTCTGGAATAATGAGTATAACATGACTAGAAAGAATTAATCAAATATGCCCCTCAAATTGTGCTTATATCTTCACCACCCCCAACTGTACAGATGGTCCCAAGTCCATCATTTTAAATGTGATATGTGCTGATGGACCAGTAATCGATTGGACTGTTAAAATTGGGGAAATATTTAAGTAATGTAAATAACAGAGAAGTATGGAAAAACCTATCCCTAATCAATGACTTCAAGTTCTGAATGCCTTAAAATCATATTATGGCTCAGAAATTTCTACTAATTCCAGTACTATTCTTATCTATAGGATACAAACTGTCTAGAGGACAAAATGTGAGTGAGATAGTAAATATGGGTTGTTTTCCCACTTTATTCCTGCCATCACCCTTTACCATTAAGGAAGGGTAGTTGTTTAACTTACTTAATGAACTTCCATTTTAATGAATCTTGGCTTAGGGAAAAAAGAATATAAATCAAAACCAAAATGTCAATCATAGTAATATGTCTTTCTTGTTCTATGTTTCTGATGACTGACAACCCAATAGGTTTGTATCAAACAAAGGTAAAAAGCATGTGTTCCTTTCCAAATGAAATGTTTGACAGATTTAACAGCTATCTGAAATAACTGATGAAATCCTAAACAGCACAGCCTATCTCCTAATGTACACGAGAAATCTTATTTCTACATTTGGATTTTTTTCCCTGATCTGATGCAGATTCAGGGGGTCCTAACTAATACAAAGGATGTACCACATTAGCATTATTAGTTATTGAACTCCTATGCTTCCAGATATTGAAAACTTTAGAGCAAGCCCCCTGCTGCCTTGCATTCCCAAATTCTCACTAATATCTGACCTGTGATTAGAGTCATATTTTTTTTAAATGACAAATTTTAGGGCCCTGGTATATAGAATTCTGGAAAATCTATTAAACATAAAATCAGCTGTCAAGAAAGCCAAAATTTAAAAATCCGTGTATTTCTAAATAATTCTTAGTTTCCAACTACCTTGACTATATAAGATATTAACTAACTTGTTAATATTAGCAAGAGACTAGTTTGAATAAAGGGTCTCCTTCAAGAAAACATCACACTAAATTCAGAGAATGCTTACTGCAGGGATTTTAAGTGAAAGTGGTAAACAATTCACTAAACTCACTTTCTTTTTTGTCTGAAATAATATGCAAGCTAAGAGTTCAACTCTGACAAAGTCAAACTGAGAAAGTGCTAAAAAAGGAGCAGTAAAGTTGACATGGCCCTCGATCCCATAAACACTCAGTCTGGTACCGCTAGACCAGCATGGCGTCTGTGGGGGTTAGTTAGCATTTGGACCATTTCTGCATTCCCACCTACCCCCCCCCAAAAAAAATTAGAAACCAAAACAATCTGAACAATAAAATAAAATTGTGGAAACAATGCTTCTGAGAAAATAATTTACAGGTCTCACTTTCATACCTCAGTACTGTCACAGAAAATAATGCGATATGAAAAATAATTCATTAAGAGACCATTTCTAATATTTTGGGTATAGTTTATGCACATCTCACATGTGTCAGTCAACATAAAAAGTGAAAGTTCAAGAGTCAGACTAATTCACAATTGGTTATGAGGAAATGGGGTTTTAGATTTGAGGTTTTTCATTAAATCTAAATTCTATTTTACTATTTATGTATATTTTAATTTGAGCTATTATGAGAAGATACATTATAGCTTGAAATATTTAATAAGACTATACATATACCCAAAGAATATCACGTATTCTTAGCAGTACAATACTTGCAAGGTAATTTTAGTGATGTTAAAGCCTCTTCTGTAACACCGTAAGGATGACTCACTTGAAACTAAGGGAACATCAGTTTAGAGTGTTTCTATATATAGAAATAATTGTAAAATTTAGGAGATAGTCTTTTAACTACTGAAATTGTTTTCTCTACGTTAACACGTATTCAGTCATCAGAAGACACATCTATGCTTAATACAGTGGCAACTTTTATTTTTACTCTCCTCAAGGTTATTAGCAATGAATACTAAAATGTACCTTGAATTTTATAGCTTAGCTGTATCAAGTTGAAAAAAAAAATCAAGTATTTGTATCACAAATCCAAGAGGAAAGGTAGCCAGTTTGTATAGATGGCCCATCCTTATTTCAAATTCCTAAATCAATCCAATGGGTCTGGGTTTCCTTTACCTCACAACTGACTTCTTGATCATAGGGCACTTGGCCAAAGGGAAGGAGTGGAAATAAAAATTGCAACTGATAACATTTTAAATATACTTTGCATCTTGGGGAGCAATTTTTCTCCACATACCACCTGTGTTCAACTGTCACGATATACTGCAACATTTAGTAGTTTCAAGTATCGTCACATTTTTTTTAGTAGCCTCACATTAGTTCAGATTTGCTGCCTTCACTTCTTTCAATTGCATTTTCCCACTGTTCTAAATAGCAATTCTATGACTGTCCTCTGCATTTTACGTGACACAGCACTTCAGTGGTTGTAGTGGGATTCTTCAAAAATGAAAAATAATCATAAATGTAGTATGGTATCTCTAAATGACTGGGAATAGAAGCAATTCCCTTTCTGTAGTAAAAGTACATGTATACACTTGTGTATAGCATGCACACACATTTTCAATGTTTAATTTCTTCGATACATACACAGATATACATATGAGCAAATACTCTCGATTGTGAACAGTTGAAGTCAGGATACTTAAACTCTAAAATAAGCATTTCATTTAGAAAATTAAACATAACTGTTTACCCACAACCAGACTGTAATGCAACTCTCACAGATTGTTTTATTACTGGAAGAAGTTGTCAAATGTAAATAGGTCACTTTTTTTTTTTTTTAACATTTTCATTTATACCCCCACAAAAAGCACACTGGGGCCAAGAAAATTAATTCCCCAAGTGCTGTCAACCAGGTTGGGAAATAGCAATAAACAGCTTACTGTAAAGCCCCTCCAGCCACAATAAAAAGGCTGTCAATAAGTGAGCTGAGTGAGAGCTGGGCTGTGTACAAACAGGTACTCTGGAAATGATAATCTGAAAGGGAAAAGACCTGACATTTCTTATTCCAATATGCTGAGGCAGTGGTTCTCAAAGTATGGTCTCTGGACTAACAGCATCAACGTGCCTAGGATCTTGTCAGCAATGGAAACTTTCAGGCTTGACCCCAATGGTACTGAATCAGAACATCTGGGAGTGGGGTCCATATTTTAAGAAACCCTCCGGTTCATTCTGAGACACCTTAAAGTTTGAGAACTTAATATCACATTTTAAAAATCACATCCACTAAGAATATATTTTCCTTTTAGAAAAATACACCAATGAGCTTTGTCACTTAAAGCCCTACTGGAATTGATTATCTTGCCATCCTCTTAAACCCATAACAGTGAACTTTGCTTATTTATAAATAAATATCAAGACATGCTCTTGCTTTTCTTAAAAACGGGAAATTCCACCCAATCTGTGAATGATAAGGGTACTTCTGAAAATTCATGCAAAATAATTTGTGGAAAATCCAGTGACAGATTTGTTATGTTCAAGGAAAATGAAAGCTCAGTGAAATCGAGTGGATGAGGAATATGGTTTCCAACATTCTTTGCAGGGTCACACAAGGCAAAACAGCAGGGGAATGAAAGACAAAATAGGAACTAATGCCCTGATGGCAGAAGAGTCAGACATTATGTTTTCATTGTATCCACAACACAGATGAATGATATTTAAATTTGGTAGCCCTTTACTCAAGAATCTTGCATTTTACTCACACATCAACTAGCACCATTAAGTGAAAAAGGTATTCCTGTTCACAGCACTCTGTGCCCACTCAACTAAAAATCTTCACACATTATATGTTTATAAATTCCTTTGAAAGCTTTTGTTGTGATAAACCCTACTTTTTTCAAAATTGTGTAGCTTCAGGAGCATATTCTGTATAAAAGCAACTAGTTGAAGAGAAGGAGCTAAAAATAGAATTTTTATTTTAGCTTAACTAGAACATCTTCAGATAACACTCATGTAGTTCAGTTAAAAAAAAAAAAACCTAAAAGGATCGTATATAATTTATGTTCTTCATTCATAGAAAATATGCCTCTTACACTAAAATTGTACATATTGCTATCACCAACACTTCTCCTTACTTCCAATATTCCTTTTCTCCAACACTGCAATTTTTCTTTCTCGGTGTGAAAATTTCTAAAAGGTATAAGCAAAGCCATTTCAATAGCTCTTCAGCATAATAGTGAATTACAGCTATGTCTGAACATCCAAATGACTACAATGAGAACTGCACAGTAACACATGGTCTCAAGGAATGTCTAAAATGCACTTTAGTTCCAGTTAGAGAATTAGTCAGCATCCTATTTTAAAGATTACATCATACAAATGTTCTTATGACTAAGCCTAAACAAAATATCTTTTCCATAATTTGCTGAAATGCACTTAACATTTATGTCACTGTACTACATAGAGTTTCAAGTTTTGTGGAGAAGTCAGAAAAAGTGGGCCCGTGCGTCAATGCTAATCCACACCACATTTACATGAAAAGAAAGATGATGTTGGAAGAATATCAGAATGTTTCTTTGGAAAACAAATTTCAGATTTTGTATGAAAAGTTCACATCATGTTTGCTTTTTTCAAGAGAGTATGCAAATCATAAAATATCAGCATATTGTGAGTGACCTTCACCTAAAAAGTAAATAAAAAAGCCGTTTTCTTTCTTTTCATTAATAGTACCTTCATATTTAAGTCCATTAAATCCATTAAGTCCATTAGTTTCAAAAATTACTTAGCATGATTAACTATCTTATTTACCAACTTTCTTTCGCAAACCTTTACTAAGCTCAGAAATCTTCTACATTTTAAAACAACCTCTCTTAAAAAGCTGATGAAGTTAACATAAAAATAAGTCTTTCCAACTTCAACTTCTATCAGATAACTTCATATGCTCCTCTAGAATTCTGACACGGACTTATTTTAATTCCTCTCATTCTGTGCCTTCAAGCTTTAAGTATATGTACTTTTAAAATGCTCTAGATATCTAATCTTTTACATTAAGAAGTAGAGATTTTAGTTGAATAATCACAGATAGACATTATGCTTACTGTTCTGGGAATATCTATGCGATTCACTGTCAAAATTACTTTTATGAATATCTTATTACCACAAAACCTTAAAGTCATTCCAGAGCAATAAACACTAGATGGTAAGAGGGAAATAGAGTTTCAATAAAACATTCTATGTCACCCCACGTCCCACATAAAAAAAGGAAAAACTCTTGAGTTTTCAAACACTGATCAACAATTGTCAATACTGTCCTGCAAATTTATTTTTGCTTTCCTTGATTTTCTGAAATCTATATGTTCCTTATTTTGAACAAATTCAGATGGGCCATCACCATAGGGGGACTCAGTACCAACAAGGGTGGAACTCAGATTACGAAATCCTAGAAAGTTGGTGTGGTGAGAGCTAATCACAAAAGAGCAACCAAATGAATTGAAATGCTAGTTGCTCCAGAGCAACTATCATTAAATAAAAGGTATCTTTGGCTGTAGTACCAGCTTGATCCTTCCCTCCCCCCTTTCCTTGCTACTGCGGGATGGGCGCCTGGCCAGCACAAGCGACATGATACCCTAGTGCCATCTACAGGCTATTACTGACACTCAAATTTCATGGCAATAGACAAGCACCGGTGAAATAAATTAGACAGCACTGCATTTAAATCTTTATTAACAAGGAATTATTAGACCTAAGAAAAACTAATTCTGGATTTGGTTGAAATATGAGTTTCTCAGCCTCTTAATCCCTCTTCATATGGCATATTTCACAGTTTAAAATGAGTTATGACAGATCACTTATGCATTACTAAGATGGGAGAATATTTACAATGGATTCATTCTTTTCTGTATAAATTGGTTATATCAGGGAGAAAGCATTCCTTCTATTTTTTTTTTTTTTCTTGAAAGAGTACTTTGGCCATTACGGACAATTTGCCAACCTTCTATTCAATACCCAATGTACTATATTACAATGAAATCATCTGAAATCAAAGAGAAGGCTTCCTATATGGCTTCGTTGCAATCTATCAACAATCATGTGCTTCACGGCTGATGTACATTTAATAAACTACTATCTTGTTTAGAGACTAAAAAAAAATTAACCCCTTTAGCAACCACAGCTCCAAAATAATTATAGCGACACCTTCAAACGTCATTTAAAACTTGGGATTTGAAGGTGACTTTTTAGATCAAAAGGTAACGTGAAAATCTTGAAGCAGTCAATTTGGAAACCCCAGGAGCAGAATTTGGCATAACAGGACAGGTTTTCTTCTTCAGCAAACATTATCTTGGGACATTTTGGAATTATTTCCTCTTTTCATCTTTTGTCATTTGAAGGAAACTGGGAAGTTAAATAATTCTCAGAACTCAGAAATTTCAAAGCTGTTCTAAAAATTATTGACTGAGCCCCAGAGGAATAAAAAAAGGGGTCAAGTTTTTTTTTTCCCTCTTTATAACTAAGCTAAAGTTAGACCAAAACAAGAGACACACTGGCACGTTAATACTGGTTGACTGGGCACTTGTATGCAGTACTTATAGACCAGTAAAAGTGCTCGTTTACCTGTCTGGTGTGTAAGGGGCCCTTTGTCTTGAAGCCTCCTTGGGAACTGCACTCTGAGGCACTGAAGTGATCTGAACTAGTGGAAGAGCGTTTGGAGAGGGTGTCACAACCCCCGACAAAGGTGTTGTCCAAAGGGAGTTCCTGAATCACATGATGCTTTTTCACGGAAACCGGAGTGTCTGGTTTAAGATGAAAAGCAGGCTGTGGAGAAGCAGATTTGTAGTGCTTGGCCAGGTCAGGGCTGTTAGGCTTGAAGGTTGTTGGAGGGGCTGGGCCCCAGTCAAATCTTCCTATACTTTGCTCCTCCAGCTCAGCGGGCAGGCTTATTGTCCCATTGATAGGTTCGTGAACTGCATCGTCAGGTTTGGACTCTTCAATTGTAACAAAGTTCAAAAGAGAGCTCTTGGGAGACTTTCTTTTCTTCCTTTTCTTTTTCTTGTTTTGTTTGTTCTCCTGGTTTGGGGACATCCACTCAGCACCTTGCTTGCTCCTCTGAGCTGCTTTGAACCTCGATGCATGGCGACATCGCACCAGGACGGTGACGAAGATCACCACTATGACCACCATGGCCCCTGCGACGATGGCAATCATGATGGTGAGATAGTCCTCATTTTGATAGGGTTGGCTACTGTCCCCTATGTTCCTATCCAGTGGGGTCTCCATAGTCCTGCGAATCAAGTCATAGATATAGGAGGCATTCCCAGCGGTGTCATTAACGTAAAGAAAAACAAGCACGAGTGTGTGCAAAGACTTAGGGTATCCCAGGTCACTTATATTGACCACCAAACGGTGCAAGCCCACATCAGTAGGTGCTGGCTTCTCTTCCAGAGTGATGTTACCTGTTACTGGATCGATCCGAAACAAGCCTTTGTTGTTCCCACTCACAATTGTATACTTCAGTTCGGCGTTCATCCCAGTGTCGATATCCACTGCAAAAACTTCTGCTACCACAGAGCCAGGAATGGCTGAGAGGGGTACCAACTTAAAAGAAGTGTTGGAAGGTGGAGAAATGACAACTGGGCTATTGTCATTGACATCCATGACATTGATAGTTACTTTTGCGGTGGAGGAACGAGGTGGTTGTCCTCCATCAGTGGCTTTGACATCAAAAGTGTAGGAACTCTGCTGCTCTCTATCAAATGAGACATTTGACTTTATGACTCCAGAATAGGGATCCAGCACAAAATTATCATTGTCATTTAGAATGGAGAGAGTCACAGCTTTATTCTCTCCAGCATCTGCATCTGTCACTGTGATTACCCCCACAGTACTATACTTTGGCAGATTCTCAGACACAAAAAATTGAAAATGATTATGAGTAAACTTGGGGCTATTGTCATTCTCATCCAGAACAGTAACTATCACGGCCGCTTGGCTTTGGAGGGGAGGGGTTCCATTGTCCCTGGCAGTTACTGTAAAAATGAACCGCTCCTGTTCTTCTCTGTCAAAGACTCTGGAGGCTGTCAAAACTCCTGTCTTTCGGTCCAAATCAAAGAAGGAGGCATTCGGTCCAAGCTGATAAACAATGTCCGCATTTTTCCCACTGTCTTCATCTGTGGCACTAATAGTTGTTAAGTATAACCCACGTCGGTTGTTTTCAGAAACTGACAGCTCAATTACAGGCTGGTTGAAAATTGGTGGGTTGTCATTTTCGTCCTCAAGCTTAACCCTTACCAGGGCAGTCTGATTTAAACTGGGTTTCCCAGAATCAGAGGCAACAATTTTAAAGCTGAATTCTTTGGTGCCCTCATAGTCCAACAAAGAGGAGGTCTCTAACAAATATTGGTTATCGTATACTGCCTTCAAATGAAATGGGACCTCTCTTTCAATAAAACAGATCACTTTGCCATTCACATCTGTGTCCTTATCTGAAACTGTAATTAGGGCAATCTTTGTATTGACAGGATCTTTCTCAGATAAATACACTGTGCCATTGATGGGACTTATAATGTACCTGAGGTCTATGTTAGGAGGGTTATCATTTACATCAGTGACATTGATGGTAACCGTTGCTCGAGCAGGAGTGGAGCTGCCATCACTAGCCAGCACTGTCACTTTGTGAATGGCTGTCTCCTCTCGATCTAGGGACCTCTGAACTGTAATCAGCCCAGTAGTATTATTTAAAGCAAAGAGCCTTTTGGTTGCAGGGGCGACCTGGGCACCAAAAATGTACCGGATTTCAGCATTACTGCCTATATCTGCATCAGTGGCATGGAGCTGAATTACAGAGGTGCCCACAGGAGCATTCTCTGGAATATGCACCTCCACTTGACCCTCTTTAAACACTGGCCTGTTATCATTTACATCACTTACTGTGACCTGCAGTATGGCCGTGCTGGATTTCTGTGGAGTGCCTCCATCCTCTACTTTGATTTTCATCACATAGGTATCTTTCTGTTCTCTGTCCAAGTTTTGCTGAACAATCAATTGCGGCCACTTCTCTCCCTCCGGAGTTTCCACGATATCCAGTCCAAAAACACTCTGCCCATTTAACAATTCATAATGCTGTACACCATTGAAGCCTGTGTCAGGATCTGTTGCTGATGGAATTGGAAAGCGGCTGTTGATCAAAGTGTTTTCTGGAATGGAAATATTGATGACAGGGGATGGAAACATGGGGGCATTATCATTGGTATCCTTGACAATTATTTTTATTTTGATCAGCCTGAAAAAATCATTGGGGAGGATCACTACCTCAAGTTCAAAGAAACACTCATTCTCCTCAGCATAAGAGGCTCCAGCACAGAGTTTTTCTCTGTCTATTCTATTGGAGGTTGTGAAAATTTCCCCAGTGCTACTGGATACTTTCACCAAAGGGGCATCCCCAGCTTTAGAAACCAGTCTGTAGACAAGGCTGGCACTGGTCCCTGTGGCAGCATTGATGTGAGAAATGTTCAGATCCTTTGGTATGTTTCCTATGGGCACATTTTCAGGCAATTCCTCTCTAATAGTGTAAATAAGTTCTTGAGCTATTGCGGAATCCAGCCTTAAACAGGCAATCAGAGCAGCCAACAGGTAAAAATCCCTCAGGTCCATGATAATGTATTTATTTTCTTTTCCTGGATTTTAGGGTTTAAAGGTTTCCACTGAGGGATGATGCACGAATTGCAAGAGGAAGCGTGCATGGACTGGAGGATGCATTACATCTCATCGCTTATTTGGAGACAGCCACTGTCAACACAATCGTATAGACAATATTATTCTTCAGTAAACAAAAACACACAGTCATGAAATATCACAACACATTTTCCACTGCACATTAGTAAACATGGCAGTTTGCTCTGCCACTGTTTGCAAGTTAACTCTGTGGATGAAAACACTAAATATCCACTGCTTGTTGCATTTGCCAGGAGAAAATGAAATTAATCTACTTTTGAATTAAGGACAGCTGCTATTTTTACCTGAATTCACCCACACTGTTTTTCAGGACACTGTTTAATTCAAAACATGCATTCTTGTTCTCCTCTTCCCCTCCCCCTGTCTTACCCGCCTCCTGGCTTCTAACCCACCTCCCTTAGTTTTTTTAGGTGCAAGTGAAAAACACCAAGTATTTAGCTATGGTTCCTGCTAATTGCTTTGTCACATGTCAAATGTGATGTTTTCTTCTCTGCTACACTGAGTCACCTCTTTCCTCTAAAAAGACTGTCTCTTCTTTCCTCCCAGTTCCTCAACTGCCTTCTAACACAATCTTACTGGGAAACAAGCACCCGGACATGCTGCTGCAGCATCAGAAGCAATAGTCACCGGCCACTACATAGCCTCATTGCTTAAAAGCACGATACCAACACTTCAAATTTCCTACCCAGACCTTGCTCTCATTTCTCCATATTACCAAATTATCCCCATTTGGATTAAGAAACACACTAAAACTTTTAAAAATGTATAATACAAGATTCCTCATCCTAGATGTGGAAGAGAGTGTGGAGATGGAAGTAAAACGCAGCTAACATTTCCATGTAACAGCACAATATTTTCTACTGAACATAAAAGAGGAAAAAATGCAGTTTCTTAACCCTGATCCCTGGTTATAATATGAGTAACATCTGCCACACATAAATACTGCAACCCAGTAACGCAGGTAAAAAGGCTTCTGTTTAGATGCTCCCCTAACTGCAATTTACATGGGTGCAAGGCTCCAGGCAGCTACCTACTTGAGTAGAACTGGTCAGTTCCCAGGCTCTAATCTTATCTGCATTAGGCTGTACGGTAGCTGATGCCCGCGATTAGTTCCAGCAGAGTGATGCAGGTAGGGATGCAGATACAGCCTAGTAGGTGAGCTCTGCCCCAACCGTCTACCCAATTACAAACATCCCTCGTCCACACTGAGGACATATCTAAACACAGAATTTACAATTGTGCATGCGAAACTTTACACTTACGTTAGTTGCCTCAACCTTTCCCCTTTCCCGGTATGCTGCAGTTAGGAATGATTTGTTCCAACACATAGAAAGCCATGCATCTGGTAGCACCAGTTTGGGGAGAAATCAGAAGCAGCAAAACGTTTCCTCCTTGTGAATTGTGTTGCTTCGGGCTGGCAAATTAGCAACTCCAGAGAACAAATTCACAGATTTGTCGTTAGTCATTCTCTTCACATTTTCGTCTCTATTACCACGGGGTCTGGGCTCTTCTGGTATTTAACACACACACAACATCCAGTTGCACTTCTTCAGCTCAGGGGTATTTTCCACAGCATCAGGCATACCATTTCCCTCCGATGTCAATACTGCTTAAGTCTAACTTCTGGTAGGAAACGTCAGAGTTGGGGTGATGGTGATTCTCTGGCTGCTCTCCGGGATGACAGTTGCCCGAAAAATTCCTAATCGGTTATCTCTTTCGTGCTTCAGAGACTCTAAGGCGCTCCTTCCTGTCTTGCATGCTCTCCCTCTCTCCCTTCTCCTCTGCCCCTCTCTCCTTCTCCCTCTCCTCTCTCCTCTCTGAACTGAATTTCTTGATATAACTCTCAATAAGCCCAGAGGGAGGGCGTGACTGCCAGAGCCCCGCCTCCGGCCCCTGATTGGCCCGCATCTTGCGGTGCGGGCGGCTGCAGCCAGGCACGAGGGAGGGGGCGAGGAACAAGGCGCTGACTGTCTCCCAGCCTCCCCTCCTCAGCGCCCCCTCGGCAGCCGCGAAAACCCGGAGAACTGATCCTGGCCCCGGGAGAGCCGGGCTCCAGGAGGCGCACTGAGCATGCCCAGCAGGGTTCGGCCCGGAGGGAAGTGCCGCTGCTCCCCAGGCCGGCGCGGAGGCAGCTCTCGCAGCGTGAGCCGCCCTTTGGTTTGCTCTGTGCGGCGAGGGGCAGAGAACCGCGGAGCACCGGTGGTGGGACGAGCCGGGGCGGCGCGGGAGGCAGGCGGGCAGTGCAGGCAAGGATCCGGGGAGCCTCCCGCACCGCGATGGGCGGATGGTGGGGGGGGGGGTGGTGCAGAGACGGCTCATCTCCGAGAGCACATTTCGCACTTGTCTTTACTAAATGGAGGGGCCAGAATGCGAAGGGAGGGAATAGTCAAACCAGGGTATGAGACACGATATGCGCTGTCACCCCTCAGGAGGAAGCACGGGCCAACGGATCTCCGGAGAGCGTGAAACAGACAACATGCCCGGTGCTGCAACTAGAGGCTTTTGCTGGCAGGAACATTGGCAAGAAGGGCAGAGAGGGCGGATAGCGAAAGGTCGGGACAGGATATTTGAATCTCAACCAGGACCGGAAAGAAAATTAATTTGCGCACTTTCTAGAAGCAGGGTGATGGAAGATGCCTGGGGAAAGGGAAAGTGGCAGCTTCTGGGACGCCCTTGATCAGCCCCAGGCCTGTCTGGCGTGCGGTGCAAAGTCTCGTCTCGGAGAACAGCGTGGGCCACGGCGACCTATCTTAGCTGTCCTTGCACTTCGACTCCCGCGGTATCCAGAAACCTAGGAACCGGAGCTCGTCAGGTCGCGCGGCTGCAGCAAAACCTGCATCCAGCTCACCTAACTGCAAACTTTGCTTGTGAGAGGCTGGAAGGAGTCCCGTCCAGCTGTTCCCCAAGCTGTAGAGCATTTCCTTTCCTTTTGCACTTCTGATTGCAACTTTACATGTAGTACTTGTCTCTCCCTGTGCATTTCTGACTCCAGTTCTGTACCAAATCCTCACAGGTTTCTCCTTTTCATACAAGAGCTAAACGGAATGACTCCGGAAAGGATCAGCCTTATTCCCTAAATATTAGCCCCCGAAGCACTGTTTTCGATTGATCTTTTAAAATTAGCAAACCACGAAGATTTCTGTAAGGGACTCTACCCACAACGCCAGATACCTAAGTTTGAGGCATTAATAACAGTTCACTTGGAACAACACACACAAAAAATGTTTTTGAATGACCTGTAAAAGTTGTCTGAGAAAGTCTTAATGCGTGATTGAATAACTTGTTCTAACTTAGAGGATAAAGAGTATTTGTCTTAAACCTCCGTGTTCCTCATTCTGTACTGGGCTGTAGAAGCACTAAAGACTCTACAGTTAAGCACTATGATGGCATGTTCCTTTTGTTTCAGTACAATGTTTTGGTGGTTGTTTTTTTCCAATAAGAACAACTTCTTTTTAGATATTTAAAAGTAAAAAAGGAAATCATTAAGCCTACCAATCTTAGATATTGTATAAATAATTCCATTATTTAACCAACTCATTTGGCATTACAATTTCCCCTCATCTGTGAAAATATAAGCTCCTTTTTATTCAAACTTTTCCTCTGGCGAATATTCACAATAAAAGTGCAGTACCTAAAAGCCCACTGTAAAATACTTGATCCCTTATACATAAAATAGAAAAACAGTTTCTTGCAAGCAATAGGTGGATATTGTTTTTAAATAGCCTAATGACTCTTACAATAGTATTTTGTAGGATTAGAATATGCGGAATGAAAAGGTCTGCTTAAGTATACAAAAGTCAAAAAAAAATTACCTGATACAATGTGAATTACAGGAATTCTTTTATTTTACTACTGATGATTATTTTGCCATTCACAAAATCTACAGTTAAAGCTAGTGCATTGTTCCAACTGTCACCTATTTTATGCTCTGAACTAGTTTAAAATAAATGAACCATTATCCTGATACATTTACAATAAACACAGCAGCACAGGCACTTTCCAGTTCATTTCATAAGCATCGTGCTATCTCACCTTCTTATTCTAATCATACTGTAGTCATTTCAAAGTTCTGTTGTAATCGCAACACATAGCTTAGCAATAATTATTTAACCTTATTACCAAGCGTAATTGTTTCTGTTTGCTAAAGAATAGCTTGACTTGTAGTCAGAACCCATTATTATCTTATACTCAATAGACGAAATCTTAGAACACAGATGAAGGTTAGGAAGAGAAAAAAAAATTATCACATGATTAAATTTACAACCATGAGACTTCAATTAATGGAAACCACAGGTCAAAGCCCCCAAAAAGAAATACATTTAGATTCTTTGCAAAGGAAATTGAACACAGAAATAAAGCTGACTTCAGTGCATTCTATTTTGTGTTTACTTAGCATATCTAAATCACTGAGATTCTTTAACCATACCAGTTTTAGCTCTTAAAGCCAGAACAGTTGAAGCTTATTGTTACCCTATTATATTCCAACTTATAAACTATAGAATGAGAACTACGGTTAGAGATCTCATGAATATTCCTGGGAAAAAATAACTTGAGGCTTCTGACCAAAACACTATGTAAAACATGTGCATAATGAGAGCTGCTCACAATTCACCTCTACTTTTTGAAAGTTGTGTCAACAGAATTATGAACTTGGGAAATAGTATCGTAGGGGAATCTATTGTGGGTTTTTTTTTTTACTGCATTTTAATTGTTTTTCCTTAGTGAATTGAATAAAATATTAGATTTCCAATTATGACTTCCAATACAGATCTTCCAAGATGTATTCTAGACTTCCAATTAGATCTCTTTTAACCATTATTCATCTTTGTTAGTGCATGTGTTGTAGAGCCGGGAATCACGATATTCTCACCTGTGTTGTACCTGATTAGTACTTTAGGAATTATGTCATCTGGGCTATATTAAAATTGCCTTAGTGTTCTCTCTGCATTATGTAAGTCATGGGACACTTACAAAGCTAAGTCACCTTCAGCCAGCTAACTGAAAACTAAAATGCTATTACAGACTTATGTTGAAACAGATGTCAGGTTGAAATTATTATATTCTGAAATTTTAATGTTGCTCTGTTTATATATATTAAACAATAGTTTCCATGTAATGGCACTTAATAACTTAAATTATGAAGTTTAATTGGATTTTCATCTGATTTTCTAGTTATCACTCAGCATTTTAAAATTACATTTCATATCAATTGTAAAGGCTTCTTTAAGAAAAATTTATACAAGAAACAGACTGTGGTACTTGGAATGATCAAATGAACTCAAGGATTTCAGAAGTAAAATTTTTGACTCTAATATACTAGTTCTATATTGCAATCAAAGTTAAAAATTAAAAAATATTTCCATGCCCTATATTTCTAAAGTTCCTTTAATCTAGATGTCTTATTGTGTCTGACACACATTAATCAATCAATCACAGGGGCTCTTACCTCACAGCAGGTATTATTGTCCCCATTTCACAAAAGATGCTAGACTATTGTACCCTACTTCTGGGGGAGAATTGTGTGAAGAATACTAAGGGTTATTTGTATTATCACTGTTTAGAAAATGACAATGCAGAATTCTAACACCACAAAAAGAAAATTAACACCTTTTAAGCCTGTGCAAACTGGTTAAGTGTAGTAAGCTTCTTGAATAATTCTTTTGCTTCACTATTAGCTTTTTCTTTGAATACTTTTTTTTTTCTTTAACGAAAACCTAGTTCAAGGTAATCAAATCACAAAGGAAAGCAGGTGACAAGAAGCTTCATTCTGTTTGAATGACTGAACTAAATTTATCCCAATTTGCTATATTTTTATGACTGACAACGATTATAGATGTCAGGTTTGTAGCTCTAACAGTTATTACAATATTAACTGACATTTTCCAGTGCCTCTATGTTATCATGACTACTATATAAAGAAAATATTGAATTTTCAAGTTTCGTTATTTTTTTTTAAGACGTAAGGTCATATCAAGACATAGCTTTCATAACAAAGCCTTTCCCCTCTCATAGGTGGGGCTCAGGTAATCACTCAGGAAAACATGAAAAAGTGGTTTTAAGCTAGTAAAGAGAATACATGTTTTTTTAATTTGATCACTTTAAGTCATGGAATTTCAAGTAAAGTATAACATACAAAACTTTATTTCCTGTGTATATTTCTATTTTCCAGTTTTTATGGGCAAAAACTGTTAGATTAGAATATCAGGTATGATCTATTCACAATTCATATTTATATAAATGTCCAAAGATGCAAAAATAGCATGCACGTTTGGAAGCACCTGTATTTACACTGAAAAATAGAGATAGGAAAATGTTCGAGACAAAAACCTGGTTCAAACACAACAGTATTTGCCCAAGGATAATTGGGAAAATGATTTTCTTAGATATTAGGACTTTCTCAAGTTAAAATATAGAACAAGTTTTTTATTTTTTCAGTACTTTATCAATAAGAGTATGTTGTTGAAAACAAAACTTCATGTTACTTGAAACATCATTCTGGTAACTCATTCTATATCCTCCCTGCCCCCGACACACACACAACTTCCTGCTTATAAATCTTTCCTGTTGTGTGTGTGTGTGTGTGTGTGTGTGTGTGTGTGTGTGTGTGTGTGTGTGTTTTAAGACAAACTCACATGATATTCTTCTAGGAGCCCAATTTGTTACATAATGTGCACATAAATAGACTTAATATAGGGCAGGATGGATAAGCCTCATTTTTCTCTTATAATCTCCTCTCAGGAACCAAATTCAACCCACAGTCCCCTCTAATTCAATTAGGATGAGTCAGGGAGACGATGCATATTCCATTGACTCCTGTAGCTCTGGCTTAACTCCATATCACTGATAAGACCCAAGTGATGGATATAAGGATTGCTCAGCCTTTAAAAGATACTGGTATGCTTTGACTGGGACTTAAGTCAATACCACTCTGCTGACAAAAGTTGTGTGTATACATACAATTCTTTAATTTTTTCTTAAATGACAAACTGATTCTGCAGTGTATACTAATACGTTCCTTAAAAGGTTCTAAAATGCACATCATCTTTTCAATCCTATGCCTATGAATTTACTGTGCTCCAGCTATAAGATTGGTGAATTTTCAGAAAGGATTAAAAGAGCATCAAAGAAACTTCTTGACTTTATAGAATGGGGTTGATCTGCTTTAAGGCAAACCAGGACACATAAGTGATTTATTTTTAAAAATAGTATGTTACGAGACACATTACATGGAGCTTATAAGAAAGCCTAAGTATGAAAATTTTCCTGGGAAAAATATCACTTGTAAAATATAAGAAAAAGCAGTAAATGCCTCTTACAATAATTTCAAAAAGATCATAAACATTTATGTCACAAAAATATTCATGCAATGTATTGATTTTGGAGAGTAAATAGCACCATGTTTGAGAGCAACATCAGTGTATCTATGACCTAATTGCAAATTTATTTGTTAATTTCTGGGAATAACAACTATACCAATAGACGTGTCTTTAACAGCTATAATGGAGTGTAATGGGATTATTTTTCAGTAATACTTGTCTCTCACCATGGAATTAGGCTGACTTTTTGGTATATTGCAACAGATAAGATCCTAATGACCAAGTGACACTTCATGTAAATATCGCAATTAAGAGTATAAAGTGAGGATTACATGAAATTATTAAACTCCTATGGGACAAATTTAGTGTCATTAATCTATTCATGAGTTCATTCAAAAATCTATTTAAAACTCACACTATATAAAAAAAAAACCTACTCTACTTTTAAAAACCTCCTAAAAAAAAAAAAAAAACCTCCTATATGCTCAACATAGAAATATTCAAATGTCTCAAACATAATTCAGCTGAGGCCTCTTACTATTTTCTTTTTTTACAGTGAGCATACTAGCCTGTGAGTCCTTTCTTTTTTTTTTTTTTTTTTTTAAATTTTTTTTTTCAACGTTTATTTATTTTTGGGACAGAGAGAGACAGAGCATGAACGGGGGAGGGGCAGAGAGAGAGGGAGACACAGAATCGGAAACAGGCTCCAGGCTCCGAGCCATCAGCCCAGAGCCTGACGCGGGGCTCGAGCTCACGGATCGCGAGATCGTGACCTGGCTGAAGTCGGACGCTTAACCGACTCCGCCACCCAGGCGCCCCTACCTGTGAGTCCTTTCTACTTTGCTAATACCCATGACAATATCTCTTCTTCATATTTTAGATTTAAAAAATTTTGCTTGTGACATTATTCTTAATAGTTTAAATGCTCAGTAGCAAGTTTTTGATAATATTCATAAATATGCCAGCAATCTAGTTGTTTTTAATCTTCACATTAGTCCAGAAGGTCTACTGAGTTTATTATTTTAAGGTTATTATAGTAAAATTAAATTTGTGATTTAAATAAGAATTAACCTGATTCTGTGTTTCTCAAACCTTAATATGAATACTAACTCTCCATATATCTTGTTAAATTAAAATGCAGGTTCTGATACATTAGTTTCGTAGTGGGAGCTGAAGTTGTACATTTCTACCAAGTTCCCAGGGGATCCTGATGTAGGTGTGGACCACACCTTAAGTAGCAAAGACCTAAGAGGAATTTTAAAAAGTATCCTGACACACAGGAAAAAAATAATAATAAAGACAAAAAAACACTGGAGAAAGGATTATACCTTTCTGGAGAAAGGATTATACCTATACTGGAGATAGGTATAATCCTTTCTCCAGTGTTTTTTTGTCTTTATTATTATTTGAGATGATAAAATACTTGTGTGGACACCTTGTGTGGACATCTCCACAGCTCACAAGACTTCCTGTTTTGGAAATGTTTTTCTCCATGTTCCATCCACATGGGCAGCAAAACATCCATGTTCACATGGTGTGGACTCCTCCCATCCTGCCAGAAGTTGATGGATCCATCCCACTCTGCCAACACTTGATTACATTTAGGAAGATATTAAATTCAAGACTGACCAGCAAACCCCACACTAAAGAACCTAGGTCTGTAACAAAGATATACCAAGATCTAATTACTCTGAACTATGTACTCAGGAGTAATTAGAATCCGTTTTTCATTACATAGGCCAGAAAACCAAAGGAATTTTGAGAGAGAGCAGAAAGGAGATGATGCATGGAAAGAACCAGAGATGAGGAACCCCTATGGTAGTGAATTACCTGGCTCCAGTTTATTGTCAGTATCCAATCATATCCCTGCCACTATGTCAGAGCTACACTTTATAGTAGCCTGTATAACAGCTATTACTTGCAACAGTGAGCCCTAATGTAAGAGCTCAGCACAGCAACTTGGTAATTTTACTTGACCCCATTCCTAACTTACCCACTGAAGGACTAATGAACTACACTAACATGACTGGCATTTTATAATTGCAAGAGAGAATACATGAAAATAAAAATCAAACATATCAGTGGTTTTTAACTCGGGGTGTGCCTGGAGACCTTTTGATTACCACAACTGGAGCATGAAGAGGGGTTTGTGGGAGAGGAAAGAGTTCATGGGAGGGGCTGCTACTGTTTGCTACTGGTATCTAGTAGGTGGAGGCCAAGGGATGAGGCTAAACATTCTATAATGTACAGAACACCTTCCCTAACCTCTGCCCTCCCCCCCCCACACCCCAAAGAATTAAATGGCCCAAAGTGGCAGTGGTGTCAAAGTTGAGGAACACTACCTTAGATGAATAGCATTTGTATGTTTTATATTATGATGTCACTTCTATTTATAATTTCTAAGTCACCAGAGCAAATGTTAAAATACCACTGGAGTTCATTTGATACCCAAGAGGACAATGGACAAAATAGGTTACAAATTACATCTCTGAAATACTAGTTGAAATAGAAAGAAATCTCTTCCAACTCAGTTGGGCCTAAACTTGGCCATTTCTGTCCATTCTTGTTTTCAGAAAATTAAAGGTTCATGTATATGTGAGGCATTTTTACTAGTTTTATGCTCGTGTGTCAGTTAATTTTATCTAGTGTAAGTTAAGTTTATATGCCCTTATCATTTCTATTATTTCACAGTTTTAAAAAATTTACCCCACCCACAAGTACTCTCACAAAACACGACTGCCCTAGATTTTGTTACATATCTGACACATTTGGGTTGTTCATCAGGGCAAAAATTTAAACTACAATCATTCCAAACAGAAGATGAAAACCTCCCTTGGTTATAAGATTATAATTCCCAGTAAGGCATCTATAGCTGTGTTCAAAGCATCTATAACTCTATATACAAGCCAAAAAACGAAATCCAATTAGTTGCTAAAATTTCTTTAATCCTGGTTATCATAGTCTCAAGAACTTATTTTCATTCTTCCAAAGGATATAAATCACATACATGTTTATTCTAAAGTTTTGAGGTCAATTTAACAGTTCCTTGGAATTTACAAATTAAATTGCAATCGTGACTTAATAAATGAGAAAAATCTTGCTGCATTAGGTTAAACATTCACTCAGGGCAAAATAAAAATTCTGGAGAAACAGTACTAGAAGACTGAAGTTTTTACTATATACAATTTGTCTCATTCGAGAATAATTTTAAAAGTTAAAATATTTCCTAACTGTGGTAAACACTGCCATCTAGAGGACTTTTTTGGTAATACATATCAAAACTAAAATACACACATGGATTAAATGTATGGATTCATGCCATAATTTTTAGAAGTTTCACAAATCTAACAAAATTCCTAGCTTATGAAGTTAACTCAATGGCAACATTAAACTATTAAATATTTTTTTATGATTTCAAGTATCAAGGAAGTTCTTTGAAATTTTAACCGTGATATTTTGTTTACTCACATTTGTCACATAGTAAATTTGATATTTAATTATAAGCTAATTGTAACAGAATTATAGTCAGATTCTTGCGAAAGAAACAGAATCAAGAGCTAGAAAAAGGAACAATACAATGATTTTAACAACCGAATGTATATACTTTAAAACAAATATTTCTTTTGAAAAAACAACAAAATTATGTGTGCTATTCTTGTTAGTTCTTTCTTTACTCTTTTGTGTTAGTTTTAACTTGAACATTTTTCACTGCTGTTTCAGTAACTGACAATGTGCTGATTTCTAAGGTCTGCTTTTTGAGGCCTTACCCATTAATCAATGGTGGCTGAGTCTCTGCAGGATACTGAGGACCTAAAAAGGTGTAAAAAGAGGTACCTTGCTGTGTTGCCTATTTAAATAGAAATACCAACACCTCAACACTTGTGAAGTTTCCATCATCAAAAATCAGTGAACAGTAAAAACAAAACAACATGTATTTTCTATGACAATTTTTCCAAATAGCAATGGCATCTATTTTAAATTTAAATGGCTATTAAATGTAAGCATTTTGTGAAAAATTATACAAGTGTTACTGAAATTTTTTATATGCTCCTTGAATTCCAGATTATTAATGAGATTTGTTAAGTCTACTTTATCACTTATAACTAACTTCATGTGGGGGCGCCTATGTGGCTCAGAGGGTTGAGCGTATGACTTCAGCTCAGGTCATGACCTCATGGTTGGTAGGTTCAAGCCCCACATCAGGCTCTGTGCTGACAGCTCAGAGCTGGGAGCTTGGAGCCTGCTTCAGATTCTGTATCTTCCTCTCTCTCTGCCCCTCCCCCACGTGTGTGTGTGTGTGTGTGTGTGTGTGTGTGTGTGTATGCGCGCGTGCACGCACTCTCAAAAGTAAATGTTAAAAAAAGATAACTAATGTTATGTGTATTTGCAATTTTTTAGATGGCTGGGCTCTATTACAGTATCTTCTTCATGTTAGATCCACACTTAAACTGCTAGAGATTATTCTGTTAGTAGGAAGACAATGGAAGAGTGTAAATTTCAAATTAAGTCAAACAAGACAGATACATAGCATTAAAATGCGGTTCTGCAAAGTTGCTATAAAGCTGTTCAGATGCCTCGCTGAAGGAGAAATCTATGACAAGTTATTATACAAGTAATTTTTCTTTTCATAATTTGATGGTTTAATCACAATGAATATCCATGGTAGAGACCAATTTTATTCAATTATTATTTTACATTTACGTGAGTAAAAATTACAGGGTTAATGATATGGTGGAATTCTGACTGGTATAATCATCACCATTTTGCATCTGGTGTTTCAATTGTAAATGATCACTGATGAGAAAGGAAGGAACTAAATCAATATCAATGTACATCGAAAATTATTTTTATAGTAGAGAGTGCTAATATTTTCATATTATTTGATATTACACAGTTATGTATTGTATTTTTTTATCAATGTAAGAAATACGCATGGAAGGAAACAGCATGCCACAGAGAAATAGAAACATAAAATTTGGGGCCATTCTTTCCCACTTAAAACTGTGGACCCTTGCCTCTTAATAAGAAAACTGACATGCACAAAAAATATAATTTTTCACTAGATTCAGCAGTTTTTAACATTTTATCCAATATCCTCCATCTCTTCATCACATATTTGCTCAGTTATTCCATAGATATAGACCTGTCACTACAAAATCATTCAGAATGCAGCTCAGAACAATCTTCCACATAACCACAATATCATCATGCTTTAGTAGTAATAATTCCAAAATATCTAATATTTACTTTATATTCAAAATTTTCTTCTCATTCCCAGGAAGTTTATAGCCAATCCAATCCAATCCAATCCAAGCTACGTTCTGAATCCAATCCAATCCAAGCTACGTTCACAATGCCTTTGTTATAGTTCTTCAGTCTTAAAGCACTCTCAATTTTTTTTTTTTTTTTGGCCAGTTTAAGACAGTTGTAGGATAGACTATTCCATAATCTGGATTTACTTAATTGCTTCCTATTGGGTTACTAACCTGATTCTCTGTGATCTGAATTTTTTGTAAACTGGGAGTGAGATCTAAAGCAGTGCTGTCCAATAAAAATATAATTTGGGCTGCATATATAATTTTAAATATTCTAATAGCCACTCTTAAGAAAAAAAGAGGTACAATTATTTTTTTAATATTTTTTGAAATTTATTTATTTTGAGAGAGAGTGTGAGTGGAGGAGAAACAGAGAGAGGGAAACACAGAATCCAAAGTAGGCTCCAGGCTCTGAGCTATCAGCACAGAGCCCAACACGCAGCTTGAACCCACGAACTGTGAGATCATGACCTGAGCCAAAGTCAGGTGCTTGACTGACTGAGGCACCCAGGTGCACCATAAAATTATTTTTAATAATATGCTTTATTCAACCCAATATATCAAAAATACATTTCAGCATTAATCAATATAATTTTTAAATATATTAATTATTGGAGTACCAGATCTACAAAATCTGGCATATACTCTAAGAGCACAATTCATGTCTTCAGTAGCCACATAGGTCTAGAGGCTACCATACTGGGTAGTACAGGACAAGAACCAGAGTCTTAGGTGAGGCTGTGTTCTTCACATTCACTTACACCGGGAAACTCAATTTCAAACTGTTTCACTATTCATGATGCCAAGTACAGTCATTTTATATAGGAAAGGACTGTAATCCGTTCTACTGTAGAGGGATTTTTCCACTTTTCAATTAGTAAATGATCTATAGGATGACACACTGTCAAATAACGAAATATTCAAAGAGAGCCAAACTGGCAACAAATGCTCCTGACATGCCCTGATGATTTTTGACCTGAATCAGTAATTACACATTACAAAACAGATTTTCTAATGCTATTATCTTTTCTTCTTTTATTAGATGTCTTTTTAAAAAAATGTTTTTAATGTTCATTTATTTGAGAGAGAGAGAGAGAGGGAGAGAGACAGAATGCCAGGAGAGAGAGGAGGGGCAGAGAGGAGGATACACAGAATCTGAAGCAGGCTCCAGGTTCTGAGCTGTCAGCACAGCTGACACCTAGATGTCATTTTTCACAAAGCTGTCCTTCCTCATTTTCTTTTACTATCGTTTAAAAAAAAATTCCCAATCAGATTTTCAAATTCCAATGCTTCTTCACATTCTATAGAAGATCCTTTTTCATAGTATCCTGTTCTTACCTCTTGAATGCAAGTTTTTCCTCAAATTGTTTTGTGTAGTCGATAGTCCTGGGTTTGGCTTAATTTTGAATGCACATTGTGAAGGTGTCTGAGGCCCCAAATGAACATTGTGAAGACCCAGGCCTCAGATCTTGGAGACCCAAACCCTGATCAGTAGTATCCATGGAGGAATGAACATGAAATAGAAGACTAAGATTTCAGGGTTCTCTCACAGTTCACCTAGGATAACCTAAAATCACATAGGCAGTCTTTCTTAATCCTAAACTTCTTGTAAGCCTGGGATCTTTCTAAGTTCAGCTCTAAACTTCCTGTGTCCTAAACTATAAGTTTCTTTGCTTTGAACATGTGCTTTCCTTGTTTTCTGATCTTTCATAAATGTATTGAAACTTCAACATCTGCTTACAACTTTGTGTGTTCCTCAACCTTGTGGCATTTGCCTCATCGTATTTCTTTACTGGCATTGTGAAGGTTTTTTTTTTTTTTGGAAGAGTTAAACAAGCAATCATTCCCTTATCAAGAAAAAAACCCTATGTATATTTATATACTAATTATGTATTTATATTTACGTTAGAGATATATTTTTATATAAATAAATATATGCCATATCAGATTCAGAAATCTATCTCAGAAATGAGTCAATTCACATTAATGTGAGTACAACTTCACCTATGCCGGTTGCACTTAGAAAAGCCAGCCTCCAGTCATCTGATGATTTCTGCCTTTAGAAGATAAATTCAACATCTAATTTTTTGTCATTTTGCACATAGAATGTAATTCTGAGAAAACACTTAAAAATGTCACTTCTCATGGCTTTGTCATGGCTCCTTACTCATGCTTCCTACAAATCACTGATGCCATTTTCCTAGTATGAAGGATATCCAGCTTGCTGCTTGGTAGAAAAAATAGTCCTCAGTCACAGTATCCAAGTATAAGGCGGTTTTCCTTGCCTTGCCATTCAGCAGATATTAAAAGAACATCACTGGCAATTGAATAAAATGAATTCGTGGCTAAGTACGTTTCTACATTTGCAAAACCATTTGAGGAAGAAACTTAAAGAACCTCTGTTCTGCCATTTTAGTTGCTGGGGCTTTCGTACCATCTTGAAAAAGCTATAAACACTGCTCAGAATGGCATTACCTGAAGTAGAATGGGAGACCAATCCACCGTCCTCCTGGAGAATTCACCAGGAATCCTCAATGACAGCGTCAGGACAAAGCATGAATTCTCTGGAGCCCCAGCCTTCCCTAAGATTTCTAACTTCTACCTGCTCTGTCTTCCTGGCTCTCCCCTCAGTTCCTTATGGGGTCTGAGGCCTGTGCAGAGTCCTGGCCTGCAGGCATCCTGAACTCCTTCCTCCTGACAGGTGTTGCTACACCTCCTTGTTTGCAGGAGGCCTTAATTCATAGAGCAACAGTGGAGCCAAATACTGTCATTGGCCAGACTCTGAACCTCATCGTGGTACAGACTACAGTCACCAAATATGGACCTGCTAGAATAGGTGTCCTGTGTTTTAGACTCACTGATCAATTTGTCTTGGATGTTAACGTTTGTAATGCTTACCTTCTCCACCCTCATCCCCCATCTGCACTTCCGGGGAGCATTCCAGCAACCAAATTAAACCTCAAGAACTGAAAGGATCAGCTTCTTCCCTGCTGACTTCTGGCCCAGCTGCTTGCCTAAACACCCTCCATTCTTCCTCCGTTCCTCTTCTCTCCCTTACAAATACTGAAAAGTCTTCCAATGGGGTGGTAGTGGTTTTCAAATGGATTTGAGGGCATTCCCACCTGGCTTCTAAACTTATTGCATGAATACTTCCTTAAAGTGTTTACTCTAAGTCAAGGGTTTTGTTTTTGTTTTTTCTGTAACTTCTTTACTTACAAAAAAAAAAAAAAGATAATCATCTGTACTCTAAACAAATATAAAAGACCACGGTGCATTGTAGAGTGCTTACTCACAATTTCAAGAACTGGTATCCACCTACTATGATGTCTGTTGATTATTTTTCTGAGGTTTCAGGGTTGAACTCCAAGTTAAGACATATACGCTATTGCCATATAGTAGCCAGGTCTATATACCACCTGCATATCTCTTTCAACAGAATTACATGCTTAATAAAACCCAGTGACCAACAGTGAAACAAATATATGCACTAATCAGGTTTCCAGCATTCTGTTAACTTTTTAGGAGGTCTAAATCATGCAACGTGGAAATGGTTTATTTTTCTCCGAATATCTTTCTCTTTAAATTTTTTGCTTAATGTTTTTAAATGTTTATTTTTGAGAGAAAGTGCAAGTAGGGGAGGGGTGGGGGTGGAGAAGAGTATCTGAAGTGGGCTCTCCACTGACAGCAGCAAGCCTGACGTGGGGCTTGAACTCATGAACTGCGAGATCATGACTGAAGCCAAAGCCAGACACTTAACCAACTGAGACACCCGGGTGCCCCATAAGTTTATTTTTGAGGGGTGGGGGAAGCTGAGAAAGAGAGGGAGAAGGGGAGAGAGAGAATCCCAAGCAGGCTCTGTGCTGTCAGTTCAGAGTCCGTTCTGGGACTCGCTCTCATGACACAAGATCAGGACCGGAGCTGAAATCGAGAGTTGCATACTTAACCCACTGAGCCACCTAGGCGCCCCGATATCTTTTTAAAGACTTGAAAAAGAATCCAGAAAATTACATATAATTGAAAAAATACATAATTTTTAAATGGCTTTATTACTGAGACTTTGAGATTTGTAGACATATTGTCAAGTCTCTCATTTATTTTTTTTTTTCAACTTTTTTTTTTTTATTTATTTTTTTTTGGGACAGAGAGAAACAGAGCATGAACGGGGGAGGGGCAGAGAGAGAGGGAGACACAGCATCAGAAACAGGCTCCAGGCTCCGAGCCATCAGCCCAGAGCCTGACGCGGGGCTCGAACTCACAGACTGCGAGATTGTGACCTGGCTGAAGTCGGACGCTTAACCGACTGCGCCACCCAGGCGCCCCTCTCATTTATTTTTTAAAAAAGACACATACATACAGCAATTGCATGGATTTTGCTGTTTTCCAATTTAACTATTTTATTGATTTTATTTCAGCAGTATTTTATATTTTAAATGTCAGTATGAATCATTTTTATTTTATTTATTTTAACGTTTTATTTATTTTTGAGACAGGGAGAGACAGAGCATGAATGGGGGAGGGTCAGAGAGAGGGAGACACAGAATTTGAAACAGGCTCCAGGCTCTGAGCTGTCAGCACAGAGACCGACGCGGGGCTCGAACTCACGGACCGCGAGATCATGACCTGAGCTGAAGTTGGCCGCCTAAGTGACTGAGCCACCCAGGCGCCCCTGAATCATTATTTTTAAATGTTTTTGAGAGAGACACACAAACAGAGCATGAGCAGGGGAGGGGCAGAGAGAGAGGGAGACATGGAATCCGAAGCAGGCTCTAGGCTCTGAGCTGTCAGCCCAGACTCAGGGCTCGAACCCACGAACCATGAGATCATGACCTGAGCTGAAGTCTGACGCTTAAACGACAGAGCCACCCAGACACCCCTAAATGTCAGTATGAATTATACTTGCTGTTTGTAATTCTGATAGTGTTAACTGCACTGTCTTTATCACTTAGTATCTTAAATTTATACAATTAATCTTCAAATCTCTCACAGAATGCTTTCACAACAGCTGAGAAATGGTGTATATATACATATAACTGAAGCAAGTGTTATAAACATTTTAACAAGTTCAGGTTAGTAACAGGATTACTTAATTTAGTATGATACAGAAAGAATGGTTACCTATTCACATTAGTGATTAAATTCCATGTTTAATTTAATCTTACTTTTAATATTCTCCTTCCACCAAAATGTGGCATTTATATATAAAAATGTTTCAGTTGAAATAGCTCCTTGAATTACAAAGCTATACAAACTCGTTAGAGAAAGGGAAATTTTTTAAGAGTAGTGTAATATGGAGTGTGAATGTCTCCTCTCACATTGTCTGTTCTGCATTACCAACAGATTAGTGTGTAATAACTCTCGACTGCCTGGCTCTTCCCTCACCCCCACACCATACTCATGCACACAAATATGAACTCGTTATTTAGTTTTTGTATGGAAACACAGAGATCAACTTTATCAGTACTGGGGAGAACATTCTTGATATTTAACCATTTCCATATACTTTTTCTCTAAAACTCATTTCTATGTTGGTCATCACAACACATATATCCTTGTTTCTTTTGTCCTCCTATAAATATCTAGAACTGAGATTGCTGGGTAGGAGGAAACGCATATGTTAAATATTTCCAAATTGCCTTCCAGATAGAAATCAACTTAAAGATGTACCAATAGTATATTTTCAATCCTTTCTAACATTGATAAAAATGAACAAAATTGATCATTATCCAACAGGCAAAAATGATTTAACTTTTCATTTATTTGATCATTAATTTGATATTTTAAAATTACATATATATATATACATATATATATATATGTATATATATATACTTTTTATTTCTTTTAGTATTGCCTGTTCATGCCATTTTGTTTTCTAACAAATTATCTATTTCTTATTGAAATACAGAAGCCAATTCATTTTGAAAATATTCTCAAATTATTTTTATCTTGTTTGCTTTTCAACTTTATGATATTTTAATAGAAAATTTAAGACTAAATGTCATCAAATCTGTTATGTGTCCCTTTCCAGTTTTGAGTTTCACATCATAGCTACAAGAATCTAACCCATCCCAAGATCATAAAAAAAGTCACTAAATTAAGCAGTTACAGACTTTAAAACATGTTTTACTTATTACCCTCCATCTTTAACACTGTTCTAACATGGCAATAATAAAAGCCAAATTTCAAACCTGTACAATAGTTTAGCAAGGAATGAATATTGATGCATTTAACAGGAAAAACACCCAGTTTATGAGGAAATTTTGAACGAATAAGGTTTAAGCCCAACTATAATTTATAACATGTCAAATGTCGAGAATACAGGATAAATAATAGTGGTTCTGCCCTCTCAGAGAACAGGTGGAGGTAGAAAACGCAAGAAGAAAAAGCTCACTTAAAAAGCTGATTATCTATGCCATCCAACAACATTTCCTATAAGGTGTTCCTCAGCATTCATGAGAAAATAAAACAGATCTAAAGAGAAATGGGTCCTATGGTCAAATATTTTTGGAATGTTCTACTTAAACATATTTTAGAGCTCTACATAAAATATATTACCATATGAAATGTTATCACTTACTAAAAGAAACAATGTGTTTCTAAACTGTTTGAACGCTTTTACTTACAAAGGAGCAATTGCAAATGGTGTGTCAGGAAACAATAGACAAAATGTATCTATGATACATAAACTAAACGTATTTGCTATTTGTGTCTAGATGTGTAAATAAAACGTGTTTATATATGCATATACCTTAACCTGATAATCTTCTAGTCTGGGAAGTTCTGGTTTTTCACCTTGCCTGCCTCTGGGAAAGGAAAAGTTCAGACTAGAAACACAATGCCTATCTGTTGAATTTCAAAATACACTTAATATTCATCTCAAAGGTATTAATTTGAGAGAATAATGAGTTCCAAAAGCTTGGATTTGAGGGCTAAGCCCCCCAAGTCCATGGCATTTTGGATAGGAATTCCCATGCAGTGATTTAACAGTCTGTGCCAGCTTCAGAAGATCAAGCACCTTCGCTGGTCAGTGCCAGACAGCTGCACGGAAGCCCAATGAATTACCAGTCTTCACGGTGTGAATGAATTCTCCCCACAACCACGTGGCCAAGAAACTACTTGTACTTCTCATTTCTGTCCTGCAGGGACTTTTCTTTGGTATTAGCCTATCTCCGCCTGAAAGTTCAGTGGAGCTGATGCCTCTAAGTCTGAAATCTTTGCTCAGCTCATCTAAACTCTGCCAGGTGGACAACCTTCCCATTTCAAAACGTAGAACATTCAAAAACCACTCTGTCTACCTGGAGGGACAGAGGGGTCGTGAAAGGTAAAGGAGTCCGACATTTGCATTTGATGTGTCTCTGGCACAAATTCACTTAGTACTTTCAGTTGAATAAATTATGTTTGACCCAAACTTTGTCTTCTAACACCCATTGTTCTATACTGAATAGTGACAGATAGTTTGCTAATTGAATATCTGTCTTTTCTTATTTACAAATGTACATTTTAAATATTTACTTAGTTCAAAGTTCAACTCTCTATCAGAGCTCTCTTCCACCCTAACATTGCATCTTTTCTCTTCATTTCCTTTACTCATCCCTGGTAAGGGAACTAAGGTAGCTCCTCTTCCAGAAAGACTTCAGCCTTCCCAGAGCAACACCCCTTTTCCCCTTGTACAACAAGCACCCCCACCAGCGTCTTAGTTATGTGCTCTTCTCATTCTAGGTCTTCTAGCCCCCTGAATGCCCTCTATTCTTACTTACCAATATACATTTCCTTTGGCCCAGTACACTAATTGACCAAAGGTGAAGAGAGCATTCTGCATTTTTCTGGATGCTCTGTGTCTCCTGTCTTACTCCTGGGAATCTCAATAGACACTTAGTAATTATGTATTTGACAAATGACTCTCACAGCAAACCCACATTAGAAGGTGGAACTAAGGGT
Source organism: Lynx rufus (assembly GCF_022079265.1). Lineage (NCBI taxonomy): Eukaryota > Metazoa > Chordata > Mammalia > Carnivora > Felidae > Lynx > Lynx rufus. Next base: position 42,697,862 of record NW_025814823.1, read on the forward strand.
CAAGAACGAGTCATTTTTCATTATGTTTGTGACCTCAGCCCTTGACAGTTTCACCCATTTCTAAACTTTACTCAAAAACCGCAATGATAACCACAGACTTTATTCCAAATGTTTCTCTCTATGCCTCTATGGAAATAGATGAAACCAGGTCCCAGCAGAAAAGAGGGTTGATAGGACTGGAGGTATGCAAAGTGGCAGGGCTGAAGTCACTTAATTGCCCTATTTTCAACCTGGAAATTAACTATGTTTTTCTATCTTCAACCTCTGTTAATTACTTCCTGGCAACTTATTGGATATATCAAGGGATACTTTCAGGAAAGCTGTTAAAACATAGTTGAAGCTGTCCTGACCTCTAGAAATTTATCAAGCCAGTATTGGTTTAAAGTATTTGTGGTTCAAGGTTGATAGGACTCAGATATGTTAAAAAGTAGTTAATTCAATGTCACTCTTTGTATTTTGAATAAGCTGCTCTTGTTACTCTATTGTGATGTCCATTACCTAATTTTTTTTTCCTTTTTAAAAATGTGTATTTTTAATGTGTAATAATAGTCATAAGGGTCAGAATTCAAAAGGTACAAAAGATTATGTGATAGGAAGTCCTCTCTCCCATCTACCCACCAGCCACTCCATTCTTCAGCTGCCTCAAGAAAGAATGTGTATAGACAAGTATAGTCATCTTGCCTCTTTACTGGCCCCCAAACATACTGTGTTTACTGCTCTTCTAGCTGGAAGTCTTGGTCCATATCTTCCTGCTTATTCATCCATTTTCTCATCCTTCAATGCTTAGTCTAGCTAACATTTTTAAATGAACATGATGGCACATTTTCTTTATGCTGTATGCTTTTTTGTTACAGGGCCAGGGACAAATAGAACTTTAGAGCAAATTAATGTTATTGATGACAGACAGCATATAAAATCCATCCTCTGAGGTTAAGTTCCAACAGTATGTTATTATATAACATTATCATCATAATGATTATAATGATAAGTCTTTCTAATATTCCCTCCCACACATTCATATTGAGAAAAATCATTTTGCTAGTGAACACAGCAATCATTTGTTGAATGCCTACTATGTGCCAGGTATTCCACTAAGTACTTTACAAATGTCATCTCCTGTGTAAGCCTTTTCACCCTTCTGGGAACTTTTATCTTCATTTTGCAGATAAACCTCTCAAAACACTGTTAAGTGCCATGACAAGTTCATACCAGTGGTTGGTGGCAGAACAGGGATTCGAAATTATTTCATTCTCACTGAAAAGCTCAGGCTATTTCTTTAAAGACAGACTTCCTTCCAAACCCATAGCAATCACCTCAATATATTATATTTGTTTACAAGTTCGTTCTTCCCTAAATTTTTTATTTCCTATAGTATCCCATTAAAAAAAAACAACTATCCACACTATACCTAAGATATGCACATTTGTGAACTGAAAAAGTTGGTCCAAAAACAGCTACATAAAAAAGAAGCTCCCAGTTCTGAATCCAAATATTTAAATTAATTTTTGTAGCCTACTTCCCATTTTTATATGTATTTTAATGACCCCTTTGTTCTTTCTCAATGCGTTTTCATCCTATCTGCTATTCAAATATGGTATCCTGTGATGAAATAGCATAAGTAGATTAAAAGGGCATTGAAGTCTTTCCTATATTTTGCTTAATGACAGAATTCAAATATTTAATATTTGGACAGTGACATTTCCACCTTATTTCTGTGACTCTCATCTTTACAAATTAATTTTATCAGTCTTATCTGCTGTGCTAGTCAACTTAATTTTATGAGTCCTGATTTTAACTGTCAAAGTAAATACAATATTCCTAGAAGTTGAAAGAATCCCTGTGTGAGAAAGAATATTTTACTAATATTTACATTTTTAACATAACATATATATCAGCTGATGATATGTTAGTACACAAAACTTGGTAATTTCAAATATCTAAACTTTACTTGCCTTTAGGCTTTTTTCAAGTGGGATAGATTTCAGTTCAAATGTATATATTTTCAGAAACAACTCATCATCATCCTAAAAATACAGCAGATACTTTGTATATTTAAAAGAGAAAGTTCTAAACTATTCTCGCCTTGAAAACCTTTGTAAAAATAAGTGATTTTTAGTGCCTTTGGCAAATAGTCACAGGCAAACAGCCTTACTTCTCTTCTTAAAAAAATGCAAAGTTTACCAACCTGAGAATTCTTAACTTTCTAGGACTCTGTCCATCATTATAATGAGGGCATCACATACATCTCTTCTAGAAGACTACAAAAGCTCAAATCACAACCAGTTTCTATTCACTTATAGAGCTTGATCTCTAGTCTCCAGAGAAAATGGTGAATTTCAGAACCTGTATGAAACAAGACTACATGGCCGCAAAGAAACAATAAGGGTTGCATTTGCAATGGGTATTAAGGGCTCTGGGACTTTGGAAAGGGAAGAACTGTGACATTTATCCACTTTTATAAGCAAATCAAATCCTGGCTGTCCATCAAGTTCTGGATGTCCATTGCAAAGGTCAGCATAAAACTCAATGACATACATGCCTCTCTACTCAATCTGGGGCTACTATTATCCAAGAAAATTGGAGGGAAGTATGTAGGCTGGGTTGGGAAGTTGCCTCTGGTCATCAACAATTGTGCTGGATATTCTTTGGTCACCATGGAAAACATATCTCACAGACAGTGATCTTACAGCTGTGGTAAATGCTTAAAACCCAGCATTTTAAGGAAACAGAGATGAACTACTAAATAAGCAATTACCAAGAATTTGGAGAAAAAAAATGTCAGGGTAAAATTATGAAAGTATGGTACCATGTAATTAAGTAGTTCCTTCAAGAATACCAGTTGACTTCATTCCTGAGAGGGGTTCCTGGGATAACTATGAATTATAGCCCAATTAGTCTCATTTACATACTTCCTTCCAATTAGGATGCAATAAAAGGTAGGATTAAGAGACGTTTATTGAATTGCATGTATTAAGAAAGAGATAGCAAAACGATCTATAAGAGAAGATCATTTTGGTTAATTGAAGGATATTTTGGCTTATTTTTACAATTGGAAAAGACCAATAACAGTCAAAATTTTTTGAAAAAGTTAAACAAAGTATTGAAAAATTAAAGGATTAGGCAAAAGGAAGAAATCATTTTTCTGTTATTTGTCCATAAAGCCAATGAACATAGATTAAAAATAGATGGAAAGCTGTGAATGGAAAGGTTTCTAAAAATTGCTTGAGACCATAATAATTTACTAGTTTAATAGGATTTCTAAAGTGATTAGTAAACCTGCTACATTTATAGATGTCACTAAGCTTGTGGAGAATGAAATGGCACTTGAGTAATAAAATCTAAAGGTAATCAGAAGTTAAATACATGGATGGAGGAGAAACATATCAAACACAAGAATTTCACAGTACAGAGTATATAACTATATTAGATATAAAAAAAATTACTTCGTTTTTAATTTCTCTAGTAATCAGCCATATTCCAGGATTAATTACTGTGAGCTTTGCCTTGAAGATATCACAATATGCTGGGAAGTTGAGAATCCTTAAGCAATGTTAAACACAAAATAGAATAATATTCTACTCTTCTGTAAAATGATACATTCAGACATGAAATATTACATGCATTTCTGGAAACCACCTCAGGCAAGAAATTAACACATTGAGAAAAGCCCATACAACGTAAAAAATTTAGGGCAGTGATCCCCAGTTGGTCAATGAATGATGTGATACATAGCCACACCTTCTGGACTTGAATTATGCCTCAAACTCATCTGCGGCCCTTTCTGAACATTCAGGTAGTAGTCCCCACTAGAAACTTAATGAATCAGATTATTTTGCCGGTGTGGCCTAGATACCTGTATTTTGTAAAGTCTCCCACAGAAGATGATTATAGGATATAAACTATTCATCAATTGTTTACTAGTTCTTGTTAAATTTTGAAAAGATAGAATTGGAAATTATCATTTGTGTCTAGTCCTGTGTGATGGCTTCCAAAATTTGTTTTCCTACCAGTGGGGCAGGGACATCAATTAAAGTCTTTGTCTTCCTTTCCCTTATCTTCATATGAGTGTGTGTAAAAATTACTAAACCAATGAAGACCAGGGTCAGCCTACTGTGTGTGTGTGCACACGCGTATTATCAACTTCTCTTCAGCATTACCATAAACAAGTTTCCAACACATTATTTCTTAAACAAATGAATACATTTACTAGAGACTTCTATAAGCTAAGTACTAAATAACAATATTAGGCCCTTGCAAAAATTACAGTTTTTTAAAAAAAAAACTTTTTTTTAATGTTTATTTTGACAGAGCATGAGCAGGGGAGGGACAGAGACAGAGGGAGACACAGAATCTGAAGCAAGCTCCAGGCTCTGAGCTGTCAGCACAGAGCCCGACATGGGACTCAAACCCACCAACTGTGAGATCATGAGCTGAGCTAAAGTGGGACACTTAACCGACTGAGCCACCCAGGTGCCCCTACAGCTTTTTTTTTTTAAACAATCTTAGAGATAAATAATACCTAGATTAGTATATGGACAGTAAGGACTGAAATTTAAGTAGTCTAAGGTCACATAACCAGTTAGTAATCTGCTTTGGTAGTGTCAGTCCATAGCCCTTCTCTCCATACCACTGATATCAAGGCTTCACAAAAAAAAAAAAAAATGGCAACCTATCCTCTCCTCACAGAAGCTTGAGGCCTCATGAATTATGGAACCAAAAAATGCTACTATATAAGTAAGGAGTTTTAAAAATCGGAATCCTTCAACCTGGAGAAATAAAAGTCAAGAAGGAATATTATAAAATCCATAAATTCAAAAATATTATGAGAGAATGGACATGAAAGTTTTTAGCAATCTGAGAACATTTGAAGAGGCTGTCCCCAGAAACTCACAAAAGATACTTTTTAGAAGTAATAAAAGATACTTCCATTTTACAGAGTTAGTTGTAAAACTGTGAAACTTAAAACCCTGAAAATGCTGCATGTTAAAGATATAAATAAACCTGAAGAGGGTAGAAAAATTTCCATAGGTAGCAAATTCATACCAGACTGAAGGGAAACTAGAACTTGAAAGTCAATACACTCCAAGCTCTGACTTGTACTAATGAATTCTCTCAATATTTGAGGTTTCCACTACTCCGCCTTCTATCTGCCTAAGTTTTAAAGACTGGGTTATCACAGTGGTTAGCTACCAAAGTTAAACAAAGGCTGTGGTTCCATGAGGCAGATGCTTACTATACAGATGGTGGCTAGGAAACACACTTAAAGATCAGCACCAAGTTAATAAATTGTATTAATAAAATCTGTATTTTACAGGACTATAAAAAAATATAACTGCATATTTTTGTGTGGAGCTACATAGTAGGGTTTTTTCACCAGTGGTTTGTAAGCAGGGGCAATTTTGCCTCCTAGCATATATTTGTCAAGGTCTGGAGACATTTTTGATTATGACAACTGGGTGGAGCATGTAACTGTTATCTAGTGGATAGAGGCCACAGATCCTGCTAAACATTCCCCAATGCATAGAAGAGAACCCACAACCAAGAGTTACTCTGCCCTGTGGTAGGCAAAATTCTAAGATGTCCCTTAAGATAGATCATCCCATCCCATCCAGTTCACAATGGAACTGTGAATAGATGAGATTTCATGCCTGTAATTCAGTTATATGCTCTGGCCAACTTTAAGATAGAAAGATAATCAAGTAGGTATCATATGAGCCCTTTAAAAGCAAAGCGTTTTCTCCTGATGGTCACAGAAGAAGAAAACATAAGGGAAGTTCTCTGTTGCTAAGATTCAGGGGCCTGTGTTCAAGGATCTGTGAGCAGCCTCTCAGAACTGAGAGAAATTCTTCCAGCAAAAGAACAGGGTATTTGATCTCGAAACCACAAGGAACTGAATTCTTCCCATAATAGGAATAAGCTTGGAAAAGGATATGAAGCCTGTAGATGAGAATTCAGCCCAAGCCGGAGTAGAGAAACAACCCATCTAGTCTGTATTGGGTTTCTGACCTACAGAATTGCATATTAATAAATGGGTGTGGTCTTTGAGTTGACTAATTTGTTCTTTATTATGTTACACCAATAGAAAACAGAGGTTTAGCATCTCAGTAGTGCCAAGGTTGAGAAACCGTGGTTTAAGCATTCTAGTCTAGGACTAAAGGGGTATTACTAGGTTTGTTTTCATAGAAACAAAAAACTTCTGTGGAAATAGGCTTCTTTAACTCAAAGTTAAAAGAGGTTTCTTCAGTATGGGACATCTTGGGAACTCTGACATCTTAATTTGGAGAAAAGTTAATTCTATAGTAATTCTAAAGAGCATTTGAACAAAGATCTGTTCTTAGAAAATTAATATCTTTTGAGCTGAAGATTTCTTAAGATTGAATTTTGAAAAATGTGCAAATTAGTACACTTTTTAAAAATCAGCTAAAAATCAGCTTTATCTTCCTAATTTCTAACAAAATCAAACATACTAAAAATATGCATCTCTTATCATTTAGACTGTTTCAGTGATGCTTCTTTATTATAGAGGTCTTGGAATACTCTATAGCATATCTAGAACTTTATTTTTTTTTAATGTTTATTTTTGAGAGAGAGAGCACACGCGAGCACATAAGAGAGTGCATGAGCTGGGGAGGGGCAGAGAGAGAGAGAGAGACACAGAATCCAAAGCAGGCTCCAGGCTCTGAGCTGTCAGCACAAAACATGACTTGGGGCTGGAACTCATGAACAGTGAGATCATGACCTGAGCCAAAGTCAGACCCTTAACTGACTGAGCCATCCAGGTGCCACAGCATATCTAGAACTTTAAATCTGCAGAGGGACTGCATAGCTCATCTGCAAAGGGGAGGAGCTAGAGTGGTGGCAGGGATTGCTACCTTTCTTCCTGGGTGTGCTCTATGACCCTACATGAGTTTCAAAATGCCCTACTGCCTATTTGCTACTGTTGTTTCAATATTTGCTTATCTGCCCAGATCTTTGCTCCAGTCCATTGAGTACCATCTTTGCTTTTACTTTCAGGCTCTAGACCTTCAGTTGTGATTTACAGTAATGGAAGTTTCTCCTAGCCCAGTATCTACCCCACGTGTGGCTCCAGTTGGAAAGAAGACCAATATTTAATATATATTACACTATAGATGGTAACCAGCCATTGCTGTTGAATCCAAGCTATGGGAAGGCCCTTTTTGTATATTAACAATCCTAGCAATGATTTAAGGGCAGACAACCAAATCTTTACCAAAATAGCTTTTGGTATTTCTTCAAGTTACCAGTTAGTTGAACAGTTATTATATCTTAGTGATGAGGGACCATAGGGCAAGCAGCAAAAGCTGGCACACCCCGGCCCCCAGGTGGGATACATGTGATATTCCTCAAGCACTCCTGGCTGCAAGAGAACAAAGGAAAGAAGACAAATGGTTAGTTGATAGAGATCACAGTCATACAGGACATGAGTCTCCATCAGTTTACAAATGTCTCAGGGAATTACAAAAGGGCAATCTTATCAATAGCCTCATCTCCAGAAACCAGTAGACTTTCCTGGAGCCTCTAATATCACCCTCCCCTCCATAGTGATGTGGGGAACAAAGACAAGAAGGAAATGGCAGGTAAAATTAAATTTCCTTATAACCTGCAGCCCTTTGACAAATACTTGAGGTGAGTATTTCTTGCCTCAGAAACCTCCAGGAACCTCCTATCTTCCTAATGTCAATGCCTCACTAGAGGGGAAAAAACAACTTGAGCATGACAATAGCAAGGCCTCAGATATCTTAGGAATCCTCGTTAGCATATCAAAGTCCTTCTGGAGGCCTCCCAGTTTGGACTTTACCTCCCCAACTGGTAGTATAAAACAGGTCATTCTTCACAACCCCAGTGCAGCTCTTTCTGCCCATGGGTCCTGTTCCAAGCTTTAATAAAATCACCTCTTTGCACCAAAAATATCTTCAAGAATTCTTTCTTGGCTGTTGGCTCTGCACCCACCCATCACCCCAAATCCTCATCATTAGTATATTTATATTCCTAATATTATCATCCTTAGTTGTCTAATACAGCAAACATGTTTATTTTAAATAACATCATTCCAAAACTATTTCCAGCTTATAGATTTTACAAAAACCATTTGAGAGGATTGTTTATATCTACTTAATACAGAGAACAGATTCAAAATCTAGAATAATAGATTCATTAGTTTAGAAAGCACTTTTAGCCTATGCATTGTATGTTGATGCAATCTTCATGGGATATATTGAGCCTGCTGCCTAAGCACTGAATTACACCTACTGAATTGAGGACTGTTGCTTTCCTTCCAGCAGTTAAGGACTTCCAAACCACAGACCTAACTGGTCTTTATAATTTCCTCCCACATTATTACCTTACACAGGTGACTTACTCTTGCCATACAACATTTGTTGCTATTTCACACTCTTGATGTACTCTTTGAAACATTTATATTTACTGTTTCCTCTACCCAGAATGCCTCTGACTGAGGGTCCAGAATACAACCAATGCTAAGTAATACAACCCAAGAAAAGTTTATTTCTTGCTAACAATGACAATGTTTGTGTGGCAGGGTGGGGTAGGTGGGCGGAGGGAGTGCTTTGTTCTACCAAGTCTCTCAGAGATAGATTGATACAGACCCTGCAGTACAGTTGTCTTTTTACAGTTTCTCATCAATAAAATGGGAATGCCTACCTTTCAGGATAATACATAAAGCACTTTTCTGAAGTCACAAAGAGAACGTTCATTCCCTCTCACTTTCTCTTTCTCTCCCAAACACCTGTAACAAACATTCCACATTTCATTTTGCCTTGTACTAGTATTTCTTTTTTTGTCTGCTAGATTTTAAGTGTTGGAGGGTCACTGCATGTGTCTTGTTCATTCTCATATCTGCATTAGCTTTAAACACCTAGCATAGACTCCAGTGGACATTTTAAAATATTTGGAGAGGAGTCATGATTCACCAATGCAGAAATGGCTTGCTAAAAGTTAATCCTCAATCTATTTAATCTGAAACTGACATAGAAATAAAACATTAAGAATTTTATTTTTAAAAAGTCATATGAAGTATGAATGCATAATTAAATTTAGCTTTAACTTTTTGCCCCTGCAAACCTGAACTTTTTCTTTAACTAAAGTTTGTGGATCAACAAACTTTCCAAAGCATGGGACTTGGGATACAGTAGTTGCTTAATACATATTTATGAGTGAAGTCTGATCCATTTGCAGAAAATCTATAAAAGTTCAGAGATATTGTACATTTATAAAAAAATAAATTAGTATTGACTCTTATGAAGAGTTGTCCTAAGAATATCAGAAGAAAAATATTTCCGAATATTTAAGTTGAAATTCTTAAGCCATGTACATTTTGAAAAAAAATTAGTAATTTTTTAATTTGTATACTTTTTTCTTAGAATTTAGTAGGTACTTAATATATACTGGGCAGGATTTTAAGTGTTGGAGGGTCACAGCATGTGTCTTGTTCATTCTCGTATCTGCATTAGCTTTAAACACCTAGCATAGATTCCAATGGACATTTTAAAATACTTGGCAACAATATTAGAATTCATACTTCTACAAATGTTATTTTCAGTGTTTGCATGGGTTTGTCTGTATTGCACAAAACGCTTGGGTTCTATAGTCCTGACTTGACCTATAACTACATGATTCAAATGTGAAAATATGAAAAGTGCTTACCCATTCTGATAAAGTTGCCACACTGGTAACATGTGAGAAAGTGATCAGATGCAATATTAATTGAAATGCAAAATGTGAATTATTGTTGTTCTACTATTGTTTTTACAGGATTATTTTCCTTTAGCAATTGTCATCTATAGATTTGCATCAAAACTAGTACATCTTCAAGAAAAAAATACCAATGAGATTTTGTCTCAGAAAAACAAAAAATTCTCAATGACACGGGTAACTACATCCATGTACCTATGTATTTACACACACCTCAACTACTGAAAGTGGGCTGGGGGAAAAACCTTACTAAATACACTCAGGAACATTTTAGGAAGAGCTAGGTTTTGAGAAAACATTCATATAGGAAATATGCATTTTACTTATAAATTCCTTGCTTCTTGATATTCTAGGTGTCAACCAATTTTTCACCGGATTTTCAACCCATAAAAAGGAGTTGTAAATTTAAGAAAAATGAGAGTGTGATTCCAAGACAAATACATCACAAAAGTGTGAATAAGAAAGAAATGCGTTTCTCCAGCACAGGCAGGTATTCCTCCTAATTTATGGAACCGTTTGTCCTGCTTGTAAAATTCCATTTTTTATGGAATAGAGAATTATTGCCGCTGTAAGATGTAACAAAATGGCTAAACGCCTGAGGAAAATATAATAAGGACATTTGGGTTAAGAATATAATATCTAAAAGCTTTCACTGGGAAGTTAGACAAAGTTATCCTAGATTTTTTAATAAATCGGGGCTAACTGCCAATATAAATATAATAATCTGAATGTATCACATACACTAATGCAATCCCTTTAGAAGACTGGACAAATGGTCTGTATGCATTAATAGTTAAAATCATTACTGAAATTCTAGGACTTTTTTCCTATCTTGAAAAATGTCCATACGTCTAATTTGGACTAAATATTAAATATCCAAATGACTTTGGTTTGCTACATATAATCAAACAAGATCAGATGTTAAAGAGAAAGAGGTCATAACTAGACAGTACTGACTGTCCACTCCATCCCCTCCTCTGCCCTTTTTTTTTTTTAAAGGAACAGAAACCCAATTCTATTTGGTTTAATAATGTTTCCAGCTAAGTACATGATTTTCCAGGCTGCTGCCCACCTAGGTGTGGCCCAAGTGATATGCTTCTGGCCAGTAAAATGTAAATGGAATAATACTGGGCAGAACCCCAGGAGAGTGCTTTATTCTTGGATTAAATGAAACAGATTTAGCTGTCATTCCCATTTTACTTTTAGTTTCCACCTCTCCTTTTATCTTCTGGAATGTCTTTGTGATGCATGGGAGTGCAGAAGCCCTGTTGCAACTGAGGATAAAAGTCACTTTTCAAACCTGCAGGCCCCATAGGTAGATGGTGCCCAAAGCATTGATGACATTGTAGGGCCATTGCCCTAGTTATGGATTCTTGTTAGAGGAGGAAAATAAATCACTTTTGCAATGTTTCCTATATACTTTTAAACACAGAGAAGAGAAGGGAGCTGGGGAGGGCAATAAATTCATGTGGTTTGAAAAGAGGACACAAAAGATTTCAAATCAGGCAGTTATTGTGAACCTTATCATCATGCTCAAGAAATGACTTCAAGAGTCAAGACACAGGCAGTTCAAAAAAAGAATAAAAGGGCATGTGAAGTTGAATCAGGCATCTTTTAAAAGGTCTTCTAGGGGTGCCTGGGTGGCTCAGTCAGTTTAAGCATCCGACTTCAGCTCAGGTCATGATCTCATGGTTCCTGGGTTTGTGGGTTGAACCCCAGGTTGGACTCTGTGCTGACAGCTTGTTAGAGCCTGGAGCCTGCTTCAGATTCTGTGTTTCCCTCTCTCTCTGCCCCTCTCCTGCACACACACACTCTCTCCCAAAACTGAATGAAAGTTAAAAAAAAAAAAAAAAATTAAAAAAAAAAATGGTCTCCTCAGAATCTTGATTCAGTAACCTGTACTTGGACCAAAATAGTCACAGGTCTACCCCTCTTCTAACAAGGAGCCTGGGGAATAGACAGCTTTACCTTGGTACAGTGCCACTCCAGTAATGGAGTTACTACCAGTAATAGAAAAACCCAAGTGGCCTCAGTGAGGCTGGAGTTTAAAGTAACTTTTTTTCTTCTGCAAACCTCCCCTCCTCCCTTCTTAGCTTTTTGTTCAGGAACTCAGCACCACCCTAAAGACCTGATAAAGGAAGTTGGCAGCAAGTACACAATTCCTGTCAAAACAAGCAAGATGTTGTATTTCCCTGTAACCACCCCCCCTCCGCCCCTTCCTTGGGTCAAGTGTGCAGTATTTTGAAGGCCATAACCTGCTGCAGCTTTCCTTTGCCAGGCAAAGCAACAAAGTTATCCTTCCTCTTTATCCCAAACTCTGTCTATGCGTATTTTGCTCAGAAGCACAGACGTCAGTTTGTGACAACAGGAAGGGGGACAGAAAGCTGTCACTTTATCATTTCAACAGTAAGCTCATGGGGCACCTGGTGGCTCAGTTGGTTACGCTTCAGACCTTGGCTCAGGTCAAGATCTCACTGCTGGCGAGTTGGAGCCCCATGTCGCACTCTGTGCTGACAGCTCAGAGCCTGGAGCCTGCTTTGAGGATTCTGTCTCCCTCTCTCTCTGCCCCTCCCCTGCTCGTACTTTGTTCTCGCTCTCTCTCTCAAAAATAAATTAAACATTTTTTTAAAAATATTAAGCTCATAAATGAGGTGGGTATATTGTTTCTACTATTCTCTTGAAAAGTTGGGGGCAATTCTTGCTTTCAAGATATTTAAGATATTTTTCAATGTATGTTAGCAATGTTGCATTATGATCTCATAATGAGATGCATTATGGTTCATCAAGAACCAAGGCCTGCATCAGTAATAAGAATCCTGAAGGGGGCAGGGGGGAGGGGGAAATGTGACTTTCTTGCTCTAGAATCCTGGCTAAGACAGACATGTTTTTGTCCTGCTAGTGGGTTGGTCTTTCCTAATGCTGCAGGATTTTTTTTTTTTTTTTAACCTCAATACCCAAGATTCCTTGTCTCACGCTTTGAAGAATGAAGAGGTGGGGCACCCTGAGTAGCTCAGTCAGTTGAGTGTCCGACTTTGGCTCAGGTCATTGTCTCTGTGAGTTCGGGCCCTCACCAGGCTCTGTGCTGACAGCTCAGAGCCTGGAGTCTGCTTTGGATTCTGTGTCTCCCTTGCTCCCTGCCCCTCCCCCACTCACACTCTGTCTCTCAAAAATGAATAAACGTTCAAAAAAATTTTTTTTAATAAAAAAAAAAAAGAATGAAGAGGTGGACACAAAATGAGGGGGAGCAGCTGGGCTATGATGTTACTATGGTACACTCTTAAGAGGAACTTTATACCTGAGAGGATTTGCTGTGGTCCGCAACTGTTCCAAAATGTGTGTCCTCCGCCCCAGGGACCTCAGGTCCAAATCTTTCCCTCTGCATATTTATCCTCTTTTTCCTATCATATGAATGCACTGTTTCATTGAGGGTGAAAATCCTATGTTCTGAGTCTCTTTGGATCATTGTCCAGACAGTCTCAGTTCTAAGTGTCTATCTTACTTCTTTCAATTCACATCTTTTAAAAACACTGCTTTTCGGGTTAGCGGGAGGGCTTTAAAACAGGTCTGCAAATTCTTTGACATTTCCCCCCGGGTAGCAGATTCACGGACCAAATTAAGGTTGTTTAAAAAAAAAAAAAATGTCACAAGTTATGGACTAGTGGGGTTTGTTTTGTTTTGGTTGTTGTTTGTTTCTGCAGTTGTTGTAACTGGAACAATTATGGGGAATACATCCCCTTAACCACGTAAAGCTCATCTTCCTAGTTTTCAGTTTCTTCATTTGTGAAATGTGGGGATTTCACCTTTCCAGAAACATATTTCATTGAAAAATAAAACTGTATTCAGGGGAAATATATAGTTTTTTTTTGTTTTTTTTTTTTTCAGAAAATCTTGTTTAAAAGTTTGAAAATCAGCAATAGGGTAAAGCAGAACATAAGTATCTGGGCCTAGTGTATTTGTGTGCATGACATAAAGCCAGCTATAAATTCAATTTCCATCGTTATAGGCTTTTCAAATTCTTGACTTCCTGAATCCATTTCTAGAAACTCTTCAAGAAACTGGTCATTTATCTAAGACTCTGATTTATTGGTATTTAGGACATTCTCCTTTATTTAAAAAAAGTTTAAGGATTCGATCTTTTAATTGTGCCTTCTGTGTTTTTCTTTAAACTCATGTTATTTCTACTTTATTCAACTTTACAAATAATTTTTGGCATTTCTTTTTTCTCTATTGAATCTTTAAATTTTTTTAAATTGTTTTTGTTCTCTACAACTTTAAAAAATTCACTGACATTGATATCTTCCTCAAAGTTTAAGATGTTTCTCATCTTTCCCCCCATTGCAAAATCAAATATTTTAAGTGACCTACATATCATGTATTCTATTCTTAAGAAATGATGTTATAAAAGGAATAGAAAGTTGTAGTGAAAAATTAGAGTAAGAACCAAGGTTTTAGAAATTTAAAGTGTACTCTTGGGAATCAGCTGCAGAAAGGGAGGGGTAACAGAGGTCACTGAATGAAGAAAATAAACAGATTTGGTTGTCTGATGAATATCCAAATAGACACGTGTACTTCTCACTCTTGGGGCAATTGGAGAAAAGGAAAGTGCCTTTAGTTCAGTTTAAGCCATGAATGAATGGAAACAAGTGACTCCTCAAAGTAGATTAATGAAAAGGAGGGCAAGAGGGTAGGAATTTGAAGGACGGTATTCTGTGGACAGAGGGTGAAAGAATGCTTTGAAAAGCATGGTTAGAAGAAGGGGGACTTTGCCTCCTGGCTTCATGGTCAATAACATGAGGGGAGATAAATGGACCAATTTCCATGCATGGAGGCTGCAGAAAAAGCAGAAGTTTCTAGTGGAAATCCAGGTTTCAAGTTAAGATGGGAAGCAAATGGAAGACTTATAAAGAGACTAATTACAGAGAACTTTTGAAATGCAATGAAGTTGGATTTTGCAACAAGAGTGGAAAGCGGAATATGAAAAAGTAGATGAGAAAAACGGGTAAGTCGAAGGGGTAAGATAGCCTCAGGAATGGCAGCAACAGAAAGATATGGGTGGGGGGGGAGGGGAAACGTCAGTGTCTACTACAGGCAGGTTGCTGGTGAGCCCAGCTGGGCATAGCTTCGACTAGCATTTGGTACAATCTCAACAGGTTCTGTGTAACCCAAATCTAAGTGGAAAAGAGCACTGAGTGCCTTGTCCTGCTTCCTGTCTGCAGGGCTGGTCAGTGTTTTTCCACTATCGTTTGAGCCTAGACTTGCTGTGTCCCATCTGCTGTTGAGCACAGGTTACTACAAAGTGAGAGTACCTTTGGGTACTTTGTTTTCACTGAAGAGTAAAGGCAGCATCTGGCAAGTAAGGCTTCATGCTTATGAATGCTTGGCCCAGATTGAGAGTAAAGTTATATTATCAGATCTTTTAAGATGGAGAATTCAAGCATGAATTTGGGTTTTAGTGAATAATTCTGGCAATAAAAGAAAGCTGGTACTTCAAGTAGTAAGAGCTCAGAGCACCAGTTTGGTGTTAGGTTGTATTGGCTGGCATTCTTTCTCTTTGATGTGGAAGGCAAGGAGGAGTTTTTTCTGGTAATGGGAATGAAATAATGGAGACTTTATGTGAAGCACCCAGACAAGGACGCTTCTTTCTTGGTAATCCTTGTTATTCTCTTCAACAGGCTTTTTAGCTATACTACTGTACATTTTCAACATTAATATTCCCATTTTCTCCCTTAAATTACCCAATAAGAATGATATAAAAGTTATTTCCAGTACATTTTCATTTAAGGATAATGATCACTAATGACTACAAAGCTGAGATTTCCTTAAGAAAGTGAATATAGCTGAAGATGAGCAAGGCTGGTGTTAGTGACAAATACTGAAGATTAGCCTTCTTATTGGGGTAGAAAAAAAGATATGTAGATGGCTAATTTGTAATGAAAATTAAAATAAAACCTACAGTTGCTAAATAGTTCTAGGCCAGCTGCTGCTTAAAAAAATCCTCGGTCTCTATATTAAATCTACATCAGTCTTTCTTCTAACTGCAACTTAAATGTTGGAGACAGCCCTAAATTTGCTGACGTTGCCAGGTCACAGGATCTCCTCTGGTACCTCACAAGCTCCTGCCCCTAAGTCACAATTTGCATATTCTCTCCAAGTCTGTAATAACTACAAAGTACAGCATGATTTTTACCTATTCCATTTTAAATTTATACTTGGTTTAAATATATGACATTTCATAGAATTGATTTAAAAGTTGTTTAAAATAGTTGTTCTACAGATTTTCCTTTGACATTTTTATTAAATCTGGAAACCACTTCCATTTCTTTTGTTTTCAGCTCTTTATGTTGCCTACCCTTATTCTATGCAGAAGTAAATGATGAGTATCAATCCATCTCCCACTTTTCAGCTTTTTAACCTTACTTCCTCTGGCCATGGCTTCCTAAAACTCCCTCATCTGGGACTGATACTCTGCCTCTGCACTCTTGACTGGCAGCGTAACTCTCCCATCCTTCAGTCTTCTTGGCTAACCATAGAGCTAGGTTAGAACCCTATGGGTGAACAGTTTGGAGTCCATTAGCTCCCAAGTCAGTTGTTTGGTTTTTTGGTTTTTTTTTCACTTCCTTTGTGGTGATGGCTTTTTAAATGTAACTGGATTGTGTCTTAGAGGGTTTTTTTTTTGTCTGTTTGGTTTTGTTTTTTTTACATCAATCTTTGAGATACAGCAAACCAGGGAGGGGTAGATAGAGAGGGAGACACAGAATCTGAAGCAGGCTCCAGGCTCGAGCTGGAGCTGTCAGCACAGAGCCCACTCTTCGCATGGAGCCTGACATGGGGACCAAACCCATGAACTGTGAGATCATGACCTGGTCGAAGTCAGATGTTTGATGACTGAGCCACCCAGGTGCCCCGAGTCTTAGAATTCTAGTTTCATTCCAAGATATAATCAGTTATGAAGTGTGTTGCCTGGTTGAATCTCCTCCCTACCCTTCAATCCTACAAATCTATCTGAACTGTGGATACTTGTCTATGACAGGCATGCCTACTTACAATTGTAAGAGATCACATGGGTCTTGCCAAATTATCTGGCCTGTTTCCAGTCTGCCTTGATATATCTCTGGAACCAGGCTTTACAGATAGCAGTTCTCAATGTATCTTATGACCAGATAATAGGTTTTATACAAAGTTTTGCCTCCAAGTGGATAATTGAGCCATAAGCCTGAACTTCTAATAAGATGCCAACGACTATACCATGTATCTTCTATTAGCCTGACAATCACACCGCCTGCATCTTCCCTAGCACTCTAATTCTGAGAAAGCTCCCCTAATCTTGAGCACAAAGAAGTCTAACCTTACCTAAGTAGAACTAAAAATGCACCCAGATACTGCAGCCTACTTCATGGACTCTGGAAACTCCATGCTAGGTATGGTAAGGGGTATTGAAAAACGAGTGTAAGTGCAACACTATATAGCCTTCTATTTGGTGTACAGAGTGTATTTGTATGTGTATATGCACACACTTGCATATATATTAACTTTGTAAGGTTTAACAGTGATAAGTTTACTATGCCCTTATAGACTACAGTATTCCTTTCCAGTAGCAAAGACCATAGAGAACAAGGATGGCATCTAAGTTATCCTCTCTCAAGGAGCACTTAAACATGCTAGTAATATAGGTACCTAGCACATACGGGGAATTATATTCATGTGAAGAGAAAGTAGAAATTCATTAGTTTAGAATAAGAGCATGGACAAAGCAGTTTGAGTAAAACTCATTTGCCTGATATCCCTTTCCACAAGAATTATTATTTAACATTCTCTATCTTATTTCATAAGTCGACTAGGACCCTACTGAATAATTCAGTTAGGTGCAAGGACAAGTTTTTTACCTTCCTGAAACCTTGCCTGGCTTACCCACCATTAAAGGACAAGGACACTTTTTTTTTTTTAACATAGTATCTTTAGTTTTATGCAGAAAAAGCAGTCTCAAGAAAGTCATGACAGCATTAATAAAATATGCTTTGATAAATCTATGTTTGTCATTTGAGGTATGTTTAGTTTGGTAAAATAAACCACACAACATTGATCATTAAGCTTCAGAGGCTCAGGTAATTAAACTGCACTGGTCATAAATAATGGGTATCAACTAATAACACTGGCCAGAAGTTTGGCTGTAGGTATTAAGGTATAATATTTTCATTAGCGTTTGGTTTGTTCTTTTCATGAAAGCATGAGAGTTGAATTATTTAAAGAAAAAAAATTACCTACAAGGGCGATTATTCAATTATCTTATGCATCACTGAAAGAAGTTAATAAAATGTGTTACTTGTTTTCCTGTCTCTTTTGACCATAATTTACATGTTTAGTCATGTTTATATATTTGAATAATGTTGAATTGATATGTAATGTAGATAGATACTTTAAATTGAGTGTCAGGGCACCTGGGTGGCTCAGTTGGTTAAGTGACCGACTTCAGCTCACGTCATGGTCTCACAGTTTGTGAGTTCGAGCCCCGCGTCGGGCTCTGTGCTGACAGCTCAGAGCCTGGAGCCTACTTCGGATACTGTGTCTCCCTCTCTCTCTACCTCTATACTGCTCACGCTCTGTCTCTCTGTCTCTCAATAATAAATAAATGTTAAAGAAAAAAATTAAAAAAAATTGAGTGTCCATTTTTCTTCAATTAATTCCCATGGTAGTCAAGCCTATTGGTATATACCAAATATTTCTATTTCATAAAGTTTAGCATAAATTATTCACCCATATTTCCTTCCCCTTCCTTTTCACCTGAACCCACTTTCCCATCTCTTCTTGAATTCATCTTGATTTCTTGCCTTTATATAACTATGTACATTTGAGGGTTCTCTGCCCCCAAGAAGATTTTAACCCAGTAAGAGAAAAGATACACGAATTTTAAAAGTTAATGGACAATCCACTGATCATAACCTAGATATCTTTTCATAATTTCTACCATAGCTGGAATTATATATGTATATATGTATACACATATGTATATATGTGCATATATTATTTACATAGGTCTATTACATGTGTCCTTTCCTTAAAATTATAGGGTGAGACAGGCACCCAGATGGCTCAGTTGATTGAGTATCTGACCCTTGATTTCAGCTCAGGTCATGATCTCATGATTCGTGGGTTCAAGCCCAACATTGGGCTCCACTCTGACCACACAGGGCCTGCTAGGGATTCTCTCTCTCCTTCTTTCTCTGCCCCACTCTCTCAAAATAAACTTAAAAAAAGTTATAGGGTGAAAGAAGAAATCACATGCCTCAAAGATTAGAAAGTATCCTGAGTAAACCCAATAGCATATATCAAATAAAGCTGACAGAAAAAATGGCAGAATAAACAGGGTCATAACATTCCCATCCTCCATACCTAATAAAACAAACAAGTAAAGGGACAAGAAAGAAAAGCAG
This sequence comes from Lynx rufus, assembly GCF_022079265.1. Classification (NCBI taxonomy): domain Eukaryota; kingdom Metazoa; phylum Chordata; class Mammalia; order Carnivora; family Felidae; genus Lynx; species Lynx rufus. Next base: position 42,717,022 of record NW_025814823.1, read on the forward strand.
CAAAAAAAATACAACAGCAGTAATCAAAATAGGGGTAAAAACTCCTAAGATAGTTGGAAATTTATTAGCCAGAGAAAGAAATGGTATGAATAGGTGAATGTTACTTTACCCCACCAGTAGTGTGCTGGTGTGCAAGAAGTTGATGGTTAAGGTAGTAGAAATTGCTGGTTAAGGTAGTAGAAATTGCTGGTTAAGGTAGTAGAAATTGCTGGTTATCTTCACTATCCAGTCTCCTTTTTTTTTTAATTTTTTTTTTTTCAACGTTTATTTATTTTGGGACAGAGAGAGACAGAGCATGAACGGGGGAGGGGCAGAGAGAGAGGGAGACACAGAATCGGAAACAGGCTCCAGGCTCTGAGCCATCAGCCCAGAGCCCGACGCGGGGCTCGAACTCCCGGACCGCGAGATCGTGACCTGGCTGAAGTCGGACGCTTAACCGACTGCGCCACCCAGGCGCCCCCAGTCTCCTTTTTTAAAAAATTTGTTCCAGGTATTTATATTATACCAGAAAAGATACATAGATTTAATAATTTAAATTTCACTAATAAATTAGTGTTGTCAACACTATTGGAATGATGTATTACATCATTCCAATTAAGCAGGTTTTTTTTAAATTTTTTTCCACGTTTTTATTTATTTTTGGGACAGAGAGAGACAGAGCATGAATGGGGGAGGGGCAGAGAGAGAGGGAGACACAGAATCGGAAACAGGCTCCAGGCTCTGAGCTATCAGCCCAGAGCCTGACGCGGGGCTCGAACTCGCGGACCGCGAGATCGTGACCTGGCTGAAGTCGGACGCTTAACCGACTGCGCCACCCAGGCGCCCCAAGCAGGTTTTTTTTAAAAGGACAAATATGGTGTTAATCCATTTGGGGGTTAACTCCATTAATTAGCTACTGCTACATATTATCCCCAAATTTAGCAGCTTAAAAAAATTGTTTTATCATAGTTCCTTGATAGTTCCATAGGTTTAGAAGCTCAGAGCTGTTTATCTGGGTCCTTGGGCTCACTGTGTCTCAAGTCTGAGATCAAGGTACAAGCTGGGGCTACAATCCTCTAGAGGTTGAACTCAAGAAGGAACCCCTTCCAAGCTCTTTCATATGATTGTCGTTTCAGGTCCTTCGTGCCTATTGGTTGGAGACATCAGGTTTTTCCCCACTAGGACCTCCCCACTGAGCAGCTCAAACAGTGTCACTGGTTTGTCTCAGAGCAAGTGACCGGAGATAGAGACGATGGAAGGGCACACAAGACAAAAGCCACAACTCCTCAAAAGTTCATCTTGGAAGGGATAATTCATCACTTTGCCTTCTGGTCATTACAAGATTATTGCTGGGTAAGCCCACACTTAAAGGAGGGGATTATACCAGACTGACTAGTAAGAGACCAGAATCATTACAGCCACCCTAAGATTGCAGACACATTCATATCAAATGCTTGTGCTCAATTACAGTAAAAGAAATAAGATTCCAACAGTCTGACCTCCACACTGTCTAGACTTTAAGGAACAAGTTATTAAAAAAAAAAAATCAAACTGGCTTTATCAAAAAGAAAAAAAGGTAATTTGTTTAACAAAAAAGTCTCAGCCTCAAGGTTGTCCTGACTGTAGGTCCAGTAGGATTTGGTTGTGGCCCTGACATGTAACTGCTTTCTAAATAGTTCTGAATGGATTCTATTGATTTTGTGTTCCATGGCCAACCCTACAACTAGGAGAAATGGAACTCCTCCCCAACTTACCTGTTCTGAGTCACCTTCCCACTCCTGGAATCCAGGAAAAAGAGACAGGAACAGAAATCTAAATTCTTTGACTAGGCAGTAGGGGAAGGAAAAAAAACAGTACCTCGATTTTTTACCACAATAATATCCACATCACTACCATTTTTTGGTGTGTGAATATTTAAAAATCTATTCTTTTAGCACCTTACAAGTATATAAGATATAGTATTAACTATAATCAACATGCTGTACATTAGATTCCCAGGACTTATTCATCTTCTACTGGAAGTTTGTCCTTTTTTGCCCACTATCTTCCCCTTTCTCCTATCCCTGATAATCGCCATACTCGTCTGTCTCTAGGAGTTTGGCTTTCTAAAAATTCCAAAGTAGAAAGGTCTGCTTTCCTTCTTTCTGCATCAAGGGTTCAAGACAGACAGTGGATTATATTAACATTTCTGCTCTACCAACTCTATCAAGAGGGCTGTGTCAAGACCGTAGTTCAGGTGATTTAGGCTCACCCTCAACTGCTTTCTCCAGAACTTTCATTCATGACAACTTGTTCACTTTGAACACCACCATTTCCAGTCTCTCCATTAGTTAAGAAGTAGGAAGGAGAGGGAGTAATTTATTAACAGTCTTAACTGCCAACAGATATGTAAATGGGGGAAAAAAAACCTTCACCTCAAAATCCAGAAGGGACTCGAGCACAGATAGCAAGCAGCTCAGAGACAAAGATATGGCACATAACTCTGGTTTAGCCCTCCGCACCAGCGTGTATCAGTAGAAAACAGAAGACTTGATAATACCATTCAGTTTTCCTCTGCTGAAAAAAAGGCAGAAGAATCCCAGAGGATAAGATCATAACACTTATTGTTTTCTAGCAAAAAACAAAAACAAAATCATAAGAACGAGAGATGCTAGAAGTTATGGGTACATCAGAGAAAAATACAGAAGACAGCCTAGAAAATTTAGCCTGAGTGGAAGTCTTTTCATTTGAGATTATTATCTTCATCTCTCGTTTGGTGGCAGTGGGGATCATATGGAAAAGACTGAATAATGTACATATAACTTTCTAAGGTGCTACTCATACTATAGGATTTTCATTATACCCTTCACACTTCCATTATCTATTTTGGTTTAGAGAATTTTTCTTGGAATAGTTCTTACTCATTTGGTTATCTATAAAATTTCTATTTTCTTTATATTCTTTTCATAAGCATACTCATGTTTTTAATCCTACATTCACTGAAATAGAGTAGTTATTCTATAATCAAGAAGATGATCTTTTAGGGGCCACAGTATTTACTCCACAAGTCCTAACCCTCAAGCCACCATCATTTCTTGCTTATATCTGATTGCTTTTTTTCAGTATCAAAATTTCTAATTACTAGAATCAACTTGTCATCAAAATGGTTTTCTGTCTAGAAAGACTTATTCGCTCTATTTTCCATTATCTCGCCTAGATCTTCCTTGAGCTTATTTTTTCATTAACAGATTACTATCTATATATCCCATCAGTTTTATTTCCTTCCACCAGGTTTATTACTTCCACTTCACTGCATTCAGACAGCTATTGTAATATTTTGAGGTCATTTTCAAGTTTCCTTTGTTTTCTGTAGATACAGTTCTTGTAATGTTGATATTCTTGAAAAAAAGTCAACCTGAGTTTTCTGTACCAAAAGAGGTAAGAAAAAAAAAGAACAGGCAAGAAGAATCTTGACACATAAGGTGTGTTATGGACCCATAAAAGGTAAGTTTAAGTAAAAATGATATAAATCAAACCTGATTTTCCTACACAAATAATGGGAAAATATTTCTGACAGAGGCATAACTTTGAATTCTTTTAAAAAGATGCCCATATATTTTATATTTAATCCAGTATGAATACTTTTTAAAGGTCAGAATACTAAATCTTTTTAAAGGTGTTAGTAGAATAAGCTTACCAATCATATGTAATTTTACTTAATGTATTACTTCTTATTGACTTATCATATTTTTACCAATGTTAAATCTTGTCTTCGTAATTCCAGACATATTTTGGAAAAATAAAGAGGAAATAAATATTTCCTAGGTCAAAATGTTCTGAAATGCTTTTTTCTTTTGGCAAGTGATAATAATGGACATGTTTGAGGAGACTTATTTCATCATGGAGCCCTCCAAACAATGACCTGTGGAGAACTAAAAAAATACTCAGGCTTTAAAATGGGGTGGCATTTCATAAGCAAATCAAACTATAGATTTGAATGAAATCATCTGTGTGGCTCTATGTGCTGCTGCATAGGTGATTTAAATGTAACTGGCTGAGGTTCATAAATGCAAAGTTCTAGAACCAGTTTCACTCACCTGCTTCCCCTGGGGAGAGAGTTGCAAAGAGAATTTGAAATAGGTTTCAAAAGGAAGTAGTCTGTACTGAGTTTTGCCTTTTGATAACAATGTTATTCTTTCAGGTCTGGATAATATTGAGCTCTGTAAATATTCATTAAAGACCTGTGTGTAAGAATAAGAAACTAATTTCATATTCCTTGGTATGTGGTAGGCACTTATAGTAGTTATTTATTGAATAAGTAAATGAACTAATGGTTTCTGGATAGGAAAACCACCAACTGAAAGTTAAAGTAAGTAACTTTGCTTTTAGAGAGCCCCAAACAAGAACCTGAAATGGCCATTTGACTGCCTTCAACCCTTTTCTCACCTCAATTTATTCCAGCCCATATTTGTGTATTGAGCCATCACAGCCAGAGCAGAAGCACTAATCAAATACACCCAACCACAGATTTACTCACAGTTTACACCTGTGAAGTTGAACACACCATAAATAGTCTGCTAAGCTTTCTCTTAAATCTGCCTGCAAGTACCTTACAGGATTATGGTAATATAAAATTTTTCTACCTTCATCATATTTATAGTAATGAGTAGTTTAATTGACTTCCCTACAGCAGAACTCTCTTCCTTTTGAATTAAAATAAGAGTAAAGATGGGGATATTAAACTCTATTAATAGTTTAAGATGTAATAAATGGCTCAACCAGAAATAGCTGACTCAGACAGACGAAGATATTTTAATTTCTAGACAATTCATAGGCAAGGATTGATTTCCCAAGTATAGAATTGGGGAACTGTGGGTTCTGTGCAAATTACTCCAAGGCCCAAATCAGAAACTCAGAGAGGGACTGGTGTTCTTTACCAAATTTTCCAGGTGCTTTTTGGACATTCTAGGTTTTGTCAACCATACCTTACAGTTTTTCCTATTGATCAAAGATTTCTTAATTATGGTTATGCACCATCTTAAGCATTTCATTCTATAAAATTTAGTCACATTGACAACTGACTGAAAAATTGTAATAGTAGGAAAAACAGCTGTAGCAACTATGATAATCACATTCTTAAATATTTTCAGGGAAAAGACAATGCAATTCATATTCATAGAGAAAAGTCATGAAAATGACTAAAACATGTCATTAGCAGCTACAAATTCACAAGCATTAATAGTTCTCCTTTAGTGAGTTTCCATTATGCACAGTGCACTATGCCAGCTATGTCTATATTGCTATTTTAGTAAATATTAACCACAGCACTGTGTCTTAGGAATTAGCATCTCCTTTTCAAGTAATACTAAGGGTTAGAGAAAAACATGGCAAGCCCTCTGCCATCACACCAATCAGTGCTTTCCTTGCAGAGAGTTTGCTTTCAAAATTAGAGGAATACTATAAAAGGAGGCAAAAGACAGAAGGCAAAAACAAAGCCTACTCACCTTACGAAGGAAGCAACAATAACAGAGGCTCCTGAAGATCTGGGATTCAAGCATTCCAAAGACTGAAGTCTCCCTTTTCAAAGTCAAGATATAGCTCTCCAGTGCCTGCAATCCCACCCACCCACTTCCGCTTCCTTTCCCTTTCTCAGTTCCTGATTGGAGCCTAGTTGTAAGGAGTGCCCCGCCCCTAGATTCCATTCGATTCACCTGGGATGGAGGCCCTGAGGTGGGGTTTACCAAACACTATCCTGTGTGGGGAAACTTACAAGGAGCACCTGCCCGCTCGGCCTAACTAATAGCTCACGGCTGAGCCACCGTCAGCTTGGTGTGGACAAATTTCTTCAACATCCAGTATTTCTTTATTTCATTTCTATCATTTTGCCTCAGGATTTTGCCTAATCTACTCCCTCTAGTGCCCAGCTTCTCTCATCTAAAATTTAGATTTTTTTTAAATTTGCATATTATTGAGCATTTTAGAAATTTTCTTTCATTTAAGGGTGATGGTGGCATTTTAAGCCTGAATTTTAGGCAAGATTCTACTGCCAAACAATTTTCAAAATGTAAGTGCTCTTATAAGCACTCTGACGCAGTTATATTAGGAAATCTGATTAAGCAAAATACAATAAATATAAACATCTGGCATTGAGGGAGAAATTTCTTGTGCACACTTAGAATCTCTTAGTAAACTCACTGTTGGATACCAATTTACCCAACCCCCAACCATGACACGTGTTTGTTCATTAGGTTAACAAGGAAAATTTGGTAATGTGCTGTATTTCCATTCAGACCTCTAAATGTTCTAGCTTTTCCTGACTTGAGTTTGACGCCCTGCAGAACTTTGCTTAGAAACATGTTTGGAATGTGTTATTTTTACTACTATCACATGACTAGCCCTTATATACAAATTCTACTCTATTCAGTCATAAAATCAAATAAGAGATCATTTTGACTCCAAATTAAACAAACTATTAATCTCTTCTTCTAGAGCTGTGGATCCTATTCCCTTACTTGTTGCTCAGGAGACTTGTATTAGGTAACAAGAGCCTTCCAAGATCTTGGAATGTTAATGAAACTCCAAACTCTTCAACAGAAAGAGCTACTAGCACTTGCAACAAAAATGATCTTCTTATTCTGTCTGCATTTTTTTTCTTGATTACACTTTACAAAAGATAAGACACAGGAATAGCAAAAGTCAGGCAGAAAAACAGAGTATCTAGCATACTTTAATGGAAAGAGCAGAACCTATGCCACTGTCTGAATAGGAGAGTTAGCCAAGAGACAGAGGCCTTCTCCTCTTACTGTTATGGATATCAGCCAAGTTTGGGCAGTATACCAGTCTAATTTTGACCAGAAGCCAAAGGGATGGAACTGGGGCCAAATAGGAAAGAATTCCTCACTACCCTAGAGATTCAAAGAGAGACACAAGACAATAACTTGAGCCAGAAGTTGGAGACAGGAAAGACTAACTAGATCAGCTACAACCTTCGAGGTTGAGAGGTCTGCACACTAAAGGAGAATAATAACACGTGTGCCATGAAAGGCTATATTTTGAAAACTCCACTATCTAATGTTGTGAAGAGAAATACACCAACTATAAAACTACTTGTAGTAAAGAAAAGATTAAATAGCAGTGCTTTTTATTTTAATTTATTTCACTGAGAAATTACGGGTGATTTGGTAAGAGATTCCTGCCTTCACAAATATAAATACAACCACTTCATAAGTACTCTTGGTTAGGATTCAAGGCCAATATCTATAGTTGTGCTCTCAGTATCATCTCCTCTAACTTTTTCAGAGAACTTGTGAAGTTATTTTTTACTCCTTTCCTGTTAATTTGCAATCTCTATTTCTTTAACATCTAAACATATTTAAGTAAACATATACTATACCTTTAAAACAGTCCTCAATTTTATATTCTTTCTTTTACTAACACATTCTATCTCTTCCTCCCTTTATAGCCAAGCTTTGTGAAAAGTATACTTTTTTAATTGAAGTATAGTTGACACTCAATGTCACATTAGTTTCAGGTGTACAACATGGTGATTTCACAATTCTATACATTATGCTACTCTCAGCAAGTGTAGCTGCCATCTGTAAGTGCCATCTGAAAATTATTTTTTGTTTTGATTTTATGGTACCTTAATGCAGTTCACACTTCAGACCATTGTGAGCTTTTTAAAAATATATATTTATTTATTTATGTTGAGAGAGAGAGCAGGACAGGGGCAGAGAGAGAGGGGGAGAGAGAGAATCCCAAGCAGGTTTCGCATTGTCAGTGCAGAGCCCAATGTGAGGCTTGATCCCATGAACCTTGAGATCATGACCTGAGTTGAAATGAAGAGTCAAGAGATGGATGCTTAACCAACTGAGCCACCAAGAAGCCCCAAACCATTGTAGTCTTGACCTAGCTCCTAATACTTTAGAAATATTTCCCTTTAAAGGCCATCAAGGAGTTTTTTGTGATTAAATCCAATGAGTGTTCCTAGTTCTCATTTTTATTTGATCAGCTAAAAGCATTTGACTTCTCCTTACTTCTGTTAACATTCATACATGTCACTCTCAGGAAAGTTCACCTGGCTTTTTATCCTCTTTCAAAGGATTTTACAGTTAGTTTGTATACGCTTTACCACTGTCCAGCAGTGAAAGCAGAGAGTGCAATCTGAGAGAGAGCAAGAAAAAATGGAATTTCAGGACTCTGGCTTTGGATGGGATATTTTCTTTCTTTGATTCTTGGGTTCAGATTTTAGATCAAAGACCAAAAAACACTCAATGGATAAGATAGTGTTGTTTCTGGGTGTGGCATGTAAATGATGAATCATTGAATCGTACTCCTGAAACCAATATTGCACTATATGTTAACTAACTAGAATATAAATAAAAATTTGAAAAGAAAATAAATAAATAGATAGATAGATAAGTTAATGGTGTGTCTCATTATTACCTAAGAAGTAGTTTGACAACTCCAAAAGGAAGCAACTCCTAAGAGGTTTGTTCATTTTATTTATATAGAAGAGTGACCTACAGTTGTAGAACAAATTTTCCTTGTTACCCATTTTGCAAGAACAATGACAATTTCTACTTGTTTTCCCAGTATTTAACATTGATTAAAACTGTTAATTTAAGAATAGATGGCTACACTCTCAAGTGTGTATGTCACTAAAAGTGTACTGATAATGAAGAATTAAAGATATGCGTTTAACAATTTTAAAGTAAGGTTTAAAAAGAGAAAATAATTCAGATAATACTGGGGATATTGGAAATATTCATTATTTATGGAATAGTCTATGCAAAAATGAAAGATGATTTGAAACTGGAGAATGAGGACCCATAGAAAGTATTAACATTTTGAATGTCACATTTTGGGTGTTTTATTTTCTTATTTTAGAATCAGGTAAAAACCTAAGAAATGTATACTTTTGAAAGGATAGGTTTGAAAAGAATATTATAAAATGGTATTTATCTTCATCTCCACTTTTTATTACTTCTTCCTTTTGAATATATCTAAACATCCACAAGCCAAAAAAACTCTAAAATGGGCATGGATAATTACGTTGGTTTCACACATTTGGTAGAAAAGAGAGAATAGAGGACTTCTCTCATATGAGATGCAAATCAGAAAATATATGTGATTTAATGGCAGATTAGCATCATTTATTTTTATATTCACTGCATTTTGTTATTTTTTAATAGAATTCCATTTGCCAGGATTTGGTTCCAAAATGTAAGTTATTTAACAGATATCATTAGGTTGCTAAGCATTAACACTTAATTATCATATTAATAAACAGTTATTACTCTCTTCTACACTGAGTCTTGCCTCTGCCGCATTAGTATGCATGCACTGCTCTTAGGCAACTTAATTGTCCTTAAAGGAAATCATTACAATTTAAATGAAATTGGGAGCTACTGGTTAGGGAAGGCTGTAGGGCATGCAAAATACATACTAAACAAGGAACTGTAATTTCCCCAAATCACATTTTTTTTTCAGTAATTTCACATCACAGCACTATATCTATTTGGTTAAGGGGAAAACAGTTTATTTTTTGCCTTGCAATTTTACAAGGGCACCATTTAACCAAGGACATGCAAGACTCTGGAATGGTAGCAAAAGAACTTGAGTAAATCAAATAATTTCTTTGCGGCTGGTAAACTGTCGTCAGCATTTGCAACACAGTCAATGAAGCAATAAAGTATAGCATGGTGGGCAGGCATCAACCACCTCGTCTGCCTCTAGGATGGAGGGCAGCGGGAGGCCAAAGACTTTATGGAGACAGCTGTTGCCTCTCCCCATATGTGATTTTGTTTGTTCACTTCACAGCAACACACTTTGCATGCTGTCACAAAAATGGGGAAGAGGGTCATTCTCTTGTGTCATGTTACCCCTTTCTCACAGTTAGGAGCTCATTTTTCCGCATCCTCAATCCTAAAATGACTTAGTGATAGAAGTTAAACACCGTCTGCTATTGCAATGCAAATAATTTGAATATGCCTGAACTCTTATTTTTGATAGATAATTAATCAGTGTTTTACACCACCTTAAATAGCTCTTCATTTTTAGTGAGTGACTCATGATGAAAACAAGGATTTAATTCACGTGGGTATTTAGCATTTTCAGATTAATTAGCAACTGAAAATTAACCTTATTAGTGTCCAACTTTATAGGACTATACAAGAGGGATAGTAAAATGAATAAATACCCTACCTTTCCTGAAATATATACATAATAAAATAGGAATTTAAGGTATTGAAATTAAGCCATAGAACTGCCAGATATTAAGGAATCTGGAACTAGGCATCTACTGAGCTCACTGAAAATCATGTATTTTACACATCAGTTAGAAATCTCCATTTTGCATATTAGAAAACTGATGTGGGAAAGATTCCCTGACTTCACCTAGGTCTCACAGTTATAAAAGGCTGTATGAAGTTTTAGATCCCAGGTCTGTCTTCCTCTGCTGCACATATACATACTTGAGAGCCTCACTATGAACCCTAAAAGCACCTATATAATGGCACAGACTATCCTAGGACTGCTAGAATGCTCTATCAATTCAGGAAAAGCAAACTGATCAATTACTGGAAAAGATATACAGAAATTCTTAAACATTATGAGTTACTGTATTTTTCTGTTTTTCCATTAGTAGAAATGTTTTCTAAGTGGAGTCCACATTATGGCCCTTCTTCATAGAATTTTGTCTTCCTTTTTCAAGGGGGAAAAATAATCAAATTAGCAGGCAGATGTGCAGTGGAGTGAACATTGACAAATGTGATACATAATGTAAAGTTGAGCCACATTTTTAAAGTATTTCTGTGTTTCTTGGAGTTCTTGTGATGGTTTACTGAATTTTCATATTGATGATGCAAATATTTCCTTAACTTTATGCCCTGCAGGAATGTGAACTTAGGTACAATGTTTACCTTCTCTGAGCTTCAGATTTCTTGATTGTATAATAAGAGTAATAATCTATATCATTCTGTAAGTTTTAAAGGGGACAAAATTCATGACTTTTTTATACTGTAAAACAATGGACAAACAGCAATTTGATTTTACCGAGTTGTCACAGTATAGTAAAAGCAAACATGGGATTCAGAGTCAGAACTAGGTTGGAATCACAAACTCTAATTATCTGATAATGGGGCATTATTTCATGTCTCTTACTTTCAGTTATGGCATCTCTAAAGTGGAGATTTTATATGATACTTACAGTAAAGATTAAAGAAAATTCTTGCAAATGTCTGGTATACAGAATACCTGAAGAAAATGATACTAATTACTAACATTAATGAGCGTGAATAACTTAAAAAACAAAATATAATTTCAAGAGCAGTGTTCAGAATTTATGCTTTATAATTTATGTCATTGGGACCAATTCACTAGTTTCCCATAGTGGCTTCTCTGTGGTTTAACCAATCCAGGATGTTGTCTTATCACTAAACCTCTACCATTGCTCGCTGCCCCATCTCTCTGTCCTGGGTTCAGGACGAGGCGGTCTCCATTATTCCACTGCAGTAAGAGTTGCAGTAGCTCCAAAGTCCAAGTCCACCCACATACGATACCTTGTGAGACTAGACCAGGTTCATGACAAACATTGTGTTTGCTTTCTCTCCAACCTTGCTCCGCATTCATTTTCACCTCACTCTCACCAGCTGGGGTTTCACCCACCAACAATGCATTGATATGCAAGCCTTAGTTAAAGCCACAATTTCAGAGGAACTTGGGCTGAAACAATTGACTGGCCCTGGCCCTAAAAAAGTCAATCTGCAGGGTGGTTCTTAAGGCTGTAGACTTAACACTATTTGAATAAAATAGGACCGTGCTTCTTGTGATAAGTGGGATATTGATAACCCTTTGCACTCAATGACATCAGTCACATTTCACATAAGGTGCAAGTGTATGGCAAGTGCAGTTGATCAGTACAAGGCCAATGCTGAACATTTAATCATGTAATATGACCTTTTTAATGCCTTGCAGACTTTGTTAAAAGTAAATTGTCAACTTAAGGTAGACTGTCAAAGCCAAAGAGCTTCTGTGGTAGATTTGAAAAAGACTTTTATCCTCTGCAGTCACTAGGCAGATTCTATTGAAAATCAGACCAAAGATCTGATTATAGGATTGGTAGAATTGCCAGAAAGTTTTTGGAGTTCTATTTGTTTTTTGGTTTTGTTTTTATAGCCTCAACAGGTGTCGTATAGCCAAGTGAGAGTCATGACAGTGAAATAATGACAGTGAAATAATAAACCCATATGAACCAGAGACCTGTTAGGGGCATTTTTAGGGGTTTAGAGATCTGGGGCATTCAGGATATCCTGCATTAAATTAAAGAAAAGTTGTTGCTGCTCACAGAACTATATATCACTAACAAAGAGCCATCGTACTTGATAAATCTCTTTGCATTATTGATACAACACACACAGCATTTGAGAATATAGCTCCAAACCATTGATCAGAAGTTTCTGAATGCTGTCAGTATTGAATGAAGTTCAAAGATCCGGTCTTCAGTGCAGACTGCCCTGCTGTTGTGGCCATTTCATCCATTGACCAATGTATGCTAGAGGAATCTGTGATATGAATGCTGTGTTGGATCTCTGGATATGGAATAATCACAAAGGGTCCTGGAGCAAAGCCACATACACCATGACAGAATTATCCTCTGTTTGAAAAGTATAGTTTGTCTGCACATGCCAAAAACTGCTTTTGTCTAAGCAATTGCTTTTGTCTGCAGACGTGACCAAAGAACACCAAGAGATTATATAACCAGAACTTTCCACCATGAAGTAACTTATTTTGAATTCAGCTAGTCCTAAGGTTAGTCAGGTGCTATAGCAATCAAATATTTAATAGAAGTGACACATTTAAGAGTAGGCTGAAGCAGATTTCAGAAAGCACAAGTAAATTAAATGAACAGATGGCCCAGACTCCCTTGTCACTTACTTTTGTTTATCTGATGTTTATCCTTCTACTCACAACTATGTCCTTATGGAGGGTAACTTTTGACCAATTGATGAAGGAAGAAAAGATTTAGGCCTGGCTCACTGAAACACCACCACACTGTGTTGGAATTATCAGGAGAAAAGCTGCTGCCATGTTATACCCCCATTTATAGGTGGCCCTGAAAGATACTAATAAAATTAATCATGCCAGGGGACAAAGTTGTGAGCAAAGTACTCAGTCATCCATTTCATATGGAAGTGTCATCTAATATATGGCTATACATAAAATGCTGTGTAGTGGATAATGACTGGAAGGGAATAAGAATGGAAGACTCAGGAGAAGGATGTCTAGAGAAGAGTTATATGGGATGGACTTATGGGAGAGAGCATAAAGCATGAGGATTTTTGTCTGATACATGCCTACCAGTGTGTTTTTACTGAAGAACAGGCTTTCAAAAACTAAGTAACATATGACCTATACTGTGCATGTTAGCTTTCCTCAGCCACCCCAACAGCCACAAAATGGCCCTATGAATAGAGTAGCTATGGTGGTGGCATGGCTGGAAGCTATGTATTTGTCAAAAATTGTAGGTTGCCTGTTACTGAGGTTAAATTAGCTATGGCAGAATATCCAACCCCTAAAGTAAAGAACAGTGCTAGCTTTTCAATATGGCATTGTTATCAGGGAAATCAGCTAGTTTGGGTAGATTATACTGTGTACCTTCTATGTTGGAGGGAACAGAGATTCCATTCACTGAAATTGATACACATTGTGGATAGAGGTTTGCCTTCCCTACTACTGCCAACTTCACCATTTGATGGCCATGACCTTTAGAATCCCTGATCCAATAACATAATATTCTACCCAGCAATGTCTCTAAGGGGGCGTATATAATGGGAATGACTTATGACAATGGGTGTATTACCATGAGATTTTTTTATCTTGCAATGTTTTCTGTTATTCAAAATGATTTTTCCCATAGAATGATGAAATGGCCTGTTGAAGTATCAACTCAGTTATCAACTTGGTGTTACCACCTTGAAGAGTTTGGGGCACTATTCTGGCCAGCTGTTGCTATAACCACCCTTAAACTAAGTGTTTTAAATAAATTATTCCTCACTCTTCTATTGGTTGACTAAGCTCACCTGGAATGTCCTCATTGGAGGTTTGTAGAGAGCTTAAGTCACATATTGGGGCTGACTTGTAGTTGGGGTATAGAAGGCTTGATGGGACTGATAGCTCACTCACATGACTAACTGCTGATGTCAGGAGCTCAGCTGAGGTTCATAGCTTGGGCTTGGTGTCTAGGTTTGAGAAGGGAGCATTCTCACACCAGGTGTTCTAAAAGACACATGTGGGAACTTCAACACTTCTTATAATTTAGCCTATAATATCACCATTGACCCTATTTTTGGTCAAAGTACTCACTAAGGCTGATTCAGATCCATAAAATTGAAGGAGGTGGGCACCCCACCTTCTGAGGTGGGACTGGCAAGGTTACATTTTAGAAGAACATTGGTGAATGGAAGATAGTATTGTGGCCATTTTGGAAAATATGAATTTGAATGCACTGTCCTCTTGGAGATGGTACATGAGCTGATATGTGGAGCTGTATCCTCGAAAGTTTTGGGCAACAAGAATAAGAAATAGAATTGATTCCCTTGTCATAGCTTCCAGTAATCAACTTATAGAATTTGTACAGGCTTTCTCTAAAGTACATATATAGTTGCTGAAACAGAGGTTCTGTTTAGTATGGGAGTGATTTCCACCAGAGGAAACTATAAGAGGGTTTCTTATTCCAGGGGATTAACAGGCAAAGAAAGAATTACTCGATTGCCTGGTATTGTTAACCCTGAGGACCAAGAGAAGCTGGAGGTACTTCTGCACAATAGGTGCAGGAAGATGTATGGAATGGATGAATTTCAAAGTGACATTACTTGTTGTGTATATGCAGCAAATTCAGCCAGACACAAGCAAGAAAGCCACACTCAGAACCTTCACATATGAAGATCTCAGTCACTTCATTACTTCACTAGGCAAGGTGAAATACTGGTCAAAACAGAATGGGGTGATGAATCTAGAATTTGGAAGAGGAATATCAATGAAAGCTTGGGAGCAGCTGCAGCAATAGCAACTATAGTATAGTTTGCTAACCCTCTGACATAATTTTTAGAATCAACCAGCTGAGTGACTGGATTTGTACCTCCATTCTTGGTGAAGTAGCATGGCAATCTTACTTTCATATTGTTAATGGAGAATGTGAGCAAATCTGAGTGGTACAAGGGATGAAACCTAATTTATGTGAACTCCCAACAAATTTGCTAAGTCCCATTTGTCTCTCGAACTGAGATCTTACAAAATGGAGATACTTAGCTGCCATTATTGTCCCCCTAATCTCCTAACACCACTAGCTGTCTCAGGGGTCCTAGAAGTGATAGCCTGGCCTCCACTGCACCTGCTGTGGAGACAGCAAATCATCTGCAGCAGTCGAGTCTTGCCCTATTGAATGCCTAGATATTCTCATAGCTCACTATTTCCAGGGTCAAATAAAGAACCTACTTGCTGGGTAGCAGTGCTGGTGGTGGGCTCTGACTTCCCTAGTAACTACTTTCCAGTGGCATCAATAACAACCTAGGATTGTAGGAAAGTTCATACTTCATGAGGTGAACTTCAAGCCCTAAAAGATAGTATGTGAGGAGGAGATAGCAGATAAATACTTGCTCTTACGTCTCCCAATATTGCAGATCATGTGACATTTTCATATGCCTGTGGGCATATGGGTAGTTTCATACCCTCTTCAGAATGTCTTACATAAACAAGCAACTGAATGTTTTATTAATTGAAAGTCAATAGCCAGCTTGGAAATCAATTTTCCCCCACCTTCCTATTCTTGATCTTCCTGCTCCCAAATTCTGTTGATCGAAGCAAATCTCAGAGCCAGCCTATATTCAAAGTGAGTGGAAGTGGACTCCATAACATGACAAAAGGAGTTTCATGAATATACAGAGATGGGAGGAATTCTTGTTAGGCAGCTTTCTAGACGATTTGTCGCAATACTCATGTATTTCAAACTTTCCAATTATTTTCCTTTTAGTTCTAACATCGGGAAATGTTTTAAAATTTTAATTCCTGAAATTTATTTTAAAATTTCCATTGGACCCTTAGTATTTGCATTAAATTTGAATTTCTAATAATTTATTTTTAGAGAGTTCCTTTTTGGAGTATGCTGTTCTTTTTTCTTTAACTTGATATTTACTTTTTTCTCTTACAGATGATACAGTAGACATTCTCCAAAATGAACTCTGATGATCCTTGTCTTCTGGTATCCATACCCTTATGTAGGCCTCTCTACAATGAATAATGATTAGCCAGTATGACAAATACAATACTGTGAGGAAGTGACTTTATGACTTTTGAGGCTATGCCTTAAAAGACCTTGTAGTTTCTGTGTTGGCTTCTCTTGGACTACTTGCTCTGGGGGACACCAACCACCAGTGTCATAAGGACATTCAAGGAGCCCTAGGGAGAGAACCTACAGGGGGAGAAACTGAGGCTTCTTGTCAAAAGTTAACACCAACCTGCCAACCAAGTGAAGCAGTCTTGTAGCCTCATTCAAGCTTTTAGAAGATTGAAGTTTCAGACATCTTAACTGTTACACCATGAGAAATCCTGCACCAGAACCACATTGCTAAACTGTTCCCAAACTCCTAACCCAAAGAAACTGTGGAATATAGCCAATGTTTATTTTTTTTCCAGATTCTCTGTTATACCGAAGAATTCCCTCTTACTACTCTCAGCACTGAACTCTTTGAGTTTTTGAGTGTTATTTCATTAGTATTTATGGAGAAAATGAGGAGACAAGTGTGTGACCTCTTTGCCATTTTGAACTAGAAATCAGCTGGAAGCTTCATTCATTTTTTAATTGAGATATAAGTGACACACGCTATTATATTAGTTTCAGGTGTACAACATGATGATTCAAATTATATATATTGGGAAATGATCATCACAATAAGTTTAGTTAACATTATGACCATATATAATTATGGAATTTTTTTTCTTATAAAAACTTTAAAGATTTACTCTCTTACTTTCAAACATGAAATACAGTATTATTAATTATAGCTGCCATGATGTACATTATATCCCAATGATCTGCTTATTTTTATAGCTAGAAGTTTGTACCTCTTGACTCCCATCACCCATTTATCATTGTTGTTATTAGTGTAGTGGCTTATTGTTGTTTTAAGCCACTAAACTTTAAGATAATCTATCAATCATCACTAGATAACTAATCTGGGTAGTATTAATTTCAGATCAAAAACATTGTTTTTTTGTGTGTTTTTCTAATATTTTATGAGTTCTTCTTTCTATGTTGTTTGTTTGCTTTGTTATCCTCTGTTTGTGGTATTTTTTTTCCTTGGCTGCCACTTTAAATTTAGAAGTAAATGTTAAAAAGTTAACTAAAAGCTTAGTGTTCACAGGGTTCTTATCAAATCGTAGATTACCATTTTCTTAAGAGACACCTACCTACCAACCTTTGTCGATTTTACTCTTTGGTTTATCATTTCCTCAGAGAGGAGTCTTCTAATTTTTTATATGAGAAGCCTGATATATAGACCTAGAGAAAGACTAGAATTGTACAGTTTTAAGTTTAAAAGTTTTAGTCAATATCTGCTATTTGAGTGTGGTGCTTTACCCCTGCCCTCAGCTAAGTCCTAATTCTTCTTATTCAGAGTATTTTTGATTCAGTCTCTCAAGAGAATCAACTTTCCGTCTCCTGCTGGAATGGGGAAAGGGACCTGGAGATACTATTCCTTTCAGCCAGCTCTTCCCCTCTCCATAGACAGCCAGCAGACTAGAAGACTGTCCAACATGAATAGTAGCTTTACTCCTAGAGACTGTCCAGGGACTCAGGTTCCTTCTATCTTGTTGATTAGAGAGGGGACCTCTTACTGAAAGGAAGATGATTTGCCTTTATTGCTCTGATACTTTCAGCCTTCTCTTCTCTAATCCATTACTTCAAATCATATACCTTCAATCGCCCAAAATTTATGCACCTATCTTGTCTATTCTCTCCTCCTTCCGTGTATCTACATTTTTATCTCTTAACTATTATTTTAGTGGGTTTGGGGAACAAGTAATAACTCATGTGTCCAACCTTCCATATTAAATTGGAAGATACTTGCTCCATACAACACATCTTTGCAATCTATATAGTTGATCACAAAATAGTGTATGTGTAAGTGTTTTCTCCCTTCTTACAGCTTTTCACTGGGAGATGTGTACAGTTAATTCTTGTTATGCACAGTAGTTATCTTCTAGAAAGTTGCCAAACACTGAATTCACAAACATGAGACCATTGTCCCAGGGGAAGTATGTAACATATAGATATATACATAACTCACATAGATCATAATCTTTAATCCTAAAAACAACTCCTTCTGGTTGATTCTCTCTCTCGTTTTTTTCTCGTGTAAAAGAGAAAATGTGGTTCGGGAATGTTAAGTGACTTAAGACCTCTCCACGAACAGGTGCCAACGTTAGAATTCAGTCCTCATCCCTGAGTGGGAGCCTCTTGCACTTTCCTTCACTACCAGCTACTGTTACCATTTTCCAGCCATCTCTGTGTGACAACAGAAACAAGAAGGTGGGGCTGCTACTCCTATCAGCTCAGCTGAGAATGTGGATGCCAGGTGACCCAACTTTTCTGCTGCTGTGAGCATGTTCACAAATGACCGAGAAAGAACCAAAAGTATTAATTTTGAGGTCACAAATAACTTTTAAGAAGTAGATTAATTCACAAATATAGAATCTGGGAATAATGAGAATTGACTATAAATCGTTGAACGCTTCTACCTAATAATCATATATGCCAAGAGCTGATTCATATTCTGCACATCAGTGGTCTAATTAAAATGTAAAATGTGGTATCTGCTACCATTTACATTTTCATTGATAAAGGAATTTTGCTAGTTCTCCATTCTGTGTTCTCTCCAAGGGTAATGTTTATTATAAATGCATTGAAATAGTGTGTTCTAATATGATTGTGTGTTTTTCTAATATTTTATGAGTTCCTCTTTATATTTTGTTTGTTTTGTTATGGACATTTTGATATATCCTTAATTTTGGTACCTAAACCATGATAAATTTGTCAAAATACAGTGAATTAATATTGAGTATTTGTTCTAGAAAAAAGTGTGATTAGTCTACCAAAATTAAAATTGCTTTGAAAATTATAAATTTTCATAAATTATAACATATTGAAACTTGAGTTAATGAATTTCTAGTGTAATATACTCCACTTTCCAATCCTATGACTTTTCAATCATTTTAGTCTATTTGTATAAAATTATCATATTCAGTTTTATTTTCTCCAGCTCACACAGACTCATAATCTACATCAGTATTGGCATCTACCTCACTACTTATTTATGACAAGTCTTGACTGTAATATTTATATGACTGTTTTTATCACTAACTTTCATCTTTTCAAAAATTGCTTTTGGGTCTATGCCATTTATATGCTTTTCCATAATTCAATAAAAATACAAATTCTAAAAATATAATTTATAACAGGCACAATGAACTGACCCCCCATCATCACCTCAGATAGAATCAGTTATTAAGCTGATAAAGTTAAATAAGACACACACCCACAAAATTTAGAAACTTTAATAAAAACCTTTAAGAATATAAAGATTATTGTGACAGTACAAAAATTTCCGAGAAAATATCAATGAAGCTACAAATTCAAATCTGGAAAATGCATGTAACCAAATTTATTTCATAGTCTCTTTGATTTTTATTTATTTTTAAAAATTTTATTTATTTATTCTGAGAAAGAGAGAGGGAGTGAGGGACCAGCAAAGAGGGAGGGAGAGAAAGAACACCAAGCAGGCTCTGCACTGTCAGTGCAGAGTCGATGACCCAGGAGCTCAGTCTCACAAACTGAAAGATAATGACCTGTGCTGAAATCAAGAGTTGGACATTCAACCAATGGAGCCACCCAGGTGCCCCTCATAATCTTCTTTTTTTTTCTTTAAGTTTATTTATTTATATTGAGAGAGAGAGAGAGCGAGCAGGGGAGGGGCAGAGAGAGAGGGAGAGAGAGGATCCCAAAAAGGTTTCACACTGCCAGTGCAGAACGTGAGATGTGGCCACGCAGGATTTAAACTCAGGAACCTTGAGATCCTGACGTGAGCTGAAACCAAGAGTCAGAGGCTTAACCGACTGAGCCATCCAGGCACCCACTTCATAGTCTTTTTATTTATTTTTTATTTTTTAATTTTTTTTAATTTTTTTAATGTTTTATTTATTTTTGAGACAGAGAGAGACAGAGCATGAACAGGGCAGGGTCAGAGAGAGAGGGAGACACAGAATCTGAAGCAAGCTCCAGGCTCTGAGCTGTCAGCACAGAGCCCGATGTGGGGCTCCAACTCACGGACTGTGAGATCATGACCTGAGCCGAAGTCGGACACTCAACTGACTGAGCCACCCAGGCGCCCCACATAGTCTTTTTAAATAAACTGTTCTTGGTTCTTTTGATGGACCATTAGAAACTTTGAAACACTGTTTTTTAAGATTTTTATTTGATATGCAAACTTCAGAATTTTGGTTGAAAACCCCAGTTTACGAAATAATGTATACAAACTACTGTCCAGGGGGAAGATAGATTTTCTTTAAAAGGGATAATAAAGTCAAGAAAACAATTCTAGTTGTTAAGAGTGCTTTAAATTTGAAAGCAATAACTCCATATTACAGATTTAAGGAGTTTTTAGATCAATAATGAAACCATTCTTATTGAAATAAGTGGCACCCCAAAATAGAACTAGAAGTAGACTGGCTGAAGTAGACAAAGATCACCTTAGGAACAAGTTAAAAATATAAATTCATAAAACATACTCCCAGAAATTTTAGCTGGTAAAATTGGGGTGGGGCTAAGGGATCCACATTTAACGACATTTCTCCCACAGTTCAAACAGCAGTGATATAAATTATAAGGAATGAAACTGTTGAATGCTTGCTATGGTGTGAGAGTATTTGAGTATTTGAGTATTATATAGATTCTCTAATTTGATTCACAAGACAAAACTATGAAGTAGATTTCACTCTCCAAAATTTGCAACGGAAGAGACTAAAACTCATACAGGTTAAGTACCACAGTCATATATACTGGAAACCACAGAATTAATATAAAAATCTGTATTCCATAAAGATTAGTTTGCTAGGGCTGCTGTAACTAACACAAACTGGTTAGCTTGATTTTCCCAAGAGTTCTGAAAACTAAGAGTTCTGGAGGCTGGAAGTAGAAAATTAGTGTGTCAGTTGGGCTATGCTTCCTTTGAGATCTGTAGTGGAATTCTTCCTTGCCTCTTCCTAGATTTTGGTGGTTTGCTGATAATCTTCGTGTTCCTTCGCTTGCAACTACATAATTCCAATCTCTGCCTCTCTGTTCACTTGATATTCTCCTTGTGGGTCTCTGTAGGTACATGACTGTCTTCTTATAAGGATACCAGTCATATTGGATCAGGGGCCCACCCTACTCCTGTATTACTTCATCTTCGCCAAACTAATTGCACCTACAGTGAATCTATTTCCAAATAAGGTCATATTCTAAGGTACTGGGAGCTAGGACGTCAGTATATCTTTTATGGGTGAGCACAATTCAAGCCATAAACCAGGTCTTCAAAGCATAAATATTTCCACGATGCCACTCCACCTCTACAGAAGGAAAATATACAATAATTTCCCTGAACTTCTAAATAGCAATATTCACTTTGTGGTTTAGTGATCTTTGAAAATAGAGTGCCTCTAAAACTGCGAGGAACCAAAGGATCATTTAACTTATTCTTTTTATTTTTCAGATGTGGAAAATTGAAGTCAAGAGACAAAAGAGATTACATAATTTGCCCAAAGTCATATAGCTAATTAGTGCAACAGCATAGGCCAGAATACTAGTCTTTTGACCATTAAATAAACCAGTGCCTTTTCATAATACAATTTTGTCTGTTGATATAAATTTTATTTTTTTGCTTTCCTAAAGCAACTTTCTTCTAGAAATATTTGTCTTGGTTTATTCAATTGCATTATTTGCAAATGAAATATTTTATTCTCATTTTTTTTTCATATAATCCATCCTCAAGGAGGGTAAAGAAATAAGATAACCCATTATCAAAAAATATTTCTAGGGGCACCTGGGTGGCTCAGTTGGTTAAGCTTCCAACTCTGTATTTTGGCTCAGGTCATGATCTCAGGGTTTGTGATTTCAAGCCCCACCTCTGGGTCTGTGCTGGCAGTGAGGAGCTTATTTGGGATTCTCTCTGTCTCTCTCTCTCTCTCTCCCCCTCTCTGTCCCTCCTCTGCTCGTACTCACTCTCTCTCTCTCTTTAAAAATCAATAAATAAGCTTAAAAAATTTTTCTATAGCAAATGCCTAACTGAAGGTCTGTTAGTATTTTATTATTGCTGTTGCTCTTGAGTTGATGTTATTATTTTAATAATTGACTAAGACACAATAGCATCATAAACCTTAAAATATTAGGAAAAATTTAACAACAAAAGTGAGGACCACCTCAACAAAAACTAAAAAACAAAATCGCTAAACAATGCTGAGAAATTAAGGATATCTAAATGTTTATTTATTTTTGAGAGAAAGACAGAGTGCTAACAGCAGATGGGCAGAGAAAGAGGGAGACACAGAATCTGAAGCAGGCTCCAGGCTCTGAGCTGTCAGCACAGAGCCTGACGTGGGGCTTGAACCCACAAACCGTGAGATCATGACCTGAGCCCAAGTAGGATGCTTAACCGACTGAGCCACCCAGGCACCCCAAGGATATCTAAGTAAGTGGAGCAATATACAATATTCATGGATTGGAAGGCACTAAATGTTAAGATGAGAATTCAATCCAAAATGATTTTGAAATTAATGTTCATTTATTTTTGAGAGAGAAAGACAGAGCGTGAGTGGGAAAGGGCCAGAGAGGGGGAGACACAGAATTGGAAGCAGGCTCCAGGCTCTGAGCTGTCAGCACAGAGCCTGATGTGAGGCTCAAACCACTAACTGTGAGAACATGACCTGCCAAAATCAGACGCCCAACCAACCAAGCCACCCAGGCGCCCCCAAAATGATTTTTAAACGAACAAATTTTCTTTTTTTCTTTTTTTTAGTGTTTATTTTTTATTTTTGAAAGAGAGAGAGAGAGAGAGAGAGAGAGAGAGAGAGAGAGAGAGAGAGAGAAAACATGAGCAGGGAAGGGAGGGAGACACAGAATCCGAAGCAGGCTCCAGGCCCTGAGCTGTCAACACAGAACCGGAAGCGAGGCTCAAACTCATGAACCATTAGATCATGACCTGAGCTGAAGTCAGACACTTAACCAACTGAGCCACCCAGGTGCCCCTAAATGAACACATTTTCAATCAAAACCCCAACAGAGTTGTTGGGAAAAATTGACAAACAGTTGTTGAAATAGTTAAGAAAATGTAAAGGGCCTAGAAAAGTAAACAATGTTGACTGAAAAGAAAGCTAAGAGACTCATGCTACCTTATTTCAATATTTACTGTAACAGTTAAGTGTTCAGAACCATTGAGTATTGTTACAGGAAAGAAAATAGATAAATGGAACAGAATAGAAAGTTGATTAATAGATTTAATTGGGGTTGAACAGAGGAACCAAAAGCAATTCAATGGAGACTAGAGAAGACTTTTTAACAAATGTTACTGGAAGAATTTGAAAAATCTATTAAAAATGAATCTTGCTCTCTACTTCATACAACGCGTAACAACTAATTCGAGTATGATTCTAGATATAGATGTAAAAACTTGAAACTACAAAGTTTGTAGAATAAAACATAGGAAAATACCTTCATTATCTTGGATTAGGCAATGATTTCTTATGAGAACTCAAAAGGCAAGATGGCATAAAATGGTAAAATGATAAATTGTGTTTCATCAAAATTAAATATCACTGCTTATCGTGATATATGGTATAGAAAACAAAAAGACAAGGCATAAACTTATTAGTTACTAGAGAAATATAAATTGAAATCGAGAGAACAATTTCACACCCACTAGAATGGCTAAAATTAAAGAGATTGGCATATGCTAATAGACAAAAAGAATGTGGAACAACTAGAATTCTTATATATTGTTGGTGAGATTGTTTTGAGTGTATCTCTATAGTATTCCATAACATGTACAGAGCCTATCACTGTAGATTCATTCTGACATTTTGCCAGCTAGAGTGAAATGTAGAAACCTATCATTCTGCTCTTTTGCCCCACTTGTTCATAATACAATTGCCTTAAAATTCTTTCCTATGTACACTTATAACCAAAACAGTGTTACATTTTTGCTTCAACCATCAAACAAAATTTGTAACTCTGAAAAGAAGAAAAAAGTATCGTGTTTGCCTCTATTTTATTCTTTCTGCTATTTCTTTCTTCCAAATGTTCTAAGAGTTCTTGTATCACTTCTTTTCTCTTAAGACAACCTCCTTTAGGTGTACCTGGGTGGCTCAGTCAGTTGAATGTCTGACTGTAGCTCAGGTCATGATCTCAGGGTTCTTGGAATTGAGCCCCGTGTCAGGCTCTGTGTTATCAGTGTGGAGCCTGCTAGGGATTCTCGCTCTCTCCCCTTTCTCTCGCTGTCCCTCTCCTGCTTGCACTTTCTCTCTCTCTCTCTCTCTCTCTCTCTCTCTCTCTCGATAAACAAATAAAGTTAAAAAAAAAAAAGACAACCTCCTTTAGCCAGTCTTTAGGGTGGTGATAAATTCTCCGGAATTTCCTTCATATGAAAATGTCTTAATACCCCCTTCATTCTTTTTTTAATTTATTTTTTAATGTTTTTTATTTTATTTTTGAGAGACAGAGAGAGAAAGCATGAGTAGCGGAGGCACAGAGAGAGAAGGAGACACAGAATCCGAAGCAGGCTCCAGGCTCCGAGCTGTCAGCACAGAGCCCGACGCAGGGCTCAAACCCACAAACTGCGAGATCATGACCTGAGCTGAAGTCAGAAGCCTAACCAACTGAGCCACCCAGGCGCCCCAATACCCCCTTCATTCTTAAAGAAAATTTTCTCTGGATATAGAATTCTGTGTTGACATTTCCTTTCTTTTTTTTCTTTGTATTTTTTTAATGTTTATTTATTTTTGAGAGAGACAGAGTGTGAGTGGGGGTGGGGCAGAGAGAGAGGGAGACACAGAATTAGAAGCAGGCTCCAGGCTCTGAGCTGTCAGCACAGGGCCCAACATGGGGCGACTCGAACTCATGAACTGCAAGATCATGACCTGAGCTGAAGTTGGACACTTAACTGACTGAGACACCCAGATGCCCAACATTTCCCTTCTATCAGCACTTGAAAAATGTCATCCCACCGCCTCTTGACCTACGTGATTTCCAATGAAAAACCTGATATTCTAGTTGCTTTACATCTGTAGGTAAGGTGTTATTTCACTCTTGCTGTTTTCAAGACTTTTCTTTATCATGAATTTTCAGAGTTGGATCATCATGTGTCTTGGTGTGTATGTGCGTGTGTGTATGTGTGTGTGTTTCCCTCAGTTTCTTGTATCTGTAAGTCTAGGTCTTTTGTCAAATTTGAGAAGTTTTCAGACATTATTTCTTCAGGTTTCTTTTCAGCCTCTTCCTCCTCACTTTTTGGAATTCTGATGACATAAATATTAAATTTTTATAGTCACACAGGTCACTGATACTCTCTTCTTTTTTTTCCCCCTTATTTTCTCTCTGTTTTCTCAGATTGGATAATTTCTACTGTACTATCTTCAAATTCACCGTTTTTTCCTCTATACTCTCCATTCTGCTGTTGAGTCCATCCACTGAGTTTTTTATCTTGCATGTTGTATATTTTAGTCTAAAATTCCCATTTGACTCTTCCTAGCAGTGAAGAGGAGTAGGACCTTGCTATTGCTAGGCGGTGGGGGTGAAGTGGGGTGGTGGGGGTGGGGGGTGAATGTTAGCACTAGCAGGGACAAAGTTCTAGCTTACTACTTAGTTTTCTCTGACACCACACTGGCAAGAAGTTTCTGTCTTGTCAGTTCCTGGCAAGAGTGAAAGTCAAGGTCCTGACTAAGCCTTTACTCTTACAGATGGGACCACAGTTTTTCTTTGTTTCCTGTGGTATTTTGTTGGTGTAGAGCAGTTAATGTTTAACAGTACTGTCTTGCCATCTTGCACTTTTCTTGCTCTTTTAGCTAGAAGAGGCTTTCTTAAATTTATCTGCACCAATTGGTATTCTGGGTTGCTGACTTCTTCACCTTGAAATCATGGATATATGAGGCAAAAAGGAAACCCTACGAACATACCACCTGTTGTTCCTTGGGTCCCCTGGTCTCTAGCTAGTTTTCTCTCTCTACATTTTCAGAGAATCCTTATGTTTTTGTTATCTGTAATGTCCAAGACTTTAGATATAATTAGAGGGTAAAATAAGGGAAAGTATATCTACTCCATCTTCTGAGAAAAGGAATCTTAACTCCCATCTTTTGAGAATAGGATTTATAGAGATTGCCTTTACCTCTTGAAAGCCTGCTAGCACACAATATTGTCAGTTTTAACTAGGAATTTGGGGTTTTTTTCTTTTGTTTTGTTTTTTGTTCTTTTTTTGGGGGGGGGTGGGTTTTTTTTTGGTAGAAAGACCTTCAGAGTACTTACACTACTACCATGCAATATTATAAAATACTAGAATATATTTTGTATTATTTTCAGAAGTTTGGAACATTGGAATTCCTGGCCGGCAAATCTAGAAAATATTGATTTTTTAAAAATTTATGTCTTATTTTTTAAAGCATGCACCTGTTTTGGTTTACATAAGAATCATAAATCAATGATTTAGAAATATCATCAACCAAGGAAATTTAAAATCATTCAACCATGTACCATTTTGGGTTCTAGACTCAGGGTACTTTGAAAAGTAGTACTAATTTGAATGTAAGGGTATTGGTATATTGGGCAGAACTAATTTTATACTCATTTTTATACTTTTTAGAGTCCTACTTCACAACAGCAGGCATTGCACATCTAGTGGATTATAATAAATTAAAGATATAAGCTATCTAATTAAAACATAGAATGTAATTAGGGCTTTTGGATGGGCTAAAGACAGTTTTCTTATTAGTTTATGTTTAAATTATCTTTCAAAAATTAAGATTCACATACTCTGATGTAGTTACCTTTCTCATAATTCTTTCTCTGAGAGAGAATTCACAAAGGTAAAATCAGCTACTGCTATGATGCCTCAAATCCCTGTCTTTCTTGTTCAACATCAGAAATGTAGGCACTAGTTTCCCGGCATTTCTACCACACTTGTTTCCAAATTAATCTCTGCTTCCTCTTTTACAACACCGTATATTCTCTTAACTGTCCACTGTGTCTTTCCTCCCCTACCTCACATAGTATATTCCATTCATCATACTCCTAGAACTCACTAAAACCACCATCTTACAAGCAACCCCCAACTTCCTTTTTCCTTAATCTTTCTGTTACACGGACTGGCAAAGTTCAACCCTCAATCAATCCAACTGTCTATTGCTGCTACTTCTTCATTCAGGTTGCTGAAAGCCCGTGGGGAAAATCACTCACTTGTATGGATTTGTGTCAGTACACATTCATTGTCTGCAACTTCAGCTGGAGATTGTAAGCTGTTTGAAATATGTAATATATTTATTTGTGTTCAGTTCCCAGCCCAACATGTTATACATTCTAGATGCT
Source organism: Lynx rufus (assembly GCF_022079265.1). Classification (NCBI taxonomy): domain Eukaryota; kingdom Metazoa; phylum Chordata; class Mammalia; order Carnivora; family Felidae; genus Lynx; species Lynx rufus. Next base: position 42,744,635 of record NW_025814823.1, read on the forward strand.
CAAGAAATGCCACCTGATGGATTGGATCCATTCTGCCAAATCTTATTTAAAGCTATTTTATTGTAAATTCAGTACATTTTACATTCCTCAGTTGTGAATTTATTTTTGAAACACTTTTATTATTGCATCTAATATACTAGAGAAAATTCTAATGTAAATGACCTTTAAATAATACCAATAATTGGTTTTGGTTGTCCTCATTTTACTTATCACTTTCACTTCTCTTGCTGCTTCTGTCAGTCAAGAAATTCACAAGGCAGTTCCAGACTTGCTGGCATTTTGGTCCCCTGACTTGCAGCACATTATACCTCTAATTAAGTCTCTGTGTTATTTTAGTATTTTCCTTGTTTGGCTCAATATCTCTCTTCCTTTCAGGTTAAATGTTGTAAACAGAAAGCAAGTATGATAGCTGCCCAATCAAATTATAGAAGGAATGTTGAAAAGGTCAAAACAGCAAAACACACTGCGGTAATTTATGTAATGTAGAATGTATTAAATTTTTGGCCTTCATTTGCCTCAAAAAATGTAATGGGAGGATAAATATGACACAGGCTATTCAGAATGAAGTCTTATCTTCCAACTAGCAGGAGTGAATTCACTTTTGTTTTTCCCCCTGTTCTGGGAACATCTTTCCCCTGGCCAGAAGGAAAGTCACCCCTGTGCCCACTAGCAACCTCTCTCATGCTCCCCTATTCATTTGTCCTCAACAATGGGAAGGAGCAAGCTAAATCCTCCTTGTCTTGTGAGCCCTCATAGACCTCATGTTCTTTCCTCTGTGCGCATTTCTTTCTTTTACAAGCATCGCTTACGAGGCTGACGAAAGACTTCCTTAGTCTCTAGTGATATATGATGTATTGGCTTTGGCATGAACCATTTAAACGAAAACTAGCACTTACAAATAGAAGCAGAGAGGGTCAGAGTATTACCGTTGCCTACTAAATTGACACGAATTTGGAATGAAGTGATGAGAGGCAGGCTGGTTACTCCTATCAGGTAGTAGCTTTTGAATACAGATATAATAAATATGTTGTTGGGGCGCCTGGGTGGCGCAGTCGGTTAAGCGTCCGACTTCAGCCAGGTCACGATCTCGCAGTCCGGGAGTTCGAGCCCCGCGTCAGGCTCTGGGCTGATGGCTCAGAGCCTGGAGCCTGTTTCCGATTCTGTGTCTCCCTCTCTCTCTGCCCCCCTCCCCCGTTCATGCTCTGTCTCTCTCTGTCCCAAAAATAAATAAACGTTGAAAAAAAAATTAAAAAAAATATGTTGTTAAGGACCCATGAGAATATACACTAAAATATTTCAAGCTATGTAGTTTCCTCCTTCTCTTTATTCAACTTGATACTACAGTCACAAAGACAAGGATAGGGGATAACTTCCTTATTTGGGAAAAATTTCTATATTGATGGAAAGTTTGAATGAGGTGGAAGGCATGTATAGGGATATCTGTTATATTTGCTTTGATGTGGCTAGCTAAATTATAGAAAGATAAATTTATATATGCATTTAATTAAATGAAATACTTTATCATTGTTGATTATTGGGTTCCTCAGGAAGCCGGCTTTGAGTTGGAGTTTAGTGTGCAGGATGTTTGTTGAGGAAAGTACTTGGGATCAATGCCTGTGGAAGCAGAGAAGGAAATAAGAGCAGTCAGAGAAGCCATGCTTCAACCCAGCTTTGCCTGAGCCCATTGTGGCTTTGACAATTGAATGGGCTTTCAGAGTGGTCCTCAATTTTTGTGAGGGAGCCAGACGCTATATCCCTACATGTACTGGTCATTGCATACAGGTTGTCCTGGATGGGGCTTGTCTTAGACAAAATAACTCTTTGCAACAGAGGCAATATTTGAAAAAAATAAAAACGTGACAGCTGGAATACATCTGCCGACAACACTCCAGAAATTCCCCTTTACAAGTCCCTCAGTGAAGAGGAATCTGTCTGGAGGGTTCTCTGCAGGTTAGTGTGGCCAAGGGACCAAGTTCTCTCTAATGGAGTATGGATAGTAGATGTAATTTGTGTAACATTTGATTGTCTTGCTCAAAAGGAGGTTGCTTGCCTCAATGAGATGTTTTTATTTCCATAGGCTAAGACATGTCTTGCAAATAACTTCTTTTGCAAATAACATAAAGATGAAATCAATTGTGTAGGGGAAGAAAGGACAATGAATGGAAAGAACCTGGGTTTCCTCATAGAAGGGACGTCGTCACAGAGGCATGATGCTTTTCAGTCTGAACCACTCCCAAACTGCATGTGTGAGAGAAATAACTCCTTTTTAAACTAGTGTATTTTGTGGTTTATTTGTAATCAACTTTGTCCTTAAAAGTACAATAAAGCATAACTGGAAGTGAGATGCTACTAAACAAAAACCAAATCATGTGGCAAGGCATTGCTATAAGAAAGTGGAAAGGGGTGCATGAGTGTCCTGACTGGAAAGATGATAACTTACATTGGGACACAGCTAACTTACAAGTGGGACACTTGTAAAGCTATCACCTGTGATAATCTCAGTGGCAGACCATATGCTTACACGACTGTAGCTTTACTGGAATTTGTTTAAAAAATTCAGACGAATGATGTGTTTGGCTGCTGTTTGTTGTTTTAGCAAAATTACTGGTAAAGAGAGCTGAGATCAGGCAAGAAATGAAAAGTTCTGCAATTCTATATAGAAGAAAATATAGCACTGCTAATCTCTGCCTACAATCAGCAATCATATTGACTGAGCAAGCATTATTCTGGGCCCTAAAAGTATTAAAATACCAACTGCCTTTTTATCCTAAATAGCAGAAGATGAGATTGTCACTTGCAACCTATCTCCACAGCCTCCAAATTAAACTTTTTAGACAGAAAAGGGAGCTAGTCTGTGGTAAAGCTCAGATGAAGGTGTTGCCTTATCATCCAACTGTATTGTTTCAAGATATATTTCATTTAGATACCTTCACATCATTGGAGAGTGGATGAGTCTAGGCCAGAACCAGGAAGTAGAAGAATTGATAGACTTGAGGTATATATCTAGAAGAAATCTTTGGGAATGGTTACTTGAACAACAAAAAAGACTGGAATAAAATAAGATGAAAATCTCGCGTTTTCTGAGAGAAATTTACTGCTAATGAAACCAGACCAAATGTTCTGATTACCAAAGCCAGTTATTTGCATATGGTGGACTGATGTATCATGCTATTACATTTTGGGTGAGAGGTAGTCATATAAATTGTCTATTAGTTTATACATTATCAGGTTGCAAAGAGTCATTTATAGGCTTGAGGGAGACAACCAGACTTCACTAAGAGATCCTAAACTGAGCCAGATGCAATTAATTGTGGAATGAATCTGCATGTGGGAATAAGGAAGGACCCATGCATTTGGGTCTATTTATTCACTGCTGGTCCAAACCCATTCTTCCATTACAGTAGATTTTTGCTGGGCACATGACTGTCGAGACATTTTTCAACCTCCCTTGCAGTTAGTTATGACATTTTTCCTTCAGTATAATATGGGAATGAATGAACATCCAGCTCACTTGTTAAATGAAATTTATTTGAATTGCCTTTTCTCTCTCCACAGGCTATAGTGTGGAAAAGCACTGAGTCACATTTGACAATGCAGAAGAGAATAGCACGTTGGCAATGGCAAAGCAAAAATGTGAAATGAGGGGTGCCTGGGTGGCTCAGTCGGTTAAACGTCCGACTTCATCTCAGGTCGTGATCTCACGGTTGGTGAGTTCGAGCCCCGCGTCGGGCTCTGTGCTGACAGCTCAGAGCCTGGAGGCTGCTTCGGATTCTGTGTCTCCCTCTCTCTATCTGCCCCTCCCCTGCTTGTGCTCTGTGTCTCTCTCTCTATCAAGAATAAATAAAACAATAAAAAAAATTTTTTTAAATGTGAAATGAAACTGGAACCCTGTTTACTTCCTGGAGTAGAATCATCTGAACCTGCCACTGATCTCTGGGGTGTGATGAGAGAGAAAATATATATACTCTCTTCCTTTATATCACTATATTTTGAATTGTGCAATTTAATTTTTTACAATAGCTGAGCCTATACTGTAATTAATATAAGTTAGCAGTTTAATTTTCATACAAATGTCATTATTTACCTTTCATTTTTTGAGATATTATGAGGCTTTATATTGGGCATAATTTGTCTTGATTTTTATTATTACAAAATAACAAGAGAGATTTGTTCAGAGATTTGTTTTCTTTCAATGTGGCAAAAAATGCAAAGTCATATTACAATTTTCAATGAAATATATTAGACATAGTTAACATATGCAAACATTATCAAAAGAAAAAAGAACATCAGAAAAGAGAACATCAGATTGGTTCTCTGTTGTGCTTTCAATTGAAAAACTCTCCACCAGTTTATCTATTCTCTGAAGCACAATGACAGGTGATACACTCACCAAAACATACTCCAAATGTTCTTTGCGAGTGGCACTGGTGAATAAGTAAACATATTACTCACTTTTCCAGCAGCCAGTGATAACTTCCATACTACAGTCTATTTCTCTACATGTGGTAATTTACTGGAAGACCTGGGGTGCTATTCAGGTAATTCCTTTTTCCCCATTCCGGTGCTATTTTTCTCAAGGGCATTGCACCTATATGTTACATTGACCAAAATTTAGAACGTGCAGGAGGTGAATGGAGTATTATGTGAGACTGGACCAACTATTAACATAATCCAAACAGTGTTCAATTTTGTTTTATAAACTGGTAGGTATAATGACACATTCAAAATTTTCATTATTAAAGTTGTGTCTTTAAAAATATTAAAAATGAATAACAGAGGTTATTTTTTAACATTTATTTATTTTTGAGAGAGAGAGAGAGAGCGAGAGAGAGAGAGAGAAAGTGCAAGTGGGGGAGGGGCAGAGACAGAGGCAGACAGAATCTGAAGCAGGCTCCAGGCTCTGAGCTGTCAGCACAGAGCCTGATGCGGGGTTCAAACCCATGAACCTTGAGATTATAACCTGAGCTAAAGTTGGCCACTTAACCGACTGAGCCACCCAGGCGCCCTTAACAGAGGTTTATATTTTTACTTATTTCTCACTAAATTCAAGATGCTAAGGACTATTGAATTCAATCTGTTTTTGTTGAACAAATTTCAATTTTTAATCTATTTTTATTGATAGAATTTTGAAATTTGGTTTTAAGCCGGTTACTTTTGGAAAAATATAGATCTTTAATTCTGTGAAGTGTGTTGACTCAGTTCAATCCTTTTCTCTCAGCTCAGGATGTTCATCAATATTACCTTTGTATAGGTGCTTTAAAATGATTATTATTAAAAGTAGAAGTAGAAGTCAATTATTATATACGAAATGTTATCTGAAGTTGAAAATATACAGACAGAAGGTGCATGTGTTTGACTTCCTATTGGCGTTCTTTCTCCAGCTTGTCGGAACTTAACCTACAATTCACACAAAAAACACTAACAATAGCTAATGAAATACTCGTGCATAACTTATCACACCCCGTTAGTTATTTCAACTTACTTTATTTATTTATTTCAATTTAATGAAACATATTAGAATTGTTTCACATAATTATGTGGAGCCAGTAATTACGTGAAGCAGTTTAAATATATCACAAAAATCAGGTTTTATTAGCAAATGGCATCTTAGTAATTCTAATTTCTTAGTTCTTACCTGAAAATGGTTTGTGTTTTTTTTAAAACACATTTCCTCAGACTCCCAGAATTGCGGGATGACTTTTTAAATTTGAAATAGATAGCTAATTTATCAAAATGTACATTTGAACAATTTGGAAACAATAACAAAATAGAATATTTCCATATAATTCTTTCATTTTTATTGTATCAGTACTTGATTAATTCAAATATATAGGTTATATCACACATATTTCAGTATCTCTACTTACTGAATTTAGAATAACTGACATCTTAAATTTTCTTCTCTTGCTCTTCTTTATTCACTAGTTCAACCTCTTAGGTTCTTTTTATCCATTGGCAGAACAGCTTTCTTATTAACTATATTTAATGTGCTATTAAAGCTAACCTCTCATGCAGTGAGGACATATTTATAATCTCACAAGGATCCACACTCATGCCAGTGTCTCACAAGATGTTTTTAGGAGAAGGAGGTTTCTGCTTCATGCAGGCCTTGACGTGGAGACAGCAAGACTATATTAGAACATCTTTATTTGTCACTTACCTCATTGCATGCCAAACAGATAGAGCTTTAGGACTTTTTGAGTTGTGGCATCATTTGGTACATCAAAGTAATAAGCTTGGGTTTCATACAGCACACATCCTGTGATGTACTTCTGCTACGTAAGTCCCTCCACGCAGAGTTACCTTAAAGTGGCTCATTATTTAGAGCCTGTGTAAGAAAAGTACTTCCTCTGGACAAGGAAAAAAGTCCCCTTCACAGGAAAAATTGTATAATGCCTCCCAGGTGTGTAAGAAAGGTGAAAAACTACAGCTCATCTGATGTCCTGTTCATGACTTAGTGGGCTTATTAGTTCCCCGAACGAAGACTCATCTGCCCTGCATTTCCGTGGTTTAATTTAATGGACAGATTCTCCAATAAAGGTAGATGGAAATAAATGCATTAGACAGCTCGTACAAGGGGCAAAAGGAAAAGGATTTAACCATCAGGGTTTTTATATCTTTGAAATGATATGTTGTTTCAAACCATCTCAATTTCTCTAGCTTAAGTTTATTATTCTTTTATCTGATTCTTACTGCCATCTGGTTCATGTGCAAGTGCAAATCATAAGCAAGAAAAAGCAGAGCTAATTTTCTGTGTCAGCTTAACAAACAAAAGCTGTGTGGTATGGATAGCTATCATTAAAAGTATCTATCATGAAATATTGATCTGAAATAGGTTACTTTTTCAATGTTTAGATATGAGATGGTAATTAGGATTATTTGAAAAAGGATGAGTGTCAATCTGTAATGTGGGAGGTTGTATTGATTTTGGAAAATGACTTTGTAAAGCAACTTTTATTTTCTACACATTTCTTATGAGTTCATATTTTGAATTCTTTCATAGCATAGATTTTATTAACTGAAAATATAATAATTAATAAATGACCTGAAATTTCTCTTGCATGTAAATAGCTTTATATTAATCCCTTTCAATGGTATAAAATGTAAATTATAGTTTCAGGGGAACTCTTAAACCTAATAGAGAAAATATGATCGAAGGGAGAAAAAGAGAGGCACCTTTCTACTGTCAGCTCATTGTTGATATTTTATGTATCAGAGATAGTTTAAAATCTCTTATCATTTCTCCTTGTTCAAAGGAACAAATATGTTTTCTTCTACCATAAATAAAATTATTAAATATAATAAAACAATACTGACATAAATCTTTAAATTGTTAGGAACAACACATTTCATAATGAAATATAAAACATCTGTTCAAAAAGCCTTTAACCTCTTACACTGTTATAATAAGTAAGATTGTTTTGGCTCTGTGCATTAAAAGTAGTGGATAATTACAAAGGTACTTTATCAAATAGAATTTTTACAACTTACCGTAAGGTATATATATATAATGTCTGCATATATATATAATGTCCATATATAATGTCTGCATGCATAAATGTTTCCCTTTGGAGTCAGGTAAATCTCACAGATGGAACAATTTACTTTTCCCAGTGTAGAATTATATGAAGCCAAATCTCTATTAGTATTACAGTTAGGTCTGTTTACATAAAGAATGGAAAATTACCTCAAGAGACTGTTGTTTTTTTACACTTTCTTGGATATTAATTCCTTTTCTTAAAACCTGTATGCCTCAATTACTTCCTAATGATCTTATGTATTAAAAATATTTAAGGTCACTCAAAATAGTATTTATTTCAGTCATTTAAGATACAAAACATATTATTATAGTTACCCAGTAAGATGACCCTCAATGACCATGGCTTTTTGGTATCCATGCTCATGTGTAATCTGTTCTTCTTGAGTGTGATAAGGACTTAAAGACTCTCTTCCAAGGAACAAAACATGGCTGACATGATGAGAGGTCACTTCCAAGATGAGGTTGTAAAAAGCCTCTGGCTTTTCTATTGGGTACTCTCTCTTGGATCACTAACACTAGGAGAAGCCAACCGTCTTGTTTCGAGGCAACTGGGAGAGAAAACAAGCTCTGACAACAGCCACGTGAGCCTTTAAGAGGAGGCTGCAGCCACTCCTAACACTTTGACTTTAACCTAGTAAGACTCTAAGTCAGAAGATCACGCTAGACCATGGCCAGAATCCTGATGAGCGGAAACTGTGAGATAACAAAATATTTGCTGCTTTAAGCTGCTATATTTGAAGTAAATTGTTACACGATGTTCTAGTAAGTTTTATACGTTTTCTCTTCTGTGTAGACCCAGAGCGCATTTTTTTCATGGTTTATTTATCTGGAAATAAACGACTTTGCATGTGGATGATACTATATACCTGGATCATGACATTTACAAAGGTAAATTCTTAAGCCACATCTTCAGATCTAATGAGCTACTTTCTTTAATCTGAACCCTGTTGGATTTATGAAAACTAGAACAATATAGTTGGGCATAACCCAATATAAATTATTTAGAAAAGGGATTGCTATGAGACAACTAGAAACTATTTCTTTTTTTTTTTTAATTTTTATTTATATTTTAGAGAGAGGGAGAGAGAGCATATGCGAGCAGGTAAGGGGCAGAGAGAGAGAAAGGGATAGAGGATCCTAAGCGCGCTCCCTGCTGACAGCAGACAGCCCTACACAGAGCTTGAACTCATGAATCCGCAAGATCATGACCTGAGTGGATGTTGCATGTTTAACTGACTGAGTCACCAGGCTCCCTGAGAGTACTATTTCTGTGAAGCAAAAAGGAAAAAAGTAGAAAAACAAAAACAAAAACAAGAACAAAAACTATGCTAATGCCATAGAATTTGTTTCAGAATAACTCAGTTTCTAAAATGGGTCCTTGGTGCTTTCATTTATGATGTAATGATCTTGTTTACTTAATGTTTCCTTCAATTTAGTTTTTATGCTTTCTGCTCTCTATTGTTCTAGGCTGACAACAACACTGACACTTAAACTATATAATTTGATATACCCTTCGTATATTATCATTTTCGAATGATCATTTTAGAAGGAAAAATCAGCTGAGAAAAAGGTTAATAATTTATTTTATTTGAAAATATACAAAAGTAAAAGTAAAGAAATACAAAAAAAATCCAACTTGTTTTGCAGAGTAGATAAAATGCTGCATGTTGATAAGCTAAAAGAGAAGGTCATATGTCTATTAATATCGGAGTATGGCATTTTTTTAATTTGTAAGACAGAAATGACAACTATTTACAAAATCCGCTACTAAGATAACATGTTACTGGAGGAAATGTATTGAGTTTAATGATGAAGCATGACCTTTATGAACTTAACGGACAAAGCTGGACCCTGGCATTAAGCTCCAAACCATTTGAATGTGTAAAACATGATGTTAATATCTAATTTTGAATGAAATTTGGACTACCCACAAATGCCTTACACTACTTCCTGAGCCTTTTCATCAACAGCTTGCTAGATTGCATCCAGTTCACCATCTGGAAGTGTCACTTGCTACAAAATAAACCTGCTCCCTGGATGACAGCAGGATACCTAAGCATCTGCTGTTTAATAAGCTACAGCAGAATATCCACCACCAGCACAGGAAGGGGCAATATTTCAAGGAAATGATGGAATCATCTAATATTAGCCCTTGAATGTGCCTTAGGGAATTATCTAATCCATCATCTTTAAGGTGTATTCCATGAGATACTAGAACTGTGGGATAATGAGAAGGATCCCAGGTTTAAAAAAATAATAAAAAATCCTTGAATCCCCAATTAAGTTTAGGAAATTCTGTGTTAACAAAGACAAAACAGAAATGATAATAAATGATAATTAAGAGTCTTAGTGAGGAAATAAGACATGTGAATAAATAGATGAGGAAATAAGACATGACATAGAAAACAAAATAACAAAAAGTAGATGCACAGGTAGGGGATGGGGCAAATGTAGCAGAGTCTGGGAATCTGCCTGCATAGAGTAACATGGTACAAAGGAAAGAATATCCCATTTTTTGGAAATTCTCTACTATCTATTTCACCTTTGATAATTCTACTTTTTTTTTCCTTTTTGTAATGGAATATAATTGATACTTCTTTTCTACTTTCTTAATTTCTGTTTTTCCCTTCATTTGACTCTGAGGAAGAAGGCCAACTTTGGACAGATGTTGGAATAAGTCCTAGACCTAGGTCTCATGATCTGTGAACATTCTGATCAGGCTGATGTTTATAAACTTTCAATCATAGGCCTGGTTCCTTAATTGTGAAATGGATATGATTTTCCAATTTAGAAGGCCTAGCCATATTCTTTCAATGTTGCCTTTTCTTAAATTTGAGGTATTTCAAGCATACAGAAAGTCACAGAAAGACACTCACGATTACTTATATGCCTACCATGTAATCTAATATGGCCTACCATTTTGCCATATTTAATTCAGATTTTTTTAAAGAAGTAAAACACTAAAGATAGAATTTGTGTCCTGTTTTTACTTTTCCCTGATTCCATTTTTCTTTCCCTTCCTAAGAATGCAGGGATAGAGGTTATGACCTTGTTAATGTTCAAATGAATACAAGATAACCACAACTTTGTTGGCTCTTTTCCCAAGTCTTCCCGTCTCCTATCATTCCAATTCCTTCATTAGTCAGGTGCAAAAGAAATTCCTCTTTTTGACTAACGCAGAGCAGTTTAGTTAATACTGTTGTTTTTTCCCCACAACCCAAGCTTGAAATTCCTACTTCCCCATATAGATTCAGCAGCGTAATTTGCTCAGCAATGATCATTACTTTTCTAGGAGGGATTCTGACGCCCTGTTTTCAGTTAATACATTTGTGTAGCTCTTTACAGTACTATGAGTATCTTCTTATTCCTAAAAGCATCAACACTTGAGATTCTCAGTGAGGAAAAGAGAGGTGCAAATTTGTGCCTATTGAAAGAAAATAAGTGCCAACAGAGACTCAGCAGAACATGTTTTAGGAAAGCAAAAGTTCCATAAAAAGTCATCTATGAATTCTGTACATTTAAAGACTCAACTTTAAGCCATTGCAGACTCAGAGAAAGAATTCTTTTCAGTTGGTGCACATATAAGGATGATTTCTGCATTACTTAAAAGTTCCTGTTTTGATGGCTGGAGGCAGAAACACTGTTAATCTCAGATTACCTTAAAGTCAGGTAGGTGATTGGTACTGAAGATGGCAAAACTGCATCCAGGTACTGCCCATCTCCTAGGAGATGAAACCTTCACGGCTTTATAATAAGCAAGAAATGAAGAGCACTGCAGTGTACTGAGGACAACAGTTAGAGGGAAATTTTCACTAATGAGAAATTGATTTCAAAAGCAGCAGAGAGCCAGTTAAACAGGTGGGTTGAGCACATGCTTTTATCTCCATGTTCTCTGGAAACTCCAGCAATATAACAATTAGAGACTTTTAAAAGTCATGCACACATATGGACCAAAAAAAAAAGAGAGTTAAGAAGATAGTAAAAGATAATAGAAGGCATCTATCAATAAACATTTTGAACTTGGAATGTGGAAAAAGTTCAGCAGAACCAAGAAAACTGCCACCTAAGCTTTCAAGAAGATAGTTAAGATGTGGCTGAATCATGAAAAGGCTCAGGAATGGTGGGGGGGGGCGATTATAACAAAGGTGTGCTGCTGTGGCCAAAATCCAGAAGATTGTTTGAAACGCTGTCTTATTGGAGTTATCAAAAATTCTCTCATCCATCCTTCAAAGTGAGAAAGAACTCTGTGAATTTTGTCTCCGGAGATGTTGAAACAGAGGACTACGTACAGGAACAACAGGACTAAGTGAAAGTCTACATACCTAACAGGGTACTCCTACCGTCTTTCTTGAACTTGCTTCCATATTGGGAGCAGTCAGTGTGAGACTGGAAAATTTCTCTCTGAGATATGAAAACCTAGATACTCAGGAGGAAAGCTCTACACATACCCAACTAGGCTGTTGGATCCCTGCTGATCATTATAGGATAATGATCACCTACCTGTTAATGAACCCCATTGCATGGGATTATTTGTGCTTCATTCTTAAACAGGAACTGAGAGCCAAGGAATGTGAAATATTTGTGGAGAACTGTTAATTTGAGAAATGGAGACCAGCACAAATGAAACACCCAGAATGACAGTCATGCAGCAGATATATAAAGGAAATGACTCATTGGAACCAGAGGATTCCTGTGAAACCTTGTCCAAGAAAAAAAGAAAAGAAATGAATAGAAACTTTGATGTGTTTGACTGTATTAAAGGAGATATTTATTTCTGTGGGAGAGTTTGGGGATGAATTATGGAAAAGCATAAAAAATCCTCACCAATGAAAAATAACTATACTATTAATTATGAGTAAAACAAAAGAAATTATATAAGAAAGGAAATATGATACTAATAAATGACATAACTCAGCTGTAAATAATAGTCAACAGTTAAAGGATAATGCTAGTGGCCATCATAGAAAACAATATAACCAAAATTTTTGTCATGGTTACATTGAGGGGATGAGATTTATGGTGGATGTTTAGATTTAAGAGAGATAAACCTCCAACCACCTGTAGATGGAATTTAATAGATAATCATATTTAAATTTTTTTATATCAAGAAATTAGGAAAATAGTTTCTAAGACTAAAAAAAAGAAGAAATGTGGATAAAATGTAGAACAAAAGATAAATATGAAATATGCTACTTCTGAGGAAGAGGCATGATATATAAGGAATGTGAACCACAGATCTATTTTTTATAACCAGTTTTCTAGATCTCTGTTATTAAGTCTATGGATATTTACTACTCTGTTAAAAAGAAAACATTTTAACAGAGAATGGAAAAAAAGACAAAAAGACAAGGGCTGTGCAGGGTGATCTTTTTTAGAAGATTCAATCTGCCAGGGAAAGCAAGAGGCTTCCTGGGGTGCCTGGGTGACTCAGTCAGTTAAGCATCCAACTTCGGCTCAGGTCATGATCTCACTGCTCCTGAGTTCGAGCTCTGAGTCAGGCTCTGTGCTCATAGCTTGGAGTCTGGAGATTGCTTCAGATTCTGTGTCTCCCTCTTTCTGTCCCTCCTCCACTTGTACTCTGTCTCTCTCTCTCTCTCTCTCAAAAATAAATAAAGTATTAAAAAAGCGAGAGGCTTCCGCAGCTTCATAGTGTATAAAAACAGGATTATAAGATTACTGAAGATTATAGATATTTTTCAAGCTATTTAGGAAAATACAGATTATGGAAATTATTAGAGAAAGTGTGGGGAGGAGGAGCCAGCAGAGATGACGAGGTTCTCACGGAGAAGAAATATTAACCTGGACTAGAACACTAGACATCTGATCAGTGTTCTTGCAACATAGCAAAGAATGGCTGGTGGACCTGTCCATATACTTTGCTTCATTTGAACTTTGGGTTACAGACTGGGAGTGTATATTGTGGATGCTGAGGCTTATCTCAGTTGCCTCATGCCTGGGTTTTTGGTGACAATGGGAAATTGGGCAACAATAGTAGTAAGTACAGTAAAACCTTGGATTGCGAGTAACTTGTTCTGTGAGTTTTTCACAAGATGAGCAAAGATTTCTAATGAATTTTAACTTAAATGAGCAATGTCTTGCAATATAAGTAGTGTGTGACAGCGAATGTCACATGATCACAACTGAGCCAATAGTTTTTCTCTTTCTCTTACTGCCGGATTGTGGGTGATTGTCTCCCATGCTTAGATGCTCGGTCTCAGGCTGTGGTGTTTAGCAGAAATCAGTGATTTTTCAGAAGGTGGGATAGTGCTTACAACTGGCACTAGTGTGTTTTTTTTTTTTGTCATGTCAAAGCACCTATGGACAGTCCTTTGCTTTTCCATACAAGAATAAGTTTAGGAATGCTTTGCTTCATTCTAGGTCAGGCTGCCTGCAGATATAGACCCTTTCCTCTGCTGTCTTATTGCCAGTTACATTAAATACAGTATGCGACAGGAGTTTATTAATACTGTACTGTAATCAGCATCTGCTAATGATAGTGAAAATCGTCTTACACAATAACCCTCCTCTCTCTTGTCTCCCTTACACCAGCCACAAAGGTTTCCAAATATAAGTGCAGATTAATTTATTTTCTTTATATTTTATATATTTTTTATTATTTTGTATTATATTACTGTATTGTAATTGCTTTTATATGAATATTTGGGGGATGTG